>NC_058037.1:10499357-11104262 GCF_019176455.1 Solea senegalensis | reverse complement strand
AATTTTGGACGACATACTATACTATGACTTTTTTGTCCAATTTTGGATGACATACTATACTTTGAATTTTTGGTCCAATTTTGGACGACATAATAAGCTATGACTTTTATGTCACATTTTGGATGACATACTAAAGTATATCTGTTTTGTCAAAATTTGTACAACATACTAAAGTATGACTTTTTTGTCAAACTTTGGACGACATACTAAAGTATGACTTTTTTGTCACAATTAGGACGACAAACAAAAGTATGACTTTTTTGTCAAACTTTGGACGACATAATAAAGTATGAATTTTTTGACACATTTTTCACGACACCATAGAGAATTACACTCCACACAGGAATTGACCATACAATCTCTGTGATAGGAGACCAGTGTCCTATCCATTAGGCCACTAAGACCCATGACATGACGGATGTCTTACTAAACTAAGACTTTTTTGACACATTTTTCACGACATACAAAAGTATGACTTTTATGTCAAATTTTGGATGACATACTAACCTATGACTTTTTTGTCCAATTTTTGATGACATATTAACCTATGACTTTTAAAAAATTTGGACGACATACTAAAGTATGACTTTTTGTCAAAATGTGTACAACATACTAAAGTATGTCTTTTTGTCAAAATTTGGACGACATACTATACTATGACTTTTTGGTCCAATCTTGGACGACATACTAACCTGTGACTTTTTTGTCCAATTTTGTACGACATACTATACTGACTTTTTTGTCACATTTTGGACGACATACTAACCTATGACTTTTTTGTCAAAATTTGGACAACATACTAAAGTATGACTTTTTTGTCCCATTTTGTAAACCTTACAGAATTACACTCAAGACATGGCCACTCAGACCCATGACATGACGGATGTCTTACTAAACTTAGACTTTTTGTCACATTTTGGACGACATACTAACCCATGACATTTTTATCAAAATTTGGACGACATACAAAAGTATGATTTTTTTGTCAAAATTTGGACGACATACTAAAGTATTACTTTTTTTCACAATTTGGACAACATACAACAGTATGACTTTTTTGTCACATTTTTGACGACATAGTAAACTATGACTTTTTGCCAAAATTTGGACGACATACTAAAATAAGACATTTTGTTACATTTTGGACGACAAACTAAACTATGACATTTTTTATATCACATTATCCAACTTCTTGTGTCACAAAAAGATCCAATAACAAGGTTTTCTGTTTTTTTATTTTATATCCCAGCGGTAAAACAATAACAATAAAAATTTATGTGATCATTTTCCTCAAAAGCAGCATTGGAAACATGTAATATTTATCCATATATTGTTCATACAATGTAAAAAACACATTTAAATAAAATAAAATTGTTTAGAATGTTTTAGATCAGATGTGTTTTCTCTATTATGTGTTATCTTTTGCATTTTCTGCTCATAAACAAATTCATAACCTCTTTTTCTTCTATATTCCTTTAGGAGCTTCTCTGACAATTATCACAACAACATTTGTACTGTGATGATCTTTTTTGGCCAGTTTGTAAGCACTAAAATATGTATATCCTTGGTTTGGTCCGATGTGGTGGTAAACACTAGGTTTACAACATGCTCTTCAAGTGTAGGGCTGAAACGATTTGATTACTAAATAAATTGTCCTTGTCCTCCAAGTGTGTTTCTAATTTGTAATCATAAAAACTCAAAAGATGTTTAGTTTGTCCATTGTGGGTTGCTGTGAAAAAGCATTACTTTTTACATTACTACGTTACTATCTCTACCAATTAAATTTTCAAAGTGAACGGTCAACATGAGAACACGGGGCCAAAAGGTTTCATAGGGTTTACGTGTTTTACAAGGTCATCTCGCAAATGTTTTACCTTTTTCTCCTCGTCTGCTGTGAATTTGGGATTCTGCAGGCCAGTGGAGAATAACGCTTGTCCCATTGCTTTCAGCATGATGGTGAGCAGCTGGTCAAACTATGTCTTTAAAATAAAACACAGTGGAAAATAACTGACATTAAAACAGTCACGGTTAAGTACTAAACCTCTCACAGGTGTTTAAACCAACCTCATCAAGTCACATGACACTAGTTATGTATCTCCGCATCTCGGAAAATAACTGTAAATCGTTATTTCGCTCTTTAACACGTAACTGTACGCCTCAAGTTAAAAGTTAAGTTGTAAAAAATACATGTTAGAGACAGAAAAGATGCAAATACCTGTAAATTCAAGCGTTTGATGCCAACTGACTGAGGGCGAACAGTGAATTTTATGTTTCATAACAATCACTAACTTCCGGTTACATAAAAGGCTATAACCTGATTGGCTGAGAGTCTAAATTTCAAAATAAGACTTCCTGGTCGAAACAATGAAACTTTAGTGCAAAGAAAACGAAAAAAGAAAATGGTTCTCTTAATATTTGTTTACAAAAATCTGCCAGAATAACCTGACTCCTCAACCCATTTCTGCTTTGTGGACATAGTAAAACATTGTGTTTCAGGAAAGCTTGAAATTTCAGCTATGTTTGAGGGATTTCTGGCTGATGAGATCTCGTCTCACCTCCTCTGCGGTTCCCAATTAGAGCAACCTTTGATATCCTAATAATAAAATCCTGAAGGACATTTGTCTGATGATCTGTCAATGACTTTAAAATGTCATAATCGGACCACACCAATGCAATGATCCGAAGCACCTTTGTTGTACAATACCAAGTCCTGAATTATTATGCATGCTCACAGGTGCATTTTTATAAATAATTTAAATTTCACTCACGTTCTGGGTTGAACATCTCCCATTTATTTACTTTTACCACTATTTACATCAAAAGAGTTGATAGCCAACTTTACATGAGAAAAAAATAAATCCATTGCAGAATTTAAGTAACATACAGTCCAGGCAAAAGGAGGCACAATCAGAACAAAGAGTCAGTGGGAACAATCCGAAAACTACGACTACTTCCAAAACTTTAACCAACCTCCATGACAGATCAGGTATAAATGGAAGAAAAGCTGCTACAGCTGTAATTGACATTAATGGTATTGAGGATGACTGAGAACAAGATTGTTGTGTTTATTGAGTTTACAGACTAGAGAATAGCAGGAGCACTGAGGAGCAGAAGCTTGTCTCTACAGAGACAAAGAGGAGCAGTTGTGTTTAAAGCAAGGCAAGCACGGCTGTGTTTGCACACCTGGATGCATAGTTTAACATTTGTGACCCTATCTATTACTGTAAGTGTGATGTGAACAAATACACACAAGCATTGTATGGACTAGAAACCACAAAAAACAAAACAAAAAAAACTAATCATTAAGAGACATGCAATTCAACGTGGAGACAATGGCATCAGCTTTTTGTCTGTGCTGAATAAGAGCAGTGCAAAAGGCACAAGACATTATTAGTTAGTTGAACGCCTGTTGGTGTCAAGGTATCACTGTCAGCTCCAGAGCTCCAGTTACCACCTGGTCATTATTTCTCACATCAACATAATATGGAGAACAGAATATTCAACAGCAGGTCATTGATTGACAACAGGACAATAAAAATGGGGATTCATTAAGACAATTCCAGCTGTGGTATTTTTCATAATCCTTCCACGGTCAAAATAAACATAAAAACAACAAACTGCAATATAGCATGATCTATATCCTCCATAATTTAGTGCACTGTGTGTTGAGGTTGCTGGTGAGGCTCTGGACTCTCTAAGCTTTTCAGGGCTGGTAGTTCCTGTGGATAAAGGACAAAACATCATCTTTGGACAGTTTCTCAGGATCCATCCGGGTCTGAGATTCGTGAACTTTGACTCCATCCACCCAGGCCCAGAAGAGACGCTCAGAGTGGCAGACACTGAGGATGGAGACAATGAAAGAATACAACACATTAGCTGTGCAAATCAAAATACACACCATAGGTTAAGTGAAATTAGCATTACTTAAGCGTGCATATGTACACAGGCGGCAGAACTTACTGGAAAGGAGTGGCGCAGTTTTGTGGCATTACATAAGTGGACTCCTGGGTTGTCTTATTAAAGAAGAACTTCATCTTGGAGTTCTTACTGTATGCGATCGTCCAAGGCTCTAAAAGTTCAAAAGATATTTAACACACAGTTATTAAAACCACAAGTCCATGACTTTACAGACCATTTCTCAGCTAATTGATCACCCGCTTCCTTAGAGATTTGACAGTGTTCTCCAACACTGAGCTGCTGCAGCACAAGCCTACTCTGACATATACCCACCACTGATAGTCTTAATGATGTAGAGTCCTGTGGGGAGGAAGTGTCGGTCATCTCTGCCGGTGTAGGACAGACGAGGGACTCCTCCTGAACTCTTTGTTACCTTCATCTCCAGTCTGGATAAGGAAAACAGGAAAATAAAAAGTGGCTATTTTGGCCTTTATAGTCTTCTCATTTGCCAGGAAGCCACAAATGTAACTTTGACCACAAAAAAAGTAAAATGATTTCATGAAATTCAACCAAAAGGCCTAGCCTAATAGTTGATATATACTAATGAGAGATCTGCATTTTCTTACCTGACAAAGATTTTGTCCATTTCCTCCAACCTGTACACCTCCTTTACTCTGGGGAAAAAGAACAACATTGAATGTCTATTTATTACATGTGCTACTGTTTACTGGCATCTAGTGTAACAAAAAACTTCTTGTATATGTTTCAAATGTAGTTTGCCACTCCTCAAACTGCCCTAAGATAAAAAAATGAAAACCCAGGATTCATAAGTAGTTATACCTGATAGGGTTCATGTCTGGTCTGCTGGGTTTGGCCACCGCCTTCACAAACTTCTCAGCCATCCGGATCCTAATTACATAATTGTCATTATTTAAAGATGCCACTGAAAAGAGTGCCAGTGTAGGCAGTACATAGTGTGGATTATAAAAGCTGTAACTGGTCGTGGATGAGACATACCGCTGGTTAAAGTGTTGGTCTCTTACATCAGTGCCGTTGAGAATCAGTGCGTCCATTACGTGAACTGCGTTGATTCTACGTTGAGCTTTTCCCTACAGGTCAAAATGGCATACATGTAAAATCAGAGCAGAGAAAAGACGCATACGGTACGCTTTAATTTTTTTGCTCTAATTGTCATGAAAATACAACTAAACTTTGAAGAAATGAGTCAAAGCAAAATGTGACCACATTATCATATCACATCCATAACAATAGAGTCAATCACAGAGAGTTAAAACAGTCTTCCATCAACTCTCCACTCCCTCTTCTCACCTCGCCCTTCAGCTCTTGGACAATCTCCACACTCAGAAGTGTGTCCCTTGGCAGCTCTAGTTTAAAATTCTCCAGTTTCCTCCAGCGCAGTGGCATCTTCCCATCCCATGTGTAAATCTGAGACTTCTACACAAGTTAAGAGGGAATGGAGAGAAGAGATAAAAAGACGAAAACAGGCTCAAAATACACAGAAATTGTAAATCCTCTACATCTGTCATTACTAACCGAGTAAACAAGGAAATAAAACATCAGGGGTGAATAAGTCTGCCAGTCAGCTCTTAGTTTTAATCTCTAACAGGAGAATTAAGGTTTGCACATAAAACAGCTCATTTTAACTAATAGGAGCAGAGCACATGGACTCTAACATCAAGAGATAAAATGAAGAAAGCCATAAAACAGTCACACTCCTACAGGTAATGAAAGAAAGTTGTATGACACGACGGGAGTCTCACCCCAAGTGATAGAAGAAAGATCTGCTCTCCACCTCCCACAATGCACCTGTGGTCCAGTACGTGACGCATCTTTTCAAGCGTACTGGAGTTGAGATGTGTGAGTTTGCACTGGAATGGCTCCACATCTGAAGACTGAGGTAAAATAAACAAAAGGAGGATTATGGATGGCAAAAAGACATGACACAGTATATTTGTTTATTCAGAGTTTATTCAACAAACTGCTTAGTTTAAGAGCAGATTGATTAAAAATCTGTTTAGACACTGCATTTATGTGTAGTTGTTTCTTTATTCCAACATTTATTAACTGACCTTATTCAATTCGTAGAATTTTGTCTTTGGGTCAGAGGAAGCAGGGGTCACCCTGGCCTTGTCTGGGACCTGGAAAGAGACGATTGGAAATATTTAGAAGTGGAAAAATGTCAAAATTAAAATACATTAATAGCTTCTATTCTCACCGCCCAGAGCTTCAGACACTCCTTCCTAATGTCAGCTTGCTTCGGCACCGAAAGAGTCCTAGAGACACCGACACAGTGTCACACAGTCTGTTCCAGACACAAATGCAATCCCAGACAAACAGTTATATTGGAGTAGAGATAAGAGAATGGTTTCTCACGGGTCGACGACAAAAGCATGGATCTTGGCCAAAGCCTTGATCTGGACTGCACAGAGGCTGTGGTGAACAAGAGGGAGGGAGGGAGAGGGAGGGAATTCAATTTATTCAGTCCGTCATTCAGACTGACATGAAAAGATAAAGGCATCTCTGAATGTTGTGGCTCTTTACCGCTCATTGGAGTTGACCATGAACTGATAGAAATCTGTGTCATCCTTGATGATGCTCAGTGGAACCACATCTGTGACATCTCTGTCTGTATTCCTCAGCTGGTTCAGTTTCAGGTTTATTCTGAACATGTATTCCCTGACGGCATCTGAACCTGGCTTCAGACCACGGCACACTATGTACCTGCAAGTGGCAGTGAGTGGAAGAAGATTGACAGAGGCTAATATATTCTGTACAAACGCTCTAAAGTTCCTAACCCACAGCAGATACTGTGCTATTCCTTCACGGCAAGTCGTTGCACGATTCTTCTACGCTGCTCTATGCTGGGAATCAATACATGAAGCTGAACAATTTGAAAAGCTATTAGGTTTGTATTCTGTAAAATGGGCCTGTTGACAGTGGGACTTTGTTTAAGACACCTCTGCCGACTTAAGTCAAAGCTTATGTTGCTATCAGAAATAAAAGACTTATGCCAAAAAAAGTAAATTATGTTTTTATTGTCTTGCTGCAGTTTGGTTTGGAGTAAATCTGTTGTACTGCACACACACTCACCTCTCAGAGTTGGCAGGTCGGCTGGTGACAGGTTTATAGAGACATACCCTGTCAAAGCAGAGGTAGACCAGATAGACCAAACCCACACTGAAGGGAGTGAAGAGGTCAAACGTCTTACAGACAAAGTGACCACCTGCCCAAGACAAAGATGCTAGTGTGATTTAATCCAGACACTGATACACGGTATTACGAATCAGTGAATAACAAATAACATTTTTTTTTAGCATTGTATGAATTCATTTGAATCTAACGGACATTTGTTTATGTTTAAAAGTTATGCACATTTTAACGTCACATACCTGTCCTGAGTGTAGAGAGGGCAGTGAGGAATTGACACAGTAGCAGCTGTTTGCTCAGGATCTCCTGAAGGTTTTCCTGACCTTCCACAGAGAAACCCTACCACAGACAGAGAGAGTCATTAAATTAAACCTGATACAATCTACAAACAGAAAGCTTTAATTGAATTCAACCCCTGTTCAATAAAAACACTTTATAACCCAGGTATTAGTGGCTACCTAGGATATAAAAACAAACAAGTCAAACAGTCTCACCCCATCTGCCATGAGGAAGTGCAGCCCTCTTCTTTCTGTGCTCTCTAGCACAAAGTTCCGAAAGGCTGTCACGTTTTCTGGCCGAGTGATGTCACCATCACCATCCACACCTCCCTCGCCTGGGAAACACAGAGGTCAAGCTCTCACCAAATCATTCATTTGACATCTCGTGGGATGTGAAGGTTTTGTTAACATACCGTAATAAGGCTCAAACAGCTCACTCGGTGCTGCATAGAAATCTTCCAGTTTGAAGTCACAGGGTCCTTTCAGTGTCATGCCGAAGCCTTTGGCATGCCAGCGTCTCCTCCACAGTATGTACTCAGAAAAGCCTCCTGGTCCCGCACAGACATCGCCGAAGTACAGAAGCTCACCCTCACGGTCCTTAGTCAGAGGGATCTGCATCGTGAAAGTGGGCAGACACATCACTTTATCTCACCATCTGTTTGTATGTTGCATGTGTACTCTGAACACAGAGCCACACACAAAAACAGGTACTTATGATTCACTCACCCCTTTGGAATTCTTTGGGTTGGTGAACATGTGATCAAAGCAGTGGTCGATGTTTGCCATTTTCATTGCAGCTCTAAATACAGAAACCACAAAAAAAGAACATGTTATTGTATGAAAAGGACTAACACAACAAATGGTAATTACTACAACAAATGAAAGGTAAACGTTACATACTGGGAATCTTATATTTAATAATTAGTAACATGTGTTTTCTTTACACTAACTTCACCACAGTCTTCGTGAGCAAGGAAAAAAGCATGAGTGCTCCAGCCAAACCGGCAGACTTTACATTTTGTTTCCAATTAAGACACTGCTTTTTTCAGAGAAAAAAGAAAATCCCTTCAACAAGAAACTTTTTTTAATCACAAATTCCAGTGCATAAGAGTGAGTGAGACTAATGTAGGGTCCATAGTGTGTGGTGAAGAGAAGCAGCTAAAGAGATGCATTTAAAGATCCTGAAAAATGTTATTACTTCTGTGGGGTCCACAGTGAATTGAGCTTTGAAAAACAGTTGCAAGTTGCATTCAAGAAAATTTCATCACTTCTGCAAACACACATTTAAGTCCACCAACCAAGCACTCGTAGCTGCCATCGCCGCCTTGTGGTATTATATGCAGAAACATTTCTAACTATGAAATCACTAACATAAACATTGTTCAGTATTGTGACTTTTTTTTTATATATATAATCTCAAACAGTTGCTTAAGTGCATAATTATTTTTTATAATCAAATTAATAATCAAATATTCATGCCCCTCCCAATTATACAGTGTAATAAAAAACAACAACATTTTAGTTTCAAAGATTATATACCAATAGAGGCTGAACCCTTTCCTCCTTGTTAGGCTATTTCTTCAAAAGGTGCAAAAGTAACTAAGTAATTAAATAAAAAAGAGAATCTAGCAAATTTGTTCAGCATGTGGTAACCAGGTAAGACTGACCTGTTGAGAAAGATCCCTCCTCTAATTGTCTCGTAAGGGTTGGAGCGTGTCCGAGCTCTCCTCATCTCCTCACCTTCCAGATTATCAAACACCGTCTGAACATCAGTCACAAACAGAGGTTAGAGGTAACATACCCCAAGAACAATTTAATGAAATCATAAATCTAAATTTCACAGGGAGACACACACTGCTGAGGTATCTTAAGGCAAATTATATTATCCTATGTTTAAACAGAAGCGAACAGTAGGTTATTCAGATTCTAACTCACCTTACACCTTAGAAGAGTGTGCAGCAGATCTTCAGAACAAAACTCTGTCTCATCCTCAATCTTCAGTTTTCTCTGTAAGCAGCCAAAAACAGAATTTAAACATTAAATATGTCTATCAGTTAAAAGAAAGTGCAGGTATCACGATTTATTTGTTATTTACCGGTCCCACTCTCATCCAATCCCTCAGCTCATCATCATCTGGGTTTTCTGTGGTGCATTCAGGGAACCAGTCCACTTTCTCTACAGCACTGGGCTGGACAGACAAAATTGAAAAAGAGACAAATTATAAGAGGTAGCGATAACAGTTGCAAGGTTTCTATGTGTAACCAAGACCTAAAATACAGCAAAACACAAAAATTACAGGTTTAACATTTAGTGCTGTGCACCTCAGGTTCATCACGCCAGTCGACATTGAGCTCCCCCTGAAAGCCCTGCAGTGTGAGGCCAAGACCCCTTCTACCCCGCTGAGTGGAGGCCTCCACGATCTCCTTGCGTCCTTGGCCAAATTTCCCCAGACCCTCACCCTCACGGAAACCCATCTTGGCCTAAATGTGTGAGAAACAACAAACAAGAAAAGGAAAGAGTAAAAAAAATTAATTTTTCCCAAGTACTCATGTTTCTTATAAATTTTTTTCATAATTGAACAAATATCTTCAAAACCTATTATATATAACACATACAATCGACAACTTTGCAATTATGATTATGAAGGTTAACTTAAAATCTTTCAAGTTAGTGAGATTTTTTAGAAACATTACCATGAGCTTCTGTGACACACTGTTGTACATTGAGAAATTGGCAGTGTCTGCAGGGTTTGCATTTGTCTCTTGTTCATCAAAGGATGATATGGAGGGCATGGAGAACCCTGGTCTGTGATCCTCCTGATCGCTGAGGGATTCATTTTGGCTGGAGTCTGGATAGTACAAAACCATACGCACACACTGTGATGATTACCTGATTCAACAGTCTTGATCTTAGGCATTACAATCTTGAACCTATTTACAATGTTTAGTTTAAGTTGAGTGAATTTTAAAACAAACTTTTAAATGTACAAAGATTAGACATAAACTGCCTCACAGTTTTATGCACTGCCAATCACTGATGAAGTCACATGTTTAACCTGGTTTGTTTAAAACTAAGTTAGAGAAGCACCAATGCTGTCAATTAAACC
Source organism: Solea senegalensis (assembly GCF_019176455.1). Classification (NCBI taxonomy): domain Eukaryota; kingdom Metazoa; phylum Chordata; class Actinopteri; order Pleuronectiformes; family Soleidae; genus Solea; species Solea senegalensis. Next base: position 11,093,813 of record NC_058037.1, on the reverse strand, counting down.
CACACTGGCCATTTAATGTCCCACAGAGCAAATACTGGTTACATTTTGCAGAGAGGTATCAGAGCCACAGCCAATCTCTCAACCTCTGGCTCTGCAACCTTTCAGCAGGCTGTTCAAGTATGCATTCTATTAAATTAGACCATACTTTTCTGAAGAGGGTAAATTAATGTATATCCACCTTGTCTGGATAACTGTGACTCTTCATCTGAGCTGCTGTCATCACGACTTATCTTTGCACCCTTCAGTACTGTCGACGGTCCTTCAGCTCTTCTCTTCATCATGGCTGGAATAAAACAGACAGGACAATAAGAATAACATTATCGGTTTGATGGATGGGGTGCAACAGCACACAGAAGAAGAGGAACGACCACGTCAGAAATCCATGAGCAAAGGCAATAGTAATTTAAATCCAATATAAAACATGAAGTAGGAAATCACTTGTGACAGGTAGTGTTGCAAGGATTTCTTCCAAGGAAGAAATGTTTGGACTGAGTGAGATTAAGTGACATTTTAAATCAAAATTGGAATTTTAGTCATAATATAGCTGCAATAATTTTATTTATTTAATTGTACCATTCTACATTCTATTCCAATTCAAAAGTGTTTGAAACAATACATTCTCATCCTTGCATTACATACATCATACATACACAATCACAATATCAGACAGGATAGTCGTGAACAGGTGTTTTCCAAACATTATTCAGCCCTAACATCATCAATACCAGCACCAATCTGTCATTTGTATTTTGGGGATCAAACGAAGGAATTTAATATAGAAAATAATGTATGCTCAGGTGTTATTACTGCTTTCTTGAGGGCATCAGATGGTGATTGTGGTCATCTACAGAAATGCTGCAAATACAGACATTTGCACACCACAATCGCATTTAACAAGTGAAACACAGCCAGTATTTTATTTTGAAATAGCCACAGGAAATGATTTTTTTAACAGCCTTTTCACTTTTTAAATGTAGATGCTATACATGTTGCATATGAAATCAGTTTAGAGGTTATAATTTATTTAAAACCTTTTATTTGTGGCCCTTCGCTTGTTTAATTTACGTCAGTGTGACATATTGTTGACCACCCCCAACCAACATCCTCAGTTTTAGCATCTTTCGTGTAAACACGGCAGCGATTCATAAGCAATGTCTTATTCTTTCACATGGCTAGTACTTACTGCTAATCTCGCTGCTAACATAAATGTGTTACCTCTGGGGTTTGATGTAAATAACGACAACGAACCACTCCCCGGTAAATAATTTAGCAGCGCGACACAGTTGGAGTAAACAGACTTGTTTGGTCAGAGTCAGTGTGGGAGTTTTCAGTGAAAGGAAACTGCGTAGCTGTAGCAGCTTTAGCTGTTAGCTTTCTTTGTTAGCCAGCTAATATTTACCAGCTCAGAGTGAAAGACTTCACTCTCCTGCACCAGCATCGACAAGGCGTTAGTTCCACTTATGTGTCGAACATTTCCTTTGTGAATTATATTGATAAGAGAATCTCCACGACTGTAAGTAAGCCCGCGTTCTGTTTTTAGAACTGCCCGGGGCCCCACTGTTCTGACGACGCGCGGTGATGACGCAGAAAGAAAAAGAACTTTCCAGAGTGCCTGTTTTTTTTTTGGTTTTGGTTGTTGGGTTTTTTTTCAACCCAGGGGTCTCAAAAACTTTTAAAATTATAATGGAAACTGTCCCGAACTGACAAACAGTGAACAACAGTTTGATCATAATAATATCTTAGGTATTTATCACATTTGATTATATATAAGCTTGTCTAGTGTTTTAATTTCAACTACATGTTATATACATAATATATATTTTATTGCTGTCTGTTTTTATTATTTAGAGATTAATTTTGCATCTTGCATTTGTTTTATTGAACTTTATGGTGTGTAATATCATCCTAAATATTTTTTAATTGCAAAATCCTAATGGATTATCAAGATATTTTAATTTCTAATTACTAACAGTTATTTTTTATACTTAATAAATAAATAATACAAAATAAAATAATAAGGATTGGCACCAGCGCCTCCCACAACTCTCATGTGGAGGATAAAGCAGTTGAAGATGAATGAATGAATAATTGTGTTCTGAAACAGCTAATAAATAATTCTGAAATATCTAAACAGATTGAAGCACCGGCATCGCAGGCTGTGTCATTTTAAAAAGACTTTCTTTCTTTCATCTGTTACAATATTGTGCTGTAATGTTGTAATTTCAGCTTTGACAGTTTTGACAACAAATGTAAAAAAGACAACTTGTTCCCTACAAACAAAATAAATTCACCTGCTAGTATAGCTATAAAAAAAATAAAAACAACAGTGCATTTCATGCCAAGGTGAACACAATACATCATATGACAGCTTTGAGTTAGAGTCTTTGAAATTCACATTTCTTGTGCCTAAGAAAAACATAAGCTGAGACACTTTTACGCAAAACCTTAACTGAATTGTTTTAGTCATTAAGTGATTAGACTGCCCTTTAAACAGTCATGCATGTGAATAAGATTGGGCTAATCCGTTCTTGGCATGTGAGTTGAGCTGTTTACAGTAGTGCTTTATAATGATTTAGTAAAATTAGTTGTTTTGAGAAAAAAGGTCACACAGGAACACATCAGGACAACAGTTGTGGCACCAAACTGTCTGCACATTCTATAAAAAAAATTTCTTTTACATGACAACTTAATTTATGATTTCCCATCTTGCAATTTTAAAACATGACCACTGAGGTTGTACTGTATCTACAGAAGATACTGCTGTGATAATGACATTTCTCCTAACCATACTGTTCCAAACCTATCAGTGTATTGCATGTCTTCATGATGAAATAGTCAAATCCTTCTTAGAAGAAACAGTGTCAGCTCCCTTTTCGTGACACCACAGATAGATGACCCGAGGAAGCAGCCAAAGCTCTGCTTCCGGACACAAACTCTTCTTCTTCTTCTTCTTCTTCTTCGTCTTAACATCTCAGAATACTGTCCAAATGTGTTTTGATCTGTAATAAAAAGCAGACTTTACATCAAATGGAATGTGGAGCTGGCTTCGTTGACAAATCTTTATTTTACCTTATGCAAAAAACTTGTTTCGTTGCAGCACAGTTTTTTTTTATTATAGTGATCCTCTAAAGAAATAATGTAAAAATAATTGTTTTATAATTTGCTTTTTATATTTATATTGTTACAGTCTGACTGTGTATACATGTTCCTACAAGGGCTTTTCCCCAGTCTTATATTGCAACTTATACTGTGATAGATACTTTGAGATACTGCAAAAACAAAAAAGTACAATACATCACTGTCACAGCACAACATGCCTTTTAATTGTTCCTAATTGGTTATTACAGCATCACTTTGTCCTCCGTTGATGGAGGACAAAGTGATCTCTAAATAATGGTGTCCCATGGATTTGGCCCTCGTCTCACAGGTACAGTATATTAATCCACTTCCACTACAGTGACTCTGCTAATCTCCCACTGACACAAATGCACATACACACAAAGATACACACAACATGTGATCATCTTACGCAATGAAGCCAAGGCTTTATATACTACTTATAGAGACTGGATTGCCTGAAGGGAAACCATCAGAGTGAAGGAGTGTGTCAGTTTATCTGAGTGAGTGAGGGAGCGAGGAGAGTGTCTGTGGACACAGGGGAGATTCTTTCACTGGTGTCTCACTCAGTGAGTGGAAAAGGACTGAGGCCAAAGAGGCAACAGGGAGGGAAGCGGAGTGAAGCGCAGGGATTCACAGTGATAAAGTTTCCAAGCAGAAACTCCTGAAGGCTGTGTTTTTTTGTGGTCTCAGCTCTGAAGCACGGGAGAGAACAACAATGTTTTTTCGCATCCCTCGGCTGACCCCTGGATATATTAGATACCTCCAGGTGCGTAAGATGCTTCAAGGTTATTTTCTCTTTTGATAGATTAATGATTAGTCTTGGACACCTGCAGTGGCACAACAGTGGGGCAAATTCCCTGGAAATAACGAAAAACAGAAGGAGGTCAGGCCATGCAGGTATCCTTGTAGCAGAAAAAGCTGGAGTTGTATTATGTACGTAGAACATATATTATGTAGTATTATGTAGGTCAAATTAAGGTAAAATAAGATACACACAATCTCTCCCCATCTTTGAAAGCTCATCATGTTTATAAATGAACATAATAACACAGCTCCAGCCTGCATTAAACATGCTGTAGTAACAAATGTTTAGTATATATAGATTATAGTTATTGCTTGTTTCAATCCTGTCCATATTTAGGCCTTTGTAATGTGCAATCACAAGGTTATATTATAGAATATTTTACATTTTTCAAAACACAAATATTGTGATTTGGTGACATTTCTGTCATATATTTTATTATCTTTTATTAATTTCAATTCACTTGGTAGTGCGTTCCACATTTGCAAGACTTTTATAGAAAATGCTGACTGCCCCCGTTTAAAACAATCCTGACTCATCACTGCATGCATTATAAGTTACCCATTTGTGTGTGTGTGTGTCTCATGTCAGGATTTGGAATAGAGGATTACATCAGCCTGTCTTTGACTGGATTTAACTCAGAGGTACATTAGCTTCCCTGTGGGTCAGATAAATACCCTCTAATTGGATCTCCAGGGAGAAATAGCATGAGATCCATGTTTCTAGTCAGTCTGGTGGGCATTTGTGTTTGTCTCCACTCATCAAAGTTCAATGTTACATAAGTCTCATTGTAAAATAAAATAGGTCATAGTTAAACCAAAATATATTGTTAAGGCATTTCTGTTTTGTAAACAAAACCCAAAAGCGTAATATCTGAGTTAGAAGATTCATATCTTGTAAATCTCTGAAATGTCAGCAAAAACAGCATCATAATTGTCTGCTGCAGTGATGCGTCGTCAGATTATGTGATGTGAAATTTTACCTGGTTTATCTATTGCAACTGCCACAAATCCGTACATATCCATAAACCTAATTTGAAAACAGAGACCTGTGGTTTTCCCAACAGTGATGAGCAAAGAAAAGTAACTGAATTTATGTTTGATCTTAGGACATGTCTTGGACTGGCTCAAAATTATGAGAGGCCTTCAAACCTGCACATGACTGTATTAGATAAGTATTGAAACTTGATAAAATGGAGGTTCTAGTGCGGCTCTTCCCCTATGCTAAGACCATCGCTGGTGTGAGATGGGCGTGTGACCATAGTCAGCTTTTAAAGGACTCTGCTGCAGCCAGAGCACGGAGGAACATTGGTGACCCTGTGGCTTGGTCATCATCGCACCTGGTGATCATGCCCGCTTGTTGTCACAGCTTCTTGGGTGGAGGTGGAGGTGGAGATGGTGGTGGTGACTCATGCCGTCTCTTTCAGACTCAGGCAGCCCAGGCTGTGCTGCAGAGCAGGGAACGCCCGGCAATGCCGCGCATCGCCGCCCTGCTGGGCCTCATGGGGATCGGCATGTCCAGCTACAGTTCCCGTCAGCTGACACTGCACTACAAGCCATCAAGTCGCCTGTTTAGATGAGATGGATATGGAAATGGGACACAGGCACACACACACACACACACACTTTTGTCTCTCTGAGTCAAAATGTGTCCTCACATATACAGGCATATATCTACACACACACACTGGTTTCCACATACACTTAAGAGGACATTGCATTGCATTGTTCAAAAATGTAGTAATTTACCTTATGGGGACTTGATTTTTGTCCCCATAAGGAATACAAGTCCCCCTAATAATGTGACTGTGTAAACAGATTTAGGTCCCCACAGCATAAGGAATACCAGATGTACACTCACACACATGCACACTTCAAGCATGAAAAGAGCAGCTCAAAGACGGGGGAATTTACTGTTACTGCTTGAACCACAGTCTGTCCCCATGTCCTCGTCCCTCATTACTGGAGTATTCAGTCTGAAATGGCCCTCAAATTAGATTTACAGGCCAAAGAATAAAACTTTTTTTTCTTCTTTTTTAAAAAAAATACATCTGTGCTCTTTAAAAGAAATGCATCCAAGCTGCTGCTCCAAGAAATCTCTTCAAAAATGCTTTAATCACTGTTATTTTTCCATTTAGGCAGATTCTTTGACGTGACACAGAGGTCTTTTTACTCTCGACCTGTTTCTGGATTTCTTTGGTATGATTGTAAAAGACATGAATTCTTGATTCTGGAGTTGACAGCATGAGTTTCAACTTCACATCTCTCTCTTTTTTTGTGTGTATGTGCGTGACAAAATCCCAGAGAACCAACTTAAGTTAGTGTTTTTGCTGTCCGATTGCTCCTGAAATGAGAATAAACTCTGCAAACAGAAACATAAAATGTTTTAATGAATGAACAATGCAACGTTGCACTTTTTTTTGACGCTGAATGAGATTAGTAGACAATGTCGTGGAGTGCTACCAACTGCTTTTATGAGCAGGACTGGGCAACATCTCGCTGGATTGACCGTTGTCAGGCAGAGGAACCAGGACAACCATCCTGGACACCACCTGAACTAACATGTGAATCCACCCGGATTGCTCCCAGTTGCACACCACTGTGATGATTATAGATGAATGACCCACTACCAGGTCTCTTAACATAGTGTAGATACTTTTTTTTTTTGTATATTTTGTTGTTGTTTGACAGCATATAAATGTTTCACCGACTATGAATGAATATTAGCAGTGAAACTGTAAAATTGTAAGTGTTACTTTGACGAGGGTTCCAGTGAAGAGAGGTTAATATTGTTAAAGATGAGCATGTCAACAGGTCACAAGGCAAGTGCTGTGATACAACGATCCCTCGCTGATCCTCTTATGATACTTTTTTAGAGCAGCTTATATGAAAGAGGTCACTAACCCTGAAATGGACACAAGTAAGAGCTTGTTGTGAGTGGACTGAACAAATGGATCATTAATGGAAATGTGTATTTTGAAACTATGTTTATTGTTGTAATGTACATGCTTGGCATGATTATTATGTTGTTTGTTAGTCATCTGTGTGGTGCAAAGACTTTCAATGTTTCAAATGCCACTTTAAAGAAAATCATACCTGAGTTTGTTTAAAAAAAATTAAAAATACATTAAAATTGTATATATTTTCCAAGACACAGGAAGACTGGTTTTGTGGTTTGATTACAAAAGGAAAAAGTGAATCGTACAAATGTTACTAACACAAAAACAATTTTCATTTAGCAAAAAAAGGGGCTATAAGAATCATCATCAACTCTACTTATAATGAACCAAGTCATTCATTATTTCTGAACCTACAGACATTAAAATGTGATGACTTAGTGGACCTGTGCACTTTAAAATGGATCCGTGGAACAGCTGCACAGAGGACTTATGTACGTATCAGTATTTGAACTCAAAAAAACATTTAAAATTCTGACTATTAATACATGATACATAATACATGAAGATATGAAGGGTTTTTGTTTTATAAATCATATGCTGACAGGTAACATTATATTCCTAGGGTAGGCAAAATAAGCCTGAGCTTCAGCTGACACCTTTTTCGGTCCATTTCTTTTGTGCAGAATGCTGCTAATTAATTTATAACAATGTGTGTTTAATGTGTCAACACAAATGTACCTGTATTTATTTCAGAATACCTGTGACCAAAACTAACTAACTAACTAAATCATCCTTGAATAAATTGGTGGAATTTTTATAAAATAGAATAGAAATTAAAAGAGCACTATTTAATAAACATACAAAGAAGACACGGGCCAGACAGTGGGAGAGTGAATGGTTGTTTGTCTCTATATGTGTGTGGCCCTGTGATGGACTGGCGAACTGTCCAGGGTGTACCCCGCCTATCGCTCGATGTAGCTGAGATTGGCACAGCACCCCCCGCGACCCTCTGGTGGAGGATAAAGCAGTAGATGATGACTGACTGACAAAGAAGACACGCTGTTCTTTCCTTGTGCTCTAGATGTCAGCATAGATTTCAGCCTCGTTCTCACACTTCTTCATTATCCAAACTTTAATACGTGTGCGAATGACCTGACTCACCGCTGCACAAGAAGTGTTGTATGAACAACAGAACACATATTTTATTTTTAACTCCTTTCAATTTTACACTTTCCTTTCTTTTTGGAGTCATTAGTTTAGGAATGTGTTCATACACTGGGGGCAACGGTTTGTACAACCTGAAGTATTAACAGTCTGTGGTGTGTGTCTGAGGTGTGCGGTTTGTCACTCTATGCCTGTAAATAAATGCTGTATTTATAACAGAAGTTCTGTTTGCTGATTCACCGTGGCTCAGCTCAGCTCAGGCATGTTGGTCTGCTCATAAGACTCAGAGGTCTGACCCAGTTATAGATCTAAGCTGCTTTGGAAAAACCAAACCAATTCTACCCTGGCAGGAGCCAGTCGAGGTTACAGTTGTGCCACTATCGATTTAATGAGAGATTAGAAATTAGCATTACTGGAAATATACTGGGAGCTCACGACACCTACAGTCACGAACATGGGTTTCACCACTAGCTGGACATTTCCCAACATGCCAGTCAACACTGTTGCCACCAGAGGCTTTTTGTGAAGGGAAATACTCAGTGTTTGCCTGCTCCTTTTTTTTGTCTCCATCAGATTCTCGGCCTGAGGGCAGAGAGGAATTGGGAGTTATAAGGACAGACAGACTAAATTTCCTACTCTCCCTGACTCTCACTCACACATACACACACACACACACACACACAGTGACTCCATTATGTGTCTGTTTCTCCTCAGGAGGCTCTTGTTACCATCTCTTGCAGCAACAACAAAGAGCTAAATGTCTGCGCTACTGGAGAGATGGATGAGAGAAGGACCCAGGGACATATCCACAAGGTCCTTTAGACCTTTTTAAGCTTGATACCGCCTGAGTGTGTATGTTCCTGTGATTCTTACCTTACAGACTCATATCTGTATCAGATGAGAACAAATCCCACAAGTGGTAATTTAGAGCTGCACCTGTGTGGCTCGGCTGCCTCAGGTGGAAACACTTCATAAACGATCAGCTAAACTGGTAGGAGTAGAGATGCTTATTTGTACAATCTGTGAAACATAAAATGATATATATCTATATATAATCCATATATACATATAGCCAGTGTGTTTATTGGCAGAAACTGAGCACACAACCCTTGAATACGCCTCACTTTCTTCATATTTAAAACGTAAGTACATTTTATATCAGAAAATTGCTCTCTGATACTGAAGTACAGTAAATGTCATATACTTTAAGACTTTTACTTAAGTAATATAATAAAAAGTGACTTTAACTTCTACCAAGGTCATTTTAGATACTTGTACTTTTCTTCTTCTAAGCTTAGGTTTTAGAGAGGTGTTCTCAAAAGAGATGAGTCTTCACAAGTTTCTTGAAGCTCGAGAGACACTCAGTTGCTCTGATGGCATCAGGGAGCTCCTTCCACTAGCAGGCGATAACCCCAAATAAATGAGAACAATCTGGACGGAGAGCATTTGTCGGAGGAACGCGGCGGTTGAGATGGAGCACAGGTTAAAGTGTTAAATGATGCACTGAAAGCGTGGCTCTTCAGTTACAGCGAGGGAGGATTTTTTAACAACATGGTATGAAATCCATTTCAACAGTAGAAGGGTTGTCATTATACACAACTTATATTTAATGTTGTTATGATTTAGTTGAGCATTTAACCTCATTTAGAGAAAGAAAAGAAACTAAGAAGGAAACACATTTCTTTGACTCATTTCTTAGACACATAAACACTACTCACACTTGCACCCACATGCTCCGGCCTGATAAAGCACTCTGCCTTTATTGGCCTGGTGGATTTGTCCAGTTGTTTGTGTGTCCTCAGTCACCTGGCACATTCAGTGAAAGAGCTTACGCATGTTTTAAAGCTTTTCTTTCCCCTTGAACTCATGATGAAAACACCCTTTGTGTACAGGAAGTCATATTTTGATCAAGGCTTAATGCTGTCACGCACACACACACACACACACACACACACACACACAGACGGGAGAAAATGTTATTTTAACCAATGATATCAGCTACTGTATCTAATATCGAATTATCACCAGTGTGTTTTCTTCTGGGCTCCTTTATAGAGCGGCAGGGGAAACAGCAGCTGGGTGATGTGTGATGTTGCCTGGCAGCTTGTTACCAAACAAAGGAAGGTGTGTATGCCAAGACACATCCAGTCTATTTTAGCTCCGCTGTGCAAAATTAATGAGGTGTGACTGTAAATTACCTTGTTGTGAACACATGCTTGTAGTGGGTTTGAGAAGACAATTACACGGCAAATATCCTTGTCAGGCTGTATGGATATTTAATTGTCTACTGTAATGTGTGCTGACAGGGACATTTTTGAGAGTCAAACTGAGATGGTAAAAAACTGAGCAAAAGAGAAAGATGAACATTTTTGAATTCACATGACGTTTGTAGCAGGAAGTGACGGATAAAAGATGATAATGGTGTTTGTAGATGTTAGGGGCCGCAGTATAATTACTGTATAATGCTCTACATTGCTCTGTAACTTTCCTGCTTGGTTGTGCGGATGTGTTGACATTAAACGTATACCATCATGTGGAGAGTCTCTAAGTACCGTCAGTGTTGGCCTGTGAACAAAATAAAGCTTTAATCTCTGTTCTTATCCGACAAGTTTGGATGTGGACCTGTGGGTTTGTGCAGGGGAACACTGTGACCTGTGAATCTCATTAGATAGTTAGAAATTAATGGTTAATCTCAGTCGGTTCTTTCCCTTTGCTGCATCACAATGACAGGCTCTCTGTCAGGAGCAAGGAAATGTTTCATGGCTGGAGTTTAAAATGAATTTACTAATATGCTGCCATGAAAGCAACATTTGTTTTTGTTTTTTTTTTGTATTTTCAGGAAGTAATATTAGAAATTCATTAATCCCAGGACAACTTCATTTCTGCCACATGGGGTCAGTAGAAACAAGCTGTAAACATGACATGATATTTCGTCATTTTTGGAAGCAATAAGTACCACTGTGTCCATACAGTAAATGTAGGGCAACACTGTCATGTATTTGGAGCTTTTTGTTTGATTGATTTCCAGAGGGCAATATTAAATATTGAGCTTACCTGCAGCCATAATCACACCAGTTATGACTGTAATTCAACCTGTCTTTGTCCTGCTCTTGTGCAATAAAACTTTGCCTTGACTCTTTAATTGTCAATTAAAAAAACGATGATTATTGGTGCTTTATATTCCTTTATTGTCACTGTACAAGTACCACGAGATGTCGTTTGGAACAATCACCATCAGCAGATGTTCAGTTTAAGTACAAGATAAAAACAATACAACTGTAGTAAATACAATAAATACAACAATAAATAAATATAACAATAAGAATAAGAATTATAGTGGCATAGTATTATTGCACAGATGAATAATCCCAGTTACAGCAGTTATGACAGTTTAATTATCTTGGTGAAGCTCGGTAAAGCAGTGAGGAAAAAAGTTAAACCACCTGCACAGGCATAAAAACCGTCTAACAGTCTTCAGCCCTCTTGTTCAGAGGTACAAGCTGCACAGCACATCTGTGTCCCAGCGAGACGTTTAAAGCGACGTTGATAATCCCAGCTGTGTCCCCCATGACTGTTTGACCCTGTGTGAGCTGTTGTCTTAAATGATGAGAGCAGCTGACTGACATCCGGGTGACTTATTATGTAGGTTTCTTAACAATGCACGTGCAGTACATGCTGACGCACACACGTCACTTCATCATGATGTGTTGCTGAAATGAGCGGTGAGCCCGAACCGACCCTTTAGTGAGGGTTACAGGGTTCAATTCAATTCAATTCAATTTTATTTGTATAGCGCCAAATCATAACATACATTATCTCAAGGCACTGTACATAGACAACATCAAAGAGAGCAGAGACCCCCAACAGTTCACACAATGAGCAAGCACTAGGCATCAGTGGAGAGAAAAAACTCCCTCTTAACAGGAAGAAATCTCTGACAGAACCAGGCTCAGAGATGTGCGGTCATCTGCCTCGACCGGTTGGGGTGAAAGGAAAAATGGGGGGTAGTGGAGAGGTGGGGGACAGAAAATGGGGGGAGAGAAAGGACAAGAGGGAGAGACAGAAGAGAGAGAGGGAGACCAGCAGCAGATACACAACAACTGTATCAGGTTACAAGTTTATACAGTTACTGATATCGACTTTTTAATTTACAAAATAATAATAATGGTGACGATGAGCGTAGCCTCGGAAACTGGATCTTGATCCTTCAACCTGCATGATGAGAATACGGAGAGAGAGAGAGAGAGAGGGAAGGAAGGAAGGACACAAACTAGGGAGAGAAAGAGACAAGGTTAATGACATATAAAAAGTCATAATCAAATGCTGAGTGTGAGAGAGTGAATGTGCGTGTACCACCGGAAAATCCCCCAGCAGTTTAGTTCTATAGCAGCATAACTAAGAGATGGTTTAGGTTTCCCTGAACCAGCTCTAACTATAAGCTTTATCAAAAAGGAAAGTTTTAAGTTTAACTTTAAATACAGAGAGAGTGTCCGCCTCCCGAACTATCATTGGAAGCTGGTTCCACAGGAGAGGAGCCTGGTAGCTAAAGGCTCTGCCTCCCATTCTACTCTTACAGACTCTGGGAACCACAAGTAAACCTGTATTTTGTGACCTAAGTGGTCTATTAGGATGATAGGGTAAGACTAGGTCTTTCAGGTATGAAGGGGCCTGACCATTAAGTGCTTTGTACGTGAGGAGGAGGATTTTAAATTGAATTCTAAACTGTATGGGTTGTGGCGCAAAGGAGACTGATGGTATCAGGTGCAAATAATCAAATTTCCCTACTTGTTGGATGGAAATGAAAGGTGTGATGTTAAAGAGTCAGTGACATCTAATGGTGAGACAGCAAACTAACAAAAACAAAGGGCTCACCCATCTCAACAACCTGAAGAGTGAGATGTGACTAGATGATTTAAAGAACCTGAAAGAGTGAGATGAGATTATGTGAAATAGAAATTAAATACAGAAGACAGCTCATTCACTACATAACTTCACAGTTTTTTCACCAGGCCTGATTTATGTGTCAAATTTGGTGTGTTTTCAAAGCATCCTAAGCCAAATAGTTAGAGAAATCTGTTTAAAAACAACTGTTTCCTTGTACCTTAGATACCAGGCTCTGATGGCCCCGACTCCCCTGGTGCTCAAGCCCAGAAAAGCCAAGGTTGACCTATAGACACTGGCTTCCTTTGACTGTAAATAACCACCGTAGAGATACTGTGGGAATGCATGTCTCAGAAACGGGTCTGAAATGAGCAGTTGACCCACTGATGACCTTCGGTGTCAATGGTCACTGACCTGCCTGTAGGCGGGTGATGGGACATCCACTAACAACCCACTCATGGCTCGTGTCAGCTGGCACTGATGAAGAGTTGACACCAGTGAAACACAAGAAATCATGAGAACTGCACACACAAACACACACAAAACAACAATACAATCCGAAACAGATTATTCTGGGATGTTGTATGTGCCATAAAACCAACAACTGTTTCCAATATGGGCCTGACACGCTGCTTTCTTTTTTGATGATGATTGCAGCTGCCATGGTGAAATGATTGCATTGTTAAATCCAGATTTCACAGAGAGAGAGATCAACATTTCATAACACACTGTGCCACTGAAAACACAACAGGCTGATTTTATCCAGTTATCTACACAAAAGATACAAAAACATGTGTGCGTGTGTGGTTTTTCCTCTAAGTATCTGCATCTATAGCTTACTGTATACAATGTAGACATTTAAATGGGGATTTAAGGGTCTTTGAATCAGGTGAGTGGTTTTAACTGGAGCTAAACTGTGACTTTTTTAAGAGGCCAGTCCACCAGCATAATATGGTGTTTGTTTCCCCCTGATATCAGAGACAGAGAGGGGGAGGGCCTATCAGTTGACTTTAAATCTTTAGGTACAGGACAAAACAGTATTTTAATCTATACATCAGCTTCTGTCTGTAGTAAATGGGACATCAGCCACTGGAAGATATAAGATTAACACACACATACACACACACACACACAAAAACCCTTCTCTTAAACATTTGACAAGAAAAAACCTGATTCTGTAGATTTATCTCATATTATTTGGTTTATTTTCAGGTTCAGGCGATACAAATCAAGCCCTTTAACCAGAACAGCACATCTTAGTACTTCCACATATTGTCTGAACTGTGCTGAATTTAAAAATAAATCAAACAGACCAAGCTGCTTGTGTACTTGTACTGGGAGCTCCTACTTGTTATTGTTCTGTACTTCTTAAGCCAAGAATATGTCTCCTAATCTTTTGAGAATGCATAAGTTTTTTTTATTATTTTCTGTAACCTTTCAGTTTGTATTTTTCTTTAAATGAACTGCTTGCATACAGTTTGACATTAGTGAAACACATTTCTCATTGAAAGCAGCCAATCTGTTGTTTAAGGGCTTATTTTGTCACTTTTCAAACAGGTTTACTTTTACTCGAGTACAATTTATAATGAATATACAATTTTGTTTATACTGGTTATTTGACATAGTCCTATATATACTATTATATACAGTACAGAACGTTATATTAAAGTAATTGTGAACAGTATTGTGTACTACTTGAAAGTGAGTGTACAGATGAATGTTTTTACGAAATCTGACAAAATTTAAATATGCACTTTATTATAACAGATTATGTTTGTCTTCATTAATGACATATTATAATACAGTACATACTATAGCAGGATAGAACAAACTAGCCTGACACTTAGGCTCTTGTTTTTAATCATTTATTTTACTTATTGGCCACTGACAATGTGAAAATCGTATTTATTTTGTCATAGACGAGAAAGATCCTCGTTGTGCTTCCATGGCAACAAAAAACTCCACGGGCTGACTGAGCCGGAGGAGTACTAAAGTGAGGGGGATGTGGGAGGAGCGACGCTGTGAAGTCCAGGTGGTCGAGTCTGTCTGCGTAAAAACGCACCAAACACACGCCGAACACTTACGAAACGAGTAGTGAGACAAGGCGACATTTAAAGAAAAAGTCACACAGCGCCCTGACAATTCGAACATTGACTGAGCAGTTTTCAGAAGAAGACTCCTGCATTCAGCCTCAGCGCTGCGTCGCCGCCGCCGACGCGACATCTCCAGAGGGAAAACCGACTGAAAAGAAGTGACCGAAGAGTCAGGGCTAAACTTCTGACCCAACTCACTCTCCTTTTGAAGAGAATTGTTTCAGCGAGCAGAGAAGATATGTTTAAGAAAAGCAAGAATAAAGTGCTGGTGGATTATGCGTCAGAGGAAGACGACATGTCCTGGCACCATCATCACTCCTACAAGGTAACAATGAGACGGATGAGAGGGAAACGGCAACAGAAGCACGGCTATATATGTATATACATATATATATATATATATATATATATATATATATATATATATATATATACATATCTGTGTGTGTGTGTGTGTGTGTGTGTTTTAAGGTTAAAATGATAATATATAACTCTATGTGAGATTTGTGCATAAGAAAAACCCCCAACATTTTACTACTTTTACTAGATTTAAAAGAGTTAATTTAGAAAAAAAAGCGAAACTTGAGTACATTGTTAGA
This sequence comes from Solea senegalensis, assembly GCF_019176455.1. NCBI lineage: Eukaryota > Metazoa > Chordata > Actinopteri > Pleuronectiformes > Soleidae > Solea > Solea senegalensis. The sequence goes on along the minus strand of NC_058037.1, from coordinate 11,078,255 downwards.
TCAGTACTTAATAATTATTAGTCGGAGCCCTAGTGTCATAATGATGAAATGTCATAATGATTCCTACACCTGTTTGGATTGTTGTTCAGTCATGTATGAAGTACCTAAAAGTGATACTTGATAAGTATCTTACCAGAAAATGACTTTGGTTGAAGTTGAAGTCACCTGTTTGTTTATAATATTACTCAAGTAAAAGTCTTAAAGTATATGGCATTTACTCTACGTATGTATCAAAAGTAGTTTTCTGATGTAAAATGTACTTCTACTACTAAGTTTTAGAAGTAAAAGTATATAAAATAAAGAGCTCATCCTAAAGAGGTTGAGGGAATTAACAGCACAGGAAAACTTTACAACAATTTGTCACTTATTTTAAGACAGTAAACAAAAATGCATACAATTCTAAAAATAATTAATTGAAAGTATAATAACTAAACAAACAAACAATACACAAACTCTTGTTGTGTTTGTGTTCGTATTTGTCTTTGTTTTCACAATAGTTGACAATCTGTGTCACTTGAAACTTTGGAAGACAGACATACATCAAAATTCACACACACACACACACACACACACACACGGAGTGTTAATGTGCAGAACCAGGTGAGCAGGAGCAGAGTAGAGTATTTGTGAGGTCTCTGTATCAGCACTTTCAAGCAGCTGGGTTCTGTCAAGGTGTTGGGGGTGTCCAACACACACACGCACACATACAGACACACACTGGTTTGTTCAGATATTCTTCTTAGGACACTGCATTTTGGCGCCCTAAACACAGCAAATACTGATAATTCACACACCGGACACTTGGGCAGTGAATGATGAGGACAGGTGAATTGGCGTTAATTAAGGTGAGAAAGTCAAAGCGTTTGTGACCTTTGACCCATTCTGACTGATACATTATGTGTTTACATATTTTATTTTGTCAGCACTTTAATTTGTTAAGGTTTGCCTTTAATGAAAAACAGTTCATGTGAGATTTGTGCATAAGAAAAAAACCCAACATTTTACTACTTTTACTAGATTTAAAAGAGTTAATTTAGAAAAAAAAGCGACTTTTTTTTTACTTAAATTTGAGTACATTGTTAGATCAGTACTTAATAATTATTAGTCGGAGCCCTAGTGTGCAGTTAACTAATATTTAAAAGCCTTTTGTGGCTACATAAGTAGACAATAACACATGCTGTAGTACTTGAATCTGTAATAAAATAATGAATCACAAAGAAGAAGTTGTAAAATGTTTCCTTCAACATTCACTGGGTGTTTAAATATGTCCTACATACTGTAATAGTCACGTGGGAAGATCCTCCCAGCACTTATTCATCTGTTGTTGTGATAACGTCAAAAATCTGTGACCCTCGGCTGGATTTTATTTACTGTTCTTAACTTCCACCCTGGGAACCAGCATATGTGGTCCTCACCTCTGAAGAGCTGCGCTAGGATCAGTTTCTGACTCTGTTCCCAACTCTGCTCAGCGTGACCGCTTGTGTTGATAGGGTCCGATTTGAGAAAAGAGCAGGGACTTGTCAGAAATCCTGGGAAAGTCTCGGCCCGCCATCGCAGTAAAGAACATCCAGGGGTCAGGGGTGGGATCATAAAACGTCGTAAACACACTTTACCCAGCAGTGGTACAGGATGAAGCCAGGGTATAAAGTAAGGATATCACAGTCTGGACAGACAGGCTTTTCCTTCTCCCTATTCAAATTGCTTTCACTAAACTGTCTGGTCTTCCTGATGCAGAGCGACAGAGAGATAACTGGCAGCATTTTTCATCATCATGGTTTCAAACTGATTTAGTCTATTTTTTAATGTTGTAGAGACCCTAATGTCATCAGAGCCATCAAGTTATTCATGTTGACCTTTGACCTAGTGTCCCATTACACAACATTTCTGTCATTTTTGCAGAATGGCTACTTAAGAAATAAGTTTGCATTTGGTTTTTGTTTTTCTGTGAAAGCAGTAAAGGACCAATGTGTCGGATTTAGTGGCCTCTAGGTGTTAAGTTGTATATTGCGGCCACCTGGTTACATTTTGGTTAGCTATCCCAGTGCTTATGAATCTATGGTGATTTTAAAAGTGCAAAAAGCACTTAGCATATGAATTGTCCATTGTGGGATACTGTACAAACAAGGGAATACAACATGACAGACTCTGTTTATAATATAAGAAAATGCAACAATTCTTCATTTCTAGTCATTAACACACTATCATAACTGTTTTTCTGTCCACATGCCATACACAGCCACATCTTTCTTATCTTAAGGCCACAACTATTTTGTTTTGTCTGTCACTTGCACAAAGTAGTAGTCCTGTCTTATAACACTTAATCAAAATGTTAGATAAATCTGTAGTCATAGCAAGAAACTGTATATCTCCTTCTTTTACGCTGTGCTGACTCAGTGTAACCTCTAACTGTACATTAGAGACTAACAGGCAGACACACACAAGGATAAAAGGTTTTATACATTGACGGATCAGCCGTAAAAAAGGGAGGAGGTAATGCTGAGGTTTTTCCTCCCTCAAAGCTCAGGGAGCAACAGCAGACCCAGTGTCTCACTCTCTCTGATGACGTCCAGCGAGCTGTGAGTCTGTGCAAGTACCTGTTTGTCCAAGGCTTAAGCAGTAACACGCCTGAATACTGCGGTAATGCCACTGACAGGGTCCACTTTGTGAAGTGGGATCATGGAAAGATACAGATGAAGGTCAGAGCACTTCAGACGGCCTCACGTCTCAGTCGGGATAATAACACCGGGATCATCTGCTGAGGAGGATCAGGTCAACGTTTCCTCAAAACATTTCGCCACTTTTATGTCTATACTCTAAGCTGAGTGTGAAGAGATTAGGTGTAGTCATTACCTTCAGAAAATAGTGCTATTCAGGCCTTAAAACATCTTTTCTAACTATATTTTACTTTGTACTATCCTGCCATAGTATATACTGTATTATAATATGTCATTAATGAAGGCACACATATAATAAAGTGCATATTTCAGTTTAAATTGTGTAAAGATTTTAAAGATTTCGTAAAAACATTCATCTGTACACTCACTTTCAATCTCTACCCAAGCACACCAGAAAACCATTGGTCGTTCTGTACCAGATTTTGCAACACCGTTGGGCTTTGGAGATGCCTTGTGTGTTTTCCTAATAGTTAACAGTTAACAAAAAAAATCATAGACATAAAAACAGAAGTAGTTTTTTTGTTGCAAAGGGAAACCTCCAGATTTGCAATCTGCAACCAGGGACCTGTTGGATTGTACTAGTTGTGTTTACCCATATATGTACTGTGCTTTATCTTCTGTTTTCCTCTAAATAGGAACAGGATTTACAAAAATAGACATTATGTGTAGACCTGAAACTAGTGACTGAGACCATTACCTCCTCAGCAAAGTGTTTATTATATGTATACAGCAGGTGATAATTCAGTGTTTAGGAGCATTCATTCATTCATGTATTCATTGTCTACCACTTTATCCTCCACATGAGGGTTGCCAGTCCATCACAGAGACGAACAACCATTCACTCTCACATTCACAGCTACAGTCAATTTTTGGGGTTTGGATGATACCACTTTTTTTGTGTCTTTTGTGATTCCAATCCCATAGTCAATTTAGAGGGTCCATTGAACCTCTGTATGATTTTGGACTGTGGGAAAACCTGGAGAGAACTCCACACAGAAAAGCCCTCGGTCAGATCAAGATCTTATTGGAGTCAGAATAATAGGAGGTGTCTCTCCTTACATCCCCAACATCGGCGTGTGAATGGAGACCAGGATTTGGGTTAAACTAAGCTCACCACCTACAGGCTGTACAGCCTCACATGTATCATACTGTCAAGAAGGGTGTTATATTTCCTCGGCTGACTCTGTGTCTCTCAAGTCAAGTGTTTGTATTATCCCAATTCCACACGTCACTTGTTGTGGAGACTGAGACACTGTGGTGTGGGCTTGTTGTTGGTGTGTGAGCGCACTCATTTAAATCGCTGACCATTGGGGCTTTGTTATATAAATTCACTGCGCGTCTTTATTGCCATGGTAATCTGGCAAGAAGTAATCGACTAGACTTTTTTTTTGAAAAGCAACACTGCTAAAATTGACACACCTGCCTCAGAGGAGTAAAGAGAGACAGCAGGCGGTTGTGAGTGTGTGTGAGTGTGTGTGTGTGTGTGTGTGTGTTGTGAGAGAGAATTGCTCCCTGAGGGGTGAAAGCAGAACTCTTGCTTTCTCTTGTTAGCAGCATATTTTTCAGAAACACTACACTCTCTCCCCCTGATAAACCCCCCCACCCCTCCGCCAGTTTTTACTCTCTTTCCCAACTTGTTAATGCTTTCATGCTCTCGAACAGTAATCAACAATCACTACAGCATGTGTGAGTGTGGCTTTGATCGGCTCAGGTTGTTGGAGACCCTGTGGACTTTGCACAGACATGTCCATCCGTTATTTCTCCTCTTCCTCCTCCTCCTCTGTCTGTCTCTCTCGTGGAGTTGTAAGATGTTGGAAGTTCATACGGCTTTGATCATTTTTTTACAGGAATTCTGGCTCCACTTCACTAATCTCAGGCTCAGCTGCACGTCTGATGACTTGTCGCTGCCCTTTTTCTAATGATTTAATTGACTTTTTTTCCATCCTGTGGAGCGAGTCCAAATCAGGTCTGATGATTACTGGCAGACAACAGCGGCTGTGAAGATGAAAACATGAGACATGACATCTGAGGAATTCCAGTGTATGGCCAAAATGAATCTTTGGAAATCTGAACATGTGACACCTACTGCATCTTTCTCTTACTTTTTCCCCTTAAAAAGGTTTTTTTGTGGAGTTTTACCTCACTCGATGTGAGGATCTAGGGACAGAAAGGAATACTTCCCCTATTCTAGTAATACAATGCTAAATGCAAATCGTTGAAGTATTCCTTCAATTGCTGTATAGACCATAAAGCCCTTAGAGGCAAATTGTGTTAAAAAATTGAATTGAAAATTGAATTGAATTGGAGACTGTGAATGTGTACCTAATCAAAAATCAAGTATTTTTCCTGGTTTGTGTTTAGATAATAGTACAGAATTCATTTAAACGATGCCGCATTAGGGGTTATATTCTAAAAAATAACAAACTTTATTTTTTCACTGTGTTCACCTTGGGAAGTTGGGACATTAATTCAAGGCAGTCGACTGCACCGTCATTTGTCCCTTATTTAGAGGAGTTATTAGAAAAACAAGTACACAAAAATAGGAAAAAAATAAATATTTGCAAAAAAATGTATCCATGTACAAGAAAGTAAAGAACAGTTCTCCAATAACCCTTAACATAAGCGACAAACAAAAACCCACAGCTGAGCTTGCAAATGCAGGTGCTACTTTCTCGATAACCAACCATACAATCCTCCATGAGGCTCTTATAGCAGCCGCTTTTAAACCCTGTGTGTTTTCTTTATTAGTTGCTTTTACTAGCTTTTTTTGTATTGTTGTATTAGCTGATTTCTGAGCAGGATTGTATTTTAATTCAGGCCCATGAATCTTTTGAAAGTGAAGCTGAAACTTCATCAACTTCAGTTGTTGACTTTAAGATGTGGAACTTTAAATATCTGTAACTCAAATATTGTGCAAAGGAAATAAAAGAGCCGGTACTGAAACACAATGGAACCAAAATAACTCTGTCCATGCACCTAAATATTACTGTTAAAGCAACAGGTCAAGGATTTTTCTTCTCTCTCTTTTGTTTGCGTGTTTCCCTCCCACCTCACCCGTCCGTCCCTCCTTCCATCCATCCTTCCATCCTTCCATCCAAACATAGTGTGTTTGTGTTAGAGCTCTAAAAAGGTTTCCCTTTTACAGGAAAGCCTGCACACACTCGACACTCACACATCTTTGCTGTGGAGCGCGGATGGTGTGTGTTTGTGTTGGGAGGTTGCTATTTGTGTTAACTCACTGCTTGTGTGTCTCTCTCAGGACAAAGATATAGAAGGAGAGGAAGAGGAGGAGGAAGCTGTCACTGGTGTATCAAAGGTAAACAGCACAACGTCACAGACTTAAACACACACACACTCACTCATGTGCTCCCAAACTATACTCACTTTACCACTGACAGTGGTGACTCCCTAAAGATACGCACTCACCCAACACACACTCTTATCTTCTGGCACACTGACCAAACGCCGCGTGCGCACTCACATTATCTCGCTTTTATGACGTCACACTTATTTTTGTGTCAACCTGAACGTTTCAGTCCTTACATATGCTTCACATATGCTTATGGACGTGTTTCTTCGTGTCACATGGTCAGTGTCTCACAGTGCAGATGAGGGGCAGGAGGGGCAGAGGACAGCTGCAGTGTTTATCTATAAACACGTACACCAGCCTCCAGCTATCATCGACCGCTTTATCCTCAAGCTTATCACAGGAAAATCATTCTGTTTGTTGATATGACTCACACGTGTATGTGTGTGTCCCTGCTTTGGAGTGAGGTCATTTTATTTATGTCAGGATCATTCTCATGTTTTATATTTGTAGTTTTGACCATCATTGCTGTCTGTAGTATCATCATACATATGTATTGCATTGCTATGGGGTAGGAATTAGCATTCAGATGATTTTCCATATGGCAAACAAAGCACCTAATATTAGCTTGGTGATGCATTATCTTTGCCAGGAAAGACTTGGCAAAGCAGTTTTGATAAAATACTGCCTGATAAGAATGTAGCCAAAATAAGAGAGTTCATTTAAATGAAGTAGAGATAGTGTCATTTTATGTTTCTGATAGATGTCAACCAAAACCTACGTGCATTATAAAGAGGAACAGTTAATAATAATTCTGTATAGTTTTCACTACCTTATAATGACATTCTGACTTTTCATCTTATTTGATTATTGCTACACACAAAGTACATAGCACCAGTTTACACACTGTTTAAGCCCAATCAAAGTAAAACATTAGTTTTAAGTGAGTTTGTACTTTCAAGTTTGCCTAAAGGTCTATTGTATAACATTTCGATGAAATGATTTCTATCTAAAACAATCTAAAAACAATTACACATTTTTATTTGAGTGTATAATTCCCTAAATGTATGAATCGTTTTCATTAATAACCATATATTTAATGAACAAACTAAACACCTTTTGAGTTTTAATGAAAACTGAAGGCTCCTACGTACTTGGAAGGGAAGGGTGAGGTGAGAGATATTCAGCTGCAATATGCAATGTCACCAACAGGTGTTGCTAAATCCTACACACTGTACATTTAGAATAGAATGCCTTTATTGTCATTATACAAGTTGTACAACGAGATTTACTTGACTTCACCTTGAAAGTGCATACAGCTAACAACGAAGAACAATAACAACAACAACAACAACAACCAGTGTATGGGTCAAGGACATTAAAAAGAAAAAGTGACCCTAGTTAACGTGAGGTGGGTTTTCAGTTGCAGCGTACTACATTAAAGGATATACAGCCATCATTCTTATTGCACAATATGAAATAGCAGGTCTGTATCAGGGTTTAAATATAAAAAGTGCATTTCTATGAGACGTGACCCATAGCAGGGTATAAAAAATAATAAATAAGACTATTTCCACAGTGTGAAGTGTATTTTTTTTTTTTTAACAGTATATGAAATATAGAAATATAAATATCACAGTGTGAGATATGATTTTAGCAGCATATAGAATATAAATATCACAGAGTGAAATGTAATTTTGCAGTATATAAAAATAGAAATATAAACATTTACACAGTATGAAAGTGATTTTAGCAGGGTACCATTTAAAAATACAGATATTGCACAGTTGGAATGTAATTTAAGCAGGATAAAAATCTGTATATACAATATAAGTAGTGCACAGTATATAAGTATTGCATAGTGTGGAGTAAATTATTAAATAAATAAGCATTTCAGCATGAAATGTAGAGTATTGCACATGCCAGAATGTGTGAGAGTATGTGGTAGAGGTAGGATGGTCAGTGCATGTCCATGTTCAGTGTGGTTATGGCTCTGGGGAAGAAGCTGTCCTTAAGTCTATTTGTCCGAGCTCGGACACACCTGTAGCGTCTGCCAGAGGGCAGCATGTCGAACAGATGAAAGCCGGGGTGGGAACTGTCCTTAACAATGTTCCTCGCTCTGTTCAGGCAGCGAGAGTGGTAAATGTCCTTTAGGGAGGGGAGAGTGCAGCCGATGATCCTCTGTGCTGCGTTGATGACTCTCTGAAGACCCTTCCTGTCTGCTTCAGTGCAGCTGGCGTACCACACTGTGATGCAGTACAGCAGCAGGCTCTCTATGGAAGAGCGGTAGAAGTTCACCAGCAGCTTCTCATCCAGGTTGTTTTTCCTGAGCACTCTCAGGAAGTGCAGGCGTTGTTGGGCCTTCTTGGTGATCTCCGTGATGTTCGGGGTCCAGGAGAGGTCAGCCGAGATGACGGTGCCCAGGAACTTGAAGGTCTGGACCCTCTCTACACAGACACCGTTGATGTAGAGGGGAGCTGGGTCTGCGCGGTGCCTCCTGAAGTCGATGACGATTTCCTTTGTCTTTGTGGCATTCAGTGCCAGGTTGTTCGCTGAACACCACGTTGTCAACTTTAGGATCTCATCCCTGTAAGCAGACTCATCTCCCCCTGAGATTAGTCCAACCACAGTGGTGTCGTCTGCAAACTTGACGATGGTGTTGCCAAGGTGGGTTGGGCTACAGTCATGGGTGTAGAGGGAGTACAGTAGTGGGCTCAGCACACACCCCTGTGGAGAGCCGGTGCTGAGTGTGCGGGTGGAGGAGATGTGGTTACCAAGTTTAACAGTCTGTGGACGGTTCGTGAGGAAGTCTTTTATCCATGAACAGGTGTGTGGGTGGAGGCCTAAATCCACAAGTTTACTGACCAGAATGTCCGGGATGATTGTGTTGAAGGCTGAGCTGTAATCGATGAAGAGTAGCCTCACATAGCTCCCCTGGTGTTCCAGGTGGCTCAGCGCAGTGTGGAGAGCTATGGCTATGGCATCCTCCGTGGATCTGTTTGCTCTATAAGCAAACTGATGTGGATCGAAGGTCTGAGGAAGGCTGTCTTTGATGTGGTGAAGAACCAGCCTCTCAAAGCACTTCATGATGACCGGTGTTAGGGCGACTGGGCGGTAGTCGTTGAGGCTGTCTGTGGATGATTTCTTTGGCACGGGGATGATTGTAGCTGTCTTCAGGCAGGATGGGATGGTGGCTTGAGACAGGGAACGGTTGAAGATGCAGGTGAAAACTTGTGAGAGCTGGTCTGCACAGGCTTTGAGCACCTTCCCTGGTATCCCGTCCGGGCCAGCTGCCTTCCTTGGGTTTACTGCTCTTAGCACCCGTCTCACTTCAGAATCCTGTACAGTCAGTGTGACGGTGCTGGGTGCTGGTGGCTGCGGAGGTGGTGAGGCTGTATGGGGCTCAGTTTTCTCAAATCTTGCGAAGAAGCAGTTCAGCTCCTCTGCCAGCGAGGCGTCTGGGTTCCCAGGTGTGATGTTACAGCCCCTGAAGTTTGTGATATGCTGTATGCCTTGCCACACCTGTCGCGGGTTGTTATCAGAGAGGTGGTCCTCTATCCTCTTCTTGTAGGCCGACTTAGCATCCTTGATTCCTCTCTTCAGGTCTGCTCTGGAGGCACTGTACAGTTCCCTGTCACCTGACTTGAAGGCAGCGTCACGCTTCCTGAGCAGCATTCGGACCTGGCTGGTCATCCAGGGTTTCTGGTTGGGAAAAACCCTGATGCTCTTTTCCACAGTGACGTTCCCAATGCAGTACCTGATGTATGACAGTACTGCTTCTGTGTGCTCTGCCAGGTCCTGGTGTTCAAATACCTCCCACTGAGTGTTCGCATAACAGTCCTGTAGCTGAGAGAGTGCATCGTCCGGCCAGGTTGTAACAGTCTTACCTAAACCTAAAACAGCTCACTGTTGATTTAAAACTCAACACAGATAATAAGTAGAGTATCGAAGAGAACATCTTATAGTTGCATATAGGGCTGGATAATGAAATGAAATGTTATCAAAATGAATTACCATTACCATTTTAGATTCAATATTGTCCTGACCTACAGACTGAAGAAAACATCTTTGTGTCACACAAAACGTAGTAATAATTTTAAATATGTTAATGACGATAAATATGTAAAAAATACCATTATCTCTCATATTACCCACAATAGTCGGACGATCCCTGTGAACGTAGCATTTGTTAATAACACTTTTATTATTTGGGTAATTTTATCTAAAACAGCAGCTTGGGAAAAAGATTATGTGCTGCTTGTCGTTGTTCCTGAGAGAAACAATATGTTTTAAGACTTGATCTTTGCTGACAATTAAAGGTGTGGTCACGTCTGAACTCTTCTAAGTGTGAACCTGAAACACTGAACTCATGCTGCCGTCTTATCGCATGTATAGCCACTGTAGGTTATTTCACGGGGACACATTCCATGAACTGCTCTGTTTGTGAGGAATTTGGGACGGCTGGGCTGGAGAAGGGAAGGAAATGCAGCATTCCTTCGAGGAGCTGGGCCTTATGGATGTGAACAATGACCGTGGAAGAAAAACAAGTCTGAAAATAGCCACTGCTCTGACACTGTGAAGAGGCTACGACTCGTCCACTCTTGGTGGTTTTATGGTCGCATTAGTGCACATAGAGTGGAGATCAGCTGTAGCTGTAAGAGGCTGATTCACTTTACATATACAACGACTGTTATCAAGCAGTATATTCAAAGTATTTTTTATTAAACCCTAAAAGATATCAGCAGAGCCATAATGTGACTCATTTCTATGCCAGTGGTCACACTGGTGCAGTATAGCTGTCATTTTTCAATGAAATGACTTATTAGATATTTAATGCAACACATTGTATCTCAGCTACAAATTCAACCATGAGTTGTTGTTGAAGGAATATTTGTGGAAACATTTTGGAGAGTGACACGACTCAGACAATGAGTTTCTCCCTGAAATGTCTGACTATTATGCAAATCGCCTGCCAAAGGAAAACATTCGCTGCTTCCTGTTGCTGAATAATGAGGCTTTGCTGCTCTCACTGGTCTGAGAGGTTGTCATTGAAAGTGTTTCAAATGTGTAAATTACTAAGAGTAATGTCTACTTTATTGCTTGAGCGTATTTAAAAACAACCAGGGTTTGACCAAAGTGCTGTACAAAGTAAAAGGCAAAACAACAAGGTATAAGACATAAAACAATAAAGAATGTGAAAGTAAAAATGTAAAGCAGTTAAACAATCTAGGTAGAAGTGTCTGGGTTGACTATTCTCATCCTGAAGTGAAGGCCAAGGAGAAGAGGTGGGTCTTTAAAAGTGATTTAGATTGCAGATTTAATAGCAATGGCTAAATCCTTCCATAGTTTTGGGACAGATACAGAAATGGCCCCATGTTTTTAGTCAGGTTTTATAACACATATAAAAGCAACCTGTTGTTAGACCTCAAATTATTCCATCCATCTATATGTTAAGAGCTGAGGGATTGAAGAGGCATTTTCTTGAGTTGTAAATAGTAGAATTATTATTCCATGTTTTTGACTGAAGACTAGAGGGAAGTAAGTATCTAAGTGATATATTTTATTGTAGCTAAGAGTCCAGTGGCAGAGTTTGAGTTTGGCAAAAAGGCATTTTTTCAGTCTGTCCCTTCAACCTCGAACCCTTTACAACAGGATCTAAAGTTGTCCGGTTTGATTCCACAGGGACACTTCAAACCGTCTTTAAGGGCATTTGAAAAAATCTCTGCTCCACTTGTCACATTGATTTTACTGTATTTCCATCTGTCCGTGACTAATTGTTGTTTGTTATGTTGTATGTTTATCTGACACAGGTCTCTCGTGGGAATAAGACCTTGTGCACTTTATTCAGAATAAAAATAAAATGTCTATTATTCACGACTCATACGGTATTTGGAATAAAAAGAAATGCCTCTTTAATCCGTCAGCTCTTAACTCAGACATATGGATGGAAGAATTTGGCCCAACAGGAGCTCTATTGTTCTGTCAAGCGTGGATATGAAGGTGAAGCTCCTGCACACCGCCCAGTCTCAATGAGAGCTGCTTGGTTCACCTACTTTCTGGCTAAGGAGAGATTACTGGGCATTGAGCTGTTTTGGATCTCGAGGCGTGCAGGTTAATGCTGAGGTGAATGGTGAATGGGCCATTCAGGCCCCTCTTTATGTGCACACATGCATGGAGCACATAATACCAAGCTGGAATTTAGAAACGCACACAATCTCTCTTTGGCATCTCTGTTTTTCTGAAAGTACATGACGGGATAAAAATGGCTCAGATGAAGTTTTGTGAATGTAATAGAGAGTCAACAGAAAACTGGCAGCGTTCTTGTCCACAGGCATGTTCGTCGTGATGGGAGGTGAGCAGTGGAGGAGGATTTGTTTTTTCATTTTATCAGCTCAGTGCCTGTCTCCTCGTGAACTACCACCGTAAGAGGAAGCGAAATTTTAACAAATCCGGTAAATGTCAAATAGTTTGGATATGACACGACGAGGTCGTCAGCGAGACCTTGAGAATATTTTCATGTGTGTGATAAATGAAACAAAGAGTTTGTGCATCCTGTGTACCTATAGGACAAACTGTTATGATCCTGTTCCTGTTTGGTCTGAAAGCGACTACTTTCATGTGCAGCACTGTGTTTACTTGTTGTCCTGAACACAGGTCTTAGAATAGAGCACCTTCACGCTTGGTAAAATATACAGTGGAAACAAAAGAGCAAGGGATGTCTGGGTCAAAGGTGTTCATCTAATAAAGCTAATAAAGCTGATAATCCTGACAATACCTCGATGACTACAGAGCAAAGACAGGAATGGACGTTAAGTAAGAGTTACTGCTTTGACCTTGACAGTTGCTTATAAGAATTCTTTTCTGACAGTGAGAGAAACGGAGCCAGAAGTCCGTTTCATAATCACTGTGAAAGGAGATTTGTGCTCACTGGGAGGAGGAATTTTGATGTGATGGGGGAGTCCAGTGGAGTTTTAGAGGGAGTGGAGGGTCTTCCGCTGGAATGTGCCAAACTTTACTGACCAGCCAGTGCCGTTCAAGCCCTCTGTTCCCTGTGCTGTTGTGCAAAGTCACACCTCACGAGAGCTCGATTTCAGTTCAATCCGCACAGATTACAATGCATTTCAGTTTTTGTTGCATTACCACCATGCTCTGGTGTGTGAGGTCTCAGGATTTCCTGACTGACACAGGAACATCCAATCAAGATATTGCTCAGCTCATAACTGCAATACAAAAAAGTATTTTCTACCAGCCCCACTTTTTATATCTTTATATGTTAGGGTTGAATGATTTGAATAAATATATAAGTGCAATTATTTTGTCTGTTGTTGTCTTCGAGACAACTCACTACACAAGTACACTTTACTCTGTATTTCAAGCTACTTTTCTAGTCTCGATGAGCTGCTTTACACTACAGTTTTGCCATTCGCACATCTTTCATACCCATTCACACGCTGCAACATGGGGTTAAGTATCTTGCTCAAGGACACATACAGGAGCAGAGCCAGGAATTGAACCCATAACCTTCTGTTTGAAAGACATCCCATCCTACCACTGATCTACCATGGCCCAATCCTAACTCTTCACTTTCTTTTTTTAATACTTTTACTTCTAAAACTTTAAAAGAAAATGACTTTAATACTGAAGTACAGTTAAGTACAGTTAATATTACTTTTACTTAAGTAATATTATAAAAAGTGATTTCTACCAAAGTCATTTTCTGGTAAGATACTCACTGTACTTTTACACAAGTATCTCTTTGAGGCACTGGCTCCACAGAATCAAAATCAAGAAGTGTGGAGGGATCAACTCCATATTAAAGTCCTGTATATGTATGTCTTATATGTTGGTGTGATGACGTTTCATCACTGTTTTTCCGTCTTGACCAAAATACACTGGCACATGTCGGCCTACTTGGAAGCAAAACCCAGAACCATACAGACTTATTGAGTCCTCCTCATTGTTTGGAGAAAATAAAAAAAATAAAAAAGGAACCCACTTTGGAATAAATAAAAATGTGACAGGATGGACAGGAATCTGTCAAGCGTATGAATACTTTTGTCCGTAGAGTGTTTTTTTTTTTTTTATCGCACATCTCTCATATCCATTCATGCAAGCAATTTTGGATTAAGTGTCTTGCCCATTAACCCATTATCTTCCGGTTGAAAAGCTACCCACTCTACCACTGATCCACAGCTGCCTCAATAAGGTATTGAGGAAGTTCACCTTGATACTAACACGACACTAACTTCTTGAGAAGCTGGCCTTACAAAACGATTATCTTTAGGGAAAGTAGACATCAAAGATTACAATCAAACACGCACCGAGTGATGTGAGTTATTTCAAGTCTGCTGAAATACAAAGTCAAATTGTCTCTTGTCTGCTGGTTTCTGTCAGGAGGCCAAGGTGAAAAAGATCATGTCCAAGAAGGAGAGGAAGGAAAAGAAGATGCTCTCCTCCAAAGACGACGAGCACTTTCTGTTGACCGGAGTGAAACTGGCCGACCGCAGAGGGTGAGGTTTCACACATAGAATATGTATGGGATTATTATAACCGATGCTTCAATTCCGCTTTATGGTTCCTAAATTGAACATGTATTTATTTATCTGCTCGTAAATCTGCTAAATTGTTTACTGTAGCTGTCAAACAAAACTAAAATTAAAAATATTAAATTGCAGCACTCATACTTCTAAAAAGTACAGCACTTGAATGTTGATGTGTTCCCAAAGTTTCTCATCCAGTGGACATGTTCAAGGCAATTCAATCAGAAGCTAAGTGTTTTAACATCCCTTATTATCCCTGCAATTCAAACTAAGCCTCAAAATGTCTGTCTGGACTTTTTTTTTGCTTATTCTAACCATAAAAGGGACAGCGGAAGTCCTGCAAGTGCTTTTTCCCCATTTCTCCAGAATAACGTTCAATATCTGGCAGCTATTCACAATTTACTGCATGTTAAAATAGTGTATTAACTGTTAAAAGTCGACTTGCAACTTCTCAGCTTTCAGAAACAGTAGGAATTTACCCAATAGCACAAACCGTCGCGTAATTACGGTAATGCAAAGTGCGCTTGCGCAAACGTGTCGTCTGCGATACGCTCTGTGTTAATCTGCGTTAAAAGGGTTCATCCTTAAAGGTATTGATGTGACTGTGATCTGCTAATGAACTGTATGTCAGCCCTGCCCAAGAGTGGTCAAGTGTGCCCAGCACAAACATTTACAAAAACAGGCTGGAAATAATGGAGTCATGTCCAACCACTTGTATTTGTTTATATGAAAGGCAGAGCTGCGTTAGCCTGCAGTTATGAATTCACAGAGCCCTCAGGGAAGAATGAATCACCATGCTGTGACAAACAAAGGAGACTTCCTATAGAAACTATATGGGGAATGTCCCTCTGGTGTCTGATGCCACTTATCACTCCTGTTTTTAAAAGAACTGCTTAATACCTTTTTAATGTATGCTAAAATGTTTGTGTGGTTGGCAGCAGCTTTATCATTTTCTTTTTCTTTAAAGGTCTCACAAGAAAATCAAAGATGATGAGAAGGATAAGGACAAGAAAGACAAACCAGAGAAGGGCCTCTGTTTCTGGGAGAGCGTCTCCATGACTATGAGGCAGATATCACCCTCCAAAAAACTGGAGAAGATGGAGGGATGGGAGCCGCCTCAGCTGGACAACTTAAACGAGTCGGTGACCGATGAAGGCCCAGAGGACAAGAGTGCCAAAGAGGACTCACAGGAGTCTCCCCCCGAGTCTTTAGGCCTTCCACTGGAATTGGCCTCCTGGGGAGGACAGGGTGCAGAGGAGGACTCTTCCCGTTACGCGAACCTTTCAGACTCCACTGATTCGGTCACGTGGACAGCCCGCGCCAAAGTCAAGCTGGCCGGCATCAGCAGGATGAGCAGAGGGATCGTGTCGGACATGGCGTTTAAATAGTGGCTGTTTAACGTCTGACGCCCTCGTCTGTGCACCGTCAGTAACGGGGACGAAAGCCTGAAGCAGACGTCTGCTTGTTTTCATGGTCCAGTTTTTGAAAGCAGTGTTATTGCCAACTCTGATGAGCTGCTGTACTGTTGTTATGTTCTGAAACACAAAGGCCACAAAGTTTGTCCTTGAAGAAAAACATAATGTCAGTTTATAAACTGGCAGGACTGCGGCTTTTCAATCACTGGCCTAAATTGTAAATACAAACAAATGAAAGCCTTAAACTACTGCACCGTTTTCACTCTGGTAGCCACTGGTCTGGCTTATATATATATATATATATATATATGTTTGATTGACAATTGATTTTTGTGTACTTTTGTGGCTGTTAGATTATTAATATTAGACAATATGTGAAGAATACACACAAAAATATCTACTTAACAGGAGAATGGCTTTCAGTTTATATCTATGCAATTACAAATGTCTTAGTTGAAGCCTTAATCTATGCATCGAGAGTGTGATTATGAAAGTCTTCATCATCTGGCATCTGCCCTACCAGTGTGTATGAATCAGGGGTTTGCAACACTCCCTCTACCTTTGAAAAAACAAAGACTATGTCTATTTTCATTTAATTTTCATGATTTCTTTCAAAGTGAACACTTCTTTTTTTTAGCGATAGAGGCGATAAATGAAAGTGGTTTAACGTGTTGTCCACTAAAATATGCGTCGAATCCCATGTCTGTGTCCCACGACATATTTAAAACCTCCCAAAAGCGACAAACTTGTCCGGTTTTCAAAACAGCCATGTCCACATTAAGATTCCTGTCCATCCTGTCACATTTATATTTATTCCAAAGTGGGTTCCTTTTTTATTTTTTTTAATTTTCTCCAAACAATGAGGAGGACTCAATAAGTCTACATGGTTCTAGGTTTTGCTTCCAAGTAGGCCGACATGTGCCAGTGTATTTTGGTCAAGACGGAAAAACAGTGATGAAACGTCATCAGTTTTATTTTTGTGGTTCTTAAATGTCATAAATGCAACAAACTGTAGTTCTTTTGTATATAGTTATACAACTTTATACATGATGTCATCTTCATTTCATGGGGCAAGTTTTGCAGTTCCAGATTGAATTTATTTGGGTGGACAAGGAACAAAAAAACCCGGCTTTTTTAATACTAAAGGTTGCAGACCCCTGGTATAAAATTGTGTGTGTGTGCGTGTGTGAGTTACAGGAAAAAAATGTCAGAGACACTGTGACAGAGTTGTAGAATTTATGAGTGAATCACTGTTGGGATTGTTGAGATTTAGAGTCCTGCTGTTGTATGAGAAGTATATGGTGGCAACGTTCCATGTTTCATGTCATATTAGTTACAATAATTCATCCAAGTATGATATTTTGACGCAACAGATACAATAAATATGTTGTTCCACGGAATCACATGAACACACAGTGTCATAGACTTGATACTTTCTGAATACTTTCTGTGCAGTGCCTTGTGTCCATAGAATGACGTCACATGTTTGCTGTAAATCTAAATTAGGCTGGATCATCATTTGAGCACAGAGCTGTTGTGTACATACACAGTGCATCACAACGCCCGAACAGGACAGAGAAGTTTGCCTAACGTGTAGCCTTACACTCTACACTCACGAGTTGGTTACATAATTATCATAAGCTTGACCACCAGGGGGTGCTGCCATGTTACTATGCAGTTGGTTGAGAAAATAAACAGGAGTTCCATTTGCACAATGATTCTAATTTTTTTTTTTTTCAGTGAACACATTTTTGAAAATTCATGCCGTTTGTTTGTTTGTCTCTTCATTTTTTTTTAATTACATTTTGCTGAATTTGTTTGATATTAAAGTCTGCAGCCATCGCAGCAGAAATTGAATTCAGATTATGTAAGTCCGCTTCAGAGGATTCATCATGCTATTTTGTATTTATTCACTAAAGGGTTGAGTCACATTGTTTCAGAGCGGAATTTCAAATAAAATGTTTCAAAGTTTGGAGTACATACTGTGCTTGACTCGACCGTTACTTTCATAATCCACACAGAAGAGACACAGTCGTTAAACAGAAGACATTTAGCGGCAGCCAAAATATTACGTTTATACCATTTGTTAATCTTTCCTTTCGATGTCTCAAGTATTAGAAAAAAAACTGGAGCCACAAAAGAACTACAAACAGAAAAACTTGAACACTTTGCTTTTGCGTTATGTGAACTTTAGACGACATACAGAGCTAAAAAATAAAAACAGTAGAGCATTTTTTTTAAAATATTATCGTTTTAATAAGCTACTCCCATTCCCATAAAATTCATAATTCACCATAAAGAGTAGAACAGTAAAGGAGCAATACAAAATTAGGGATACAAAATCTTCTTCCCTTTTTTTTTTTTAACATTTCCTCCATTTGTTACTGGACAGTTTTGACAAAAGTACATTGGCAGTATAAATATTTGTCCGGCTTCAGGAGTTTAAAACGCTATTTTCTCTCAGTGTCGATGCGTTCAACAGAGCACGAATTCACAAAGGACAACATACGGTATGTAAACAGAGAGTCCGACACGACATGCAATCACTTATTGCAGATAAACTGTATGAAAAAGTCAGTTTGAATAGTTCAAATAAACCGTCACAGCCACGAGTCATCGTATCATGACACGTCGTAAATGTCTACTTTTGATATTTGGAGAAAAAACCTTTTACAGACTAATCACTAGTAATGGACCATAAACATGCTACAACCTCTTTCGCGTGTAAATTCATTTGTAATATTAATTACATTTACATAGTTATTTTTTTATTTTTTCTGTCTGATTTAACAAACATTTATTTTGATTCAGACATACTGTATTGGTACTACCAACGTTCTTAAACTTCAACAAGGATTGAACCTTTCTTATGAAAAACATTTGTGCGTGAAGGTTTCTTTTTTCTAAATCAAAGCCCTTTGTATTTTCTATAAAAAAGTCTTAAAGTAAAAGTACGCACACTCCTGGGTCTTTGAGAATGAGGGTACACAGATGCTTGGCTTGGAGAGCAGCATGGAGGCTTTAAAATTGGAAGAGGTCAATAAAGTGCTGTGGAGAGACAGGCATGACGCAGCTGTCCGGATCATTAACAGTGCATGGATGGCCACTGTCCTGGAACACAGGCAACAATAGTATTGTTAAAAGGAGGCCATTTTCTTTTTCAGTCAACACCTGGACATTCTGGACACTGGAGTGAGATGCATCACTTGTTGTTGTGTTGCAAATGGACTGCACCACATAAACAACTTATAGTTAGATGCAATTATTCTAACTAATACAGTAGCAACAAACACTAAAACTAAACACACAGATTATATGACAATAGTGGGTGCAACACAGCCTGGACATCGCTACACATAGAGAAACATTTGTGTGAAACTAAACGGCACTGACATATTTCTGTTAGACACAGAGAACTCAAAGACTCACAGCATGGTTTATGTGATGTGGTCAGTGGGGATTATGAAGGTGCCAGACTGTTCACTAAACACACCTTAAGGGAAACATGATGACAACACTACCCAGACAAAGATTCACACAAGCGAAAAATAAAACCAAAAAAAGTACCTTGAATAATAAAGCCAGGTGGTGATCCTTAGGGAATCAGGGGAAAGGACACCAGGAGGAGAAGCAAGAGGAGGGATTTAGAGGTTAAACAGTATAAGTCAAATAATAAATAATAAAAAAGGAGGACAAATAGGGATACTTAAGAAACAAGGACATTTCTATCTACATACTTCTTTACAAATGTTTCCCACACGTCATTTGCTCAACGGCTTAAACTTTGTCTCACACGTGGTTGAAAATCAGCCGAGGTCATATGTTTGACCTCTGTTACCTATACGCGAATGAGTTCACAGAGTGAATTATTGGCGGAACGCAACGATTACTAATATTGACAGAGCCACTTTGCACGTATGTACATGTGTGTACTTGTTTGCTCCACTTTGAATAAGCCGATCACTGTTTTGAAAAGGCCTTCTCCCATGCTGGCCTCGATAAGCGAGAGGAAGTCGATCTGTGACTAGAAACTAGAAAAGTCCAAAAGCAATACGTCTTTAATTAATACCTCCCTGTCTGCACATGGCAGCTATCAGTGTGAGAGAGGCTGTGTGACTGGATCAAAGTGTATCTGAGACATTTCCTCTGTGTACAAAACAATAACAGATGTTTTGTCTCTTTAGCCATGAAAATACAACGTGTTCTGATACAAACTTGATAACAGAGTTCACTTTCTTCACTTAAACCAGTCAAATTAACTTGTACCCGACATCCTATCCTCTTTTTCCATTTAGCTTCAAACATCAATTTGTATTTCACTTGCAGTCGATAAATAGCCCCAGTTACTAATTTAGTGACATGACGCGTATGCGGTCGTGGGTGTGGTTTGTGTCCGTGTTTACCTTCCAGAAGAGGACGTGACAGTGTTTGCAGAAGTGCAGGGTGTCGCCGTACTGCTCCCTCATGGGGTAGTATTTCTTCAAGGTGAAGTACATTAGCTTCCAGTCTAAGTTGTCAGCCTTGGTCAGGACCAAATTCCTACAGAACTGCATTTGCACACACACACACACACACAGACACTGTAATCATATTTTACAACAATTATTCATTGATGGTGTCATATGGTATTACTGTAAAAGGTGTGTGTGTGAGAGAGAGAGGGAGAAGCATTGTGCCGTGTGAGCTGATAATAATGTAGCAATCCTGCCCTCTTGTGGCCATCACAGGAACAACTTGAAGACAGCTACTTCTTTCTTTCCTTCATCGAGATTCGATTATTTAATCAAAATAAAGGTGAAACTAGAAGAAGTTCCTGTCTGTGCCCAAAGCATATGCAGATCATTCATTTACTCTTACCTCTTTGTCTGAGAAGTGAAAGTGGCACAGTTCCTTCCACAGAATCCGGTTCTCACTGAGGCTGAGCAGAGAAGACGAGGCCTTTCCTAGGTTAACGATGTCACACGCATCTGATAAATTGAAGAAGATCTTATTCTGCATGTGCAGTGGCAAGTCGTCGAATGATATGCCACTGTATAGTTTCTGTGGAACAAACAATAAGTGACATTAGGAGAAGTGAGTATGGAGAGAGCATTAATACACAATGACATACACTGCATACTGCACGTTTAGACAAGATGACATATTTTTTAAACACTATGAAAATGTAAATGTATTTAAAAAAAAGATATGCATGAGTCTTCACATGCAACACACACCGACCCCCTGTCTCTACCTCGGGAACCTGCAGATTATTTAGCTGCTGCTGCCAGTTTTGAATGGTCTCTATTCTGTCAAACCAGATGTTGACGTTGCCCACGAGGACACACCGGCCCGCGTAGATATTCAGATCCTGCAGCGTCAGGCTCAGATCTTGCAGCAGCTCCCTAACAAGGCGAGGATTGTAATGGTCATCGAGGACTAAAGCCAAGATTTGAGAAAAAGGAGAAAGAGAACATTACCAAAAAAACAGGCAAACAAAAATCTTGAGACTTTACTGGTTCGTTCAACATTCTCTCTAAAGAGACTACTGTGCCAAACGCACATACGGCAAAATGCGTTTCTATAAAATGATCAGTCATTGTGTCAGGTCTTCCTACCCTTTCGTACAATCTTCTCCAGTATATTGAAATAGTTTTTCTGTGCCGCTCCACTCAAAGATGATAGTTTAGACCTGGCTATTAGCTGGAAAAGCTGTGAGAGAAGAGACAGGGTGACACAGTGAGAGGAAGACACACTTTCTGCTAGTCATAAAACAATTTCGAGAGGATTGATAATCAAGACTCGTGATTGTTGTCACTCACTTTTGCAACATAGTCGAACCTTCTCAAGTCTTGGATGGCCATGGAAAAGTCAAGGCGGTTCAGCGCTTCCCCAAGTGTGCAATATCCAGGTCGCTGCATTCACAAAAAACACACACAGACATAAACAATGCAGAAAAGCCAATAAATCCTTACTGTGAAAACTGTAGTACTTACCTCTTTTGAGTACCCTTTCAGCACATAGATCCACTTATCACTGTAGACAACTAAAACACACGTAAAAACAGGTTTCTTAGAATGTGTTGGGTAAACATGTACACACTGTGTTGTGAGTGACAAACAATAGCCTTGCAGGAAATACTACATTTGTTAAGACTGTTGCCTGTTTGTTCCAGCTGTGAACAAAGCAGAAAACAGGGACTACAATTATATAATTAGAGATTTTCTTTGTACTGGATTGAGGGAATGTTTATAGTGTTCCACCTCTTCAATCTGCAACCGTCTATTCACATTAAAGTTAATGGAGTGCAGCTGCAAGGTTAAAGATTTTAAAACGACACATGGACAAAATTTTTCTAAGGTGACTGCTCCCAATAACATGTGTCTGATATTTTGCAACCCGAGGACACCCAGGTGGACAGCGCTGCTTTATTGTTCTATGCCCAAAATGAAAACAACACTGAACAAAAGAACATAATTATAGCTAATAAAACATGATGGTGGCTTTTGTTGTGGTGGTAGAACAAGCAGGCAACCTTATACGGAAACTCTTCCGATGTGTGCAGTTGTTGAGGGGAGAAACCTAAGTGACCTAATTCTGAGAGGACGGGATTGGACACAGCAAGTAACTTGAAATGTCAATCAACAGGTTTGAGAAGTTGGACTAGTTTGACGACACTGAGACACCTCAGGTGCCATTGATTGATGGCCATGTGTTCTACAGTCAACAAAGGGTTCATGCAAATGTGTCACCAGGAAGAGTAGACATCCAAGATCTAATACCATGGAGTT
Source organism: Solea senegalensis (assembly GCF_019176455.1). Lineage (NCBI taxonomy): Eukaryota > Metazoa > Chordata > Actinopteri > Pleuronectiformes > Soleidae > Solea > Solea senegalensis. Next base: position 11,055,548 of record NC_058037.1, on the reverse strand, counting down.
TTATAAAAGAATTGCTATGTGGTAATTAGTGGGGTAAATATACACAACTGTTTACAAGCACTACAAACAGCAAGACACCAAACGGTATACACCAACAGCTCACTCAAGCAGTAGAATTCACTTCTGAAACATTTTGTGGTCGATTCTTTGTGTTTTCGCTCATACGCCAACCTGTTTACATGTACCTCCATGCATCATGTCAAAAAATAACATACAGTGTTAGTGACAGCAAAGAGGGCAGATGAATGGGACTTGAATGGAAGGGAGGGAAGTTAGTTTATTGGGACATTTGTAAAAGAGAACTAAATTTAGCTTGGAAATAATTGGTGAAGTGTATAAACAAGGTTTGAAATAGTTTCCATGCCCAACCAAATAAACAAGAACAAACATGGTTTAGGGGAAGAGATCAGTGTTATTTGTAGTTTAAAAGTGATGGAAGATGATGATTGGCCTAAATCCTTATTTCAGATGTAGGACAGATGAAGAATGTCTCTCTCTCTGTGTATACATGCATATATGCAAGTACTGTATATATAGAAAAAAAATAAAATTTGACCATTTCTGGACAAAATATTGTGTGTGGCACATTTTAGGCCCGAGCAATATTTCCAGTGAGACTGCTGAATGATTTGGTAAAACACAAATATGTATGTAAGTAGTCTCAGCACACCCACCCCAAATCATATCACTAATAAACACTACAAATGTAGAACATTTTCATTCTTACAAAACAAACCCTTTGTGTGAGAAACTTGTTTGAAAAAAAAAAAAACTCTTAGCAGTGACAATAATTGCTGCTGAAACTCACACTGAGATTTGGTGTTATTGTTATGGAACTCCTTTTTCCTCTTTGTTGTGGCGAGCTCACACACGTCTTCCACAAGCACATTTTCTTTGTTGTCACTGCAGAGCCTGTTTGGACTGAGAAAGCATGAAAGGAATCTGTTAACAACAGAGTATGTGACACTGACCAGTGCACCTGAAAAACTGTGATTACAAAACACTGAAGAATCTGCTGCAGCTTCATGGAGCAACTCCACAGGTGATTGGTTTTTTAACCGGTGGAATGTGTATCTCTCTATTGTAGGATGGCTTTGGCTGGTTTAAGTGCTGTTATGTGGACCAAAACGTTAACTTTGAGCCATTGTTAATTGCACACTGAGCACAAAGGGATGAAGCATTCAAGTAAACACCCATCAATTCTTCATTATCATACATCATACATGAGACATGAAAGTGTACATGTGTCTGGCAGCCATTCTGCATTTGTGGTTAGATGTGGTTGAAGTATCCTTGTCATTTCTGATAAGACAGACTGTTTTGGAGGAGATAACATCAACTCCACCTTTGATCACGGCCCCGACTCCAACAAAACCCAAATGAAAACATGTAAGCACATGTTAGAATTCTTGTTTCACATTCCTTTCTACTTGGAAGGAAGTGCAAGACAACACTATTGTTGACTAAAGGAGAATGACAGCAAGACTATTGTAATTTGTGTCAATGTGGTTGCTGTATGTTTATAGGACTGGAACAGATGTTAACTACAACTGTAAATAATAAATAATACTAAAAAAAGCATTAAAAGCACATATGTTTGAAGAGTTGTTGAGATAAATGTGATTTTTGCACTTGCTCAGCATTTACTCCGTAGTGTTTTCAAACTGAATGAACAAATTATGACCTTTTCTTTTATGTTTTAAAAATGACCAATACAATGAATCTGAAACTCTAACCCTAACCCTAACCACTGTGCAGTAAGATATTAATTCAAAAGAAAATCAACACAGTTGTTTCTATCCATGTATCCAATTGCAGGAGCATACACGTACAGTAAATCTGTCACAGTTTATTAAAAGTGAGGACTGCCATATCATCCCACAAAAGCCAATAAAGGACTAAATACAAAACGGGACGGTTCAGAGGGATTTGTGGCTATTTAAACTAAAACAATAGCTGTTTCACTTTTCTTATACCATGTCCTGTACATAGATTCATCCAAGCAGCTTTTACTATGTGTTGCATCAAGTGGAAGAAGACCAAGTGACAATTCTGCCAGTGTCAGACAAATGATCTGTTACACGGCAAAACTGCAAACTCAGATTAAGATCCTGAGCTGATGTTAAACATGTTCCTCATCAGAAAGTAGGTGACAGACGTCTGCAGACATTCAGAGTTGCACTATAGTCTTAACTACTTCTGTAACACTGTGTGCCATGTCAGTGGTGGTGATCATAATGGTACTCTGTCTCAGTCTGGGCTACATGTGCACCTCGGCTGCATGATGTCACTGGCCTTTCTGAGTGAGCTTACATTTGCAGAGGAGCCACCAAGTGGAGGTGATGTCATTGGCACTTGTCCAATTGCCATGTCTTTTGCATTTAGATACAAACAACTACTGATAAGCTAATGTCACACTGTGAGGTACTGTTGTAAGTGACTTACAGGCGACACTGACACAAAGGTGAGATCACCAACTGTATCAATACCAGCAGTGTATCTTAGTGATCTTTGTGAGGAGCCACTTAAACATTGTAGGCCTGAGACCTTAAAATAACAGCAATATTTCATGTATCATGCTGTAAAAACCCTGCAACATTTGATGGGATGTGCACACACCAAAGGTCACTGTGTCCCAGTCTCCAAAACAGATGAAGACACCACAAAGTTGTCTAATATTTATGATGCCAGAACGTAACCTTATGAGTAATTTGAGTAACAGCTACTTTAGTTTGACAGTTTTCTCTACATTGTCTCTAATGCTGTTGTAAATCCATAGTAGCGTAGTATGGAAATCATAAAAGAGGGATTCACATCTATATTTATTTATTTTTTTATTTCTGTAATTCTGTGTTCATTTCTACATTGTGGTCAATATATTTGATGGCATCATATGGTAATGCCCTGTCACATTTCAGATATATACAGTACAAGTATTAAACTGAAAGTTGACTTTAAACAAATGGACAGCTCTGTGTAATTATACTGCAATCCTAACCTGTTCCAAAGCAGGTTATGTGTACCTCACACGGTAAGGCTAATAATGACAGGCCTTTGCAGGTTAACAATATTAGTTGCCATGTCTTGCTCTGAAGACAGGCAAATGTTAAAAATCATCAACAATAGTAGACACAAAAAAGGCACAAGGTTCCTACTCATGCTATTGAGAATGTTGGTGTTGGTACTTTATATTTAAATGTAGTTGTGAAATGTGAGACAACTCATACTTTATGAAGGGAACAAAGTAAAAAAATATTAATTAAAACCCAATCTGATAAATCTCTGACTCATTTGACATCTAAGACACCATTAATGGCAGATTAAAGTAGCAAAAATTCTAAACGTACTTCAAGACTCTGTTGTTATCCTGCAACTTGTGTCCACAGAGGTCAGTCCTCGTCCAGCCATGCTCTGTCTTGGTCCAGCTCAATCCTGGTGACCTCCAGTCCTTGCCCAGAAAAGGCATTTTCACGGCAGAGGTAGGAGAGAATGTGGCCACATACACCTGGGGGTGGGGGGTGGAGACAGAAGTTGTTACAACAGCAATTTCTATGATCTGAGTTCTTCAAAGGCAGAGAGATGCAATCATAAGCAAACAAGTGAAAAGTTGAGACGAGAAATTCAAGTCATCAACTCATAGAGGTGACATTATATCAGATTAAGAGGGAGACTTTCATCTTCGTCTGTAGCTAGAATGACATTCCTACAATTTATGAAATACTAGATATTTAAAGTTCCAAATGGCATTTCCCTTTTATTGACAAAACACTAATTGCCAACATATTATCAATGTAATAAATTAATTGGTAAATTATATATTTTAAAACGACTATGGCCTTCAATTGCTTTAGTTTGCAGCCTGCCAGTGTTTATTGTTTGAGAAAACAAGTAAGTTCGCCTGTTTGTACACTATTTAACACCGAGATGCAGAAACTGCTCAACAGGACAGCTGTGACGGATATTTTCTTAGCACAAAAACAGCGTTTGTTTGTTTTTGTTTTTTAAAAAAGAGAGAGAAAAACAAGACAAAGTTATCAATCTACTCGTCATATAACCATGACAGAAAGACATTTTTAAGAAATCGCAATTGTACTATATTAGAGCTGTGAAACTGAATGACATGGCTGAGAAGCAAACCTTTATAGACAGACGTGTCCTTTGTAGTAGACTCTACTGCGTCCCCTCTTCGCTCCTACCTGCAGAGTAGGAATATTGACAGAACTAAACAGTTCAGACCGTGGAATTCGTCCACGCTTTGCTGGTCTCTCATTGGACGAAAGGTCTGTATTTATATTGTTGCTACCCAGTATCTCGTCGCTCATTGGCTGACTCTAGCCGTCAATTACTTCCTTTCTCTCCCCCTTTCAGTTTCGTTGTGGCTTTCTCCTGCACGTGACGAGGGACTGCGCACATGCGCTTCTGTTTTGATTTTGACGTGGGGGGATGGGACAACTGTGTTGTGTGATAATAAACAAGTATATTTATACATTTATGATCATAACAATTATTGTAATAATAATAATAATAATAATAGTAATGCATTTTGGAATAACCTCAAATAAATATGTGTAATTACTTGCTTTTACTGATGATCATCAGTATTGTTGAGGTGATCACATTATGTTGTATTAAATACATGTACCCATTCAACAAAGCTAAAAAACAATTCATTTAAGTTTTAAATGTGGAAATAATCATCATCATAATAATAATGCATTTTATATATAATAACATTTTCCAACACTCAAGGACACAAAAATAAACAATAGAAAAACGGCAACAGGATGACACAGTAAACAGATAGCTGACTGAAATAGAGGATTTTTGAACAGGTGGGTTTTGAGTCTGGATTTGAAGAGAGTCAGAGTTGCATATGTCTGGTGGGAGAGAATTCCAGAGACGGACATGGTGCTGTGGCGGGCAGAGGGCACAGTGAGGTGGACATAGGAGGAGGATCTGAGGAAGCGGGAGAAGTTGGCGATGTATTGGAGGTCAGAGAGATACAGAGGGGCGAGGTTGTGAATGGCCTCGAAAGCAAACAAGAGGATTTTGAATTTAATTCTGAGATGAACTGGGCGCCAGTGGAATTCCACCTGTACATCTATACAATGACATGCTTGGTAGGCAAAAGCCTCATTGCAAAAACAGATGCATTTTCATCAATTTAGACCGTTTTATGACATCACTGCTGTGGATTTGTGTGTGGTTTGGTCTGAATGGCAATACACCATCACAGATTAGAATACAGTGTGAGGTTCAGTCTTGCTGATTGATGCTGCCCCCTTTAGGTTCTACACAGTTAATTCAAGTCAAGTTTTACACATCCGGTGTAAAACAATACAATAATAAACACAGAGAGGCAACTTCATTTGCAACTGATCCCTTAAATTGGTACAGATCAGGGTAAAGGTATACATCGGTGTGTGAGAATGTGGGAAATTATATACTAGTAATGTCTGTCCCACTGGTACACAGTAGGTGCCCTTTTAATTTTCGACCCTGCCCTTCCAAATATTTGTGCACACCACTGGTGAAACTGCAACAGTTCGACTGGGAAGAATCTGCTGCTGAACTGCCATCTCCAACTCAACACACTCTCAAACAAAAGCATACAGTGCTAACATTCATTCACCAGGGGGGGCTCATCATCTGTATCCAAAAAAAAGTGAGTTTGACAAACATGAAAGCTTTATTTATTAAAATGCAAACGTCAAGTGTGAAATAAGCTCCAAATCAAACATTTATTTTTATAAATATGCAAAACATGAAGTGCTGATCACAATTAAAAGGGATAGTTCAGATTGTACGTGTTAGCTAAAAGGGCATGCTAGCTAAATGTGTCCGTAAATAATTTCTTATTTAGCTGAGCATTATTCTGCCCCATTTTACAAATGTGAAGTAGAACTCATACCAGACATTAGGGTCCATCCTCCACCGTTTGTAAGAATGGTATGATCTCATTATACTGATTCTCACTGGTCAGACAATTGCCAGTGATATAACAGTCAAGATGCCACATGGTGGAATACTGTCTAGCACTGCTGCCAAAAACACCCAGGTTTTGAGATTTGGTCTGACCATGAGCCTTTCTGCATGGAGTTAGCATGTTTGCCATATGTGTATGTGAATGTTCTCCAGGTTTACCAAGTCAGGATTGGCTCCATTGGCCACCGCGAACCCTCGTGTGGAGGATAAAGCAGTAGACAATGAATGAATAAATAATATCTGTTAAGAAAACAGTGCTAGAAAGACATCCTTCATTTTGACAACTTCGGCAGATCCATACTTATGGATCCTAAGAACTGTTGCAGGTTGTAGGATTGTGGTAGGAATTGAGTAAGGAAGGTTGAACTGTAAGGTACTTAGGACTGGCATTAGCCTCAGGAGAGAAGTTACAGTTTGCATATACTCACGTGATTACAGGATGCATTTGGCGTGTCAGTAAGTACCTGGTTTGCCGAATCTCTTCTTTAACGCCACACCTCATACTACACACCGTTTGTAGACACTGAAATAGTAGAGAACTAGCATTAATGTGACAAACATTACATTTGTAAAATTAGAGTCTCTGTTCTTGTCCACACAAATAAAGAGCCCCAGGGATTTCAAAATAAAAGCGGTCAATGATGCACGTATGAAATCTGAAATCTTACTACAAATAAGTAATGAAAAGAAAATAATAGATATTGTTGGCTAAAATTAGAAATTAAAAAATAAACAGGATATTTATATAATCAAAATAAGAATTGGAATGTGTCTCTCTCTTTATTTTGCTGAAGATAAAGTCATTAAAGTATAATGGCATTTGTGATGTTTACAGGCATAAACATGAATAAAAACACGGAGGTAAAGGAGGGAAGTGTGAATATTTTGTGGATATAGCATATAAAAAGAGGAGACTGATTGGTGACATACAACACACCTGATGTCTTCACGCAGGTGCTTTCAATCACCTGATGACCACGGCTTACTCCTCTAATTCTTTCTTTTCCTCCTGACAACGTCGGTTGCCGTTAGTTCGAAGAGAAGCCACATTAACGCGCCGTACTACAACGAAAAAAGACGCGAAAAAAGTAACCCTTTTTAACTACAGAACCTCTCCTTCTACTTTTTTGAGGCGTTATGGCGGTTGGCAAACAACGATTTGGTGCATTACCGCCACCATCTGGTATGGAGTGTGGCTCTAAATGTCCGAAACTGTTCCCGAAGGAGGGAATATTAAACATTAAAAAACTACTTCAGAGGTTAAAGATGATGGCGGTTTTCGACCTGGTCCAGATGGGTGACTCGTCCAGAATGGTGCGTACTAGCTTTTGTCAAGTTAACGGATATTCTGTTGGTTGAATTATGTCACAATGTTTGCTTAATTATATGCTTAAAGTTTATTTAGCTTAAAGTAAATTATATGCCTTAGCGCAGTGTTAGCCATGATGTGCTTTATTGTCATCTTAATTCTGGCTTAATGTTTGCATATTTGCTCAGTTTCAGTTTTGGCTCAAAGTAATCTAAATTGTGTCTCACTGTTGGCTTGACGTTAGCTTAGTTAGCTCAATATTAGCCTTGGCTCATTGTTGGCCATACTTGAAGCTACCAACAAAAAAAAAAAACATTTGGTCTAACAGTGGCTGAATTATTAATGTAAGTCAATTGTGGCTTATTGTTATCTGAATAGGTGGCCATTTTGTCAGGTCACAGCAGGTGTTTGGTGTAAATTATTTTTATCAGTGCTAAATGATCAGTTGCTCCATATAACAGAACTAATTAGTTCTGTTGCCTGTTGGGCCTTTTTAATTGGAAAAAAAAAGTTTGTTCACTGGACAAAAAGTTCACTGGAGCAGATTATCTACTAAGATTATGATGGAATGAAAACGGCAGAATGTCTTAATCTGGTAAAATGTATTATGCTGCACCTGCCTTAAACATAAACAAGATGTGCACCAAACTATTCAGCACAGTTTCATGCAGGGGAAAGTCAGGCTACAATTAATAACAAGAAAAACATCAACAACTCTACAATGCTGCTTTTGTTGCTGTTTGGATACAATGTCCTAACCCAAACAACAACAGAAGCTTTTCATTGTTTCCTGTCAGTTCTTTAGCTACATGTGCTCTTTATTGTCAGTTAACTTTTACAATCACTAAATGCTTACTTATTTGGACCCTTATAGTTTCCTCACATAGTAAGAACTGAGAAATTTCAGAAATTCAGAAACTGAAACAGTGTATATATTCAGTTCAGGGTAACAATGATTTTATAGCTTGTTGAGTCAGGTGATGTATGGTTACATATGGATTAGAGTTACATTTCTGTTTGCTACCTTGCAGAGTCTAAGTTGCAAAATATTGTGATTTTGTCAGTTATTTGTATTCACATATAACGTCTATATGAACCATGTTGAATAGAGTGAGATTGAGAAAGAAGAAATAGCCTTTCCATATCTTCAAGTTTTCTGGTACTCCATGTAGGATAAAGTTGTCTGAAAATACAATAAAATTGCAAATAAATCCTAATAAAAGGAGAAACAAGCCCACAAAAATGTGTGTACATTTGCACTTGAGATAACATTTTTAAGCACTATCTTTCTCCTGAGTCATCCGCTTAAGAAGTCATGCAGAAAAACTGGAGAGGACAGGATATGACTTGCCCTCATTTAAAATACACATGGTCAGGCTTGTGGAGAAGGTGTGTCTAAAACACAGAGCTAAATATAATGTACCACATATACATAAATATTGATTGTTGTCTGCATGTAGGAGAAGCAGAATATGTGCTAATTCCTCTAGCAAGTAAACAAAGTCTGGCCCTTGTTATGTTGGTTACTATAGTGTTTTTGTTTTTGTTTTGTTTTTACCGGCAGATGGGATCTTGCTTCTCCACTTCTCTGAGCTTTAATCATCAGAGAAAAGTTGGCAAACAAAAAGAAAGCGAGAGGGTGGTGAAGAGACAGGGGGAGAGAGGGCGTGAAGTACAGTAGAGCGATAGAGTTACACTGGATCACAAGATATAAACCCATCTCATGATAAGGTGCATTCCTGTCACTCAATACAAACTCGTTTTTCAGGCCTTTTGGTCTAACTGCAGTTACATTTAATGATATACCAGAAAAGAATATCATTTATGGACATCTGTGAGACACCCTAAATAGCAGGAATGTCAGGTTCACAACATGAGTTGTAAACCTTCATCTACCACCTTAAAATGAATTGCAACTCCTGGTTTTATTAATTGATAATAAATCATTTACCTCAGGTATAAGGCATTGATAAGGAAGTGTTTTATGTTATCAGAATGTGTGGGGAAAAAAAGACTGAGCAGATTAATATAATATATCTGATCAATTTATTTAGCATTGACTACATGACAGAGTAGACATGAAAGTTGGTTAAAATTTCTTACCCAACCTGGCAACACAAACTTTGGTCTACTTAGCAGCTGATAATGGACTTCTAGATCACAGGTAAATAAGTTATCAGTAAAAGTAAGCCAATGTATTTGCCAATTGTTGTCTTCTTTTTCACGTCACTAGTGTGTCTTCACGTGTGTACATGTGTAGTCTTTACGCTTATCACAGAACTGCATTTTAAATTGAAACTGTGTACTATACTACGACTAATACTCAATTTGACAAACTACAGCTACAAGTAAACATGAAATATTTTCAAGATGTAACATTGTTGTAACATAACAAAATAATGTGTATACTTCAGTTTACTCATCTTGACAGAGAACATAGGCAGCTGATAGTAGTTGGTTTTTTGTTGTTTTTTTTTTAAACTAAATTACCAAACCAAATTTTCACTAGCTCTCAGAAGTGGCTCATTCATACATTTGCACAAAATGGAGGAATATAATAATCCCCCTCACTCACACACTTACTCCCACACACACACACACACACACACACACACACACACACACACACACACACACACACACACACCAGCCAATTTAGGCTGACCCCTCATTTTACATACAGTACATATGTGAACTTCTAGTCTCCTTTGAAATGGTGTTGGTTCAGGTGTAGTTCTTAATGTGTGGTTTGATGTGCCATCTTGTGAGATGAGCCTTGGTCACCGTAGGAAAGAAATAATCTCAGTCAAGTCTGTGAAGGTTCTTTCTCAGTCATCCTGGTCATAGCCATCTTCAGTGGTTGGCTGTTGGCAACTGCAGTTTTAACTCAAGCTAACTACTGAACAGTCAAGTCAATCTCAGTCAAGATCTCGTAACTTCTTCCCAGACTCAAGGGCATTTCTGCAGCTGTACAGCCATTTGATAATCCGTGCATTGCGTTCAATCACTGACGTCCCCTGACGGAGTTTTCCGTGCAGCTTTTCCTCTTGAAGGGCATCGCTGTCACCGCTGGTCCTGGAGAAGCCGTCGTCTGTAGAGACACTGATGCTCCGGATGTTTAGTGCAATTTCATCTGAGCGTGCCGAAAAGTTCTCTCTGCCCAGAGACTCGATGACCTCCCCCTCAAGCCCACAGTACATAAAGAAAGCATCGAAGTCTGCAAAGTTTTTGGAATACCTGGAGCTGATGTCTGAGTGAGAACGACTCACACCTTTGCCGGCCCTCCTTTCAAACTCTGGGACAGCAAGGAGACCCGATGTCACCTTTGACCTAGGACCCCTGCTCTCTGTGATGTGTTCTGCTCCTCCATTCCTCTTCCCCTCTGACTGGCTGGCAGCTCCATGTGGGCTACATTCCTTAGCCGTTTCCTCAGGTGTGGTTTCCTCGTTTTCACATTCTTCATCTCCCACCTTAACTAGTGTGACATTTTTGTTAACCAGCCTCCTACGAGCTGCATAGTGTTTCCTACCTGCTGCTCCCTTGAGCAGATCACATTTTTGTCTGTAAAGTAGAAGAGAGTCTGGTCGTTTTTTAGAGCTGCATCGACGTACCTGCCCTGGAGAACATGCACCAATTGTAGCCTCCTTTGGGTGACTCCCTGTGACAAGTTTCTCACCACGGTTTGAGCTCCGGTTGGAAGACTCTGTGCTGCTCACAGAGGCTGATCCTAGGCTGATCAGTGACTCCTGAGTTGTGTGGGCCACCTGTTGGCTTTTCACATATTTAAGTTTGCTCGCTGCAAGCCTCTCCACAGCGCTCATGCCTCCTTTTGTCTCGCTCTCCAGCTCCATTTGCTTTCGAAAGTACTCTGGACCCTTCTCGAGGATTTTCGTGGTGTCACTGCCCGTCTCCATTGTGATTTTAATAAAATCCAAAGAGTGGGTAATCCTTTAGTGTGCACTACAGCCTCTTCGGTGTTACAAGTAAAAGATTCCATTCAAGCCCGTTCTTTGCCTGAGCACGTATCACAAGACATTTCACCTTGTCTGTTCAAACACACATCACGTTACCCCACCCATCCTGTGCAAGGCTCATTTTAACCAAACACAAGTCTGTTCAAAGTACACCTGATACCATCATAGGTAAGCGCATTGAAAGCTGACACTCCTGCATGATTTTTTTCTCTACCCCTACTAGAATTCTGTGTTTTTCATGCTTGTTTCACAACACTGGACAAAATCCTCAATTTTCTGATGAATATTCCATTAAAAAAACATTTTACCAACTCATTCACAAGAGTAACTGATGAATCAAATAGGCGTGGTGCCTATAACAGTGCCAGTATTGCGCAATACATGTTTTCCCCTAACCAAATTACCAAATTATAACAAGTAGGTGTATGATAATGCGTTACACTGTGTAGATAAGGCAGGTACAGTATATTACAGTAACTATTTTATCAAAGCAACCAAAACAATGTAGAACTCAAAGAGAAACAACGTTTGATGAATTCAAGGATTTGTATTTGTCACATGCACAGAGATTAAAACATGCAGTGACATGAGGAGGCTGCAAACACAAAAATAATTAGTAGGAACAGAAAAGGGTATAAAAGTGTCAAATACAGTATATAACATAAAATCTAGTACATAAAAATACAGTATTTAACATTTACATTTTGAATGAATTGGCAATTATTGATAAAGTTTTTGACAGTGTCCTGTGGACGTGGATTATTCATTTGTATTTGCTCATTTCCTGTATGTTATTGGAGTGAGTACATTTTTAAACCTGTGCAAGGTGGATCTAGACTATTTACGAGGACACATAAAACACTCCCGACCACCAGCGCAATGAGCCGTAGTACCTGGCCTTGAGGGCATGTTTTCTTTTCAGGTTATGACTTACAAAGGCCAATATAAATACCTAATACATTCCAACACTCCCACGTGGTTGATACAACTATGGATAATAAAGAGAATGAGGTTCAAGTAGTTACCTGGACCTCCTTTTTTTTTTCCCTAGTGATTTTGTTCTTTTCCTAGTGATTTTCTTTGTTGGTTTTATTTTGTTGCTCACCTCTTGTCATGTCACTCCTTGTGTGTGTATGTATATACTCGCCCTTTTCCCTTTGTTTTCAGTTGGATTGTCTGTTGCTTTACTGTCTGTGTTTCTTTTCCAATCCTGACAACACACATGTTTACGAGGGTCTGAAATTCACACATTGTGCCAGTCATGAAAAATCCCCACAACTGAGCAAATTTATTCCTCTTAACCATAGAAAAAATCTTAAATTTGGGTTGCAGATAATTCAGAATAAAAAAACACAAAAAAACAAAACAGGAAACACATACATACAGATCAGTCACAAAACCAGTTGTTTCAATGTTGTGGTTGATTGTGTGTATTTATATTTTCAAATAGAGAATCAAAACTTCTTGGCCTACAAAAGCTGCAAGATTAAGGTTCGTGTGCAATGGATTGATTGAATTTAAAGCGGGACATCGCAAATCCCATCATAAAAATTAAAGGGTAAAAACTGAATCCTGTTCTGTGTAATTGGAAACAGTCACTGAACTTGAATCCAAAACATCTGTGCTAAACTGAACTGTAAAAGTTACTTATCACTCGGTTTACGTGTTCTAAAGACAGAGAGGGGCCACTCGGAACAAAAACTGTGAAAGTCGTCGGACTAAATAAGGCGTTGTGTGTCTTCCTTAGAAGACACACAACCTTAGAAGACGATTCAACTCCTCGACTCTGAGCGCAAAACCACATAGTGGATTTGTCACTCTGACCATCTAGCACCACAGAATAAGACATCTTTGTTGTCTTTCTGCTTGTTTGTTTAAAGGAGGACAGAGAGACGTCAATGACCTAAAGACATTGCTATTGATTCCACCTCAAATCAGTTAAGCGCACACACATTTTGTGTGTGTGTGTTATAAAACCACATCTGGGTTTTGTGTTGATTGCAATTATTTAACTGTATGACTTCTTTTGGCTGGATTCCCTAAAATCAGACTGAGCAGTCCATTTGGGGATTCAGCAGTGTTTACTTAGGCTTTGTCCTTCCTTCATCCCCGCTTCAAATGAATCCTGATGTTCTTAAAATTAATTTCAGATTTTCTGATACAGTAAAAGTCTGATCGCTTAGTTATGGTGCCATAAGCCAAGACTGCTGGGGGAACAGCCATTATGCAGCCAGCACTCACTCACTCACTCACTCTCTTTCATCTCTCTCGTCTTCTCTGTTTATCTGTCTGTCTTTCTCCGTCTCTCTCTCTCTCTCTCTCTCTCTCTCTCCCTCCTCCCCTTCTCAGCACTCACACTTTGTCATGACAATAACTTTGTTTTCTCTCCCTCCCCCTAGTTTGCGATCTTCCGGAGGGTCACACAAGGAGCTGGATGGAACCGATCCCAGATGACGTTGGGGCAAGAGGTGCCATGTACACATCTTAGACGAAATGATGAAGTTATTGATCCCAGTGGGTGACAAGGTTAAGAGGCTTTAAAAATATGAAGTGTTAAATGGCCAATAAATGGATTCAAATTCTAATATATAATTGATACAGGTGTGATCAATGTTGTATTTAAACAGTGAATGAATAAGCTCTATGAAACTACTTCTAACAGCCCACAACTTAAGTTCTTCCACCTTCACTGTTGCTTCATATTCAGCCACAGGCAGACATCTTTTTCCCAGCCAAATATTTCATAAAACCATCTGTACACTACCGACCACACAGCAGACAGTCCATTTTTTGGTATCCGGCCTCAAACTCTTTGTCAGAGGCTGGATACCAACAAATGGAGTGAATAAACACTGACTTTTTGTTCCTGAGGCCAAAACATGACTCCAAATGAATGATAATGTTGCTGTGTGAGAGATCTGTAAGTAGCCTAAATATATTTACTTTTCTCAAAAAACTATTACACCAGAATGCAACTTAATTTCTGGTTTAAACACTAATCCCAAACTAGTGTTTATGATAATGTTGATTATACTAAAATAATTTCACCTACACTTTCGACCACAAAATCCATGTTTTGAGTTTGCCCAATTAAACATTTTTTACATGTTATTTTCCACCTCATTATTTTCTTCCCTCATTTCTTTTTTTGGGAATTTCTCCATTGGTATACAGTTCCTTTTTAAAATGACTTGTCCTGAGGAGGAAGCTACAATAGCATGCACACACACCGTGACTTCAAAACCTCATGTGTCTCATCTTATGAAATATGTTGTTGGATGCTGTCTGACTGATGGCTGAAATCTTCTTAATTGGAAAAAGGGAGAGCAAGCAGCCTGTGCGAGCAGAGTAAACATGAACACTGACATATTTAGTCATTTTCCCATGAGCCCTCTCACTTTAATTTACTCCTTGACTCATGCTGCAAGTTGGAAAAATATATTCTACACTTAAATGCGGGAGTGCATCATCTGCTAATTGTGTGTTTATTGATTCATTCACAATAATTACCACCCATCCTTGAGACGTGAATGAACCTGGCTGACTCAAATAAAAATGAATTGCACATTATTAAATTTAATTGATACAGGCATCTTTTGCTTGCAGTTATTGTTTGAGTCTTATGTAAACTAAAGTGATAATTAGTCATTACGCATTCAACACTAATTTTACAGGAATATAAGGTCACCATCACCTCCCACTCAGTCAGCCACTATTTATCACAAGCGCATTTACTGTATTTCTGTAAACAACTGTGTGGATGATTACTGGACTTTTTTTAATGGCAAATTTTTTGGCCTGAAGGCAGAAACAACATAATAGTTTTTTACTCATAAACACAATTTAAAACTGATCTAATCAATATTTTTATACTACATGTACTATATACTACATACGTTGTGTCTGATGACACAACGTATGTATCACCTGATGCAGCAGAACTCTCTCAGCTCCAATGCTAACTTCAGACTGAGACACATCTGCAGAAAAGCCATCTCCTGATGTTTTTTTTCTGCCCAGACATGCAAAGCCAATCAGATAATGTCTGATTATGCAAAAAAAAAAAAATCAGATCTTTCCTGGCGGTTTGATTAAGGCGTATGAAGTTTTGTCTCACCGCTTGTATCACACACCCTTACCCTTACTTTTTGTTTTCCTCTCACTGCTCTCATCACCATTTGTTAAAGCCCATTGTGGGCTATACCACCTAGGCAGAGAACAGCAAACAGACTAGATGGTGATTCGGTTTGCTAAAGAGCCAGGTATTTCCCTTTTTATGAGTTAAAGGAAATTTAAAACAGAGTAAACAACATTCTTAAATTAAGGCCAGTATGACTTGTTCCGTTCCGCTACTTCTTTTAGAGATTCCAAACGTGTATCCACCTATGTGGACTGGGTTTCCTGTCTTTCATTCATTCATTCATTCATTCATTCATTCATTCATTCATTCATTTATTCAAAAATGCCCCTTTGGCAGTCTCCGACACAGAGAGAATAGTCCACACAAGGCTTAGTGTAGATGTCCGTGTATCCTCAAATTCGTCTGCCAGATATTGTGCTTCAAGGCTACCACAGTGCATGACAACTTGTTTTTTCCTGCCCATAATTTGTCAAAAAAGTCACTTGTAAATAAACCTGGGGTAATTAATGTGCAAGAATATGTATGGGAAAAGGGACTCAAATGGTTAAAAATCTAGCCTCTGACAATGCTACTTCCATTTCCAATCAAGGCCAACTGTTTGAAAGTAAAACTTATTCTAATTCCTGCCATATAAAAACTTGATGAAAAAATAAATATGCACTGTTGAAACCCAGTTATTGAAGATATTTGTTTTTTTTGCAGCAGGTCATTAATCAGATTCTTTTTCTTGGTGTTCACTGATGTCATGGTGTCGTCCACACAAATCCAAGTGTATGCTAATACATAACTGCTGCATTTAAAAAAGAAAAAGAAGGTGAAATCTCACGTCAGGGCAACACATGTGACATTTATCCAAATGTTGTCAGATGGTCTACAATGAATAATCCTTCCCAAAGCATTAAAATAGCATATTATTTAGATTTAAATTTTATTTTAAAGATGAATATGACACATGCACTTGATAAGATGTATACATGACAAATAACAAAAATAGAGTTTGTTAAATTGAAATGATTCAAATCTTTGATTGTGGTGATTCAATCAGATGCTTGATTGCAACAAACAGGGAATACATAAAAAAACTATAGTGCAATATCAAAAACAAACTTTGCAAGTATAATGAGAGCCAAACATGAAAGAACAAAGCCTCTCTTAAAAGAAGTCTTAAATTATTATTCATAGTAATTATTTCCTACATCTTAAAACATGGCAGGCCTGGAATTCATAACTGCACTTAATGTTTCTCTGGACAGTTCCTTTTTATATTAAAGAATGTTGTAAAGAAAAATTGTTGTTTTTGCTAACACCATACTGACCCCATCCATCACATCTGTAACTGTTAACACACCAAAACATCCTATTCTCTTAGAAAGTGGGAGACTAATAGTCACATGTTGTCCAGATTAAAACAAATCCTTGCATGAATAATGGATCAGCGAGCGCAATCGAATGGAAGCATGCCTTTTAGCCAATGGGATTTTCTGCACAAGAACATCTGTGACATTCATCATTTGAATTCTCCTAATGTGGAGCAAATGAAAAGAAAACTAAAGAATAATGACTGCGATGACTGTAAATGTCTGAGCAGAAGAGCTAAAGCCTGATGTGTTTTCCACTAATGAAGACAAATACAGATATTCAGTGAGCAAACTATTAACACTTACACTAAAAAAAGAAATGGCTGAGTGTAACCCCAACATAAGCATGGATGCTCAGGCACTGACAGGAGCAGCCACCTGTGTATGAGACACTACACTTTTTTTCATGACTCTGGTCTTCATGTGGTGTTTTTATCAAGTCGTAGTGTGGTGGTAGGGTTTGGCTTCCACGTGGAGACTGCATTCATAACATTTTGCTGAGAACACAAAAAGAGGGGGCCAGCAAATGTATTGAAATGAGATGACATCTTTTGGCAACAAATGTTTATGTTCTTTAAATTCAGAGCATGCAGAGGTTTTAGAGTGTTGATCAGAGGACGATTGTGGACGGGAACAAAGCTATTTTATTTTATGTCTCAGCAGCATTCTGTTCAGTGAAGTTTTATTATGATTCACTGTTTGGCCCAGACGAGGGTGTTGATCTTACAGCAGAGACAAGAGACAATGGACATGGTAATAAGGACATGAAAAAATAAAGACCAATTAATTGTTCTTCTCACTTGATTTGTGAGTTTTTCCAGGATTATGTCAATGTCCTCTCTGAAGAGCTCAGACAGCCAAACCAGAAACATTCCTTTTTTTTTTTCTATTGAATAGTGTGAATTATTGTCATTAGTGGGGAATTATAAAGGCTATGTATTTACCTCGAGGTATAGCCCATGGTGTAGTGGAAATGGAGGTTGACTTGTAACCGGAGCAAGGTAGGGTCAGGGAGGAAGAAAAATATGTCAAATCAAATATGTGGATCACTGAAAAAGCAGGTGTGGCGACCCCTAGAGATGGAGTACCGCAAAGAATACAAATGTATTTACTGTACCTCTATCTGTCTATAAATCATTAAACTTTAATTGTCTGCGATTGAGTAGTTTGTTCAACAGCATCTTAGGTGTGTGATAGGATGTACGATGTTCTCTGGGCCCATTTCTGGATCTTGATGGCCCTTTCTGATCCAGTGCTGGTGTTTATTGCAGTGGTCAGATATGGTTGATAAAAAGGGTATGCTGTAGTTTAGATTGTATCTATCAATCAATCGCTCTCTACACACAGCATGTGTCTTCTTGAGTTCAGCAAAATTTGTTAAGTCAAAAAGAACCTGTTGTTACGTACAAACACGAGCATGATGGTGGTCCTAAAGCAAAAATATCCACTGTCTCTCATGCCCGTCGGACACAGTGATGTCTGTCCTGCTGGGGTCAGTTATTTATTGTAGCGCTTCCAGTAGAATTACTCATTCTTAATCTTTTGTTTTTCTAGTACGAAGTGCGAAAAACGTCACCACTTATTTCCATCCACGTCAACAGGGTAGTTTAGGGATTAGCCTGCGCTGAATATAGGTGCTTTACTTGATCCTCCGCATCTGCGTCTCATTGTTGAAAGTAACAAGGTTTACCCCCGCCCTCAATCAGCATCACAGAACTCACAGACACAGAAACTCAATTAAACAGTTAGGATAAAAAAAACTGTTTTTTAAAATGTTTTTTTATGAAAACAGACACTAAGTCAAATGGTGATTTACTGGTCACATCATTTTTTTGTCAGCTGTTAAGAGACCTGCATGCCCCAGCACAGATTTTGTCTGCTTTCCGTCTCCAAACTTTTTATTTCTGTTCAGAAGGAATGGCCACCAGCACTTGAAAAGCAAGAGGTCAACACAGTGTATTCAGTCCTCACAGTTGCTGGACTTTATTCTCTTCAGTCTCTGCTAGTGCGGCAAAGCTTTGTTTGAGGCTTCTGAACGGCACTTAAGAACATCCTGAGAAAAAGTCTGCGGTATTTTTTTTTCTTCAGTTGGATCTCTACAGGTGTGACAAAACACTTCCTGTGTTTGCCTTTGTTTTGCCTTCCAGAAACCCAGATGTATGTCTGAGCATCATTAGGATGCTACGGTTACATTTACTCCAGAGGTGTTAAATGCTTTGTTTCTTTTCACATTTACTTTTCTTTTTACATTTGCTGGCATTGCAAACACCACAACCTGCTTATAAGACAAAACAATGGACAAGTGGAAGTAAAGTTAACACATCTGTGTAAACAGCTGTATTGTGATTGTGTGGTAAAGCTCTCATTCCATCTGGGTTCACAAACCCGGGTCTTTATGCTGCAAGGTAACAGTTCTAGCCACTTTGCCGCCATGTGATCCGTTTATGCGATAGTTATCACTTATATAAATTTTTGCATTCTAAGTTATCTTAGTGTTTAATTGTATTCTGAATTGTATTGCTGAAATTTTCCATAAATGTGAGACAATAGGTCATTGTAAAGAAAGAATGTAATGCCATGCAGCACTGTGTAATTACAAAAGTCATCTGTTTTGCTCCAGGATTTTCTCATGACCTGTGCAATTCCCATCCGGCCTCAGGAAATCACACCAGGAGTCTACACAAAAAGCAAACATAGCAACTTGAAATGTGCCGATTTGCCAGTATTGTTCTCTGACATCATAAGAAGTGTGGATTTCATCAATCATCAGTTTACACGTGTCTTCAACCCAGCTGTGTCTCTACGTCAACGGGTATCTTAGATGATAATCCTCCCTGTAACTTTAACTTTTGCTATCAACACTTCAAGGCCAAAGTTTACTAATCTGGTGATAAAATATAAGTGATTGTTACAGGCTGGTGAGCCAGATTTGCATGTGTTTCAGATCAGTGCAAATTTGTTCTTTCCTGTCAGGCAAACATATGTCTTTTTTTTATTTACCAAATACCTTGCAAGACCAAGCCATTGAAACAAGAACGAACCCATGCAGTTGACGAATATTAGCAAAATCAACCAAATTTGATATATATTTTTTTTCTTTCTGCATAATCCATATCACTACAGTGGACAGAGGGAAAACACAGGGAATCAAATTAATGATGGTTAAATTCCATTTTGCTGCCTCAGTTTCAGGGTGCATGCTGGATCACTGTCACAGAAATCCTGACTTACATAAACTGAACAGAGCTATTATGTTATCAGTAAGTGTATGTGTTTAAAACATGTTAAAATGTCTGTGGTGTACATCCCCCCACACCCAGTTACTGGTGCATTTACTTGTACTTCAATGTAAACAAGAATGCACCACATTTTATGAATGATGACATGGAGGATTAAATGAAAAATCTTATCTTCTAATTTTCTCGTGGCTCACAAGTAAAGATTATTTGAAGATTTTACATAGTATGTACTATGTCCAGTGATTTCCAGCAGGCTGTGCATTGAGAGACGCACAGTAATACTGTCCTCCACTTTAAGTTCTTTAAGGGAAGAATAGAATACCTCTTAAATCTTATTTTATTCCTTTAAACTTTAACCTTTAATGTTCGATTCATTTACACTTCAAGAAATGGGAAATTACAGTTTTTTAAATGTATTATCACAATAGCTGTAGTTATTATATCAGTAAATGTACATGTTGTGACCCTAGATCATTTTTAAGTTAGAAAATAAAACAATATGGAAAGTAATAAAATAAAGTAGCCGAAAGTAAATATACGGGAAGAACATTGTAGTACTACAGGAGAAACTTCCTTGACAAGACTGAAAAACAATCCATTATCCACATGTGTACTACCGACTCTCCGAGTTGCAGTTCAGTCCCAGACCGAGAGAGGCAGCAACGCGCCGCATTGCCGGAAACTAGACGGAGAAGACGAAGGAAACGAGGACAGCAAGATCCGCATCAACATGGCAGGCAGTAATAAGAAGTCTGTTTTGTTTGTTTGCCTGGGTAAGAAGCTGGTTTTAACCAATTACAAACTAAATTATCTATAACTATGTATAACATGTGTTTACAGTTCAAGGGTGTATTATTTTGTTATAATATAATCGAGTTGCGTTTCTCTTAACCGAAATGCGACTGACTTCCGCAAGTCAGTCGAATGAATGAATGTATGAATGACCTTTCGTAAAATATCGTTATTGTTTGATATTGTCTAGTGTGATAGTAGCACAAGCTACATTGTGTTTTTTTGTGAAAACTCAGAGTCACAGTTCATTGATGTCTTGTTACGCAGTTTTGTAAATGTCGCCCGGTTTATGTCAGCAGTCGGTTTACGGCAGATCAAAGTACATCCTGGAGGCTGGCAACTTCCCTGACTCACTAAAACAAAACACAGAGAAAACATGAATTAGTTAGCATTATTGCAGGTGTTTTCTCTGAGGTCAACAAAAACACCTCAAAACAAGCTCAGCAAAATAATGCTGAGGCGACAGACACAAAGAAATTTAACGTAACTTAAGTAAGACTGTTGATTAATGAAAAGAAATAAGAACACATTGTTCCTTGTCTTCCATAGGTAGTAAAATGTTACATTAGATATCACATGTCATTGTGTTAAATTAACATGAGTGTTAAATGTTAATGCAGTATTACTACTGAATGTGTGTATATATTTATATATATGTATGTGTATATGTATTATATTTTTTATCAGATCTAATGTGTAATGTGGCAGAACATAAACTAAGCGAATATGACACGTATATTGTGTATTGTAGGTGAATACCTGGTGTTTAAATGTTTAAAAATGTAAAAACTTGTCTGTGGCTTTGAAACAGGGAATATCTGCAGATCCCCCATCGCTGAAGCCGTCTTCAAGAAGATGGCAACAGATGCAGGCGTTGTTCATGAGGTAGTCACGTTATTATATTATTATTACATTGTGAAATACATGCACAAACCTTTTTCCTTGAAGTATGTTATTTAGTACAGCTATTAAATTAGCAACAGAAATAATAGTGTTGAGCACACAATAGAAACACTTAACAGTCAGAGCAGCTTTACAGGTTTTGTTTTTTATCTTCACTGGCAAGAAAATGAAAAGTGAGCCCTCATAAAGCATCAACGCACTGTGCTGACGCAAGTAACACTTTCATAAAAGTTTGCTGATGCTTTAGCTCAGATTTGTGCCTTGTTTGAACTGTGTATGATGTTGTTCCATAGCAGCTCCACTGAGTTATTGTCTGGGCTTTAACTGGTTCACTGAAAAGGCAGACTCCACTTGTGCCATAAGCCATAAGCCACCAGATTCACATACAATTAATTCAAAATGATGCAAATATTTGTGCGTGCAATAGATCATTTCTATAAAATGGTTCCTGCTTGTTCTTGCCACTACGTTTACATACAGTACATAATTAATCAAAGCAGGCCTGAGCAATATGCTCAGAAAGGTTATCGCAATAAACATTTTCAAACGTTTGATATTGATAGTTATAATAGTACGTGTAAGCTGGTAAAATACTTGTTTTTGTGACTGCATGTCTTATACCTCAAGATACATTAGTGCAATGCATAAGCATTAATATATGTTGAAACATTACACCAATAAATATTAGTCAATTATTTCACAGCCCTTAATCAAACCATACTTTTCTTGAGGTGATAAATAAATGAATGGTTATTGGTATTAAAGGTTGGCTGATGATCACTGTGATGTCATATTTATTGAGTGCCTGGTAATTTTCAGTATGTCATGGTTCCTACATGAAGTGCAGTTGAAGCTGTGAAGGACATTGCACAGTACTTTGATGTACTGTACAATGTCTGAACTTGAGTTGAACAGTTGAATCAGACTTCTTTTATTCTTCCCTGTGCTCTGACCAGTGGATAATAGACAGTGCTGCCACCTCCACCTATGAGTTAGGAAACCCTCCAGACTACCGTGGCCAAGCCTGCATGGAGAAGCATAATGTGCCAATGAGGCATATAGCCAGGCAGGTATGACCACCCGTCTCTATACTTGTTTACAGTAGTTAGCGCCCCCCTTTTTCCTCTCTGTTGTTGCAGTGGGTCATAGACAGTGGTGCCACATCTGACTGGAATACAGGCAACTCACCGGATGCCCGTGGTCTGGCTTGTCTCAGGAATCATGGCATTGAGACAAACCACAGGGCCCGACAGGTACAACCACATGTGTCATTGCTCTCCTCACATCACTGACATTGTGTATGAGTGAAGTTGGAAAACATTTTTTTTTTTGCTTTCTTTCCTTTTTTTTTCTTTTTGTTTTCTTTTCCTGCCAGTTTTCTGTTGCACCTTTGTCTTGTTACGTAATTAATTATTTTCATTGTAATTATAGCCTTGTATTTTACAGCCTTTTAAATTGCAACAGTGTGATATTAGTTACCGTGTCCTTCTTGTTTGTGCTCCTTGTGGTTTTGCCGTCACATTTTGACTGTTTTCATTTTGAATTTTGCACGCACCCCCTTATTGTGTTAGCACTGTTTGGACTTGCTTTTTACTTTTGCCTACTTTAACAGTATGATAAGCGATATGTGAATGCAGACTGTTCACCAGTTAAGCTGGTGTAGCCCAACCCTCAGATACAGTGACGTCTTGTGAGAGTTAGGTGAAGGTTTTATTGTAGCATGCAAGAGGAAGTGGAAATGTGGCCTTATCTGATGTTGATTTGGTGCATCCATACCTGTTCTTGGAGCCGTCTGTTTAGTGATCCGTCTGAGCATGGCCTTAGCTTCTGAGGACACAATCCTAGGGTTTAAGAGATCTCATGACTTGTTCCAAAAAAAAGAACCGGTTTGAATTTTCTTATTTGAGTTTTTCTTTAATGTGCTTTTATTTCTTTCCTTTTCAGTTCCTTATGTCTCAAAAGAATTCATATTTTTACCATGTACAAGTTATTTACTAGCTTTTTTTTAGGATTTCAGATCTTTCTGGCCAGTGTATTCGAACTCCACATTCTTTACATTTGGGCACAACACATTGTTGTTTAAATTTCCACCAGGAATGGCTGTAAATTTTTACTATAGGAATATAACTAGTTTTTTTCAGGTGATAATTGTATAAAGAAACATTTGTACAGCTGGTGTATATTTCATTTCAGAAATGGTTCAACACACAACAAAAACTTGCTAATGGCAAAGAGGACACATCCTGACAATTAGCTAGATGTGACAATTGATAGGACAAGTTAGGAATGTTTTGTTCACTGCCAGGTAAAATGAGACAATCTACAGTCTTAAAGGATTTAAATTGTTTGTTGCCTGACCAAATTGCTGCTGGTGTTTGTCGTTAAAATTCCTTGAAATAAATCTTAACGTCGGGATACATATTAATAAATACTCATAAAAACTATTGCTGCACCATCTTGTTCATATTTAGCATTCCAGCTCAGATTTCCCTCTTTGCTTGAAGCATAGCATACTCTTAATTAGTAAGGCAAACCCTTGCTGGCAAATGTTTGTGTTGGTACAGCAGATGATATGTATGTGATTCCTTCTCACCGCCAAGATCAATCTATAAATATGGTGGAAAGGGGATATGTTATTTTTCCAGTGGAGATTCCAGATCAGGTCTGCACACATTTGTAGTTTTGATTTGTCATCCATCTTTATCTCTTGTTGTATACTTGATTGTCTGTGAAGGACATTATGATCAGATTTAGGTCTACTTTGCTAAAATGATGGCATCTGTTTGAGGTGTGACACTGATGAAGCCAATCAATCACTGTATCACATTGCAGCATGTGTTCTAAATCCTGAAACGGGCCTGCTTTTACCCGAAGATGTTTGTCTGTGTAGGGCTTTAAACTGTTATAATGTGTTTTTATCCTCAGTGCAACTCCTACTCCCCTGTACACTTTCACACTCTCTTTATGTTTCCCTGAGAGATCTCACCCTATGCCTGAGAGCTCATCTAATCTCCTCAAAGCAGGGGAGAGGTTCAACCCTTGGCTTAAACCCAGCCAAATCCATACAATGAGCACTGACAAGCATTTCTCTCCCTCTTCTCCTTTATCACCACATGCATTTATGTCACTGGTGTTTGCTCCCATCCTCTATTTTTTCATTCTATCTATCTTTGTCCGTTTTGTCACCCAATTTATTTTGCCTGATTAAGTTTACTGAACCATTGGGACTGCCAGTTGTCAAGCCGAATTTCCAGGTGAAAAATGCTTGATTACAGATTTGATGGATTTTTGTTTTGTCCTGTGCCCAGCCAGACGTTAGATTTAGGACCAGTGTTTAGTGGCATCAAACTGCAACCAACTAAATGTCTTTGTCTAAATCATCCGTATCTAAATCTCTCATATAAGGATTTAGACAAAAATATAACTGAGGGTTGTCTTCAGGTAGCATAAAAAAGGAAAAGCCTTTCCTATTGAGCTTGTGTTTAATCTATTGATAAATATAACACATAAAACATTTATTACCTTTGTAAGAAAGTAGACATTTTAATATCAAACCTATGAGTAAATTATTTTTTAGTGAACTTCTGATAGATAGCCAGAGTTTTTGGTCTTTTTCCAACACCCTTACAAAACAGGTGAAATATTTGGCATTGATTATTTCTGACTATGGGCTATTTCCCATGGATCAATTGTCAATAAAAAAATAATGCTTTGAAAACACTGTTTCCCCATTAAGCATTTATTAGAAGTATATAGTGATAGTATTTAATGTAGGCGTTAGTGAAGTTGGAATAAAATAAAGCATCTCATTGAGAGGACCTGTCATTGTTGATGCATAATGTACTTTAATATGCACTCAAACATGATTATTATTTGCTGTTGTCTTTCAGTCTTTGACAATTTGTTTACTGAATCTAATCAATCGATTGGTTTGAGTCAAATAAGACAATTTGAGAACATCATCATTTTGAGGTTTGGGGAAACACCGATCTAATCGACATCAAAGTTTGACACTTTTTAGACCAAACCAACTAAATGATTGGGATTTATAAAGAAAATAAATTAACCGCTTTTGCACAAGAGCTGAGAAATCAACACCGTCTGCTGTGATTATCATCACCAGAGTTAACCACTGTGTGTGAGAGAAAGGGGCATGAGAGTGTTCAAATGAAAAATGCAATCATAGCCAGACACTAGGCATTTTACAACATAAAAGAGTCATAACAAACATCCGTTTACTCCACTGCTGGTAAATGAATGTCCATGATTGTCTCTCTGATTAAAAACATCTATAGTTAAACATCTGGAGCATTCAGGAGTTTTATTCATGTCTTTCTTTTGTTCTTCTCCTCTGTCATTTGTCCCTTGTTGCCCTCACTACTTTGGGGCATTCATTCAAATTGGCGCAGTGAACTCTTTGCACTACTCCCTTCTGCATCTTTCCAGATGTGTTACCTTTTGAGATTGCAGACCTGGGTAATTTGGCTACACCCATGGTTACTGTGGCAACAGCAAATGTGTTTTAACGCCAATAGTGTTTTCCCAGTCAACAAAAACAAAGTGGCATATCTGTTCACCACACAGCCAGACAACTTAATGCTCGTTGTACTTCAGATGGCCATAATTGGAACTGTGATCTGTTTTCATGCTGTGCACAGCTCAAATAGTTTTTCCACACAACAGCGGAGCAAAATGTCAGCTACCTTGCTGGTTAACAGCTCTTCATGGAACGGCGCACTGTGGCTGTGTCTTCTTGTTTCATTTACCCACTTTTAAAATTGACACACTGACAAAGAATGGCAAACACATTGTTCTGTCGGCTTTTGTAGACAAAAATGAAGTTGTTATTCAGCGGCACCAACCGATCAAAACCCATTGTGTGGGTCTTTGAGGTCTGATGACACATTTGCACAGCCACCTGTGGATCTTCGTGGTAAAGTGTTGAACTGTGTTTCTTCGCTAAGCCAAAAGTAATATTTGTCTTGTCTTCCCTACTTCCAGGTGACCAAGAATGATTTCACAAGCTTTGAATACATTCTCTGCATGGACGACAGTAATTTGAGGTACAGTATTTTATCTTGCTGCAGTGTTTGTTTTCCCAGAGTTTGGGTCACGGTGGGACACCCAGTTGCCGAAAACACTGGTGTCATGTGTTAAGTGTCTTTTCTTGTTGGTTAGTAGTTACCTTTTTTAGGGATCAAGGCTGGCGTCTTGACAGTGATTTGTGCTACTACCGCCACATACACACGAAAATGGTAGTAACATTGAACTACAGCTAACTTGAAGGTGAATGCCTCCCTTTAATGAGCAATATCCTTTCTTAAGCTCTTACCAAAGGTCATGGGTGGGGGTGGGGGGGAATTATTTTTTTTTTGCTACTTTGAACATTTAGGGATCATTTAGAAATCACATGCCCATGGCAGATCTGATCTGTAAGCAGCTTACTGAGTTCTTTGGATGCCTCGTCTATGCTCTTTGGGCAGTTTTTCCCCCTGTTTTCTCTCCCATAAATTTTTTTTCCCCTCCATAAGTGCTAAGCTGTCCAGACTGAGAAAATGAGACCTTGTCAAAGACAAAAGGCTAATATGTCCATGTTTAGTATTGTTTAACATAATGTCATCTTTTGTATTTTTTAGTGAATATTATTGTTCAAAAGCTGTGCTTTGCTAGGAAGTTTAAAAGGTGACAACAGCATTAGGGAAAATGGAGAAGTCACTCTTTTTCTTTTGAGAACAGGATAAAAAAAAAATTACATTTGACATTGCTTTGTTCCCTCCCTGTTTTTTCAGTCCAGACAACATGTGTTGCATCCTTGTGTTTATTTCCTTGTTGTGCGCTCTCATGAAGTAATGCGCTGTTGCTCGCCTTCACAGAGACTTGAAAAGCAAAGCGAGCGCCGTGAAAAACTCCTCAGCCAAGATTGAGCTTCTTGGTTTATATGATCCTCAGAACCAGAGGATCATCGAAGACCCGTACTATGTAAGTATTCGAGTTAAATACTCATGCCGATTTCATTTAAGCATAATAAATAAGACTTCCCCGTGTTAACAATTGGGACAATTGATTGAGTATTGTTGTTTGCGGCATTATTGTCCAGTGGAACGAGTTAAAAGAAATTGAATGAGTTTGGAAATTCACAGGCCAATAAATAAACATTTTCTCAGCATTTTTACCCCAAATTGATTATTGTGCACGTAAATAACAAAACCAGTTCTCAAACTCGGCTCTTGTTCTGATCTCGTGTTCTTTTATAATCCTGAACCTATGTGGTTTATTCTGAGTTTGTGTGTGTGTGAGAGCAGTGGGTTCACACACTCCTTTGACAGTGTCCGTTTAATTTCTGACAGAAAGAACAATCGTCTGACACGTGGAGCAATTAAATAAATCTAAATATTTAGTTACATCTGACACTTAAAATAAGCCCACGTAATGCATTTTATAAATAAGGAAGCTACAGCACAGACTATAACAGCTGAAAAGGTACCTACACTAATGGACAATAGGGAAATTTACAACTGAAAATAAAAGAAGTTCCACATTTATGTCAGGTTAAGAAATGAATAAGAATAAATGTCAAATAATACATATTAACACACTGCAATTGTCAGCGTTACAGTTGTAAATCGTCCTGAATTTTGAGGTGAAAAAATGTGTTCCATTTTTTTCCAATTGATCATTTTTGACATGTGTTAAAAGATTTGAATGATTGTGACCTTTCAGACATAATTGTAACTTAAACCTTGCTAAATTATGATTTGAAGTGTGGAGTTATTCACCTGTGTCTGACCCCTTTTCACCTGAGAGCAATGGGAAGAGATCAGAGGGAAAAATATAGGAAAATAAGACGTAAAATATCACAAATCTTCGGGACGTCCAAGGAGAGGAGTTGTTGGAAGACTCATTGCTCAAAGTTGGAAACCAGTTGAGAACTTATGCTTTAATAACCTAAAACTATTTAATGGTCCATGGCCAATGTAGTCTGTCAATTACCTTTGGATATAACAAAATGCCATTTTCCCCAGTGGATATGCCAAATACTACTTGTACTGTCCGTATTCCAAAAATGGTTTTAAGGACATATAATAGATCAGGATATGTTACACAGTAGGCGGTGGAGTCACTTTAAGTTTATCCCAAGTCCATGATTGTGAACAGAGCACTTCACTCCGCAGGTGCTTGTGGTGGCTGAGGAGTAAATTCACTCTCCATAGGGAGCGATGGGATGAGTTCTAATGAAATAAACAGCAACACAACAAACCGACTGCACTGTAGCTGTAAAATGGCAGCAGTCGTTACTTGCTCACACAATTTCCGCCACCATGAATTTGTATCACGGCCCTGTCAGCCCTCAAAACATCACTAAAAGTAACTGTTATTTAATTCTGTTAATATGAATGGACAAGTGCATTTTCTGGTATCAAATAGTTGTTTTCCTTTCCACGTTCCATGGCTCAATCATTGCTGTTGTGCCTTACGTGATTTTTCTGCAGCCAAATGATTTGGAACCAGGTCCTTGGCTGCTGTTTATCATCTTATAGCTTTCGAGGAGGAACAGTGGAGGGGAGTAAATGAAAGTTTGATTAGTGATGATAAGATTTAACTCCACAAACTCTCCCATTTGTCTTCTCTTTTTTTTTATACAACTCGTATAAATTAATCGTTATGTTGCTCGAAAAGTATTCATTTCCTGTGTGGTCTACACGCAGAACGTTTGGATAGAGCTTTGCGCGTAATACTTCATTTTGCCTCTTTTGTCAAACCAGGATCCCAAGATGTAAGTCATCACATTAGGGATGTGGCTAGGGGAAGAGTTTGTGGTTGACCCCGGTTTGTGACTGTAGTCATTTGTGTTAGTTTGTCTTATGCTTTTGACTTTGAACTCCATGTTTCTGGAAACAATATAGGCATGACCGTAATGTCGATCACCGTGATGAAACAATTTCAAGCAATGATTTTTTTAATAATTTAATCAGTCAGATTAATGGGAGTGCCCTGATGATTCTAGTGTCAATGAAATTAATTTTTAATTTCACTTTTTTTTTTTTCCTTTATGTTTTATCTCTTAGGGAAGTGCCTCCGACTTTGAAAAGGTGTATGAGCAGTGTGTGCGCTGCTGCAGCGCTTTTCTGGAGAAAAACTCCTAACAACGTGTGACCTGAAAAGGGTCCTTCCCTGAGTGCATAGGATACACATAAATAATCCTCACATGAGCTTTGTGGTGTGTCGCACAAGCACTCGGCAATACTGACCCTGGTGTAGCTGTCAATGAAAGTACTTGTAGTCATAGTGTTGTATATGTTGCACAAACCGCACATTGTGTATGATGACAACACCTCTGCGTGGGCAAGTTTGATTTAATAAAATAAATTAAACAGAATAAGTTTTGTGATTTTTGTACATGTGAGAAGATATTAACACCTATGTTTGATTATGCTTTTCTTACAAATGAGACAAATCAGCAATCTTCCACCGCCACCGCTGCGAATGCGGATTACCCCTCTGTGTGTTTCAAACCGTGTTAGTTTCACTATGGTTGAGGTGGAACATTGAGAAAGGGCTGTAAAACACAGAACATGGGTGGAGTTAAAGGGGAAGATGAATCAAATGGTGACTGGAAAGTTTTTAAGGTGCTTTCCAAGACCTTAAATGTGAATGATGTGTGAGGCAGACGATGACTCGGTTATAAATGGGTGATACGTTCAGTGTGAGTTATGGCAAATTAGTACTTTGATTTAAGGTAACACAAGCAAGTGTGGAGCTAGTTCATCTTCCGTACGTTCTCACTTTGAAAGAAATTTAGCAGATGTTTGTGTCAAAATGGCAAACTGTATCTTTAAGGCTCCACCCAGCACTGGATGTCTAGCGTGCAGGGATCTGGTGATGCATACAGTAGTGATGTTTCGACTTTGGCTTCAGTATGAGGAGAAGAAAAGTGCATTAGTTAAAAATGGCAGCGTCCCAGTCACCTACAGAGGCGTCCACAGGTTCAATCTGACCGAGATCCTTTGCCATACATCACCCCGTTTCCTGCCGTCTCTACTTTCACCATCACACAACCTTCAAAAGAGGCACGTATTAAAAGATCACATCAATCAAATTGCATTAAACAGCCAAATCTTTAACCCATTATTCAGTACGGCCGGCTAATCCACTGTGTTGACGATGATGTCGAACCTTCAAAAGAAACTTTTCTCTTTTCCCCCCACTGTGAAGATTTATGTGAGTGAAATATGTCATTCCAACAGGATTGCACATAAAGATGATTTTGCAACAACCTCCGTTTCAAGCAGAGCCTCACTCTGTCATTTGATCTTTTTCAAGTCTTTCTGTGTAAGCAGCGGGAATTTCACTGAATCATGCAAACGCTCATGCGCTCATTCATGGAGAATTCCCTCCTTTCAGGAAAAGTCGCCATGGAAGGGAGTACTACATAATATAAGACAACAAAGACCAGCCACTTTTGTACCAATCTTATAATTTATTGAAATATATTTAATTTTTAAATATACAGTATATACTGTATTAATGTAGTCAACACCCATTTGATAAATGCCAGTCACTTTGATTTATGGTAGTTAGGTGGAGTCCTCTTATGGTTTGCTTTACAGTTATTGTACATGTTTCTCCTGATTTAACTGGTCATGGCCGACACTGTGTGCAGTGAGACACTTAAAAATGAATAAATAGAGACTGTACCTCATTCTAAGATCCTCAGGAGGGCTGTGACTTACAACTGCCACTTATTCTTCAACATGTCTCACAAAGACGCAGAGAAATAATCGTGCAACTAACAATTCAATCACAGCACCGTGTCTGCCGACTGGGGCTCTGTGAGACCTTTTTTTTTGTCAGTGTCGTTAAGTAGTGCAGTAGTAAAACGTTTGGGCTCAACCCGATCAACTCGAATAGAGTAAACCAATCGCAGAAGGTGAATCATACTGAAAATAGTACATTTGATATTTGCTCTTTTCCTCAAAAAGAAATGAACAACATAAAACACATCTGCAATCCCTTTTTTTTTTTTAAACATCTTTTGGATGCCAGCAGGAAAAAAACAAAACGTCTCCATGTTTGTTTCTTTTGGCCTCCTCGTTTTCTTCTTCACTCTTCAGTTTCTTTATCTTTGATCAGTTCTTTTTTCTTTTGCTTGTTTGATCCTTCGCGGTGACAGCTAACCGTGGAGGCCAGGCAGAGCAGTGGGTGGCAGTAATCCACGCCTTAGCACAAGAGAGCTCACTGGATGACAATAGTGTGCATAATATCAGTTGGGAATGATCAGAGTACTTTAGGCTTCCCTCTTAGTGTCCAAGGCACTTTTTTTTCCTTCTTTTTGAGAACTGGTGTTTGGCTTCCTCCTGCAAAGACAAGCAAGTGAAATTCAGCGCGGTTTCCAACTTGGCAGCGTTTGAAAAATATTTCCTCTCCAAAAACAATTTTGAACAACAAATCAGGAAACCACAGATCTGCTACTCTCACTGTGCAGCTGCTGGGGCCTGTGTGTGTGTTGATTCTGCACGCATATTAGCCCCATGAGTGATTCTGAGTGTCTCCAGAAAAGCATGATCAGGAATCTTTCACCTTTTTTTTTTTTTAATTATTTTTCACCCTTTTAATTCAGTGAAAGTAGCTTTACAACACAATAAATCGGCAAAGTAAACATGTATTTAAAATTCAATTTAGGCACGAAAGGGTTTTTTTTATGTTATTGTGTGCAGTAATGGGTATGTAATAATCAGTGCAGGGCCACACAGTTTTGCACATGGCTAGGATTGTGGCGCTTCACAGCACAAAGGTTGCTGGTTTGTGTCCTATTCCTTTCTGTGTGGAGTCTGCATGTTCTCCCTGTGTTTGTGTGTGTGTGTGTGTGTGTGCGCATGTGTGCATGTCCCAAAACATGCAGAGGTTAATTGAACCAACATGTGTGAGTGAATGATTGTTCATCTCTATATGTTGCCCCTGTGATGGACTGGTGACCTGT
The DNA here is from genome assembly GCF_019176455.1 of Solea senegalensis. NCBI lineage: Eukaryota > Metazoa > Chordata > Actinopteri > Pleuronectiformes > Soleidae > Solea > Solea senegalensis. The sequence goes on along the minus strand of NC_058037.1, from coordinate 11,022,869 downwards.
CCAGGGTGTCCCCCACCTTTCGCCCCTATGTCAGCTGGCAAATAAAGCAATGTCATCTTAATCAGTAGTTTTTACTACCTTTACGACCTATAATACACAAGTGTATTTCCTCTCTCGCTGCTGCGTTAACTTGTATGTTGTGACCTCATGTCTCGTGTGCACATACTCCCTGGAGTTGAGTTGAGTTGAGTGTGCGTGATGTATATCATACCTTGTGTCCGCTACCCTTCTTTGCACTGCAGCTTGCCAGCTAGCTGTGTGAGAAGCCGTGCACATCTTTTAAAGACTGAAAGGAGGAGATGACATGGAGAGATGGATGAGCAACTGCATTTTCACACAGGGTCGACCCATTTTTCATAGTGAGAGGGTGATTTGTTATTTTGGAGGAGACACACACGTACACTCCCAAATAGCATGGTTTCTGCCTCTGCTGTCAGGGCACCGTGGAGATACACAGGGTTGTATCCACACCAAAGACAAACACTGTGTAACTGCATTGAAAGTTTGGGGGGACATTTGCTAAATTAACTTGTAATGCATACATGTTGGAAACATTTCCAATCTTTGAGTCTGTTCACCTTGCACTAGGATATACAGTCGTTGCTATTCCATCACAGTTGTTTCTTAAAAATTGGAAGGAACAGCAATCGCGTTAATGTGTGTCCTCGCCTCTCCAACTTTGACAAACACAAAACTAAATAGCTGTCTCATTAAGCAAACAGAGCAGTGTATCTGTCAAATGTGTTGCTCTCCAGCCACAATTCGGGGCCTGTGTGCTGTGCCTTTGTGCCAGACAAATGTCAGCGTCTAGTGCAATTTCTTTCATTGCATTTGATAAACACCAGTATGTTAAAAGACTGCTGCTGCTGCTTCTATGACCACTGTGGCAGGGACAAAGTAGATGAATATCTCAGCAAATAATTACCCAACAAGTATCCCACCTGTAATATTATTTTAGTTATTCTACTTTACTTATATCCCAGTTTTCTATTGTTCCTTAATCAATCGGCCAAATCCTCTGACACTTTAAGCAGCACATATAACTTTGCTTATTTGTCTGTTCATTTATTTATTGTTGCAGATATTTCAGTGGAATTTGTTTTAAACAAACACGTCTTGTGTCAGGTTGCTTGCAATATTTTGTGCTCTGGCTTGGATCCTGATGTCTTTTTAAACACTGCTGCAAACCCAATTTCTCCCTTGAGGAATAATAAAGGTCTGAAGTGAACTGAAGTGAACCCGCTCCGACAGAGTCTACATGTCAGCCTGATGGACTGTTTCCTTTTTCAGTGGCTCTTTTTGACACATGACAATTTAATCAGGCAGGGTTAAACTATGGCCGACGGCGCGTTTGTTGTGGCGCTGGTGCAGCGTCTTGTGTCAATTTATATCACATATATATCCAGTGAGAACTCTTTTGAAGCTTAATTCAAACAAAATGTTCTAGATCAAAACCCGTCTGATAAGATGGAAAATTGAGTCAAACCAGAAACTAGCCTGTTTTGCCAAGATCTAAGATATTTTCTCTAACTTTGGCCTTTTGCAGTGAACCTGCTCTGTATCTCAAATAATAAATAATTTGCTCAGTTTTATATTCCTTTCTTTCTTTCACTTAAGTTTTAATTGAAAAGTCTTTTTATTTTCTTCTGCATCAATAAAGTAGGCAAAGTATTAACGCCTCAACTAATGGTGCTATATGTAAATATAAAAAAAATCATATTTAATATAGATAAAAGTATCTATTTGAGCTCACATTTGAACCCTTTACACAAACTGGGTTGAAAGTATTTTGACTATTGTTGAAAGTTAATGAGTCTGTCATTAATTTACCCATAAATAAAGATCTCAAACTAATCAGTGATGACTGTTAAAAGTGGCATGTTTGCACAGGAGTTATTTATTAGATCATTGTGGGGAAGAAAGGCAAACTGTACAAACTGCATGCCAATACGACATTTTGAAATGTCTGTAAATGATATAAAATTATTTCTGCTTAAATGGGACCCTGACACAGACACAGCAGCCATTTTGACAGGTCACAGTAGGACAGTCACGGCTAAATCACTAAATTAGTGGTGATTGAGTTCCATTTAGCTTCTGCTGTCTCAGGGTGTGTGCTGTTTCACTGTCACACCGCCCTGTGATCGGAAACACCTGTGCTTTTCCCTGCTAAAACATGTAGAACTGTGTGCTGTGCAAAGGGACCGTTCCATTGAGTTTATTCAGCGTGGACACTTGGACAAAACAGAGACATTGCTCAAGTGTGCAGCGTCCTCTTGTCAGACAAAATGTCCTGTTCTCAGTGAGCTGCCTGACCCTGTCCTGTTTTTTTTTTGTTTGTTTTTTTTGACATAATCACTGAGCTGGCTTAAGATTTTCGCACTAAGCGATGGAGCTGTGGATCATTTTTGGACTCTAATGATGTAAAACTCAGGAAAAGGTACATAGACTCAGACCTGTGTGACTTTTGTGGTGTGTATGGCCTTGGCAAGTAAAGAAAGTGGATGAATTTTGGTAACAAGGCACATTTCCCCAGTGTGAAGTGACCAGTGTAATTGCAACTTACATGCAGGTATCGCGCAGTCTCTGGTGTGATGGTAGATTCTGTACACTTGCTTCCTGCACTTAGGGCCGAAGGAGAGTGGACCTGAAAGGCGAAAGGAGAACCGGCATTAAGAACATTTCCAGCTTTGCAACCACCTGTTTCACAGGCAGTATCTCACGTGTCAAAAAACACATGTAACACAGATCCTTGCACTTGCACTTGACAACCAGACACTTGTGCGTGAGAAACACAGCTCTGTTTTCAGGGACGCCTCTTACCTGTTATATGTTTTAAGAACTCCTTCTTTCTATGATCTTTAGAGTAAATGACTGTAGACAGAGAGAAGAAAAGGGAGGCAAATTTAACACTAAAGTTCAAATGTATCTGCTGTTTATAGACTAACTTGGGCATCAACCAGTGATCTGAATACTGGCAGGAAATTGATCGATTAGGGGGCAAAGAGAACGAGAAGCGGCCACTCACCGGGAGTCGGATTTCTTCTGTCCGTTTTCAAGTTGCGTAAATCGTTTGGTTCCATCGAAGATATTTGCACTTGCGGTCCCGTTTCCGCGCTCTGACTCCGGCTCTCCTCTACGTGTCTCATGATCTCCACGATCCGCTTGAAGCCCCGCTGCGCGTCCCTGCCGGTCGCTGCCGACGCCGGTGCCACCGAGGGCGCGCTCCGGCTACAGTGGCTGGTAAGCGTGCACATTATTAGTACCAGTCCCACGGTGAAATGCTTGCGCAGTCCGTTCATAGCTCCCGTGGAGTGGGGAAATGAAAAGGAAGACGGAATAAAGGCCGAACTCCTCATCCAGCGACTGTGGTAAAAGTGAACTGGACACCTGCGGGACAAACCAGAGACATCAGAGTGATTCTCGTGAAGAGTAACTGAGAGGATCCAGATCTCTGTTACACCCGCTGACAACAGACAGTGAGAAAACCATTCAAGTGCCAACGGACACAGTTGAAGCCACAGCAAATACTTTCAGGTCAGACTGAGTGTGGGCCAACAAACTTCACACAATGATTTCTCACAATGCAGTTGCTTCATCCCAAACACACATTTGGACTCATGTAATATCAACTAGTGCAGCGTCTGCGCAATAAATTTGAAGCTGTCATGTATTCAGAATAACTCCTATACATACTTCAAACTTTACGCATCGCATTATTTTCCCATAAAGCAAAAGTTATCCACGTAAAGATAAACCACAGGCCATAGAACCCTTGTGGTCACATCATTTAGGTTTAACTACTTGAAGTCTGTGTATGTGACATGAGTTCGGAAGGAAATTCCTGTAAATAAACTGCACAGCCTGACGCGACGCTGCCAGAAGACGTTCATCTAAAGTTATACATCACAGAGATGAATTAATACTTGTAAATGCCATTACCTGCAGATCTTTTATATAGATTCCTTAAATATAATACAAAATAAAGTCCCGTGCGTCCAACAGGGATAAGGATGGTGGAAAAATGTGCGCAACTTTGGTTATTTTCCTGCGTCTGTCCAGTCCCAAGTATGTCGTCTCAAAGTCTGTTCTCGTGTCAGACAAAACCAATGGAGCTTCTTAAGTCGTATGAGGTGTCCGCGAGCATCCGCGTTCATCCCCTGTGCGCCGTCTGTCTGCGTCAGTGAGGAGAGTGTGGGAGAACAGCTCAACGATCCAAGTCCCGCGTGCGTCCTCGCTGGAGTGGCAGTATAATCTCCGTGAAGTTACGCTCACTTTTTATTCTGTCTCGCAGACGTGGTGACCTTTCCCTCGTGGGTTACTCCGCCGTGCCTCCGGCGATAACAATATGACGCAGCACTGGCACTCTGCAAAGTCCAAATGACTTGAGCGACCAGTTATATGCGTCCCCCTCCTTCTCGTTTTCCCATTTATCTGTGCGATACGGTTACAGGAAGCCTCCCTTTCCAGCTAATACTTCCACTGAAATTTGCACTCAGCCGAGAACAGAGCGCAAATGCCCACATCTTTCTCCATGTATTCCTTTTTGTGAGTCCCCGAGCACCATTTAACGCACCTTTACGCAGCTCCGGGGAAGTGGAACACACAGTTCCACGGCGTTATAGAGTCTGGCGCATTCTCGACCTCACAACACAGAGCCCTTGTTCCCTTTGGAGATCAGTCTGTTCTACTCCACTGCGAGTGCTACAGCTTTGTTTAACTTACTTCAGGCAGTTGGCTCCCCGCCCCAACATTTCATAAACCTGAATTATGAAGAAAATGTGAGGGGAATCAATCTCATGTTTCAGGTCTTTAAACAGAAAGCTTGAATAAAGCCACTCAACTCAAACTCCACGTCTATGATTTCAAGCAAGAAAATAGTCAAATAGTTGAAGTCTGAACACATGTGTCCTTATTTTTCCGCCTTGATATGACCACTGCAGCCTCTTTGTTGTAAAGACTGGGGCTTGGTGTCGTGATTTCATGACCTGTGGTGACTGAGCCGAAAGTCAAACCTTGGTGCTGAAAGGACAGCGCGCACAGCTGTCACCTCCTCCCCAAACCGGCACAATAATGCGCTTCCATACAACGACAGACTTTAGTTTTAGTTTTGTTTTTTGATTTATTAATAATACGGAGCCCCTAAAGAAACACAAATAAAGTATTTTTGCAGTCCCTCGCAAAACTTTCAGTCATTCATTCATGTACTTCCGGGTCAGTTTGACCCATTCAGACTCTAAACCAGGGGTGTCAAACATACGGCCCGGGGGCCAGAGCCGGCCCACCAGAGGGTCCAATCGGCCCACAGGATGAATTTGTTAAAATTTCACACTAATCTAAACGTAATGTCAAATGCTCCAGATACCCGTGACTAAATGTTTGTGCCTTTATAGATCCAGTGTGCTGTGTAAATAGTACATTTAGGCATGATATTGTTGAAATTGCACTTATATTTCTCAAGAGATTTCATGTTTTGTAAAAATATCCTTCATTAAATGTAAATCAAAGTGGAAAAAAACAAAGGAGTTCTTGTTGTTCATAGGTTATTATGCTATTATTTTACTATTTTTACTGGTCCGGCCCCCTTGAGATCAAATTGTGCTGTATGTGGCCCCTGAACAAAAATGAGTTTGACACCCCTGCTCTAAACAAACAGAACAATGCAGCGCATTCACCCGTGGGAGAGGATCACGAGTTTTATTTTGAGATTGGCCTGAAATATAAAGACATCAAATAATAAACACGGTTTTCAAATTATTATTTTTTCCCATGTTTCCGTATAATTATGATGGTTCACCACACAGTTAGAAATGAATCTACATATATGTAGTCCAATAATAACAGCACACTTCATTCACAGGATTAATGTGCCCTGTCATTTGTCACTGGGTCAGTTTGCAGACCAGGTGGAGGGAGTTAGAGTTGGGGGGTCTCCACCAGAGCCTGACCTCTGACCCTGAGACTAAAATGAACGCTGGTTTTCTGTGTAAAACAAATAAGCTGGACTGTCAAGACCAGTGTCCTCCCTGTCATAACAGATGTAACACTTGGAATCACCTTTATTCACATCCCAATTTCACAGACTTGTGTTTATTTATAAATTTCATTCAGATTTTGTTAAATGAAACCACATATTTATCCTGCATTATAATATCAAACACTCTCCAAAATCTATAAAACCTTCTGTACTGACATGTGCAGCTGCTGTTTCAGCAGAGGGCGTCATTCTGCAGTCCCGCTCGTACTGTACACTGATATTGTTGTCTGCTCTTCACTCTCATAGTGAAACGCTCCAGTCTGTCTGTCTCCCTTACTCTGGAACAACCTTCCTGTTGACATCAGACTTTTGGACTCTTCTGAGGCTTTGAAATCCAAACTCACAGCTCATTTGTATGCCTGCTTTATCTCTCTAAAGCACTGCTTGATTATTTTTCAAACGGCAGTGTTTTAGTTTCCTTGGGTGTTTGTGTTGACTGCACTCGTTCCAGTGGTCTTTACGGTGCAGAGGAGGCCATGTGGCTTTGGTGCTGTGGAGGTTGCGCAGCGTCCTTTCAGAACATGTTCCTCTGTAATGTCCAACAGATAAAACGTTGTCACCCGGACTGTCCACACAACATGTCTGTCAGTCCTGGAAGCAGTTTTCTTAAATGATTCATGGACACAGGTCCACAACCTTCATACTTAAGAGTCACTTTTGGCCCATCTCACCAAATTAAATGTATCTAGAACTCCTTCTATTATGTTTAGAATAGAAAAGAATCATAAATCCTCTATTGTCATTGTACAAGACAAAATCTGATGAAAACTGGTGTAATAGAACAACATTTCAACTCAATGCACACCGACACACAATAATATAAGAACATACATTAAAGCAGTGGTTCTCAAACGTTTAATACCAAGAACCACCTGAGAAAATACTGAGCTACGGAGGAGGTAGATTTATTCCCAATAAGATCATTTGCTCTCTCATCGTCCTCCTCTTCCTCACATATACTTCACACACTGGTATAGAGACATTAGATTACGGTGGAGCGAGAAATAAGGTGGTCAATATTCCTTCAAAGCTCCACTCTGATCACAAACCCTTGTATATACAGAAGAACAGTATTTCTGATTTTCCTCCAAGAACCACCACAGGAAGCCTGCGTACCACAGGTGGTACACATACCACAGTTTGAGAACCAAGGGTGTAAAGAATAGGTTGGGCCGACACCCTCAGGGTGTATTGGACAGAAGTACTAATTGCACTTAACAATAGGTTGTAGGCACATTTGTGAATTTCTGATTGTAGACCTATTTGAATCGCTATCTTATTCAGGTAAAATGTATTAGATAGATAAATAGCTTCAGCCTTTTTAAAGGTGAGCAATCATTTTTTATCATTATGTGGATCCAAAAATAGACAAGACTTCAAATGCATACTTTTTATATATGTCAGGAATGGGAAAAAACACACGTTTTTTTGTGTTTGGAAAGGTTTTCCATATGGCTTCATTTGTGCTTCTGCTAAAAATTGGCGTTCTCTTCAAGACAGGACACCCACAAGTCATAATAAGCTGCATCGCCCTGTTCTATTTCAAGATGGTGTTTACTTCAAATTTGTGCTACATCAAAAAACGTTTTTGACTCTTATCCACAATAACACACTTAGCCAGCGTCTTTGTTTGAGTTGAGTCTTAAAATCATTCCATATAGACAGGAAAAGAAAGTGCCAAGGGAAAACAAAATACTCAATTTACAAAATACGGTGAAGGGGGCTGATGATTCAGTGTGGGTCACATCCGATCTCAAGTCATTCATGCAACTTCCCCTGTGCTACATCCTCATCCATGTCCTGTGCCCTCTAAAAAATGTTTTGACCGAAGCAGAAATGAAGTATGAGTACGTACCACTGGTTACTGCAGCTGACGCGCTGCTGTCCGTACCTTGTGATGGTCAGTGAGTCACGTTCATATGATTTGAAATGAACCACATGCAGTGATCCGTCACTGGTTTCTACACCGTGATTGTTGAAATTCTTCACTTCCTCGAGGTGTTACACATGGCCATTGTTTCAGAGAGTTGCAGTCAGAGAGAGTGGGGTCATCTGAGTTTGGCCACAGAAATGTTTTCATTTGTGCTGATAAACTGATACAATAGATGGCTATAAAATCTTGAATCTTAAACATAACATGTCTTAAAAATGTCTCAAAACAGCAGACACATACTTTGATTTCAAAATCAAGACAAATTCTAATTGAGTATCTGTTGCTGTAAGTCCACCCCCATAAAAAGAAGTCACTGTCCTTGTTAAGCCAGTGTGATGAATGAATGAAATGAATGCTTCGTCACCATGGCTTTTGCAGAGATTGTTGACCGTTTGGATGAGGTGTGTTGGAGAAACATTTGGGTCTCCAGGACCAGGATTGAGAAACACCGTGTTATGGTGATTTTGCAAAATACGCATCTTTGTGTTTGGAAGAAATATCTTAAATATTTTAAGGCAGTCACATTTTACATTTTATGTGATTCTCTTAAACTCACCTGCGACGTTTTTGGGCCTTTCTGCATTGAGAGTTTGCATGTGTGTGCGTGGGTTTTCTCCAACATGCAGAGGTTAACTGGACACTCATGAGAGGGAATGGTTGTTTGTCAGCTGGAGGACAAAGATCTTTGATTTCTTTGTAGATTTTACATTTGTGTAATGTTTTGAAATTAGGTTTATTTTTAAGTATCTACCGATATTAGCCAGATACAGTCATTTTGGACCATTTATGACATTTAACATTCATATTTAAGCATTTTGCAAGACACTTTTATCCAGAGCGACTTACAAATAAGGAATAAACTACATAAAAGAAGTCTTGGAAAAAAAAACCACTCGATGGGAGCAGTGGACTGACAGAGGGTGAGCGTGCAGAAGGAGATAGTGCTGTGAAGGGGGTAAAGGTAAGTGCTAGGACAGAAGATGCTTGTGGAAGAGCTGGGTCTTCAAAAGCTTCTTGGAGATAGACGAGGACCCCCTGTTCTGGTACCGTCCGGTAGGTCATTTCACCAGCATGGAACGACACACGAAAAGAGTCTGGATTGTCTTGTGCGGGGTGTTGGCACCGCCAGACCACAATCCTTTGATGGACGGAGTAGTCGAGGGGTAACATAAGCTTTAAGAGCATTTAAGTAGGTGGGAGCAGACCCATGAAGCATTTTGTAGGCTAGCATCAGCGATTTGATTTTGATGAAGCTGTTAACAACACATTTGTGCTGAGTCATTTCAAAGACATAAAGTGTTGTTCTCCCAAAAAACAGCCCCAAGCATGACTCAGCTGATTCTTATTTATATTTTCGCAGTCTGTGCATAGTGAAGCATGTGATACAGAGGATTGTTGGACTGTATGGGATGTGACATTTTTATCTGTCCGATATCTGTTCCACTGATTTTGAGTATCGGACTGATACTGTATCTGTTTCGCAATGTTGTGTCGCTTGGGGTCACCATATGAAACATTCATCTGAATGTTTTACATTTTTATTTATTCTTTCCTCCTGGCGCTCTCTCTCTCTCCCTCTCTCTCTCTCTCCCTCAGTTTTGAAACAGTTGTTTTTTGCTATAACTTAAACGGATTTACTGTATATGATTCGCTCTGCAGTGGAGTCACTGCACACATCTGGACGTCACTCTCACAATAAAAAGCCTTATATGTGGACACAGCTGTGCTGGAGGAATATGATTTGTGCAGTTAGCAAACAAGTTGACAGCTTAATAAATCCCTCATCGACGTTGAGATCATGTATTGACTCTTCCAATGACATGTTGTGATGATGATAGAACTTTGGGGACCTTTCACTGAGTGGGAGCTTGGTAGTATTTCTTACATTAATGATGATGATGATAAGATGAGTATTATATGTCCAGAATCATTATGTTTCAGTTAAAGGATGGATTCATGTATTAACTTCACACGTGCGGGAGCAGGAGGAGGTGGCGACGTGGAGGAGGGACCAGAGAGGAGAGAGTTACAGTATTTACCTGATATGTACTTGATTTCTTGAGGTGGGCGTTCTGCGTGGGTTTCCTCTGGGCTATTCCTTTCCTTTCTCCCACCATCGAAACACGTATAAATGTTAGACACATTCAGTCAGGTTAGTCCATTATGGCGGTGTGCTCAGTCTGATCTGACCTCTCAATTTGGTCGTATAAAGATCCACCCTGTTCTCTCTCCAACAGTTGCTGTCAGCTGTTCACTCTCACTCTTGGATCGCTCTGCATCAGACTTTTTCTTGTCAGTAGCTTTCCCAAAAATCGTCTTTCGTTTGCAACCAACACCTGTTGTTGGCACATTTTCTGCCATAGCGTTGCTTCGACACTCTCACTGGATTTAGCAAGCAATACCGTAAAAAACTCCCAGAGTAAAAATATAGAGCTGGAAATGAACAAGACACGACAAAACAGATGAGAGAGTTGAGTTAAGTCTCGATGTTCTGAATGTGTACATATGTTTTTGCTTTGATGTGGAGGCAGTGGAGTGTTCAGGGATGTGGTGAGCAGACCTTTGGTGGGATTATTTAAGCACATGATCTGCATGAGAACATGTCATTCTGTGACAGTATGGAATAAAGTTATAATAATAGGGAACTTGTCACATGTGATGTTAAAACTGAATGCAGAATGCAACAGCCTGTATACGTCTTTCTCTATGTGATTCTCTTGGCCACTGGGATGCAGATTTGGCAGAAAATGAATACACACATGTAAGCCATCACTAAATAAAGGGAGCAGTGTTTGAGTCCCCACGTGTTTTGCATGTAGGAGTTTTTATTGTCTTACATCCCAACACCGGCTTCAAGGAAAAGTACCTGCTGTGTCTTTTCATTGCTACCGCTGCGTCTTATAGCCAAACAAGCATTAATATTATTGAATCAGTAGGTGTGACATTTGTGACAATTGTCCTATTCCGGCCTGTCCGCTCGTTCAGGATCGTTTCAATGCATTTACCAAGGCTTGACTGCAGTTGTTTACCGTAGAGAGATGCCCCTGCCTGCAGGTGTGGAGACGGGTGTGCATCACTTTCAAGTGTCCTCTGGAAACACTTCTGCACTTGCTTGTAAAATGAGCAACAGAGGCCTGTTAGGATAACCTTTTTAGAATTTTGACCCTGACATGGATTTGAACAGAGGCTTGTTTTCTCCTTGTTGGCTAAATACCAAGCAAATGGTTAGTTATGTTGGTTTAGCTCAGTGTTTCTCAATCCCACAGTCCTGCATGTTCTAGCTGATTCCATGCTCCAACACACCTGATTCTAATAAACGGGTCGTTAACAGGCTTCTGCAGAGCTTGCTGATGAGCTGACCATTTAAATCAGGTGTGCTGGATCAGCGAAACATCTAAAACATACATGGCAGTCAGTCCCCAGCACGAGGATTGAGAAACCCTGCTTTAGCTGACTTAATTACCCGTCTGCATAAGGGAATCTGTGAGTACACATATTAACATGTACCCCTCATTTTTAAACAACATTGAACTGTTAATTTAGCACAAACTCAGGCCTATTTCCCCTTCTGATTGGAAATAATCTATATGTAAACATGTAAAATACTATTCGTGATGACAATTTATAGTCAAGGAAGCTGACATGAGAGTCACATGTGTCTTTTTAACAATGTCTGCTGCATGTGGTGTGTGTGTCTCCATCTTGCTGCCAACCTGTTCTCCTTATTTACTGCAACTCCATGTTGTGCGAGAGGGCAATTTGGGTCAAGTCTCGAAAACATTACTGTTTCTCATGTCAAGCTGCTCAGTCACTGACATGCAGGTCATACTGACACACACACACGGAACAGCTGACAGTAACAGTAACACTGAGTGAGCATTATTGATGTTGATGTATGTATTGAAGTTTTAAAGGCATTGTGGGGACTATTACTTTCCCTGCATCATCTGTGTGTAATTGCAGAAATGTTTGGCACAGATTTGACGCACGTTGTTCGGAGACACTTTGGATAGATCTGACAGTTTTATTGTCTGTCGACAAGGAGACTGCAGAGCGCAGGTAGGAGGGGCTCGGTTACTGTAACTATTACTATCACTGTCCTGCTGTTGCAGCCGTGTGTCCTTGTGTAAATAATTCCCTACGCAGCCCCAGTTTGTCAGTGCACTTTGCGTTTGGAGACGTTTTACTGACAGACTGCATGTCGTCTGATGGCAACTGGGGGAAAAAAGGATAAAAAAAAACAAAAAAAACCTGAATAACAGAATAAAGAAATCAGACAAAAAAAGCATCTGTGAGTGCGGACTTGTTTGTGCGCCATGTGAGGGCAGGAAAGCACAGGTGTGAACAATCACATCAATGATCCTTTCTTTCCATTGCATTCATTCACTCATTAAATGCCAGTAAACTCTGCCACTTATTGCCCTCAATTGAATGCAGCCACCATTAACATCATTGGATACACCTGTGGTCGCCCTGCTTTTGCGAGGATATCAGGACCATGGCGTCATTTGAAGCCACAGAGGATTGATTATGGGATGGAGCAACAGCGTTGAGATCCTGCTCTGCTATGACCGATTGTGAGTGTACCACCTTTTTTTATGACATCAAATAAGCTTTTTTACAACGGCCATTTTGACATGTTTTCAGATGTTACTGATCTCATTACACTACGTTCATGTAAGTTGGGACCGTGCAACAGGAAAACAACATGCATCTTCTTTTTTTCCAGTCTGAAACTGTGTGTATGTATGTAAATAAATATATATATATATATATATATATATATATATATATATATATATATATATATATATATATATATATATATATATATATATATATACATATATATATATGTATATATATATATATATATACATATATATATATGTGTATATATGTGTATATATACGTATATATATATGTATACATATATGTGTACATATATATATATATATATATATATATATACATATATGTAAATAAAATACATTAAAACATAGATAATCAGATAAAAGCAAGCCAGGGGTTAAAATGGAAGATATTGTCTTTAGGTTTAATTCATACTCTTTCAAGGAAACACAAAAAAGTAGAAAGAATAAAAGTAAAGAATAAATCTGCAAACGTCTTCTCACCACAGATGCACAGAGCATGGGAATCTCAAATCAATATCAGTTTTAGATTTCACAAAGACAGAGTTAACTGAGTAGCACCAGTGGATCATTTTAAAGGAAACTTCGTTAAACTTATTGACCAAAAGACATTTTTTATTTTCCAGCACAGGTTATTTACATGGTTGTTCCAGAGAGTTACGACAGGTGGAACAGACACAATATGAGATTGGAACAGCATGCATCTGCAGCTTTGATTATTTACACCTGTAATTTCCACACTGTGACCTGATGATTAAAATCCAGGAAGTGAGAGAAAAATAAAGAATATTAACACACACTTTAGAAACATGCAGATACTTTTAGGTTTAGAGGCAGCTCGCTTGACATTAGATAAGCTTGAAGCATGCAGGGAACTCTGCCCAGATTTATAAAACACCTGTGTGGCAAATTGTTTCAGGAAGTATCTTAAACAGGGAAAATGTAAAGATGTGATATTGCCAGCACTTTGGTTACGTATCACTGAAACATGATATATTACACACAGGAAAACAAATCACTCACTTACTCCCATGAACACACACTCTCAGTTACTCCACAATCATACTATGGAGGGATGTTGAGTCACTTGGCTTCAGTCATGTGCGTTCACTTAATGACTCACTAGAGCTAGAAAGCTGGGTCTTCTGTCTCTTTGGCTTCATGAAGGTGAAACCAAAGCCCTTACACATAAAAGGCTTGAGGAATTTGTTTGGCAGGGTCTTCACATCTGGTGCATGAAGCATAAAAGTCTCTATATCTCTATATCTTGTTGTGGTCACTCGTGCATCGTACAGCTGTACACGAGACAGCCAGGACAAAAACATCCATTTTTACCATAACATACACACTATACCACCTGTTTTTAATGTTTACATGAGACACAATGTAGTATTTCAAGCATAAGATTTTGCCTCGTCTTTGATGATCTTGGCCAAAACAAGAGCTAATCACCTTCGATTTCACATGTCCACATGTCTGCTCTGCTCTGCACATGATGGCTGAAGGTATTAGGCTTCTGCTGAAGCGGCCTTTACTGCATTTAATTCTGTTGAATCCTCATATCTAAGTCGTCCAACTTGTCGATCTGATCTGCTCTGACATTATTATTTTTCTCTGGCTGCTTATTAATTGTCCCTCATTTTTTGCCGTGTGTGTGCTCAGCGAAACATTTGTTTTTTGTTTGTTTGTTTGTTTGCGTGTACCGAACACCCTTGACTCTGTGTTCTGTTAGATGTCTTGTTCAGTGGCATGATACTTGTTGTGTTTCTCACGTACAGAACCATCTGGTGTGCGCAATACAAACGAAAAAAAGATTGTGTTTTGCTCATGTTTGTGCAGGAACCAATGTTTCACCTATTTATCGTCTTACAGTATATTCTACCTGCAGATAAGACCGTCAAAGGAAGACGGTCAACTTGTCCCCAGGACTAAGCAGTGACATTGAGGTTGGCCGTTTTTCCATTTCATCCACGATCATCCGTTGCATCAGAGCACGACAGTGCCAGACGTTTCACAGAGTGTGACAAGAGTTTCTAATGGTGCTAAAGTCCTAAGTATGTAAGTAAGTAAAGTTTATTAATATAGCACCTTTCATAGATGTAAAACCACAGCATGCTTTATGATAAAATAAATTCAAAGCCATAAAAACCCTCGGCTAACTAAAAACCTGCTTGAATAAAACAGTATTTAGCTGGGCCAGAAGATTTCCCGTGAATTAAGTGCTTTTGCCCATTTTTCCAGAATGACTTTCAATATCTGTTATTTAGAATTGACTGCATGTTAAAATGGTTTATTAACAATTTAAAATAAAGAAAAACATTACATGTCATTTAGCAGACGCTTTTATCCAAAGCGACTTACAATGGAATCGAGTACAATCAGCCAGGGGTGGAATCGAACTTGCGACCATGATGTCTTTCACACACAGGGTACCAGTATTAACCACTGAGCCACTCCAGTGGCTCAATAAGCAAAATGTTTATTGAGAAAAAAACAGACACTATATTTTGTGTGTTAAATGTGAAATTTGAACAGTATAAAATATATTTAAAATAACATTTGTTTGAGACTCAAATGTCCAAAAACAGGCCAACAAATGGAAACTATGTACAGGCGTTTTTTCCAACTCTCTCCGCTCTGGTGACAAAGTTGCTGATTTCAAGTGAAATTACAGTAATAACCATATATTGGTTTTAATATACTACTTCTCAGCTTTCACAAACCGTTGGAATTTCACAATACTGTAAACCTAATTGAGACAAGACACCCGTTTGACAACATGATAAATCAGTCACACTGATGTCCACACGTATGTGTTGTACTTTGTCGTTCTCTATTTTCTTCTAAATGGGAACATAATAAAAAAAAAATGACACCCATGTGCCATTGAATAAGACCTGGTACTGATGATTGAGCCCATAAAGATGTTTATTGACTTCATAAATCAAGTGAGAAGTAGGCAATCTTTCACCCTGTGGTGGCTATTCAGGATATTCTTCACTCAGCAAAACCAGAAGACTGCATCCACAGTTTGTATTTGGTTTGTTGTGCGAGAGCTAAGCACATAAACATTAAACGAGTGGCTAGAACCCATGTGGGAATATTTTGCGATCCTTGTTTTGATGGCTGAGGCTGTAAAGTTGAACATTTCTCAGCTTGAGATGCGGCCCCAGTGTGAGCAAAGTTTGATGCCACTTGATGCCACAAATGAAAATCGATCGGACGTCTGCACCGCGTACATCTGAGTGCCCGTTATTCTACTTTTATCCAGTAAAAGTTTTAGTAGTGTGTATGTGTGTATGTACTTTCTGTTTTATATTGGGCTTGATCAGGACTAGATGTGATGTGCTGGAATCCCCAGCATTCTGTGAAGTCTTTGATCTCAGCGCTGGTATACTGTGGACCATTATTCAAAATGACAGCATCAGGACTACCATGCCTCGAAAACATTGCTTTCATTGCGACACTTGCTTGTGGTGCCTCTTAACTTGGAGGTCTTTTGGAACATTCAGAAATAGTCCCACACGACATCCCTCTTTTTCCCACGGTCTGTCGGGTACTGGCGGCGAGACTCTCGGGTTGCTGTTCCTGTTCTTGTTACAAATGGTACGCAGAGATATTATTTCCTCAGTGTGTTAAGACATGTGAGGCCAATTCAGAATGTCTCTGGCGTGCTTAACAATTCCCTAAGTGACTCATGGATATTGTAAAGCGTTCCTTGTCTCAGTTGACATGGAACAGTGAGCTTTGCTACTTTAGAGCCTCAGATTTGGAATGCATTTCTTTAATTTAACAATCCCCTTCCTCGTAAAGTAGCTACATTTCAGGATCATCCGCAGTTGCTTTTTCCTGAACCTGTGCAGTTTTTCCACTAAAAGCTCCTCCACCAGATCATTCCTCTGCTCTACTTTGCTGTGATCTCCTGATGCAGACATACATCAGTTTGCATGTTGTTAAGTCTTACCCATAGTAGTAATCTGTGTCTGCCAGTAGGGCCGTTAAAGATGCACATTTATGAGCTTTCATCATCACTTTTTCTCCTGGTTGGAATTCAGAATTGTCTGGCCTGAACCAGGTCTTAAGGATCCACATATGTAGATTTTACTCTGCACGATCACAGCTACCAACGGCCAGGCTGTGTCTGTATTCCTATTACACCCATGTCTCTCTGTCCCTGAGTGCAACTGAGATTCTGCAAGAGCTTGCATGATGTGTGTTAACCAAACAATAAAAGTATAAAAAATATAAAACTTTATTTGAGAAGGAGCAGGATGTGGAAGCAAGCGGCTCATCATGTCCTGCCCCTTCATTTAGTGATATATATATATATATATATATATATATATAGCTAAGTGCAAATTAAATGAATAAAACCAAACAAAATAAAGCCAATGTATCATCACTAACTGAGTAGTGCTGAGCGTGCATATTCAGAAGCATGACACTGTGAGGCTCCAAAAGATCAGATCAGCATTATCATAGCCCCATCCTGGGAGACGTATTGTTTTTGGACTTGTTGGCCCAAACATATATCAGTTTGGTACAGTACAGTTACAGTTTGGAATGACAGGCTTGCGTTTCGACTGCGAACACTACCTTCACCCTGTAGGCGCTGTGTGGACTGTGCCCGATTGACCTTGTCAGCTCGCTTGGTGACTTTGTCAGCATTCTTGTATTCTTTGTATGAGAACAGACTGCGGGGCATGAATTGCCTCGACTTCCATGGGATATTTACACCGGTCACAAAAGACTGATGTCCTTCTGTCGCCCCAGTCACCTGACTGTTGTGGGTGAAGCTGCTCTAGCTCCGTCCGGACTTTACTGATCCATTTACGCTGGTAAAATGGTTGTCAAAGGATGGAAGGACTGTACCAAACTGAACCTTTCCACCCTGTGGAAACATTAGCTTTGAAGAACGATAATGTCTGAGATGCCTCATGATCATCATCATCAGAGTAAGTCTGGTTTGAACGTACTGAAACAATGGAGCTAAAACACATGGTTTGTAAAGACAAGCTGAAATAACTTTGGTCAAATGATCTCCTACTGATGAAACAATATCATTATTGAGTGTCTGCGTGGATGGCTTATTATTACTACTACTACTACTACTCGTGCTCTGGTTGCATATCACTAGGTCTGTTACTTTTGGCAGCAGTTGGTTAAACATTTTCATAAATCATGTTTACCTTTTAGACTACATCGAGCTAACACAGGTTTGCTGATTTCTTCTGTCCAAACAAAATGTTTTTGAATGTTTTTTTGTTTTTTTTCCAGTCTCGTTGCTAACATGCAAACTAGTTTTAGTGGTTGAGGTTGTCATGAAATGTGCCATCTGCTCGCCTTGATAAACACAAGACACGCAGTATTCCATGAGCAAATATTGAGCTCATACCTTTATTAAAACCTGTGTGTGTACTTTGGCTTTGAAATGTAAATTGTGACAAACCCTGGACGCAGAAACACATGTGCTAATCACTGCAGTGATTTGGGAATTGCATGTAGCCACTGAGAATAAATAAGCATGACACCCATGATGTTTTTCCAAAAGGATAAAACATTTATATAATAGTTTTCTGGATCTCACAAGAAGGCTCATTATTTATATTGTTGAAAGAGCTAAATATTTATTGGAACTTTATTTCAGGAAATACTTGCCTTCAAACATATTTGAGAGGAATAATTATGAGGCAGATTTTCTTTTTATAAATTCAGGCAAAATAAATAAAGTAAATATGTAAATTCTATTAAGAATGTGTATCTTCATGAAATATACAACAAGTAAACCAAAGATGAACTGTATGTGCAGAATTTACACATCATTTTCATTTAAATTCATTGATTTCCCACGCATAAATGCTGTTTTTTATCAGGTTAATGCTAATCTGCATCAGAAATGATAAAATAAGTACATTATCAATCGTTGTTATTTAAACGTACCGCTCAGTTGTCCTCCACCTATAAAACTGTGACCCATGACGCCTGACTGATCACAGACAACATGTGGACAGTTAAAGACTTAAGATTAACATATTGCATACTTTCCCCTTTCTTTATAATGTCAAATAAATTCACCAGTTCAAGCAAACCTTTTGCATACAGGCCTAGTAGACCCAATAATTAAAGCAATAACTGTGCAAAGTTGTACTTCTTTTGTAAATCACTTTATGAGTAAAGGCCTGGATCTCATGTTCTCTCAGCAGGCACCAAAACAAAAACATTAAGTAGAAGGAAATGATATCTCCCTGAGCCAGCTCTGTTCTGTCTCTCCACTCTGTCGGCTGCCTTTTTCTTTTGATCATGCAGTACTTTTTTTTTTTGCCTGTCTGTGCATAATAATTCTTAATGTGTGTTTGCTATTATCAGATTATTATCCCGCTTAGTGCCTGTGTGCGATTCTTGGGCTGCCCATCTCTCCTCGAGCCTGCAGACATGACAAGGATCCTGTCTTTGCCTGACGCTGACACACGTGTTTCTCGGCACAGGGTTAACACGGTTGGCTAATTACTCCTGTGGCCTGTGTTCAGCAAAAACGGTTGACTTGCCTCTGCCACATCTGCAGGCAATGCAGAGGTTCAAGACACAGGAGTGAAGAGCGAAAGCTGTGGTGGATGGTTCGTTAAGTCTACGGCGGAGTCTCACAAAACAAATGAGACTACACTGTGGAATCTGTTTGTTTAGGCAGGATGCGCCAGTGTATCCCTATTTCAAATTTCCGGGAGTGTAGAATTACCATGTTTACTTATTTTGGAGAGTTGAAGAGATGCAAGACATCAGTGCTGAGGTAATACCCACTACCCAGGAGTGAAATGAATCCTATGCAGTTAGAGCATCCCATCAGTAACTCCTGATCTCACCTCTCTGCACAGTATCCCTCACTTCTTTGGTACACGCACGATGAGTCATGCCTCATCACCTGATCCAGCGACTCCTGAAAGTCAAGACAGCTAGATGTCCTGAGAATCAATAGTGTACTTCTGTCTTACGTCCAGGATCCAGTTGTTGTTGTTGTTGTTGTTGTTGTTGTTGTTGTTGTTCCCTCAGGGAGTAACTGTTTCTAACACACTTTTCTTGCAGGGATCTAAAAGCTTGAGAGAGACAGTAAGTGAGTGGTTGTAAAAGCTAAATACTTTATTTTGTAGAGCAGTGGCCTTCAAACATGGGCCAAATAGCTGAGGCAGACCTTGACAGAGGATTAGGCAAAGTGGTCAGCAATTGGTGGCCCGTGGGCCAAAACTGGCCCGCCAGCATCAGGCCCGGCAGATGATTTAACGAATCTGATCCGAACAAAAACATTTCAAATTCATATCAAGTTCAGACCCTTTATTCTGATTCATATAGATTCTGTTGCTAGAATTGACAGTGCTGTTGTCATGTTAACAGCCCTGTTTGGGAAGTAAATGTCCATCAAATTACTACTTGTGTTAGGCTCAAAGAAGGAGCAGTAACTCTTAACATTGAAATGATGCTCAAGAAATATTAACAGTATATAGAGTATATCTCATCAACATCCACATTGTTGTTAGCTTAAGGCAGCAAATGTGGGTTTTTGTTTCTGACTGAAGATACCATGTTTTGGCCTAAATATTAAATTGATCCCAAATTGGCTCTCGATCCCTGCTCTAAATTAACCTTAGATGTGACAGAGTGAATGGTTTGTCTCTATGTGGCCCTGTGATGGACCGGCAACCTGTCCAGGATTGGCACCAGCGATCCTCATGACCCTCATGTGGAGGATAAAGCAGTAGAAGATGACTAAGTGAGATCTTGAGCGAGACAGTTAGTGTACAGTGTGTATACGTTTGGAAACGTTTGAGAGGGTGAGGTTTGTAAATGCAGTTTTCCTCACGAGAATCAGTGGTTTGGTTTTGTGCAAATTACACTGGAGTTTGTGGTGGCATTTATCCACATCTCGAGCATAGATGAGCAATGAAATGTTTACAGGAAAAGTTTCTGCATTTGGGGGAAAAAATAATAATTATGAAACACCCGCTTATGTCAGCCATATTAGTTACTTCCAAGGAGACTCTTGCTTGACAACAGTGTATTCTCGAGAAAAGGCATCACCATGACTGTACAGTAAATGCACTCAGACACGGATCAGTTACTGTGTGGCTGCAGCCCTCGACTAGGAGCTGCTTCTTTGGAAGAACTGAAGTACTTATGTCATCATCTTTGTCTGCATGATCCCAAGTTGACATTATTCACATGTACACAGTGTTTTTTATTAAAAAATCCATTAAAGATCCCATAGCCCAGAAGTGCCAATTAACGCTGCATTTTTGTGTGTATCTGCGTCATTACCTCATCATTACCGTCATTACCGTTTATGAAGCCCTAAAAGTCCATAACAATCAGTTCAGCCACTGCTGAGAGCCTCTACGAAGCGGAACGGCACTTCCGTTGACTAGTTGCGTCACTGGCGAATTTCACCACTCCTCTAAACACCAGCGCTAGTCCGGGCACTAGAGTCCAGGCACATCCGGTGACATATTTTCAACCGTAGAAGAAGAACTACTCTCGTTGTAGCTGCTGAGCTCCGTACAACCGATATGCTCAGCAGCTACAACCAGAGTAGTTCTTCTTCTTCTACGGCAAGTAGCAATATAAAGCAGGACACAGCACCAAACTTCACCTAAAGGAAGGATACAATACAATACGTATATAACTGTCTTTGTGTGCTTGTTTTGTCGTTTAGCATTAGCGATAGCCGGCTACAGGCTAAGCTACACGCTACGCTTGTGTTTCATTTGCATGTGTGTTTATCATCTCGGTAACCACAACGTTATCCAAGCTACAGGGTTCTGCAGCACTCTTTCACTTGTCACAGTGTCTTCTGACTCTGGGTCAGACTCCGGATCAAATGCCTAAGGGATTACGGCATTACTCAATGTTTTGATAATTGCTAGCGTTTCCAGAATCTGAGAGCTGACGTGCCAATTACGTCACTTCCAGGAAAATGGCCAATCACAAGACAGTGGGAACGCTCTCGTTGGCTGGCCAATCACAAGACAGTCTGTGGTCTGCGGGTGTGGTTTTGGTCTGAAACAGCACGGCTGAAGAGAGCGTCAGTAATGAGACATTTACATCGGCTCGTTTGTTTACCATACAAACGACTTCATGTTTGTAAGTACACCTCCATATCTCACATATAAGTGAGATAGGATCATGCTATGGCCTCTTTAAGTATTTTCACTCTCAGTCATGATGATGGGAAGTTTTTGTCCTCATTTGAAATGTGCACCAGTTACCTAGAAATCAGTCCAGACACAGTCCAGACATTATTTACCACATCATGGTGGTAAAGTAGCAAGTCATTTGTAGCCAGTCTTTTACAGAGAGTTTTTTTTGTAGCTGAAGTACAAAAACACGGTCAGCCCATTTAGACTTGACTAATTTACCTGTTTGTTGTCTCTATTACATGGTTCAATACATATACCTAATATAATATCATATAGATACAAGTCTGGAATATTGAAGAATTATTTTTTTTTTTTCTCACATACAGGCAGCAGAAACAAATGGTGAATAAGACACTGACATTTTTACGGTTTATAGAACTCTTAAGGGGAACAAGGGAGGATGGAGGGAAAAAAAAATTCAGTTAAGTCACTGTAAACAATACTGTTTGAAAATGAGAAGACATGTCAAAGAGCTTGGACCCGACCAGCTGGACATCAAACACATGCACTTTCCAACTTCTTTTCCTGTTTCCATTGTCATATATCAGCAGACTGGGACCCACAAGTGAGTGAACCAAATAAATTAGTTTTTTTTTAAATAGTTTCCATCCTTTTTCTTAAAAATGTATTAAATGGCACATGCATAAAATGAAAGCTTGGATAATTTATCAAATTTAAATCTTTTGAAAATGTCTTACCTGTATAAAATAATATTCAAATAGTACTAGGCGTTACAGTCTGGAGCCGCAGTCTCAATAATTAATGGAACTTAAAGGAAGGGCAATAAAATTGCTACACAGTGGCATCTATGGCTAGCACTGGGTTGCTGGTTCTTGTCCAGGCCTTTTTTCCTTTTAAATTTAACCTTGATTTATACAGGTAGTCTTAATATTATAAACAACAATTAGTTATGGACAGACAGTAAGTGCAGTAAAAGCAAAGTGCCAAGCAGAGCAGATTAAAATGCTTAGAACACAAGATTTTTCAAATGCCCTTAAAGATCGTTTGAAGTCTCCCAAGTGGAATCAAACTGGACAACTTGAGATCCTGTTGTAAAGTGTCCCAGATTGAAGGGGCAGAGTAAGAAAAGACCTTTTTGCCAAGCTCTGTACGTACTAAGGGAACACTGAAGCCTGGGAGTAAAGGCTGTGACTGCAATGCAAAGTGGAAAATGATGACCAGTTGACCAGAGGATACAGAGTGGAGTGATGGCTGAGGTGTTTAGACAGCGTCCAGCATCTGTAGAGAGCTGGCAGTGGCATTCATGTAAACTATGTCACCATTGTGTGCATGGGTTTTCACTGGCTTGGTTTATGCTTTGACAAGTTGGGCTCCAACGTATCTCCTCGAGGGTTTAACTTGAAGTTTAATTTTAATGTAAAAGTTATACTTGTTGTTGTTGAAAACCAATCTCGGACAAACAATGTTCCAAGCAGAGAGTTTTAATATAAGAAAATACACCGGTGTGATTTAGCAGTAGGGTGCTTTTGGTTTGTCCCACTGGTGATATGTGGTTGCATTACATCTGAAAACTGACTTTTGAACGCACGCCTCTGCAGAAAACCACAATGGCTGCCACTGGTCAACTGAGTTCACACAGATCTGATGATTAAGCCTCTCAGCTCCACACGTCTCTCTCGCTGTTTCAGAGCTTAACTCTGCTGCTCAAAAAGCTCGGCCGTTCACCGCTTAACAACAGGATTGTTGTCCCCACCCACGTTATGCACCGGAGCTTTAAAAGGCCTGGTTTTGTGCTGGAAAGTTTCGTCATGAAATTATAATTTCACTCAGATCAGGTTGATTTGTCACTCTTTTTTTTAAAAACATTTTTTAAACTTCACTGTAAGTGCGTGTTCCTGTGAGGAAACTTTCATTTTAAAGTTTTTGCACATGAGTAATGTGGTGGTGTACCAGTTGCACTAAGTACTTAAGTATATTATCAGCTTATGGTATGTGACATGGAAAGACATTCACAATAATTCCCATCCTCCTCCTATTTTTACAGCTACTATTCTCTCTAGTCACATGACACACAGTTCCCGTTACATGTGCTTGCCCTGACAGCAGAGCAGCAAAACCCTCACACATGAAACTGGACACCAGTGTTGTGGTGTGATGCGTACACTCACACATGGTATGATAATATGTGCACACAAACACTGAAAAACAAACGCGTCACTCTTCCTGCTGCAGTAACAGAATCCTGTAAACATGAACACCAATGCAACATATTTCCTATTCTCTAATATTCTAATAATAAACACCAATGTGAAGAGAGGCCATTAAAAACAAATGGTGGAAAGGGAAATATACTGAGAGAGAGAAATAAAAATAAGGAGTACTCAATATAAACAACGTATAGGGAGGAGCAAAAATCCGGACAAATGCTTAAAAACATCATTGCGTCCAAATCATGTGTTTACAGAAGTCAGAAATGTCTGTTTCAGTGATTCCTCTGTGGACAACAATGAAATTATAAAAGACCCTGTGGGCAGAAAGAGTGAGGAAACTAAAAATAATAATGTTTGATATAATGGATATTTCTTTAACAGCAATATACCACGATAATAATATACTATCAATTACATAGAATGCTGGTCCAGAGATTGAAGCAAATGCAACTATAGTGTCTGATACCTGCATTCTCTTGAATGGCCATCTGTGGTTACAAAAGGGAAGACCTTTTGTGGGCAAGTTTATGAGAAAATTACCTGCTATTAGCCTTTTTTGTATTCATACATGCAACTGTTATGAATGGTGTAATACGGTGACCCTCAAGTGACAAACACTATGACATTAAGAAATCACAAACACACAAGAACATTAAGTCTCTCAGGTTGCTGACATCCACCTGAGAGACACGGCCAGTCTCTCAGGTGGATGTCAGCAACCAGGTGGCACACTGTGAGTGGCTCATTTGAAGGAGATTGGCTCACTGTGAGTGGATGAAGAGACATAAACCCTGCTTAAACTGCACTTTGGGCTTGCTCCTCACCTTTTCAAATACATCTTGTGTCTGTTCCATTGAAATGATGTTGAAAGTAGTTATTAGTTGGAGTGAGTAACATGCTGTCTGTGTAGATTGTTGCTTTTGAGAGTTGTTGAGAGCCATTTTCTTTCACCTTTCTTTTCTCCTGTTTGAAGTTAGTGGGTAAGTGTTTTTTGTCATTTATTTCCTGTTTTCTTTTTGTAGATAAGATTAGGTTTGAAAAGAGAAGTTTGGTTTGTTATTTTTGTCATTGCTCCTCCCTGAAGTTACTAAAACTGCCACACTTGGTTGGACAGACTTTGGATTTATTTGGCTTTCTTATGTTGATGATGTGATTTGTGCCAGTAGGGCTCTCTTTCTCAATCAATACAATAACAAAAGACCGTGATCATGAGCTTTGACTCGCTTCCTGATCAAGTGACGGATCCTCTTGGTCTTTTTCCCCAAAGTCACTGTTGTGCATTTTTTTGTGACACCGACCAATTGACTCACCCTCCCTCCCTCCTGCACTCTCCACCTGCTACGGAAGACTGTGATGAGACGCCTCACTACAGCTAGTGAATCACCGCTCCGTCACATGTGTCACAAACACCTAGCGTATTTGTTTCCTGTCGCAACACATGCTTTTATTCAACACGGCTTTTATCGTGAACTATTTGCAGAACCAGCGGATGTGATGTACAGCTTCACACTCAAGAGTCTGGCATTTTATTGAGTACTTTATAGAGTGTTGAAAAGTGTATAAAAGTTTTTGTAAAAAAACAGCGGCAGTGTCTTAAAGCAGATTTCTATGGATTTAAAAAGAGTAATGTAAGTACATATAACAACATAAGTCATGTCTTTCACATATGTATATATGTATATATATATATACATATATACATACATACATATACATATTTTTTTTTTTAATGCAGAAATCTTATACAGTGTATTTTCAGTATTCAGTTTTAAACCTGCATCATTTGAGGTTTGGATTCATTGTCTCATGTATGTAAATTTAATTTAGACATGGCTACAATATACTATAATAGAGCTGTCGTTGGTTCTCTCTGAGTGTATTTTTCTTTCTTTAAACATAAATAAAAATGTCCCTTAAATTAATAACAAGGTTGTTTTTTAGACGTGTGTTTGTATTGGCCTGAACTATTCAACTATTCAACCCAAACAATGTTATATTTTCATGTTCAACTTCCAACACATAACTTAGTTTTGCAATCAACATTTTTTATTGCACTTAACAATTTGAGCAATACTTTAAATTTAAGGAGATACCGCTTAAGTTCTGTTTTGAATGTTGCCAAATAATTCCATTTCAAGATCCTTTCAGGTATTTAAATGGCTTCTCTTGTCCAGGAAAAGTGGAAGTGGGGAAGGAGTATATGAGTGTGCTCTTGTGTATAGAGAGTCCTTGCGTGCACGCACACACACACACACACACACACACACACACACACGGTGAGGACATTGCATTGACTTGCATTCATTTCCTGGAGCCTTACTTTAACCTTAACCACAGTTACCACTGGCCTGACCTTTACCTTAACCTTCCCCCGAGCCTAACTTTAAAACTCAAAATGTAGTAATGCACGTTATGGGGACTTGATTTTTGTCCCCAAAATGTGACTGTGTCCCCACAACATAAAGAATACCAGGTACACACACACACACGCACACACTCACACACATGCACACATGCAGTCCAACATTAAGTGGACATGGCTGTTGTCAGAGGAATGTAGTGGGTGCACAGAGTGGAGAGAGTGGGAGGTTTCTCCCTGCTCTTTCAAGAAGATTCATTGAAACAGACACAAGTCATGTCATGAATCTCCACTGTCTAACCGCTGTGACTCCTCAGTGTCAGAGGACACACATGCAATGCAGGTGTTCCACTTTGCACTAGAAATCTTAATGTACACACAGACAAAATAATCATACAAGGGAGTTGACCAGAGACTTGGAATGACATGTAGGAATTTAAGGGAGGAGGAATAATCCTTGTCTGGATTTATCTGAGCTGCAGAGCAAGTGATGAGGAAGTAAGGTAATAATATCACCCACAACAAGCTGAAATGCTGATCTGAAAGCTTTGAAATTTGCAATTTGGCAAGCGACATGTTAACACTGACTATTGGACACCACATCATTTTGAAGAAGACATTTTCCCTTAGACTTTAATTCAAAATTTTAATTCATCATATTTAGTACTATATGCTGTCTATAATCTAGCTACAGGTGGAGGAGGTCGTGGGCCAGTTCTCTTTATGTTTGAAATGGTCCTAATCCATTCAGGCCTATTTATCATCTGCTAGAGATTACATTTATACAAAAATCAGATTTGCTCATCATATTTTCTATCAATATAATCAGGAAACTATTTCAAGTGACTTGTGTTTCAAGTCACAACATGTGTGCAAATTAAAATGTGCACTACAATATCTTAAAGTTGGGCTTCTTGCAATAACACTCTTTAAACATTGAAAATGTCATAACGCTGTTCTGAAACCACGAAACATCTCTAATCTAAACCTCTGTGGCAGGGGTGTCAAACTCATTTTTGTTCAGGGGCCACATACAGCACAATTTGATCTCAAGTGGGCCGTACCAGTAAAAATAGTAAAATAATAGCATAATAATCTATGAACAACAATAACTCCTTTGTTTTACATTTAATGCAGGATATTTTTTACAAAACATGACATTTCTTGAGAAATTTAAGTGCAATTTCAATAATATCATGCGGAAACTTACTATTTACACATCACACTGGGTCTAAAAAGGCACAAATATATAGTTACAGATATCTGGAAGTGAAAAATATTGTATTGGACATTACGTTTAGATTGTAATCGTAGAGTGAAATTTTAACAAATTCATCCTGTGGGCCGGATTGGACCCTCTGGCGGGCCAGTTCTGGCCCCCGGGCCGTATGTTTGACACCCCTGCTCTGTGGGGTTATTTTTTTATTGACCTAAGCTTAACAAACAGGTTACATGGGCCATTTCAAACATGTGATGGTCAGTTATGAGAATAATTGATTGAATCATCATGTATTATGTGGAAACAGATTTGTTTCCATGTACTGTATATCACATATCCCATGTGTAGTTTTACTGGGGTCAGGGTTAAGTTTATAACATGCATTACAGCAAACTGAACTGCATCATATAGTTGCATTGTATGTCCTCGCTTATAAGTCAGTGCAACAGTGCAATAACATTGTGTGTGTGTGTGTGTGTGTGTACTGTGCAGATCTGAGCTGCTATAACTAAAGCTCCTGCTGTATTTTAATCATTTGCAGTGGTCAAAAAATAATGAGCAGGCAGATGGTTTTGGAGAACCATGATATGATTTTAACAGCTGAAACAGGAAACATGATTTTATAGTTAATATTTTCTGTTTTTTTAATCCCGTAAACATTTGTATTTCAACATTTTTTAAGTAAACATTGTGTAAAAATAAAAAATGGTACCAAAAATAACAGATTTGATCAACAAACAACTGAAGGAGGTGTAGAGGTGACCGTGAATATCAACTGTAAATTGTGAAATCTTAGTGAATTAATTTAATTAGTGTTCGTATTAGAATTGAAAATGAGTGATTCCCAGTGAAAAGGACATGAAGGCTCTGATGGATTCACCACGTACACGATGATCACAGTACGTGAGCAGAGGAGCCAGATCTAAAGTGAACGGCAAAGAATGCTGATTAAGAGTCTTGTGATTGTCACGGCCATGAGGTGCAATAAAATATACACATACAACGAGGAATCACATGATTATTTTCTTTATGGCATATTCTCTGAGGCGAAAAGTAAAGGAAATGTTGTCGCAGGAAGGCGAGATTTTAATCTCAGCTCGGTATGTGTGGCATCCACTCGGTCACAACTCATTCATAATTCTTTTGCCGTTTTCTGTCATCGGTGACAGGCGCAGTGTCCCATGACAAGAGCTAATCGACACATGAGAAAGTAGCACGGTGAAGTGTGAGTGCAGGGAACACAGTGTTCTAGTGAATTAAATATTGAAGATAAAATAAGTGCAATCATCTGAAATTGGAAAACAGCTAGAAAGCAGAATATACTGTACATAATCCAGCATTCACCTCATGTCTCTGAGTGTACGTGATGTAAACAATCTGAAGAGAATTTAGGTTCCTCTCTGAGTCATCGCCCTAATCTGTCATTTTGCATATTAACAATCGAGAAGTTATAAAAAGCCCTGCAGTGTAGTATGGAATCCCCACCAGTGACTCATTATTTATTCATGACAGGTGGTAAAAATGCAGGAAGTCAGATGAGGAGATGAATAATGTAGAGCAACAAGTACAAGAAAAAATGCACTCCTTCAAGCATAAACATACATGTATATATCTATATCTATACAGCTCAGTTTTGCTGATAAATATTCTATTAGGATACAATTACTGTGTAAAAAGAATCTCTTGCCACAGAAATATGGCAGATTTGAGCCACCGCACTTGCTTTTTCACTGTTTCCAGATGTGATTAGTTCTGTCTTCATATACGAATCAAATTAGTGCCCATCTACAGAAGAGACATTTTACAGTAATTTGTAAGAGACAGGGAAGGAGAGGCGTCTCTCCCTCTGCTGTCAGTCTGTCCCGATCTGTTGCTCAAATCATTCTCTATCTCATATCAGCGCTGCAGAATGCTCTGGCTCCCTTTATCGTTCCACTTTAGGGACTTATATGGATATAAAGAAATCCTTGGGTGGCACTAGGATGTGCCAGAGCAGACTCTTTATCTGAATGAATGGGGTGAGAGCTGTTATTGTATGTTCCGTGGTCACCAGTCAAATCTGATCAAAACTTAAATATCCATCCATTGTGCTTGGAATAGTTGGAATATGAACTGATGCATTGCACAAGTTTGTGTTTTCATGTACTCATCTTTCACGCCTTAACAGTTAACAGTGAACAGTGAAAATCTACTGTGTCCTTTTGATTTGCTATCACTTTATGAGATTCAAAGTGATTAGTCTTCTACCTTACAACATCTCTGGCCCCTTCAGCAGAAACTCTGCAAGAGAACTTCTTTTGGAGAAGTTTAGCAGAAAGGAACCACTGTCAAGGTTTCTCCATTAGCCACCAAGAAATCTGTGGAGTCACGGAGCAAAAATGACGAGAGGAGCAGAGAACGTGGGGAGAGGGAACCCTCGTCCACCAGACATCTTCACACTTTTAATATGCTGTGGAGAAATGTATCCTTTCTTTTCACCCTAAAGCTGTCTTACTAGTATTAAAACTGTTGTAAATCTTATGGTTTTATTTAAAATGTGTTTTATTATTAATTGTTGTTTCTTTTATTTGGAGTTTCTGAGTTTTTATATTCTGGAAGGGACTTTGCTTTTTGCACTTTCACCTTGATAATTGTTCTATAAATAACAAACATGAGATTGATTTGTATGTCTGCTTGTGTTTAAAATAAAAATAACTAAACTAAACAGTTTGTGCTCCATATTTCCTTAAACCAGGGTTTCTCAATCCTGGTCCTGTGGAACCACTGGCCTCCCATGTCTTAGATGTTGCCCTGCTCCAACACACTTGATTCACATGGTCAGCTCATCAACAAGCTCTGCAGAAGCCTGATTACGACCTGTTTATTTGAATCAGGTGTGTGAAACTTGTAAAGGGCAGAGTGTCCCAGCAGGACCAGGATTGAGAAACACTGGACTAAACCATCGCATGAAGTAAATGGACAGAACCCATTAACCTCAATCCTATGGAGCCCCAGACATGACACTGGCTTCATACATCAAACTTTAATTTGTGGCCATGGAACAGCCACAATTTAAGTTTAAAGTTTTGTCTGGGGCCCCGTACAATCCTACAAACATGTGAAATGTTATATTACAAAAATAAACAGGAACAAACATTATTTCACTTGCCTGTCTTTATTTTAAAATCACATCTGGTGACTTCACTGAGCCTGAGCAGGTGAAAATGGAGAAGGGAACTCTTTCACAACTTCTCACCTTTTATTATCCCCCCCATACATTTGTGTCCTATTTCACCGGGACACTTCCTAACATCTGTTTGACCTCCTCCTTTTCCCTGTAGATAAGCCAAATCACTTTTAGTCCATAGATCAGAGGCGCAGGCAAACCACGGGCACCAAGGACAAAGACAGTCTCTTGTCAAAGACGAGTCTTTCTGAAGCCCCTTTGACTGAAAGTCTCTCTCTTCCTTACAAATGTCTCAGTCGTAATAACAAACGTTTGCTTTGATTTTAACCTGCTTGCTCACATTTTACAGACTTGACGAGATAAAGGGAAGACGTATGAAGTGAGAGCTGAGATAGCAAAGGACAGGAGCTGAGCTGAGTCTTACAAAGTGACATGATGAATCAACACTAGACGGCAGCCTAAATCCTCAAATCTTACAAGTCACTCATTTGCTAATAACATTTTTCTTGGTAAGTCAGTCAGTTTCCTGATTTTGTTGACAGGTTAATGAAAGATTAGGCCTTTTTACATGACAGTTGCTTAATCATGACAAATTATGTGATGTGTTTTTATTGAAAATGTTACATTATGTCTTGCTTTTTCCTCTTAAGTCTTATGTTGCATGAAATATGTCAAACATGTTTGGTTTGTTGAGTCTCATCCTCAGGATGTGTTAGTACTAACAATTTAATATGAACACATATGTGACAAATGACTCAAGGCCAGAGGTGGAAAGTAATGAATTACATTTATTTGTGTTTTTTATTGTTAATAATAATAATGATAATAATAATAATTAAGTAACATTTACTACAGTACATTTTCAACAAACTACTTTTTTACTTTAGCTTGAGTAAATTTTCAAACCAGTAGTTTTACTTGTACTTAAGTAAAATGTTATCAAAACAGTGGTCCTTTTACTTGAGTGGAGTATTTCAGTACTCCATTGCTCCATTCCAGCATTGCTAAGCTTATTGGTGGACTTTCTTTGAGACTCTTTTAGATTTTGTCAGTTTCCCGTCACGGGGGAAGACTTTCCCAGGCTGGAAACGCAGCCTTTGAAGATGTGCAGGAGTCTAGTTCTCTCTCAGCTCACTTGATTTACATTATGTTGAGAGGCTATAGTGGAATTATTACCCAGTAACGTGCACGCCATGCTGCCTTTACCTCACATTTAAAAGAACGTAGGGTCATGTGGACCATGATCTCACTGCATAACACGAGTTCTTTGTGGCTTGAACCCAACGCAGAAGAGCACACTTGTTCAGTTGATGCTACTTGTTTATTAAAATCAATAATTCATGCAGGTTAAAGTGCAGGTTAACCAAATGCACACACTTTAAAGGCTGTGGCGTGGAGAACTGTTAAATGAAACTGTATGAGCAGCAAGCTCTTAAGCTCTTAATCATCAATAATGGAGTAAAAGATGGAGTGACGTGTATCTCTGTGTAAAATGGGCTTACATGCTTACATGTGTTTCTTTGAGATACTTTTGTGACTTCTTTTTGTTGTGTCATCATACGCTGTCAACAATTTACACCGCAAATTAAGATGGCCGCTTTGGCTTATCGTTTTATCAGTGACATCATTCCTGCGGCGATCATTCGTTTGAATTTCGAAATACATTTCTCCGTTTTCCCAGAAACAGTTTTTTGTCAGAAATTCTATTATGGTATCAGCGGTAAAGGGTAAAACGCACAAAGATTATTTGTCTTTCATTCGATGACAAAGAACAGAGGGGTGCATTGTACAAAGCTCAAGACGGGGCTTGTGAGCCATTCATCCACCTTGCATGTGTTCCATATGTGCATGGCTGACAAACGGGACAATGCATCTTTTGCAGAGGCAGATGGTAATCTTGTCATAACTCATCTTTAAATAATGCAATAAAGTCTTCTTTAGAAGAACAGAAAATGGTTGTGGTGGTTTTTTTAAGGGCCTGAGCAGTCTTCTCATCGCTCCTTCCCTCTCCGTTTCTAGTGGGTGCAGACCCAGGCCTTTTTTTTTTTAAGGTTATGAGTGTTTGCATTAAGTCTTGTGATGGGATATTGGCCCTTGGTGACACAAATGTTGTTTCAGGGGAAACATCAGGGAGAGAGTCTCCACATCCCAGACGGACGTCTCAGCAAACATGGGTGGTGACAGCGGCGAGGACACGCAAGTTCATCTCCCCAAGGTTTGAAAGATTCACATACTTGAACCCGTTGATCCTTCTTTATTTGGCATCAGGGATAGAGAAGTGTAACCAGTCAGTTATAGGGGCTGGAATCACTGCTTTTCACTGTCTCCCTCAGACATGACCGATATTAGCCCAATGGTTTTATTGGAGCCAATGTTAGTGTTATCCTGGAGAAAATAAACTGATTTTTTTGGATCAGATATAGAAAAATAAGCTTATGTTGTTGTTGTTTTTTAATCAAGTGGACACAATCAGGTCAGTTTAATCTAAAATAAGTTTACTTCTCAATAGATTTATAATAAACATTTTTCCTGAGATATTCATGGTCTAAATGAATAGTTTTTAGAGGATAATACAAGCACAACACATTTTTAAGTGGACACCAGTGTGACTGACAGCTGGGATTGTCCATGAGGAGGCTGGCTGCAGATGATGGTGCCGTAGTCAAATCTCAAGGCTTCAAAATAGGAGATCAGATTTGATTTGATGTCAGTGATCTGTGTTTTTCCATTATTTATTTGTCCATTCATTTATAATATTTACGGGTGACTTGAAGGCATAATATATAGCATTTCTCCATTTAAATATCAAAAAACGACAAGACTAATGTTATATATTGTGAGAGTAGTGTATTTGCATTAGCCAAAATGTTCCCAACGCTCTTTCAAGACATTTCTATTGAAGGTAACCGACTTTTCCAAAGCTTACTTTTCACTGTTTAATGTGTTTCACATAAGGTTTTGCCTTTGAAAATAAACCTTTAAATGCTCCTCTGTGCTGAGTAAAACACCAACCCACTGTTTATGTCACAATAAAGCCTTGTTGAAGAATCACTCAGTCAGTGTCACACTTCAAACAAAAAAACAGAGAATCGGTCACTAAACAGGTGTTTGTCAGAAGCTCCTGACACCGCTGCACCCCGTCGTCATCAAACTGGGTTTTCTTTATTTTTGATTTGATTGAGAGAGAGATAAAGAGAGTCATTCCGAGTGGCAGAAATTACGTACTTTGCGTTTAAGCTTGAATTCAGGCTGCCCAGAACAAATCTAACCTCAATCACTTACTGGTGACTAATGATGTCACATACATAGTTTCATACCAACAGTTGTTATAAAGCCATCTGTGGAGGTTTATAGCCAAAACCAATGACAGATTGAAGCAGTTCACCATACAAACATCCTTGTAATGTGCTTTTATCTGCCTGCTCTGAGTGGGTCATCCTCACGTGTGTGTGTGTGTGTGTGTGTGAAGCTCAAACATTGAGACAACTTCCTGACGACACCCCCCGGTGATCTGCGGGGTGCGTTCAGCTTTAATTTAGGTGACTCAAGATGAGGTGAATGTGGAATAGCACTGTGCATTATTATTTCTACATGGGCTAGAGTGGGCACCCAGCAGTCTGCCTGCAGCGAGGAAGAGGAGTCAAGCTGAGAAAAAGCATCCGGCCTTGATCGTGTTTTCCTAAACCAGCCAATCTCAGTGAGACTGTGCTGTGTATAACAGGGAATTAAAACGGCAACAATGACAATGATAAAACGATGGAAGAGACAGCAGTTGTAAGCGACTGTGTTGTGTTTCCTGTACGTGGAATATGTGCGTCACACATTTGTATATCCTTATTACATCACTGCGCTATCATGTGCTATATCTGATTTGCAAAAGCAGGAACATTTCGATGACCATTTTGTATGTTCTCAAGCCGTTTAAGTGATTGCCGTGTGTTGGGAGACATCTCGTCTGCCCAACAGTGACCTGTGAGTGATGGAAAATTCCCTTTTAATGCGTAGTTTTGCCATGTGCACAGCAAGACTAATTTAATATGACATAGAAAATTGACTTACAGTTGTTTGGATAGGACATAAAACAAAGCATAGTGTATTGTTAACTTTGCTCATCAAATGAATTGCTTCTGGGCCTTTTAGTTTCCTGATAGCAAAGACTTGGGTTTTGGCCCCCTTTGCTCCCAAACTTAAGTGCACTGAGATCCAGAAACCTTTTATTTTGTTGTAATTTGATAATACACAACTTTATTTAGAGAGCATGTGAACATCAGATAAACTAAAATATAAAGGTCGCTGGGCTTCTCAACAAGACAAATGCACAAGTAAAACCAAAGTGACAGAATTATATATATATATTATAATAACAAAAAAAAGAGTCATTTTGACTTTTACTAGAACATGGCACTGCAATGAACCTTTAATTTTGAAGACACTCGGTCATGACCGAGTCCACTTTCTTTAAAATGTCAACTTGGAGATTTTCCTCTGTGTCACAGATCCAGGATATTATTCAGGTTCCTTGAAGTTTGAAAACGTAGACAGAAATCATAAATCGGAATCAGTGGAGCAGGTAATGCTTTCACCGTGAAAACCAGGCCTTTATAGTTTTTCCCAAATGTTTAAACACATTTCTTGAAATTATGGCTCAATTTCTCAAAAACTCAAACTGAAAAGAGTTACTCCTTTTGTCAGAACTCCACAAATTATTGTGAAATTAAATACAGCACTAGGAACCGTGTGCTTGTGTTATTTTCTCCAAATCTTTCTCCAAAAAACAAGAGTTTCATGTATGTCTGAACTTCATGTGGCTGTGTTACATAGTCAAATGCATATGTTTTCTTATTTTACTGAAGCAAGATCATTTACAGTCCTGTGTGCACAACGTACAGTACTATACAGATGGGCATTCCACCACAGCCCGTCACTGGCCCACAAAATCTATAAATGTGAAAGAAGTGGGAGGAAGTATAAACTTATTTATTCCCACCCCCTTTCCACAACTCAACATCATTTACATATTTGTATTTTTAGCTTTCTCGCTTACCCATTCATACCCATTTTCTATAAAAAAATTGTATATCCTTTTTTGCAGATAAAAGGAGAGAAAAAAATTACTTCACATAAATATAATAGTGTATAGTATAATATATAAATATAGCTATATAAATCCACAGAATGCAACATGGTAGACCAGTGCAAAGATATTTACACACATTCTTCTTTCAAGTTTATACATTCTTTTAACTCCACGTTCAAAGTGTTGCGTGGTTTGACTCCACATACAGATACAGAAAATCTTATTTTTGTTGTACGCACATTCAAATAAGAAGTCTTTAAGTGTTCTTCCGATTGAGTTTGCACAGGTGTAACGAATTAGACTAATTATTAATCAGGGAGTTGCATTTTAGAAAGTAATTTGTGGAGGTGGGCGTGGTCTGCTTCAGCTGAAGCAGCACCAGGTGAGTTGATTAGCTGATTAGCTCAGCTGGGGTGAGTTGACTAAAGCTGGAGACACACTAAGCAACTCTCACAGTCACTACCGCTTTTGAAAAGACTTGGAGTTCACACTAACCGACTGCTTTCAGCAGATTATTACAATCATTTTTTTTTTATGACGACTGAAAGACTGGGGATCACACGTTTTAACGACTCTGCCTGATGATGTTCACAGACGACATGATGTTTCAAACCAACTGCACGCATCAAACTCGACCATGTCTACAAGCGTGACAGTTTAAAGGGTAAACATCTTCATCTTCTAACTCTTTGTGTCCTGTGTCCCACCTGCTCTTTTTCATTGCCTGTTGGCAACATGTGTTTGTGACTGATGTCGGGTCTGTGACCCTCACACACGTCGAGTTTTTACAGCTCTCACGCTAACAGATTTCTGTGCCAACTAGCCATGCTGACTGTCCCCCATCAGTGTTGTCCCCTGGCTTAATCCGCCTCTCTTTGTCTGCAGTAGTAACAAGACCAGAGATGAAGTGTAGAATATTTAAGTTTGATGGCTGTCTGTGGTATCTGCTGATAAAACCCCTGTGTGGCGGTGACTGTTTTTCTACATCAGTGTTTCTAGGTGAACAGAGTGTGATAAATGATGCAATTTGTGTTCAGAGAGTTTTAAATGATGACAAAGTGGAGACGCTGTTGCGTGAGTTTAGTCAGAGAAACCTGCTGTTTGTTTGATCTGATGAGTTCAACACTTTTAGTTCTTTCTCTTTATGATATGGGAACAGTTTGGTTCAAAATGTTTGCTGTCATAAAGGCACAGAGTGGATTTGTGCTTCTCCTGGATAGAAACAAACATTCTTCAGTGGTTGCTCCTCAAGTGCTCTGACCATTTCATTTTACCTTTATTCAACATTCCTGCTGAAAGTACCAGTCACTATAGCGGCTGACAGATGACAAGTTGGGGAGAGTGGATGTGAGGTCCCGAGTCCTGGTCTGTGGTTTATGAACCACAACACCCATACATTAGCTGCACATTCACAATTAGGTTTTGTACAATGTAAAAGAACAGACACAGTATCTTTTATAAATGCTATCTGATGAAAGCAAAAAAAACCCATATTAGATTCAAACAAGTTCATCTATAAATGTCACCAGATATGAAAGTGGTGACTGCTGATCTAAAGTGATATGAGGATATGAGACGGCCAAAGCCTCATCTGACCCGTGGGACGGGGAAATAATGAGGAGTCGTTCTGGACCAGCTGACGCACGGCGTCTTCTTGGTTTTCAGTAAGCCAGCCCGACTATTTCTGGTAAGCTGTCAGGCAATAATGCAAAAGATGTTCTGTAGTCGGCGTCTGCAGAAGTTACAAGGTGTGTTTAACAATGAATTATAGAATTTAGCAGAGGCTGTGTACAGAGGGACGCAGCAGTCATCCTTTTGTCCTTTCATGAGGCTTAAATTTAAACGGCTTTTTCGTTTCAAGTAAGTTTTAATCACAAAGGACAAACTACAAAAACAACTACTGAAGAACGGTCTAAATGTTTATGTTCTATATTGGAAATCTGAAATCACTAATATTACCTTTTTTGTAAAAAAAAAAGGTCCGAATTTCCCCTTAGCCACACCAGCCTGGAAGTAAAGGAGCTCAATTACATTTTAGTGGAAGTTGTAAGTGACACATCAGGCGTATAGTGTTACATCTGCTTCTGATTGTTTCAGGTGTGCCGGCGAACAGCTGCATCCAATCCTGCAATCACCTACCTTCTTAAACTCAGCCCTGCCACATCTACATCCACAGACAGTAATCCACGGTTCAGCCTCGAGACCAGTTTGTATTTCATGCCTCTAATTCAGTTCTCAAACTCAGTCATCTGCCTTGCCTGTTTGGAACTCCTCCCCTCTCTGGTCTCCTTTGTCCCTCGGACCTCTCCATCCAGCCCTTCCTCTGCCTCTTTTGTTAAATAAACCAGTTTTATTTTTGACACTGACCCATTGTTGCCTTGTCTGTGTCTGGGTTCACAACCCTGCTGCCTGCTTCACTCCTTTAGTACTTTAGAAATATAAATAATATAATTAATGATGGGCCACATGGCGGCGTAGTGGCTAGCACTGTTGCCCTACTGCAAGAAGACCCTGGTTTGTGATCTGGTCCAACCAGGGGCCTTTCTGAATGGAGCTTGCATGTTCTCATCTGTGTAGGGCTGGTGTCCCCAGATACTCCTGTGTCCTCTCACAGTCCGAAAACATCCATTCATCCATTATCTACCGCTTTATCCTCCACTGGAGGGTCGCAGGGGGTGCTGTGCCAATCTCAGCTGAAATAGGGCAAAAGGTGGGGCACACCCTGGACGCCAGTCCATCGCAGGGCCACACAGAGACAAACAACACGCTCACATTCACACCTATGGTCAATTTAGAGTCACCTATTATTTTGTTTTATGTCATGACAGTCGGAGGCAATAGCAACACTGCAGTAATCTACTGAGACGAAGTAAATTGTACTGTTCAAATAACCTGGTCATTCCATAGTTTGATAGGATAAAAGTCTCTTGCCCCCACCTGCCCCTGTGCTGCCACTGTATACACACAATATACAGTCAGGTCTGATAATATTGCTTGACAGAGTCTGTTTTCAGATGAAAGAAGCAGCATACAAAAAATATGACTTTGTTTCTATTCACAAAGCCCAAACAGAGGCACTATTTATTGGTCATATTTTAAATAAGCATGTAATTTTAAGTGGAAAAAGTTCTATAATTCATCAGGATAATGGACTATGACTCATGCATTCCAGATAGGAGCATCAAATTGGCATAAGTGACAAGTGGGACACTGTCCCTGGAGTGTACACGTTGTGCAGACAGACGTGTATGAATGGACATTAATAAGCTTATTTTATTCAGCAGCTCCTCCATCCATGGTTCCATTTTTATGCACTTGGCTATTATTCCACATTCATGACTCAGGAGGACTGTGTGTGAAGTTGACTGTCTTCAATTTCCCTTTGATAAATGTACAGTTAGGGCTCAGATATTTTTGATTTTGTGTGTGTGTGTTTGTAAAAGTTGTTTTTATGTGGACGCCCATGGATTTATCACTTCACATTGGGAGTCTTAGATGTTTGGCTGATATCTCATCGAAAGATATTTATCTTATACATAATCTGTGTGTTTGAAAACTAGGAGTGAGTGCAGCGTATGACCTCTGTTATCTGTTCTTGGAATTTCAACATTTCACTCTTATAAAGCTCCCTTTCTTCCAGTTCCTTCTATGCTCCTTCATCTCCTCAGCAGATCTGGTTCTTTTTCTTTGGCCATATATTTTTCTTTTGATGATTGATTGATGATGCTTTTTGGTGACCACCACATGGATCATTGAGTCTTCAACTCTGGTAGATCAATTTGGTGTGGGGCAGTGAAAGAAAAACTCACTTAGAGACATTGTGACGCATCAGTGCCAGGTAGTTTGACACTAAAGCAAAAACTGCAGATAATGTATTGCTATGTAACTTCACACATGCAGTACTGTGCAAATGTTTTAGGCCACCATTAGATGTGTGTGTGTGTATATATATATACACAGTATATATGTGTGTGTGTGTGTGTGTGTGTGTG
Source organism: Solea senegalensis (assembly GCF_019176455.1). Taxonomy (NCBI): domain Eukaryota; kingdom Metazoa; phylum Chordata; class Actinopteri; order Pleuronectiformes; family Soleidae; genus Solea; species Solea senegalensis. Next base: position 10,983,081 of record NC_058037.1, on the reverse strand, counting down.
TGTGTGTGTGTGTGTGTATATATGTGTATGTATATACATACATACATACATATAGAACACATCCAGAAAATATGGGAAACATGTAAGCAGTTTTAAAATAACATTTCTCAGCGTTTAGCGTTTAGTGTGACCTACCTTTATATTTGAACAATAGGATGACCCTGACTCTCTTAAACCCTTATTGTTACCTCCCAGCTAAAACCTGTCAGCATGTATCTGCTGTGATAAAAGTCGCAAGGTATTATATTCATGACCCGCTGGAGCATTATATGCACATGTTGTATGAGTTCAACTATAATATACAAGATCCACTTTCAGTCACGTCATTCCAATGCAAAAGCCAACGATCACATCATTTGACAGACATATTCTGCACCTGAGACTTTTACACGGTATTTTATCTGCTAATCATTTCCAGGACTTAAGTGCCAATTTCAGGCAAAATGAAAAGTGTGTTGAATTATGTGCCTCAGAGAACTTGATTCCAATTAATTGGCGACCACAGCAACCACCCCCCATGCTAATAAAACCCCCACTAATAAATCAGTTCTGAACAATTGCATTTCAGAGACATTTACACTTTCCAGTTGTTTGATTTCACATGAATTGTAACCCATTCTGCTATAGACTTTAGAACTGATTTTATTTCTTGTGACTGTCAAGATATTTTGTATACACAATCATTTCTGAGAAGTAAAGTGTTATCCATCTAGTTCCTGTATATTGCTCTAAGAGTTTTACAGCCCATAGGGCAGTGCATGTCCTCATTATACCTCAGATGCTTTATTACCACACGGACTTGCCAAAACTTTGAAACACTTAGTTAAAGGCCTTCTATTGGTTCCAGACTTGACTGAAGACTTTATTTATGAAACCCCTTGAGGAAACACTGTAGACTGTCCGCAACATCTTTGAAATCTGACATTAAACCATTATTTTAGAGTCCGTATTGTGTCTCTTGTGATTGTGATTCTTTTAATAAGGAAGGTAAAGATAATGTCATGTGAAGATCTTTGCAAAGTAAAGCACGTAACTTCTTACATATGCTACATATAAATAGTGACACCAACACTTTCTAAAAGCTGGGGTACACCCACCCCAACTTTTGGTTCACCCCATTAATTATAACTCACATAAAACCATTTTATACATTTTTCAGTGATGATGATGACCATTATCTTTAAAAAACAGTCTCTTTTAGATAAGGCGCACCAAACCAGTATCTATCCATAAATCTCACATATATTTAAAATGTGGTTGGTCTTACTTTTGACATACTAATGGCATAATGCTGTCAATTTTTATTATTGTGCTTTTATTTTTTATTTTCCTCTTTTTTCATTATTGAATTTTATGGCACTTCATAGAAAACCACGGTCCTCTTAAACTCGTTTGAGTGTGTTTTGAGAGGGACACCACCTGAATGCAGTTATTGCTGGGATTTTTTTCCTTCATATTATTTTAATTCAAATGTTATGTTAGATTTGTTATCAATAAAACTGAAATTGTTCATAATCTGATATTGTTGAGCATCGTGATCTTCATCAGACTCCAGTATACGCGTAACAAAATATCATTAAGAGAAGATTTTCTCTTAGATGACATTGGGAGAACCGTGTAATAATTACACAGTGATGAAAGAAGCTGATCATCCACTATCTGGACACACAGAAACTGATACCTTGATCTGAGTGAGTCACTGATTTCAAGCCCCACAGGTGTTTCAGTCTGTATCCTGGAGACTGTATTATATTTGATCAAGCATAAAATGATTTAATTAAGGCTTCATTGATATCATTTAGATTCAATTTGTGTAGGTTTTTTTTAATGTCTGTCAAATATAAAACCGTATTCTACTGTAACTCCTGCCAGTTTTATCGCAATGTTTGTCCAAAAACAGGCACATTCATATCTCACCAATCTGCAGAATGCATCTAATAAAAATATATCTTTATAATCATTTAGATCACAGTGACTCATTCATAAGCACACACGGAGTGAGTCATGTATTATAGAGCGTGCAGTCACACTGTGACTCAACCAGCTGAAAGATGCTGCTGCTAGACCTTCACTGTCCAAACCCAGTATTACTCTGTATTCATGTACCAGCACATACACACATACTGTACATGTAACTCTCCCAGAGTCTGTTGATTTTCATAAACATGGAACCTGTTTGGGCCACATGGTTGGTGTAGTGGTTCGCACTCTCGCCTTTGTAGCTAGAAGACCTGGGTTTGCGATCCAGTTGGAACAAGAGTCTTTCTGCATGGAGTTTGCATGTTCTCCCTGTGTGTGTGTGGCTTTACCCCCGGGTTCTCTAGTTTCCTCCCACAGTCTAAAAACATGCCGATTTGGAGATTAGGCAAATTGGACACTGTAAATTGACTGTGAATGATAGTGGGTGGTTGTGTGTCTCTATGTGGCACTGTGATGGACTGGCCAGCTATGTCAGCTGGGATTAGCATCAACGCACCCTGTGACCCTGGAGGATAAAGCAGTAGTAGAATTTTAGTGTGTCAGCAACAGGTGGAGATAGGGAGTGAGGGTATTCTTCAAAAACGACAGTAATAGACTGCAGAAACATTATACCTTGAATTTATCTTTTGAAAAGTGCATGAGAGGGAGGGAGAGAGACATTGTTAGATAACCTTGGCTGAATTTCCCTGTGTTTTCCTGTGTGGGAGAAAAGTATCCACACCAGCATGTCTACCACTGTTGTCAGCTTCCTCTCCACTTTCAGCTGTCTGTATTTTAATGCATCTCCTCTGCAGACCCTCATTTTGCTTCTAAGACAATCATTTGCTTTTCTTAATGTCATGTAAATGCGTCAGTCTGATTAAAATGGAGCTAGTCTTAGTTGGACTAATATTAGACGGACTGGAGTTGGACTTGGTGTTCTGCACATGAAAAATTATTTTGTGAATATAATGGCGGAATCATTGCTATCAGTAAAGCTAGTATTTTAGTTTAACATGTTCCCTCATTCTCTAGTGACTCATCATGGTCCTTTTTATAATGTCAATACTATGCATTTCTTGCATATACCACCTTAAAGATAAACATGTGATATGCGTTTCAAGCTAACTTAATGAGTAAATAAAAGAGCATTTCGTGTGTTGATTTGAAGGACGTGTTAAACTTCTTTTTCTCTCCTTCCCTCAATACATGAAACAAAAACTTCAAAGCTGAGCTCATAAAACCTTTGATACTTGATCTTGTAAAATCAAATAATTAAGTAAAAACTACTTTGTCTTTACTCCAAAACCACTGCTATCAACACACAAAAGCCAGCTAATGCATGAACATTACTCAGCAATCATTACACACTACATAAATAACTGCAAAAATGCTGTGCATAGCAGGAAATAAGTCTTAATTTACTGTGGGATATTTGCACATTGCTGCATTAACACAGCCTGCAGCAGTTCACTGATCAGTCATTCTGCATCAGTTCCATGGTTTTTGTCCACGCTGACCAGTTGCAACTTCTTCTTCTCCTTTTCTTGACATTGAATCTTGGTTCATCTTTTCATAGAGCCCAATTCAAACCTGTACACAGTGAAAAGTGATTAAAATTAGTTTTAGTTTTGTGCTGCTTTACACATGACACCATGTTAGTGCTGTAGACTTAATGTAAATGTTCACTTACATCCACATATTGACATCATGACATCATCACTCTTTCTAATTTTTGTTACATTTGCTATACGCTTTAGTCTTCTTTCATCCTCATCTTATTGCATTGCACAGTGTGGTCAATTGTGGAAAAATCCTCCTTTTAAAATACCTCACACAGTTAAAGTGCATTATTTTTGATGGACCATATCAACAATGAGTCTTCTGTTTAGTTAACTGGTTCCACACATCAGTGATGTAACCTTTGCGGCCTGCATGTGTCATTCTGGGTTTAGGCTGCTGAATGTATTAAGTGTGAATAAGAATTGCTATAGAAATAAGAAGTTTAGATGGGAGAATGGGGAGATTAACAAATTGTGTCCTATCAGATAGACAGTTTTTAGGATGTTTCAGTCTGTCAGTGAAGGAGCATATGTTGTCCTGCAGAGAGTGGGAGAGGTTTTCCATCGTAGACGATATAGCTTTGCTATCACTCACTGCTCTCCCACCAACTTCACTGGGTCAAGAGGGCATCCCAGGACAGAGTGTTTTTGTTATCAGTCTGTCCAGCCTCTTCCTGTCCCCTATTGACATACCTCTGCCCTAGCAGACCACTCCAAAAATATGGCTGATGCTACTACACAGTCATAGAAGGTCTTAAGGAGCGTCCCCTGCACCCCAAAATACCTTAGTCCCCCAAACAGGCAGAGTAGATCTGCTCTGACCCTTCCTGTAGCGGGCAGCAGCAGAATGGCCAGTCCAGGTAAGATGTCACCATCTCAACAGGTGTTGGAGTGTCTCCTCCTTATTTAGTTTACCCTGTTTTGATCTGGAGGTGGTTCTGCAGGCACAATTCCACAAGGTTTCCTCAGTTTTCTGTAATCCTTGTCATCATCAATGATGAGACCAACAATTGCAGAGTCATCAGAGAACTTCTGCAGGTGACATAAGGGGGAGCTGTAGTAGAAGTCTGCAGTGTACAGGGTGAAGAGGAACTGAGCCAGAAGAACCGTTCCCTGTGGGGCCCCCTGTTCTGCAGACAGTCATGTCCGACACACAATCCCAGATCCTCACATTGTGGGGTTGATTAGTCAGGTAAATCCACTCCAGCATGCTCCAGTTTGTCCTTCAGAAGTGTTGGCTGTTTAGTGTTGAAAGCACCGCAGTGTTCTAGCATTGCTCCCAGACTTCTCCAGGTGAGAAAGAGGTCTGTGCTGCAGGTAGATGACAATCATCCACCCTGATGTCAAGCTAACTGCAGCGGGTCCATCACTGGTCTCACCATGGGGCATACTCCAGGGACTTCATCAGGTGGGATGTTAGCACCACCATCCTGTAGCTGCTGCCATACCACACAGCTGTGCCACAGCTGTAGTACTCTTCCCAGCTTCAGGCTCATGTTGATGGTGATCCTCATTATCCTACACAGCTGGTCTGTTCAAGGTTTAAAGAGCCTGAAGCTGATGCCATCAGGACCCACAGCCTTCTTTGCCTTGATCTTCCCGAGCTCATTTCTCACCTGGGTAGGTGTGATGTGTGGATTGGGTCAAGGCCCTCTTTTTCTCCTTAATGTCAGGATTAATCCAGGGTTTTATCGTTTGAGGAACGCCACACTGTCCTGGTGGCTACAGTCTTCTTTACACAAGAGTTTATATAGTGTGTAACTGTGAATGTCCTCCCCATGACCTTTGCATAGTTCCTCCCACACAGTGGACTTGACACAGTGTGACTGATTTGATAAAGATGCTTTAGCAGTTTTAACAGTGTTGTTTAGAAAACAGGGTTTAATGTTTTGGCCATTGTGAAAAATTGTAACTAGCATATACTGATAATTATACAGTTAACACAAGCTCAACAGGTGTAATTCCTGACAAAAGGTGCATACAACTAATAGTTATAAATATGTTTACATATGAGAAGCACATGATAAAATATAAGCAGCAGGAAGCTATAGCACAAAACATACAGGACAGGTGTTGTGTTACTTCAGAAAACATGCACAAACTATACGAACATCTCCTTTGCTATTGCATAGTATTTTGTTGCAGCCATTCATTTTATGCTGCTGTTACGTCTTCCAGGTGGGTGAACAAATACAGCTGTACATACATAATATATGGGGATTTATTATATTTAGGACTGTCATCACTATTGAGTTCTCATTACAATATTGGCCCCCCATTACAGAAGAGATGTAAACAACATCTCGAATGTATGTCATAATATTTTATTCCATTCACAACAAATCTAACAAAGCAAAACATAATTGATATTTGAGCTGTGTTGATGTGCACAACTGTTTCACAACTACTACAAGATTCAAAGACCAGCAGGAGCCAACATAATCAATATAGAAATTGACCCATGGTCAATACATGTCATCATGTGAGCTCATCTCATCTCATCGCCACCATTGAGGCCTTTTACAACATCTGTTTACTCTCACTCTTTCATATACCAGATGAATGAGATGACAGTTGGCAGTTAAATGTCCACTGCAAACAGAGAAATCCACAAGCACTCAGACACACTGCTCAAGTGAACAAGTGAAAGTGAAGCTTCACCAACATCTGTTAGTGAGAGCATGAGATCTTAAATCATCTGGGATGGGATAACCCCTTTGACAAACATCGACCCAACGGTGGGTCATTTATTTGGCCACAAACTCAAAACATGTTGCCAAACATTGTTCAAACCCACAGAATTTTATTTGCAAAAGTTTCCAAATCTCAAACAACACTTGGGGAAAACTGGTATAAAATTATAGATTCATGGGTTAACCTCATCCAGCTTCAAAAAAGCATAATAAACCTCTAATATCATCAAACAGTGGAATCTGTACAGGTCTCTAAAACTTTAATGATAATTTATTATATTTCATTTAGGTCAGGTGCCTTTAATATAAATACTGTTAATTCGTCAGGCTTCAATCCCCCATCTGTAAGGTAAGCTAGTGTGAGTCTCAGCTCACATGCCATAATATTCTGACACCATTTATCTTGATAGTGGACGAGTGAGTCCAAATGTTTGTGCTGTTATAACTTCCCTGCTTTTTTTTATTGATTTTCAGCCTACCACACGTTACTCTTTATCAGTTTGGTTGAACTCTCTTCAAAACTATAAACTATGAGGCTCCAATTTAGCTTAATGTCATAAATTTTCTACAAGGTTCTGTAAGTGTTTAAGAAAGGTCATGAGTCACACACATCAGTCACTGTGTCTGACTCATGGAAGGATGGATGTTCCACCAGACTTTTCCCTTCAACACTTCAGTTGGTCACCTCTTCACTCGAATGTCACTCTCTCGTTAGCGTTCCTCATCTCCCCGAAATGTGTGATGAGGTTAAAATTGAGTTTAGACGGTGTGTTTGGCCGTCCAGACGTCCGTCTTACTAGGTGGTGTTTCCTTTATGCAGTGTGCGGCTCAGCATGGCAAACTCACAACCCACGGGTTGGCTGCAACTTACACCACTTACACCAAACAGACCCATGGCACTGTTAAACTTTAATGCTTAATCTTTGTAGAAAAAAGGTCAAAGAGCAACTGGTTGCATCCATGTCTCCAGACTTGTCCCCTTTGACCCCCCTCCCCCCCAAAATAGATAGGTCAGAGAGCAACATCTAATGTTCATCCCCTTCAGAGATGATGGGTTCTTCTGTCAAAGAGAGGCAGAGAACAAAAAGATGGAGCCTAATCCAATCATACGCCTCTCAACAACACACACATACACAAAATTTGCCACCAACCCCACCACCACCACCATAACACACCCACCAACCACCATTTCTCTTCCTCCCTGTCAAAACTGTAAAGCAATCACTCGTTCACACATAGTGTAACTATAGTATAGTATAATCATGGTGGCTCACGACAGATACATTCAGGCAAACAGGCATGAAATTCAAATAACTACACGGTTGCGGTAAAATTTCCTGTCAAGTTGAATAGTTTGAAATTAAGAAAAAGGTCTCCCATGACGCTCATCTATTGGCAAAGACAGCACCTGTCTCTTGTCATTTAGTCCGCACTGCCCTCTAGTGCCATACATGCAAAACAGTGTAAAACATTCATTCATTCAGTTATTGCATTTTTAGACGTTATATAGTAATTTTTTGTTTTTGCATCTTATAATGTCATGCTTTGATTCAATGTTTTTTCATTGAAAATGTCTAAAATGTTTAGTTTTCAGTCTGTAGTGAAGAACCCTGCTATAAGGAAGGATCAAACATGCCTTGCACAAAAATAGGTGAACCCAGTATCTGGAAAGCTTTGGAAAAACCACACCACCTCCCCGAGAGGCTGGTGGATAAGTTAATCCTGGCTCATTAAGTCAGTTTGGTTTGTTTTTCACAATTTTACTCTTGTGAGGGATCCAGCCCCCAATTACCTGTTTATGAGTTTGAATAGATTCAACAACTAATTTTAATTGCTGTAGCTGCTGCAAAATTTAAGAGTAACCCACATTATAATCAGCACTTTGTTTCAGCTGTTGTTTTTTTAAAGTGCTTTATAAATAAAGTTGGATTGGATAATCTATACATACACATTTCTGTCAATGAAATGATGAAAACAGATGATTATGGTTTACTGGTTCTAGAAAACACTACTTTATTTCTTCCCCTCTCCCTGTTTCATAAATAAATACCCATTTCCCTGGTGGATGCTTGAATTTCTGGTAAAGATATTCAACATTCCCCAGCCATGAATTTAATAAGTCAGAAAATGCTTCATGTCTTTTGTACATGTCAACACTGTGTAAACCTACATTAAATACAAAACAGTAACTGTCCATTGGTCCTTGCCAATCTCATAGTGTGCAAACATATTCAGCAGCCCCGTCAGTCCAACAGTCGTTAGCAGAAAGAACGGCATCCAGTCCAGACATCAGCGAACAATCCTTTTTATAGTCACGAGAAAGAATCTGCCCATCAGCTCCAAAGTTCAGGATTAGAAAAGGAGAGGTTGTCAGCTCCTCTCAGTGAAGCCCATTAACAGACATAAGGAAGGAGATCAGTCATTCTTTTCCCTTTTCTCTCTGCGGGCCTTTCGCTTCAGCTGGAGTGTCTTAAGTTCAGTCATGGTAGAAAAGGTCCTGTACACCCACACCATCTGCAAATATGTAACACAAACAGATGTTATCAGTGGAATAGCTTACACCAAATAGTGTTCTTGACATCTGATCTGATGTGACAAGTTGGACAAAAATCTGTAAAACATACCACAATGATGACTGTATTGAGCAGAAGTGGGATTGAGAACACCAAAGATATGAACATGCCCTTGGAATCAAAGTACTGGAAATTGGAAAAAGACCTGCAGACAGTAATAAAGCTTAATGAGCGTTTGTTGATTACACTTAATTTCCTGTTCCAGCAGAGCATCTACACACATTAACCCTTCTGCAAGTGTTCCTGCATCTTACCTCCAGTTCATGGCTGCCAGCTCATTCAGATGTTCAGCACCATACACTAAAGCAACTGTGGAGAGAAGGCATGTCAGACAAGTCAGATCACACACACACACACACCCACTCCAAAATTGGCACACAATATACACAATATACTACACACACACACACACACACACACACACACACACACACACACACATACACACACATCAGAGCAGGGAGCTAGAATACAATTATCAACAGTGAAATACATACATTTATAATCTTTATTCACATTCTCATCTTTCTAGTGTTGTGGACCCCCTTTTACCTTCAGCACTGCCTTCATTTTTCGTGACGAGGATTCAACAAGACAGGGTGGATACATGCATTCATGTTGTTGCAGCAGAATTAGAGAATCATCGTTGTTTTCCAAATCTTCTTTTGTAAAATTGTGTTGAGTTTCAACATGTTGTTTCTTCATAGATAGTCATAACATGAAAGCATTGATCCATTCTGCCTTGTACATGCTGGTGGTGTAGTAGTGTTTGGGATTGTTCCTTTGCACACTTTTAAGTCCATTAGTACCAATTCAGCATAGTTTAAATGCCACAGCATACCTGAGTATAGTTGCTGATCATGTCCATCCCTTTAAGACCATCATGTAATGGCTATTTCAAGTAGGATAATGTGCCATGTCACACAGCCACTAGATCTCAATCACCAAATAGCACAAAGAGCAACTTGTCATAAAGACTTAGCACTGTTTTGAAGGCAAAATGGGGTCCAACCTGGCTGCAGCGAAGTGAACCTATCGCAAGCGGTTTACTCGATAGACAAGATGTTCGCTATTAATATCTGCAACTTCATTCTTACTAAAAATAATATACAGTAACTTCTTGTTCACGTACCCATGAGCAGAAAGTGACAGATCTGAGCTCTGTAGTATCTGCAGGTCACCACCGTTACAAACAAACACACTACATGGGACACCATCAGTACGATGAGCCAAGGCTCCGACCACTGAACCTGGAGAAAAGACAAATAAATAAGACATAAATAAGAACACGCAATCTTGAAGCTGTTCACAGAAGTGAGTTTCAATTAAAAGGCCGAGTGCGTTGAGGTTCGTTCAGCTAGCTGTGAGAGCTAGCATCTCGAATCAAGGCTTAAACGTGGGACTTACAGACATGAGAAACGACCATATTGACGTGATTCTTAAATTACTGAATCCATCAATCGGGATAGCGCTGATGTTCTCTGGTTTAACGTCCGCCATTTTCACAAAAAAGCTCGGTTGTTGACGGACTGTGCCAACGCGTACGTAAACGCGACAAGAACGCGGAAGTAGCTTTACTGCATTTGAGGTGAAGTGAGTTCTAGGTTGGAACACAATCAGACTTCGACTTATGTTCATCCTGAAACTAACTTCGCCGCTTTCTGTCGTAGTTTTAAATACGTCATGTTTTCAGTTTCATGGTTTAAAGCAGTTTTTCACTTGAGTTTAATAACATTCAAGTATAATATTATCGACGTTTTTTAATATACAGATATATTTTTAATGAAATAACATTTGACATTGTTATCATACATGGAATACAAAATATTTGCTTCAGGGGCGCTTCTGTGAATGGAAGTGGCAGATATTGCATTAGTTATTTAATTTTTACTTCATTATTATACATAGTCAGAAACGAATTAATAATTATGGATTGACCCTTTTCTGTCTGTATTTGTTGTATAACTTTGACAAATTTAATGTTTTTTTATTTACTATTCCTCACATTCAGATACATGAACACAAATGTAATATATACATACAAAAACACTGATATACAGTACAATTAGAATTAAATTCACAGCTCAGTGACAGCCTTCATTGAACATGACACACATTTCTAATTTTTCATACTGCTCCAGCTGCTCCACACCAACTCTATTCACATCCTTTCAGCCTTCTTTACCAGGGCTTTGCTCATTATCGCTTCCCTGTCAATGCTTTGCCTGTAAATATTTTAAATAAATACCATCCTGATTAACTTCATCTGCGAGTACAGTAAAGTGCTTTTTTATTATCTATCTGCAGACATGCAAAAACCAGCTGCATGCCTGAAAAGAAACATTTTCCAAATGTAAAAAGGCACTCAAGTCTTTTAGTATCTTATTAATCATTATATAAAAACAAATCAAGGAGTTTGTCTACTGTTTAAAATGTCTATTTTACTGAGAAATAACTTGATATCAAAATTAATTCACTAATTAATTCTTGATTATTACTTATGAAATATATATATAAAAAAAGATGTAATTTCAAATGTATAATCATGATCAAAATTCTTTGGTCAGTGCCCATGTGATGCTGGTACATGCAACACAGTTTAGTCAGAAACCGGAGGAGATTGAGTGATTGATTGATCGAGATCGATCGATCGATTGATCGATCGCTTCAGCTCAGGTCCCGTTTCTTCCTCGGTGAAAATCAGGGACAAAAGTCGCAGCCATGGCCATTGGAGTGGAATATCCAAGAGCAAAATTGTAGAGACCAAGCATCAGACACTTCCAACTGGAGCGCAGTGCTTTGCCAACATTCTGGAAAACAAAGAAATTGATTGTTGATTGATTAGAAAATCTGAATTCATGTCAATCCATGATACATTTAACATGAATGATGGCTTAGTCACAAACATGATTGATTAGGTTTTCCCTGGAAATCATGTCATCACTACTTGTATCCTCTAATCATAAGGAGTGTTCCAAAGATTGAATTGATTATTTTAAGTGAACTATGGAAATGTTTTTTTTATTATTTGTCAGCACACAATCCTATTCAGAATCAGCATGAACGTATCCCGCTGTGTGTGTGTGTGTGTGTGTGTGTGTGATAAAATAAGAACAATGGCTCAGCAGGGAGAGTGTTTTTAACCCTGAAACATAAATAGCAAATCTTGTGAACCCTATTGTATCCTGTCCTCTTTGAGCAGGAAAGGGCTGACCGGCTGAAGCAGACAAAGGAAGACAGTTTGTGTAGGAAAATAAAGCTGCTTCCTCAATGTGGCACTACTTGAACTGGTATGAAATTGAATAACTGTTTCATAATAAGCTGATAGCAGGACCATGGGTTAATATTTCTTTTTAAAATCTTTTTAAAACCTGAACTTACAGACTCAAGTACCCATCTCAGACTGTCGCTCATTTACAATTTGTTTACCAGCATGTTTTTACAGATGCACTATGTAGGCCACAATGGACTGATAAGAGACAGATAATGTGTAGTATAAAAACAAGTGCCTAGTCACTTATTAAACCTATTGAAGTAATTTTGGTCACATTTTATTTCCTTATAAATCTTACATGATATAAAGGGTTATAAATCAACATGTGAGCTGAATATGTTGTCACGTTGACCCACTCCATCATAAAAATAATTGATATTTATTATTAAATTGATCATATTGGATCAATAATTGCATCTGAAATTATTTCATGATTGTGAATCTAATGTTTTGATTAGTCATTCCCACACCACCTTTGCAGTTTCTCTATGATTATGATATGAATTATTTCAATAAGGGCAATTGATTCCATTACTTTTAACCTACCAGCACTGCACCTGCAAGAAAAGACATAGCATGTTCTTCATTACAGTAGCATACTTTGCCATTTCTATTCATTAAATATTAAATTAAATATCAATTCCAGAGGAAATCACTTAGAGGTTAAATTTCAAATACAATGGTTTCCTTATTATACTCTGTAATTGTGCACCATTGTGGAAATGTAACCCAATAAACTTCCATGATATGAAATATAATAAATGTAGTCAATAGTTAACAGTAGTCAAAGAGTCGTTTATGATTTGTTTACCCAACATTTTACAGCATGCATTCTTATGTGAAGCCATTAGATAAAGCTTGTTATTGTCCAACACAAGGACGTAGTGTAGAAATAAATCACTTGTGTGGGTTATACAGCACTCTGTGCAGTAAACGGAACAATGGTGATCCTTCCTTGAACTCTGTTTCTCTTCATCCAAAAGACCTCATTAGTTAGTGCTGAATCACAAACACACACCCGGTCCCTGTATGTGTGAAACGTGCAAGTGATTGGTGACTGATAAAGGACAGAGCAAGAAAGTGGAGCAGCACATTTGTCTCCTGCAGCAGCAGCAGCAGCAGCAGCAAGCAAAGGCCAAAGATGTGACACATATGAATCTGTAAAGCTCTTTTAAGAACATAATCTCAGTTTTCATCTGACTGGGTCAGACCCACAAGTCTAACATGATCTGGAACTGATGGCCAGTAAAAACAAAGCTACAAAGTGGGAGCAAAACACAGGTTGACCAGCAACTCAGAGACCCAGGCCTGATTATTATGGAGGATGCAGTTGCAGAAAAATACACACAATTACAAAACAGTTCATTAGATGAAAATAATATAATTAAGATTCCACCAGAAGAAATTGAGGCTGATTAATGCCATATTAATGTGACGTGTGATTCATATTTTAACTTACCCACATTGATCCTACGAGGAAAGGACAAAAGGGAAGGAGATCAAGTATCTATTTAAGGCTACCACCTAACTATCCAAGTTCATCATTTTTGTTTCTGAACATTTTAAGCAAACTGTGAAAAAGGAATACCAACCTTCTTTACTTTTTTGTACTTTTCTTTCTTTCTCTTCTTCCTCTCTTGTTTTGCCTCATCATCCACCAGAGGCTCATATCTCTCTGGCAGAAAGGCAAAGTGTATTTCTCTGTGGCACTTCTCATTCTGCCAGCTGTTGCCTGCCTCTGGGCAGCTGTCACCGTCGGCACAGCTCTCCTCACAGTCCACATGTCGCTGATACTTGCATGCTGCTGCAGGACTCGGAGTCTCACCTGTTGCTTCTCCTGAGTTTCTGTTAAACAGCCTTGACGGAAGAGATTTGGTCTTCATGTCGTCTCCTCATAGCACTTCACAGGGAGAGAATGAAAAAGGCACTCGTTTCCACAGGAGGTCAGGGATGTTGTCAACAAACTTTACATCCATGAGTGGAAGTGCATTCCAGAGGACCGCCTCGTGTGGGAGATTTGGCTCAGAGCCCTTAAAGGTGCAAATATCGCCCCACATGACTGACCTTAATAGTTCTGAGGGTTTCAGGTTAAAGGTTTAAAACATGGATCTAAATCAAAATGACTTTTATCCAGTGAATCAGTAGAGATCATGGACATTCATCAAAGATTATGTGTGTCATACTGTGTTCCAACACATAATTAAAAAAAGTATACCTCTCTTAGTGTAATCTTTTTTAAATTATCCATCCAACCTTTTAAGTTGACTTAAGTTGGAACTCAAGTGAAAAACACTTATGTTATTTTCTTATATCCATTAAAAAAACACAACACTGAATCTTTTAACTAATTTATTCATTTATAATGAAAAACAACAAAAGAAAAAAAAAAAGATACAAAATACTTGCGCTCTGTACAAAACCCTGAATGTAATCCAATCTTATAGGAAACATTTAATATGCTATCTCTGAACAGTAAACTTATTTACTAACAAAACCCACAAAGCCCACTTTATGAATAAAATAGATGTGGCTGCATTTCTTTTTTTTTTTTTACAATGATAGGCTTTAAGTATTAAGCAACTCTCTGATGGTGAAATAAACTAGCAACGCTACTGGTGGTTGTCATGATTTGTTGGCGAGTCATTGTGGCTCCGGTCTGGATCTTTCATTCGTAAGATGTGGGTGTTTTCGCTTACAGGAAGAGTGCTGCAGAAAACAAACAAACAAACATGTCAACAGAGTCTTACCTTTGAGGGTTCAGGTGAAGAGAATTAAGCTTTTCCTGGGGCAAACAATTCAAGGATGGCACTAAAACTCACACGGCATTTGTTATTCCTGAAAGGATTATTCCAGGGGCATTAAATTCAAAAGTGAGCTTGAGACCCCTGGATTAGTCCATAGTTAATTTACAGAGTTAGTTAACAAAGAAATTTGATATACACTACAAACAGAAGGAGGTTGTATAAATGATTACCTCATGCTTTGTGGAGTGAGGAATATAAACTGCCTTTTGCGTTGACCAGCAGCCACTTTCAGCATCATGTCCATTGATATCCTCCTGTTCACCATGTCCTAATTAAACAAAACAAAACAAAACCCAGGATAACATTTGGTTGTTTGATAAATCAAGCTAGACAAAGAGAGACCGTTCCTCAGTATTTACTTCATAGTTCAGGAAGTTTTATTGTCCAGACAGACTCAACACAACTGATTAAAAAAAACATTATCTTATTACCATGTAAACGTCAAACTCATCGAGGCAGCGGAAAGGCGCCTCTGTGATGGCCCAAAGAGAGAGCACGAAGCAAACAGTGGAGAAGGAGCGCTCGCCTCCAGACAGAGAACGCATGTCTCTCAGGTCAGTCCCGCTTCCCTGGCCTGGCTGAACCTACACAGCAGTGGATAAGAAATTCATTTTGTACAAAAAAAAAAACCCCATTTGATGCCATGATTCCATGATCTCAGATGACATTGCATTGACTTCCTGGAGACTTGTTCTAACCTTAACCATAACTACTACTGGCCAGATTCCTAACCTCAACCTAACCCTGACCTCAGTTTAACTTTAAAACATGTCTCCACCTTAAAATGTAGTCATTTACGCCATGGGGACTTAGGTTTTTGTTCCTATAAAAGGAAGACAAGTGCCCATAATGCGAGTGTGTAGACAGATTTAGGTCCCCACAGCATAAGGAATACCAGGTACACACAAACAGGATAACGACTCCATCCCCGAGTGTCCCTGTCAGTTTGCTAACATTACTCCTTACCACCATGTCTTCAACTCCACTTTCCATCTTAACCTCAATCTGTCCCCACTTGGCCCTGTCATGGTCTCCCTGTCCCTCTTCTTCAGTTTCCTTCCTGTTATGTTCCTTCTCCTTTCTATGGCCAGCCATCTCTCCTTCTTCCTCCTGATGTTTCTGCTGCTGGTTTTCTGGTGCTGGTGGCACCTGCAGTAAACATGTCCGTTATTTTGGAGCACTTCTGGGCAAATTGCTTCCGTGTTTTTTTGCCTGCCCTGGCCGACGGTTGCCTGCCCGGCCTCAAGGGGGAGAAAAAAGTCAGTGTTGTCTAGTGGAAGGTGCGTCGTCCCACTGGGAAGAATACCATTCCAGCCCTGTGACAGAACAAACTAGTAGCCTAAAATACAGATAGAATTCTATTTTGTCTCCTGTTTAAAGCCAGAAATAAACTATTACCAGAAAGTCAGCAGGCAATATTTATGTTGAGGTCAAATGAGGAAGGAAAAATGTCACTGGTCCACTTGCACGTACCACTCTAAGACAAATAACTGGAATTTCGTATTTCGACAATAATTTCAAGTTTGGTTGACTTTCATCTGAATGATAAATGTTTTCCGTATGATTTTCCATGCATTGATGGTGTGTTTAGTTTTTAAAACCTGTTAGTGGACAATGAGCAAAATATAAATGAATAAATGAACTGGAATATGCATTATTAAAATGATTATGTGTTGTCCCACTAATTGATCAAATTACGTTCTTACTGAAATGGAGAGCGTTTCGTTCTTGTGATCAAAGGTCATACTTCCAGTGTAGCCCCTCTGTTTCAACATGCTGTCAAAGTAGTATTTACAGCGGGCAGAGAGGAATCTAAAACAATAAAGAGATGGATCAGATGGACAATGAGGGAAGGATCAAAGCATGAGAATAAACCAGTCTGACCATGGTCACATTATCAATTTCAGTTTTGACAACTTGCCTCCTGAGCTCGGCGTAAACATACAGTCTGCGGTTCATCACATTGTCCAGGCATTTGATGAAGCTGTTGAGGTTCTTCACTTGATGTGTGAGGTTCTTGTAGCTCTCCAGAGCCTCGTGGTACTGTCTACATGTGAGAAATGTGAAGGGAGAAGAAGCTTTATGGGTTTACATGCATCAGCCGTTGCTTGGAACAGGAGTCAAGACAACCTACCTTACAATCTCCTCACGGTCACCTTGTTGTTCCTGCTGGGACGAGATCTTAGCTTTCAGACGAGTGATCTCACTGTCCAGACTTTTGGCCGTGCGACGCACTTCCACGCGCTCTGGGGAGATTTCTGTAGCCTTGGCTACAGATGCCTGACCCACAGAGTAAAGCGAATCGTCAGACTCTGAGTTTTATAAAAAAAACTCCCACAAGCCACAGCTTAGAACAGATTAACAATCTTACAACATAATCAGATGTCTTTAAGCCATTTTGAATACTAGAACTCACACCCTTACATACCTGATGTTCCTGCTCCTTGCTTTTCACGTTGGCTTCGAGGGTCTGGATGTTGTGGAGATGGGTGCTGCGCTTCTCTTCGTAGTGTTTTTTGTGATGCTTGCACTTCATCACATCCTGGTCAGTTTTACTCAGCTCATCCTGTGGCAGAACAAACGTTTAATGTTGATTTGATTAGAACTAACGATTATTATTATCTGTCGATTATTTTCTCGATTAATCCATAAAATATCAGAAAACCTTAAATGTTGATCACCAAACCTGGAAATGATGATGTTCTCAAATGATTAACTTTTAATGATTTCTTCGTTATCCAGAGCAAAGAAATTACGAAAATATTCACATTTAAGAAGCTTAAACAATCGGAAATCTTGTTTTAATCATGAAAAAAGCTTCAAACCGATTAATCGATTATCGTAATAGTTGTCAATTAATTTAGTAATCGATTAATAATCGATTCATCGATTAATCGTTTCAGCTCTACATTTGATCTTGTGCTTGTGGAAAAATAATGCAATAATAAGTAGACATCTTAAACCTTGCACTTGTACCTTGATTGGATCAGCTTCCTCTCGGATGGTGTTGATCTGCTCTTTGTGTCGCTTGTACTCCTGCTCTGCCTCCTCGTAGGAAGTCCTGAGGTTGGCCATCTGATTTCTCGTCTCCTCGTACTCGGCACGCTTGGATGCAATCTTTGTAATTATCTCCTGAAGTTCCTCCTCCTGTGGTGAAATTGTGTCACCAATAGTTCATCATTTAAAAGTATTGCATGTTGTGAATGACATTTGTGTATACAGATACATCTTTGTCTGTTTTGTACAAACCAGAGGGTTTAAGTCCTCCGACTGAGGCTCTTCCACATTCTGCAGGTCACTTAGCTCCAGCTGTAGTTTTGTGGCTTTATCCTAAATATTTAAACATGTGTCATTATCAAACTCGTAGTCTGAATATTGTGTCAAAATAAGATTAATACCGATTTGTAGGAGGTAAAAATATTTACTTTAGTCGTCTTCTGCTCCATGTAAGTTCTCCTCAGCAGCCCTTCATTCTGTTTGATGTCTTCATTTATCTTTTTTATCTGTTGCTGGATACGAGTTGCCTGAGCTTTCTGGTTCTCTATCTCCTTCTGCAAATGTCTGATTTCCTCTTCAACATCTCCAGAGAGGTAGTTGGCTCTGGTCTGATCAGCGGTATAACTGCGGCTGTTGTCGATCTGATCTCCGTCTTTAGAGAAGGCCAGGTAACAGTTCTGGGGAGGGTTTCTGCTCTGCATCACTCGCCGAGCCTCTGTTCGATTCTACAAACCCCAAAAAAACTAAAGAAATCAGTGTACCATACCTTCACAATACTAAAACACGTCATCATAAGAGTATGAGTGTGTGTCTTAATATATGACAAAATGGATAAAATCACATCATCACAGACTTTGTAGATAGTTTGACTTCATATAATATGGCTGCGTAGCATATTTAATTTTTATTGTACTTTTATTTTGAAAAAGAAAAAGGCTTTTACCTTAATGAGTAGAATACTTTCTATGCCCCGCTGATCTATCAGGCAGTTTGCGACAATGTGGTCCTCAATCTCCAGAGCTTGAAGCACTGAGGGATATTGAGGGTGATTCACAGCCCTGTCACATGAGACACAACAAACCAATATCACTTAAACATTATAGGGATATTTCAGGCTTTAAGAACTGTGGTCCTGTGAGGAACATAGAGGACACAGAGTCAGAACCTTACATACAGCTGTCTGCCCTGTGTGTGCCTAGATTATGTATCAGAACCGGCAGACACTCAGTAAAAAACACATGGAAAAAAATAAATGTTAAGCCACTTAACAAAAGGCTCACAAAATAAAGTTCACAATATCTTAAAAAATATGTTTACCTCTTTATCTTGGCATGACGGCCAGAAACTGAAATGTATAAATCACTCACTCTTTCGAACCAAAGTCCACAAAGAAAAACATCACCATGGTCAAATGAATAAATTTAAGTGACTGATTCTCGTCATCTACTTTGGTGTGGGGGAGTGGCTGTCGAACGGTGGGAAAAGTAACAAACATATTGCAGACTTATGCAGGATTTTATTTGGCAAGTCCCTTAGTGATTGGTTAAACCTCCTATCTTTTAGCATCCATGATATCAGTGACAGCGAGTGTCCACAGAAAGCGCACTGCAGCAAAATCAGTGTTGTCAATACCTCATATGGGTGTGTTAAACAAATTAAAATGAGCTTATTCCTGCAGTTACTAATATACCAATGTTATTGTTGTTTGTAACAACAAAACCTTCAAGCCCAATGCTTTGTTTTGGGGCAATGTTCTACCATATAGTTAACAAGCTCTTAATGTATGTTTTCGTGAACAATGTTCATGTCCTCACCTCCTCGTCGTATCATGGAGTCGAGGGATGAATTGGCTGGTAATGATGGTTGGTCTGCGACCACCTTGGTACGCTCTAGCCATGAGTCCCTGTAGTACCTTCTCATCTTCATAATTGTCACAGGTGAAGGCCTGCAGCTGCCCTTTAAGACAAACTTCTACAGCCAAGGCCAGCTCAGGATCCTTTAGGCTAATTAGGTAACCTGTAGGAGACAAAAGTGATCTTAAATCATAGTACAGTACATCATAAATAAAGTACTTATTTTACAATAAAAATTCACTACACTACTATTTGTAATACTAGACACCAAGTCTTACCCAGAGGTCCTCTGGGTTTTTGCTTGAACTGGCCCCTTTTGTGAGCCTCCTCAATGGCAGTGAGCAGTGCAGGCATGTGCTCTCCGAAACGCCGCAGCCGATTGGAGCGACTGCTTTCCAGAGTCCGCACGTTTCTTTCGTTGGCATCGATAGACTTTTGCAGTACTGCCAGTTCTCTCCTGAGGAGAGATGGAGGTGGACAATTTGTTGTGTCAGAGGCTAATGCAGCGGTAATGATTGTTCTGCCGAGTTTAATCTGCACACCAGCAGGACTTAATTATAAGAATTACTGAGGGAGGGATTCACATAAAACGTATCTGTGAATAATTTTCTCTTTTGTCCCGAGATCATGATTCACACGTGATCTTGTTTTTGGCATCCCTACCCAATCTTTCCATGTTCTTCCTTTAATCGGGTGCAGGCATGTTGATACTGGTCAGTCTGCTGGCTCAGAGTGGAGATGTGGTGTGTTATGTTCTCCAGCTCAGCCTTTATCTGCTCCATATGCTCTGTCCTGGCTTGACTCTCTGCTCCTGTGGTCTGACTGATGCTAGAGAGACAAAAAAAAGAAAAAGGTGATAACATAAACTAGACAAAAGATGTGAAAGACATGGGAATGGTCACACAAGAAGAGCAAACAAGATGAAGTCAAACCTTAGCTTGAGATCATTGATCCTTGTGGACAACTGAGCCTTGTCCTTTTCCAGGTCCCTCAGGTTAGCTTTGCATCGGTGGACAGTTACCTAAAGTGCACACATAGATAAGGAGCAGAAAAATGAAGCCATTTACAGAGTTTCACACAATTATAACAGTGACTTCAAAGAGCTGGAACAAACAACAAACACACTACAGTATTTAATGTAAAAAACATGCAAGTGACTGAAATTGCAATGTTATGAAGTTGATTAAAAGGAAATGTGAAATAATACCAGAGGTATAAAACAATATGGACCCTGACCTCACAGGACTTGAGAAGAGTATTACGTCTTTGCGCCTCAGCCTTAAGCTCGGTGCATCTGGGCTGGAGGTCCTGGACCTGTTGGGTGATCCCCTCCAACTGTTCCTGAATCTGTTTGTACTTCTTCTCAGACTCCTCAACCTTATGCTGCACAATCACAGTCAGAGATGTAGTCAGTTTAACGTTACGCATGGTGTGAGCAAAGTACTTACTTAACAACTACTAATAGTAGGTAGAGCCAAGAATACACACTTTTGATAACTCTGGTTTTATACTAACAAATAACAATGTTTTCACTAATTTACTCTCATACCTTCCACTCATCAACTTTCTCATCATATTTCTCTGTGGACTTTCTGTCCAACTGCAGCTTTTCCTTCATCGGCTCCAACTCCTTCTCCATTTCGGTCACCTGCAAATTTTACCACATGCACCAACAGCCATAAATATTTAGATGGACGGTCTTTTAAGTAATGAATGCACAAACCCAATATCATTAGCACACAGGCAGAAAATTGGTTCAAGAAAACCGTTAGAAATGATCTTACCAAAGCCCAAGCCATCTGCTTCCGTAACTCCTCCAGTTTGGTGGACATTTCGTCAAGAGATGTCAGGCTCTTGTAACATTCCTCTTTTTCACGATAATTCTGCTTTATATCTTTCAAGTGCTGCAACAGTCATAATCAGACATGGCCACACAAAATTAGCTAGTCGTAAACTGAGGTATTTCAAAGTATATCCAAAATAGGAGTCTAAAATATAATTACGTAAGATAATGTATTAAGCGAAAAACACAATTACTTCACTGTGTTGCTCCACTTTATCAGCAGTGACATGCTTGGTGCTTTTGATGTAAACAAAGTCCTCTCTCATCTGGTCCAGTTGTGTGGCTTTCATAAAAAACTGAGCAACAGAAAAGAAAGTTAAAAGAATCTTACCAGACCAATAGGAATAGGCACATTTATTATTATTTTTACATTTATTATTTTAGACAAACCTTGTACTTGTCCCCTTCTCCTTTTGAATGTAAGAAGTATTTGCTCATCTCTTGAGTCAGAACTGAAATAGGATTGTTGACCTTTGGAGAAAATTTAAATAAATAACAGGTTAAAAATGACTCCTGCTCATCAAGACCCATTAGATTACACACCGTTATAATTATGTTAACACCTATGTACTGAATAAGACTTGTTTTGCTCATACCTGAATATTAAAATTGTCCAGCATGGACATAAGCTCTTCCTTCTTTGTTGAGACAACTTGACCTGAGAGAGCAAAGAAGATTTTATAAAAACATTCTTAATGTGTAATGAGAGGAAGCAGCTACTGGAGCTCCAGACTAATATGACAAGATATTGCCTATTGTCATCTTCAACAGTGTTTTGTAATTGTTATTTTGACGTGATATTGCGATCGCAAATTGTAGCAGTGGTTCCACATAGCGTTTCATGGCTTTTACCTGACTTGCTCTTCAGTTTATAGGTTCTCAACCCCTCTCGTGTTATTCTGAGGTCTACAGTGATGGCTGGACCAAACACTTCAGGTTTGTAAGCATCCTTTCCTCTGTTACGCAGGGTAACCGACACATCAGCTGAGCTGAGGAAACAGGGATGACATGTGTGGTGCAACAAATTAAAGTGCCAAAAAACAATGTCTATTACATAGTGTTGATAATAATTTACCTTTCTCCTTCTTTGACAAAACCTTTGAGGGATGATCCTCTGTTTGTAGCCTGTGCATTGCCACCTAGAGCAACTATGAGAGCAGTCAAGACGGCACTCTTCCCACCTTAAAATAATACAAAAGTGAGTTCAAATGGAGCTTGTGTACAATGACTGTTGTCAGCTCCTTTAAAATACGTGACGTTAATGTGACAAAAGGCTATAGTATGTGACATTAAATTTCTAATCTGACAAATTAAGTTAATGCACCAGTTGCCATGGTAACTGAAAGATTTTCAATAAACCTAGTTGCTGGGGAAGGAGACAGTATCATTTCTGTTATTTTCACTTAATTTCTGGAACACCGTACTTGTTTAATGTTTTCACTTACTTCCATTGTTGCCGACAACAAAGTTGACATTGGAACCAAAGGCGAATGGGCCGAGGAGTGTGTGGCACATGAAGTTCTTTAAGGTGATGCTCTCCACAATCCCTGCATCTCTCACTACATCATCACCACCACTACCACCATCTTGGACCTTAACACAAGTTTTATTTCTGTCAAACCACTCATCAATTTCCTGCCACATATCCAAATACGTGTATGTTTTCGGAACACATTTCAAAAGGAAACAAATATTAAATACTACAGATAAATTTTTCTCATCAAGTTTCATGCACAAATGTGCATGAATGTGCATGGTCTTTTGCTGCTGTAGCCCATCCACCACAAACTTTGACATGTTGTGTGTTCAGTGATGGTGTTTTACATAACACGGTTGTAAGTGACTGGTGTCTTTCTACATGTTTGAACCAGTATGCCCACTCTCATATGACCTCTGGCATCTGCAAGGCTTTTAGGTCCAGAGAATGGCACTCATTTTACCATAATCTTTACCATTCTCATGCAAAAAATTCCCTGTAGATCAGCAGTTTGTGAAATACTCCAAAACAGTTAATAGTGTAAATCCCGCCATTGTCAAGTTATCGTGAGGGGTATTATCGCGATACAAATCGTATTAATATGTTGTAACATGTTGGTGAACGTACATACCTGGCTCAAAACAGGGTCGTCCTGGTCGTTATCATCAACATTGTCATTATCGTCATCTTCTTCCTCCACAGCTCTGACCCGTTTGTTGAGGCTTTCACTGACAGAGCTGTTTTTTCTTTTAGACATTCTGATCACACGCACACCACATCGTAGGGGAAATGAAAATGAAACTTAATACATGTTACAATCGCATCATCGAGTCATGCAATGATGTTTTAGTGATGTTAGTTGAACATTCATTGCTCACATTTACTGGACTTTGAGATGCTCAGAACACTGACCGCACATGAACGTATAGGCAACAACAACGGTGTTCTATCGCTAGTAGACATAAGTGTACATAAGTCGCACGGCTAGCTCCCACTACATGCTAAACGTTAAAAAAAGTTACTATGTCGTTGCGTATTTCCGTGTGTTTCTGTAGTATTATAGAAGCAGAAAAGGGGTTACCGTATCCATCATAGTTAGCGATTGCTTACCTAGACTAAAGCGGTCTCACACAGCCACACAACTCTCTTCACAACACAGCCGTTGAGTGTTGAGGACCCCTCTCTGGAATATTTATCGAATTCGCGCTCACCGCTCCCGCACAAGACCTCGCGAGAGTCAACGAGTTTATTTCCGGGTTGAGCGGCTCATAGAGCATGCGCATGCGTGATGATGTTTACCGTGACATAAGATCATTTATTATAAAATGTTTTGATTCATGGTATTTTAAAGATGTCATGTTTAGTATTTAGTACATTTGTAATGGAAAAAAGCTCCTCATTTCACGGGTAAGTACTGTATGCTAATATTCAAAGTTGCTGTAAACTGGGAAAACAAACTACGAAAAAAACAGAGTGTGTACATTGTGGAACATTTTCTGTTAACTATGTTATTTGACATCAAACTAATATGTAATAACAGGTAAACACATTTTAAATATTTCTACAGTTTTATTGCCAACAAATATTGCTTTCACAGAATATAAAGTGTATCATCATTATAGTAATATCATTCTTACATTGATATTATATTAATATAATTATCAGAAAATATAAAAAAATTAAGTCATGCCAGAAAAACTGCAGACTCATGATCACATTATAAGGAACAATAGTAAAGTAAAGTAGTTTTATAACTCCAGATTATTGCATTAAACCTGTTTATCTTCAAATAAGATTTTTCTGGGCTGTTTATGGCCTTTAGAAAAGTTTTACAAATATGATGCTCCATGAATTAAAAATATAGAATATAAAGATCTATAGATGCCTATGTACATGTCTTGAGGTGTCCTGTGAACAAAGGTGTCTCTTTTATTATTGTGGTCAATGGGAAAATAGGGTTTTGGGCCACTTGAGTATTTTTGTTGCAGTACCACGAGTGGCCACTGGGAAAAAATGTCAGATTCTATTATACAGAATATTCTTTATCAATTCGATACCACATCAGTTTTTTTTTCAGTTACATTTATTATAAAGTGGTAATTCCCCTGACTGTCTTACATTTATAGATAAGCTACACAAAGACAAGAGTGCAAGACCATGTATAAATAATCTTGAAAGCCACAATAATGAAGGATGCTGCGGGCAAACAGCTACAGCACACAGTTGATTTTTGGCAGGTCTTCCAAGGCCAGGAACCTGTTCAATTTGAATTCAAAGTCAATGGGACGCTCTCTAGGAGGCTTGTACTTCCCTCTCATGGTTGAGGTCAGGTAGGGAATGAGGGCACAGTTCTCTTCAAACAAGGCAAGCTTCTTTTTGTACATCTGACGAGTGTAGTCTGTGCTTTTGTGGTTGAAAGCTAAAAAGAAAAAAAAAAGTAAAATATATGTACTTTGATAAATGCTGTGAACAATCTAGTTGTCAACCTTGTCTTTTGTTTACCTTTCAGATATACGGCCACATAGACGAGTGCTGATCGTTTTGTACTGAGAAAGGGATACTTTGGTTTGAGACATCCAACAGCTGTCGTGGCCTTGATGACTGCGACTGCCACACCCTGAAAATACATCAGACCAGGTATCACACAAAATCACTTTTTGGGCATCTCTTAAAATGGTGGTATTCTTGGGGTGTGATTGAGTGTGTTTGACCTGTTCCAGGTAACCCAGTGTTGGGAGAGAGGTGAGGGGCACAGGCTCACTAAGAGGAGGAACTTTACTAGGCAGGGTCTGGTCCCAGTAGGTCTCAGGAGTCCTTGAGAGACAATGTGTGAAACAAGCTTCGGTGATTTATATTAAAAAAAATGTTACAGTCATGAAACATGCAAAAGTATAATACCTCAAAAACATTTCCCGTTCCTGTTTTGTCTTGAAGATATAAATACGTTCTTTGTATTCCACTGCATATTCCAACTTTCCTTGAACAAGGGCTTCATACCTAAGACAAAATAAACATTCAAGAATACACAATATTAAATATGGTAAAAAGTGACAATAAAAAGAGATGTGACAACAATTTTGTCCTTTAAGATATTTGCTTTGGCTGTGTGAGATGTAGAGTGAATCTCTATATTTTCCAGTCAGTATTGCTTACATTGTGTTTACATTATGTGCTTACACAATTTACATTAGTTTAAAATCAGGTAAAACCTCTCTGATCACTCATCAATTAAAATGAGTTATTTTTACTGTGGAGCTGGAAAAAAACAATAATTAGTGTTTGTAAATGCAGTATCTTGTCTAACAAGTCGGGTAGATTTGAACTTTTAAGAGGATGAATACTACAGTACCTTTGCTTTCCCTCCAGGTAAGTGACAGGGCAAAAGCCCTTCAACTCGACTTGCTGTGGGAACCTGTCCTTCACTTGTATCTCAGTTAGCTTTCTTGGCAGCAGGTGGGGTTGCGGGTGAGTGTGTGGGCAGCCAGGAGGCACAAACTGATCTGGAGTGGACAGGAACTTCTGTCATTGAGAGAACAATACATTACTGTTAATAAAAATTTAACAATTTTAGTAAAAACACCATGAACACACAAAATAGCTGAAGAGAAGCTTCTCAACAGTTACCTCAACATGGTCTCCCCCACACATTTTGTAATACTGTCCCCTGTACTGGGCTGCGTGTGTCAAAGCTGCAGTTTCTGAGCAGTCCACTAGGTGGTGATGTAAAGCCAGACAGACAGGACAGTACAGGCCAAACTCTCCAAGCCGACAGTGCAGCTCCTGTGGTGTGACACACAGCCTGTTGATGCAGGCTGCTTTACCTGGAAAGCAATTAAATGCATGTAAAGAATGACCTGATGTTTGTCATCTAACACTTAAACAACATTTGCATTTATTTTATGTTTTAAATGTGCATTAAAAATAGTAATGCATCCCCTTAGAATAGTGTTTGACTTCAGGTGTAAAAGCCCTGTGGAGCCGATGTCTGATAATGCTACTTACCGCTCCATGCTCTTTCAAGGAAGTTGTGGATATATGTCGTGCTGATACTGACTTCCTTTAAAAGGCTGCTCCATATCCACCATTTGCTCTTTAGGGCATCAAGCACAATCCAGTTCTGATATTGTTGCTGAAAGTATTTCTTCACCTGCTCAACTTCCTGTTTGTAATGAGAGTTACGAATGTGTAGGATCTCAGTGCTGTCGTGCATCAGGTGAGGCCTATAATGAGAGGAGGAACATCAAGCATGATACATTTGTTTGATATTAACTTTGAAGGTTTCTACAGGGTTGGAGTATCAGTCTTGTTATTTGTTGTGTGTGCTCTCTCACTTGTTGGATTTCATCTTGTCCAAATGACCTCTTTTCAGCACCTCCACTGTGTCCAGCTCTAGCTCAGTCACTATCATGGGGATGATACTTCGAGAACCAAGGAGTTCTGCCTGTTTAAGTGTCATCGGAAAGCCGTCCAACACATACCTGGAGTGCCAAGTAAGGAAATGCAGATAAACCTTATCTTAGTAAGATAAGGTTATTAAGATATCTTAAATTTCACGGCTCAGGATCTTTTCAGGTCTTGAGTGTTCACTGTCTCACCCTCGTGTGATGCAAACCGAGCTCATGAGCGCCACCTCCAGACACTGAATGGCTAGTTCATCTGGCACAACAAGGCCTTGGGAGAGATGCTTTTTCATCTGGACTGCCAGGTCAGTGTGCTCCTGTGTGTCAAGCACCATACGCATAACACTGCCAATGGACAGCCGCGCCACTCCATATTTCTGAGCAAACATCTGTGCCACTGAAAAAGAACCAGGCACGAAGATAAGCATACTAGACAGTGGCGACTTCGAGGCGATAATGTTGCAGTTGTTGTTTGTCATACCAGAGGTTTTTCCAGATTTGGGCGGTCCAAGGACAGCCATTTTTACAGGGAGGGATGGCTTTGGCTTTGGCTGCCTGAGATACTTCAAAGGGTTCAACGTAAATGTCTTGCGGTTTTCCTTCGATGCAAAGAAGTAAATATACTGATTGAAGATCAGTGGATATGTGGTACTGAGCGGCCACTGCAGAGGCTGGATTATGTTTCTCTCTTTGTATAACTGTGAAAGCAAGATGTGTAAGGATAAAGAATAGGTTACTCCTAGAGCAGTTATTTATGACAAAAATAAAGACCTCATCTCCCAGGTGATGAGGCCATTCCTGAATTACACCTGCCTTGATGGGATCCCAGCAGCGGAAGGCACTGTGGAACTTGTAAGAGGAAAGCAGCAGCTTCTGTGCCAGGCTGTATGAGATTGGTTGACACTTTTGGAAAAGTGACTCCCTGTTAGTCAGCAGAGGTTGCAATTTCTGGAGGAGCTGATGCCGCACATATCGAGGCTTTCGAGATGCACTAATTGAGATGCTGGGTATGTTTTGCTCACTTAAAAGCTCCTGATTATGGACAAGCACAAAGCAGAATATATTAAGTACAGTAAAAACAATGTAAAGCTTTTTTTTTTTCTAAAAATGACACAAAGGCAGGAACTGTAAATGTCTAGTTGAGTGTTTTCATGGGTTTGTGTTTGTCTTTGTACCGTTACAATAGCAAGACTGTTTTCATCCGACACAAAGCGCTCCTCTATCTCCATCTCCAGCCTCTCAGTAGCTGCATCCTCAGTCTCCTCACTCTTTGCGTCTTCATTATCCTCCTCTAAAGGAAACTCATCCTCCAGAATGGCCTCTATTTCTTCCTCTATGTTATCTTTAACCTCTTCCTCTTCATTGTCTTCTTCATCCCTGTGAAACTAACAGATTATATGATAAAGAGTAGAAGGAATAGTTATCCAGTGAAGGGCATAGAATCCCAGTGTTTATGGTGAAACGGCTAACCTTTGCTGATGTAGCACCTTTCTCTGCCATTAGTTCGGCCTTCCTCTTGACAATGTTCTCCTCCTGTACAAAAGTATAACTGATATTCACACATCTGCATTGACTCTTGGAACTAATTGTTCACAGTAAAATTGGCAGAAAAACTTTACTCCCAAACAAATATAGTACTGACCTGTTTTTTCTTACGCAGATCATGAAGGACGTTCAGCTGTGTGTCCTGGTGGTTGCGGTGCTCACGCCACTTTTCCAGGTATGTCGGCAACAGACGTTTCTGAACTTCCGCGACGTCCACTGACATCATGACCACAATGTCAGGGTAAAGCTGTTGCTGCATCATGTACTGCACTTCATCAGGATGATGTGGGAAGCCCTCCAAGATAAAACCAGTGGACCTACAAGATAGAATCTTGAGGTCAGGGGGACACAAAGATAAACACACTACACAACTCTGTGAAGGTATGTAAATAAAAAGACAAAATCCATATATAATAATTAAATTCCATAACCATATTTTTACAATACTAATCAACACAGGTTAATAAAAAGTAAGATATAGTGTATTTCAGTATAAATGTGACATGGTTTGTATTCAGCAGGTTTTAAAGAGATAAATAAAGGGGTTAAAGGAAGTTCAACATTTTCAAAAGAAAATGCTTATATATTTGATTGACATCAGCCATCCCAACTAAAACTGGGGTATTGGATGTTTTTGTGTGTATTATAGAAATAGTGATTATATTGGACAAAGGATGCTGAAGCTGGAGCAAAGGAAAAGGAAAAGAGGACGACCACAGAGAAGGTTCACAGATACTGTTTAGGGGACAGTTATTGTAACAGAAGAGGACACGGGGTAGAGGATAAGATGGAGGCAAATCCGCTGTGGCAACCCTTAAAGGGAGAAGTCGAAAGAAGAAGAAGAACTTAATTTGTGCACTGTGTACAGGTACACGCACATGTATGGCTCTTGTTTCCAGTAAGGTGCAATAACCATGTCCAAGACCTGTGGACTGAGTGGATCTCCATTTGATAGATAGGCTTTGATGGCCATTTCCTCATCAGTCAGTACCACTTCCGGCTGTAGACACACAATAAATACACAATCATTTTATGTTAGACAAAATCATAATACACCAGTTACTCGTACTAACTAGAAACTGATTTTAGTTTATTGACACTGACCTCAGTGTTGTTCATGTTGGCAGAAGTATCCTCCACAGGCTCCTCCTCTCTGTCCTGCCTCTTGGCCTCCTTAATAAGGGCATTCAGGTGTTTCAGAGACTCCTCTGAGTTATCTACCTCATCAGCATAAAGCACCTGCTTCTTTGTCTTGGACATGATGAGCATTTGGAGCTGCTCCCTGAACTGAATATGGAAGAGGCTCAGCTGTTGTGCGAGCCACTGACCATGGGAGGTCTTTCCTGACCCACGAGTGCCAAGGAAAAAGACCCGCAGAGCAGGAGGCTTGGATAGAAAAACAGAATAATATGTGAGAATTTATCTTTTATTTATCCACATCTTCTTTCTGGGCTCATGCCATCTCGTACCTTGAGTGGCTCACTCCTCGCAACAAACTGTGCAGGGTTTTGAAGAAAGGCATCCCTTGCTTCAGTGCTGGAGAAGTAGAAGGTTTTCTCGCGATACCTGGCTGATATTTCATCTGTACAGGGCTTCAGGACGTTATGGTTTTTTAAGGCCACAGGACAGAAATGATGAGTATCACCGAGTAACCTCTTGGCTGTTGTGTCCACCTATGGTTTATTTAGAAAGATGAAATGCAGCATTTTCAACATTTGTTCATATTTCAGCAACTCTGCGTCTTAAAAAGTAACACATAATGTCACAGAATGAGGTTGGAAAGTGAAAAGATTCTTCACTTCACTAACTTCATCTTCCTCCTCTGATGCATCATGATCACTAGTGCTGTCCTCAGCTCTCTCTAGCTCTGCTAAGGCTTCAGCATCCTCTGCCTCCTCATCCAGATCCATGGCTGACAGCTCCCAGGGCACGTACGTGAAGGGCTCTGAGGATCACGCATCACGTTATTCACAGACTGATATTTTAGGAATAGACTGGAAAGAGGGCTTTGACCTAATTTCCTAAACATGAATAATATATATATGTGTATATATATATATATATATATATATATATATAATTATTATTATTATTATTATGTTAATTTGCGGTGTAATAGAAAAATAAAAGATTGCGCTTGATACTTTGAGAATAGCAACACTCACTCTCCATGTGACGCACCATCTCACAAAGCAAGTCTTCAGGGCTTTTGCCATCAATCTCCAGTTCTAAGTAGGGAACAGTCACAGCGCGCTGCATTTGCTCCCATTCAGACACAAACTGTAGCAGTTCCAGTTTAAAGTCCTTCATCTCTGGGACATCTGGATAACCCAACTCCCAGTGATCAGGTAGTGTCACAGCTTGAGCAGCAGAGGCTGAAGAATATTACATTTGTAAAGTGATTTTGTGCAGAGTGAGAACAATTCGTATTTGTGATCTGGAAAACCACATTTAATAAAATATCTCACCTTCGTTTTTGATTATGTCAGAATGTACGGGGCCGCTGGTGCCCGATTGCTCAGGATACTCTGCAAATATAAGCAATGCAACAAAAAGCAGCGCACGTTTATTTTTACTGGCTTGTGTTTAACAACAGAATTCATGCTTCTTATAGACGGACAATACATACCTTCAGTCTCCTCAGCTACTGCCTCTAGATTTGAATGTTCCTCTGAATTGGGCTCATTTTTGCTGCTAAAATAGGGGAAAGAAGCACTAAAGCAACAAATGCAAAATCACCTTTGCTTAGCTATAACAAACTGCAGAATGTTACAACATAATTTTATACACACATACAATGCCTCTTTCTCCTTTGCAGACAGCTCATCCTGCATCCTCTTCATGAGTGCTTTGTCCACACTCTCTCGGTTCATCTCATACATTCTTTTCAAAACTGTTTGACAAAGTGAAGTGCAATGGTACATGAACACTGACAAATGTCCATAAGTTTAAATGAAGCAACAGCTTGTTTGTGATAGTTTGTTTCGGTATCTCCTACCTTGATGTCCACCACTGTCTTTGAGACAAAAAATGACGTCTGGCAGGGTTTCACCTTGAAGTAAGGCATCCATTTGGGAGATGTTTTTGGGAAAGTTGTCAAGCACCCATTCAGTCCTGGCCTCTGTGTCTGCATCTTGAATCTGTAACGTCAACCTCGTAAGCGTCAATTGTGGTTATGTATGTATATTTTCTTTGGATGAAAAAGCATCATGTTTTAGACCTTTGACTTACATTTTGTATGTATTTCCCCAGGACCCCAGCATACCGGCCAAGGGGAGACGTACTCAGTTGTTTGGTTTCCTCCAGGGCACTTTGCACCATGGCTTTAACCTCTGGGTGATCCTCTGTCACTGAGTAAAATAGAAAAGTAGTACACAACTTCTGATAGGAAATACTAAAAGTCGACACTCAAATTCAGAGACCAATTAGTACATAATTGTACTGAATGAGTGAATGAACGAATGAATGAAGACAGTAACGTAAAAAATTTTTGTAATTTTACCGTCTGCAGAAGGGCTTTCATCTGATAGAATAAAAACACAAGATTCATTCAAATTTGTCAAATAAAGAAGGTGAAAATCTTCTTTCATACAGTTATTATACAGGTGAAAAAAAAAAATATATCAAGCTCAACTTGCCTGAATTCTGTCTGCCACTCTCCTCCATCTTCATTGTGATTGTCTTAATGGCCAGCTGTGTGGTCTCTTCTTCAACTTTGTCAAGCCTCTCCCGTTCAGTCTTAGTCAGAACTGGCTGCACCATTTCCTCCATGTCAGCAACCAATGTGTTGTAGTGTTGGGCTAGAAGCTTACACAGGGTACTCGTTCCTGATAGAGGGGGCCCAATGATGGAAACCCTGCAAGGGGGCCTGGGCATTGGAGGAAGTAAGTACTGTCTAGGGTTTGCGACAAACTTCTGGTAGGCCTCCTGAGATGAGAGGATGTACAGTTTTCCCTGGAAGCTGTGTAGGGGTTGACATGATAGTTAGCTGGCAATTTTGCTTTTGTCTAACTGGACAGTTTTTCACTTAGCTATAGGTGATATAAGATCCCTCACCCTACAGATAATTCAGGCTTGCCAGGTATGACCTGGCCCTCCTTCAGAGCAACAGGACAGGTTTGGCCCCAGCGGCTCCTTCTCCACCTAAAGCCTGGGGCCACTGTCTTGGTGGAAGACATTTTTCTCATTAGGTCCTCCTGGAAATAAAATAACACCAGGATTAAACTACTTGTGACATCACATACTTAGTGGCATTTTTCAAGGTATTCATTCACCATGTCAATATCTTCTGGTAATTCTTCATCATCACTTTGGTGGAGGAGGATGGGGACTGAGGCACGTGTTATTGCCATGGATCCAAGACGGGACATTACCGACTACAGCCAAAACAATTAATTGACAATAATTACTGCTTTTACATGATAAAAATGTTTTATAGTCAGAAGAATATTGTGTCTTTACAGAGTGTAGCTCTTCAGGTGTTTTGTTCCCATCCAGTTCCAACAAATAGAGGGGGTTGTGCTCTGCCATGAAATCCTGTAAATATTTGTTGAGAATGATTTCATGGTGAGTGCCAGTAGACTTTTATTTTCCAGATTTACATTTCAGAAAACAGAAGTATTTATTGTTCCATCATTCTGCTTTGGCATTCAAAAAATAATGTTGATTTCCTATATTCAAAGTCAGTAACTTAAAATATATACATAATAATACATAATAATTAAGAATGAAAATGTAATCTGGCTCGAATTCTGGTATTACCAGAAAAGTGACTCTGACTTTGCCATACTGAGTTCACAAATAAAGTTCACATTTTATGTTGTGCTGGACAAAGATGACCAAATTGAAACACTTAGCTCATCTACTCACTGCATCATATTGGGATATACCTGTGGTAACTCACCTCCAGTGGTCTGAGAATAATTTCCTTATACATGTTGATTCGAGTCATAGCATTGTTGGCCAGATTCTCTGATGGACACACCATCTGGTCAACAATGTCCTTTTTGGGTTCCTCTTCAGCAGCCTGCAAGCAAAATAAACCCAAAGAATATGATACAATTAAGAAAGTATAGCCTGGCAATTACTACATAAAACTGGGGAACTGCATGAAATATTGATATATTTATAATTGCTGTAAAAACCAAATTAATAAAGACACTAAGGGTTGAATAAAGGTGGTTTCCTTAAATCATACCAGCTCCTCTTCATCTTCCACTTCCTCATCCATGTTCTCCTTGATGTACACCTCTTCATACTTCCAATGGTCTGTGGTGTGCACCTGCCCTGTCTCTGGATGCTGCTTCAGGCCTGACAACCTCTGGGCCAGGTCCTTGTCTGCACACTTGTAGAAGAGAGTTAGGGTAATAATAATAATGACACATGGCATTAAAAAAGAGCATGTATTTAATCA
Source organism: Solea senegalensis (assembly GCF_019176455.1). NCBI lineage: Eukaryota > Metazoa > Chordata > Actinopteri > Pleuronectiformes > Soleidae > Solea > Solea senegalensis. Next base: position 10,948,688 of record NC_058037.1, on the reverse strand, counting down.
ATGAAGACAGACAATGTGATGCTTACTTTGATATTAATGATGAAATCGACAGTAAGCTTGAGGTTTTTGATCACCACAATCTGCTCATGTACTTTCAGACACTCCTCCGACATAAACGGCAGGCAGCTCAGCACATATCCTGAATCACAACACACCAAGACATCAAAAAGAAGTTATGGCGGAGCACCTACCCTGCTGCTTATAAAAACACAAAAACACATTTTATTTGCATGCATGGTCACTGATCCAAGTAAAATAAGTTGTAGAATAAATGTCTTACCATAGTGCGCCACATCTGGTGAGTTCAGTCTGTCAAGAATCAGCTGCAGCACCTTGTCTTCTGGTATGCTTTTCCCCTCAGATAAGATATTTAAGAGCTAGAATTGTTAGATAAAGGCAAATGCAAAAACTTAATCGCAATAGAGAACAGATGGAAACACTCCATTCATCCATCTTCTACTGCTTTATTGTCCACATGAGGGTCGCAGGCACATGGAAACATTGTGATACACAATACAGAATTACTCACCTCTTCCCCTTGCTTTGTTTTATTTTTTATGTGTGTGTTGAGCAGATCTGTGTCTGAAATAGTGTAAAAGCAGATGAGGAATGTCATATAAATTGTTGGTAGACAGACAAAGGGAAAAAGGGCTTACCATCAATCAAGATACACTTCCAGGACTCTGCAATTCTTTTGGCTAAGGTGGACTTGCCAACACCCTGAAGTATAAAATGCACATGTTAATGATGTTAGGTCAAATGATATTAAAAAGGGTCAAAAGTTACGTTTGACCCACTGGACATGCAGTATTTATGGGTATTATTTTTGTTTTAAAGAGAGAGATAAATTACCGGTTTTCCAACTACAATGAAGCAGGTGGGTTTGGTCTGAAGACTCAGTCTCTCAGCTTCATCTTCTGTTAGGTTGTCCACAAATCCCTCCATTTTAGCTTATTAAACATTAACACAGCGGGAGAACGAAAAGTCACCAACATTTGTAACGCCATTTTAAAGTCATACTCGTTTTTCAGCAGGAGTGTATTTACCGTTTATTCAGGGTAGTCCTCTATCCCGTTTTAAAACTTGTACTATTGTTTTGTTAACTAGTACCAACCACGCTCATCTGTGTAGCATTACTCAACAGAACCTTGCAAGGTTGACAGTCACGGAATACGGTTGTCATAGTAACTAACAAACTAAAGAGAGGGGGGTCGTGTTACCTTTTTGATACTAGCTGTTTTTATAGTCCTTTTGCAGAAACTGCGTAAGTGAGAACCTGGTATATAATACACGCATTTAGTGTTGTTAGTGAGCAGCACTTGGATATTTGACAACGTCACACATTTATTAATCGCATTTTCAGGGCGCTTCGAGCATTTGATCTCTGCGAGCCACCGTATCAGCTGACGGCAGTTGCAGCATGACAGTCACCTGACTCAAACAAATCCACAGTACACGCTCCTACATGCTAACCGGAGCTACAAGGACTTAATGTCGACTTATTTACGAATACGTAAATATTACATACACGTTTGTAATATGTAGGTTGATGTTTTGACCGCCAGAGAAGATGCAAGCTATTATTTCAGGAGCTAGCTAAACAAGTGGTGAGTAACGTTAGCTATAGAGTTGCAGCTACAAGTTTCACAGTGGGCTTTTTAGTGTTTACGGTGGTTTGTGTACTCTTTTTTGAAATGGCGTGTGAACGATTAACATGTTATGTTCGCGTTTACATCTGCAGCTCGTCTGTGGTCTCTGCTGGTTTGGAGAAAAACAGGAATAAAAATGCCTCAGACGGCGGCTGTGATCAGCGGGATCCAGAAGATGGTTCTCTACGAAACCAGAGCTGTACGTTCATTATCACTGTCTTATTACATCATGTATAACATTTACAATTAGAATGTCTTCTTGTTAGCATGAATATCAAGGTAGTGAAAGATAATCTGCTTTGAATTGCTTCCCCAAAAAGTTGCATCCAAATCTGTTCTACTCTGCAGTTGCTGTAGGTGACTGGACTTGCTTGAGTTAAGTTTCAACTTAAAGTCTGTCCCACGCTAGAGGATAATTGGCCAGATTTCACTCCTGATCTGGCCCTTCTGACAGTTTCCTTCAGATTTTAGGATGATTTGAACAGATTATCTGTCTAAATTATCCTTCCGTGTGAGGGGTTAACAGACGCAATGTTAACATCATAGGATGCATCAGAGTCGTTATGATTTCAAATCATAAGTATTGAATATGTTTGATATTTATGACTGAGCAGCGATGTGGGCATGAGCAGAACCCCAATAACCAATGAGAGTGATTTGACCGGGAAAGGGATTCTACACACTTTTGTTTAGAAGAAGTTGATTCTGTCTTCTGAGCCATGACTTCGTCCACAGTTTTGTGTGTTTCTCAGCACAAAACATAGCGCACACACAACAGCAGTCCACCTCCATGTCTGTTTTATATTCTGAAGTCACGTTATGATGCCAAATCCCTGGAATATCCTCCCTGAAATTGTTTGATTTAACTCCAAGTGTGTGGCCCTGCGTCTTGACTGGATCTGGTCTGTGCTTTCTCAGGGTTAAAACATTAAAAATTGGTCAGAAAGTTCATTGTGTCTGTGGTCTCTCATGTTTTAAAGTCTAGTCGGAGTTGAAAAATCCTCTAGTATGAGGCAGGCTTAACTCAAGCAAGTCCAGTCGCCTACAGCTAACTACAAAAGATGACTATGCCCTGGATGATTTGGAACCTTCACAGGCATCCAGATCTGTTTACTTTTTTAGTTTTTCTGTCCACAAACAACAAACAGATAGGCATAATAGTTTCGGTTTGATTAAATTACAACATTTTTTGGTGGAGTTAATACTAAAAAAAGATAAATTATGTGTAGACATGAGGATGGAACTTGCACATACGTATATTCAAACACTAGATGGCAGTAACAGTGTTTGTGATGATTTGCTGGCCAGTTACCGTAATGCCCCTAAAGTCAGTTAGAGGAATTTGCATTATGGTCTAGACAGTCAGTATAATAACATTTTATCCAACAATCTATAAATATTATGGGTGGACTAGTTTTGTGCCCATTTGGTATAAATGTGTGCAATCTGTTGTCTACTACATTACATTATAAAATGTTGATTTAAATGACTGACAGAATGATGGTATGATTAATGGCTCTCACCATTAGTCACATACCTTATAGAAAATAAGATTTAAAAACAATTGTCACAGTTGAGATGTCACAAAGTCTTATTAAACATATGTCTACTTATTTTACTGAGCAGTGGATAAACAGCGTGTATAACTATTGTGCACAAAGAGATCTCCACTGGATACTGGGAAGTGTGGAACAGGACAAAATGGCTTTTAATGGTTGCGGACTGTACTGATACATGATGTTCCAGTTTAACAGTCTTTTAGCTATCTTGCAGCCCAGTATGAGAAAAATAATGACATGAAAGAATACAAAGGAGACACACATCTTAGCAGTGCCTTTTGATCTTTTGATGAAATATAGGGCTGTCCTCCTCTAATATGTACTGTGGACTGTAGCTAGCTACTCCAATTCTCCCTCAACTCTAAGTTATATGCAATATGATGCACGTCCAGCCTGAAAATTAATGTCACAGGTACCTGTTTCGAATTCTGCAGGTTACTGTGTAGCAGAAAATATTGCACGTTATAGGAAAAATGTGAGACTTTAACAGGAACAATGCTGCCTTGTCACAGCATAGATGGATCAGAGATCCAGACTGTGCCAAGTGACAGCTGGTCGTGATGCCATCCATAGCAATCTGAAATCCTGTTGTAAAGTCTCAATTTAGACTGTGCCATGTTGACCTGCAACCACTGGTGTCCACTCATATGAGCCATACTTTTATAAATTATTATCCTCTTAATGGGAACAGGATTTACAAAATTGGGATCATGTTCTTTTGAAGAGCTATTGAGACGGTTAACCCCTCTGCAAAAATCGAGTTGGCTGTTTTTCCCACAGACTTCCATTCAAAAAGAGTTCTTTTTGAATGGAAGGAGTCGCCTCCTGGGAGTCGCCTCCTGGTGGCTATTCAATATATTTTGACTTCCAATTTAGCTTTTGGAGGAACCTGGAAGACTACATCCGTTTTTTAATATACGTATATCTATTTGATTGTCTTTACTAGGATTGGCACGATGCCACTGTTATATGTTCAATACGAATATCTCAAACTTGATTATCTGCCAATACTGATATTAGTCTGATACAGTCATTTTAGAACTTTCAAGCCATGAAGCTGTTGACAACACTTGTGCCATTTCAAGCCAGTTCAAATACTTAATTCTCCTACTGTGTATCAAATGTTCTTCTCCCATTAAGCAGCCCACAATATGACACTCAGCTAAAATGCTATTTTATTTATATTTTTACACTGTGAAGCATGTGATATATAGGATTTTTGTATTGTATAGACTTTTACATTTTTATCTGTCCAATATTCGATCCAGTGGTTTTGACCAGTATTGGACCAATAATGATACTGAGTATTGCCCGTCCCTTGTGATAATCTGTAGCAAATGCATGAAATTGTTCATTGTTTCATTCTTTTTCGCAGAGATATTTTTTGGTGGGGAGCAATCAGGCACAGACCAAAAACCGAGTCCTGAAGATTGACCGCACAGAACCCAAGGACTTGGTCATTATTGACGACAAGGTGACTGCAGTTTTCACCGGTGTTGATACGCAGCAAATTTATATGCTTATGTAATTCTGTACAGTACGCCTGGGGTGAAATTGTGCAATCACTCAGCTGAAACCAAGTCTGTTGAGGATGACAGCTCAGCTGATGAGTCTTGAGTGCACCTCCTTCTCTTCACCGCTGCCCATTCCCAGGATCTATGAGCTCAGAGTTGATTTGTTTGTTTGCGTTGCTGGTGATTGTAGTTATGATGTATTTGTTATTAAGAAGCAGCAATCTGTAAATATCCATCACCTCACGCTTTCATTCCTGCCGATATTGTGCTGACCATGGAAAATCGTGTTCATTTAATTGGTAATGTAGTATTTTATAAGCAGCTTAAGAATGTGACGAAGAAATGGAGGAGAGATTGTGTCAAGCAGGAATCGAGTCTCGTCTTTCTTTATCTCTTATATGTATAAGTAAAGCTGACACGCAAGTAATGAAATTCAGATGTGTTCTTCAGATAAACAGCAAATGAACAAGCAATTACATTGTAAACATTGAAAAATTATGTATTTGCAGTTTGGGTCTTTCTAAGTGAAGAAAAACTAGCACATTCAGTGTTGATGTATTTCAACATTGCTGTAAGAATCTAGATTGCAGCTAATTAGTGTTTTGATCCATTATTAAACCAGGCCTGTTAGTCATTCACTTATTATCGCACAGTTTGCTGTCTCACTGGCTGTGAATTAAGTTAATAGCAGAAAATGAGCTATGCATACTGTAAGCAGCAGGTTGTCTTTAGAGAAAGAAAATTGTCACACACCATGTGTTCTCCTGTGACTGCAAAGTAAAAGGATCTGCATGTGTGCTTGTGTTTTTCTAGCATGTGTACAATCAGCAAGAGGTTAGGGAATTGCTTGGCCGACTGGACTTGGGCAACCGCACAAAAATTGGCCAGAAGGGTTCCTCAGGTCTGTCCAGGGCTGTGTCCGCTTTTGGGATCGTAGGTGAGCAATGTTCTTCTACCATCTTCCTCAATGGCACAGTAACAGCTATTGTGGGGGTATGACAACTACATGGATCGCATCGGCATACCATATTTTTTTTACAGCTATGGGAATCAGTTTGCTTTTACATATTAAAGGAAGGAGATGGAAAATCATCTGGTTCAAGTTGCATTTAGCTCTTTAACAAAGCCTAAAGCACCAGTGTGTAACACTGTGTTAAATATACACAGTTCAAACCATTGTTAAATGAGCTGACCGTTCTGCGTTGCTGCACGTTAGATGTTGGATTCCTCCATTCATTGCTCAACATCATCATCTTATGAAGCATGTGTCATAATGTGAAAAATAATGCTGCTGACCTAAAGAGATTATTTTATACACAGAGGTGTAGCTCTGTCAAAAACCTTTTCCCCAAATGTTCATTTCTGCAAATGTCTTTGAAAGCAGAAAAGTAATTTGAACATTTTTCTTATTATTGTCTGCTCTATTCTATGGAAATAATCATTCCATCCAAGGCCACTTTAATGAGTCAGAACCAAACCAAACATTTAACTCAAACATATTTTGAGTCCAAAAAGCTACGGTGGTGCAATGGCTAGCGTTGTTGCCCCACAGCAAAAAGGTCACCAGGTTTCCAGGGTGTGCTCCACCTGGGATTAAGCAGTAGACAATGGATGGATATTAGTGTCCAAAGGGACCAAATCTCAACTTCCTAACACGGTGCTGCCAGGACAAAACCAGGTTAAATAAATATTAAAATGTAGATAACATGACAAAGACAATCACTGGCATTATAGGAGCTCTGTGACATTGTAATTTCATGAAATTTAAAGTTGATTGAGTGACAAGAAAAGTCATGAGATGTTATTATATTTTTTTCATTGGGGACTTGACTGTTTATACCAGACTTTTAGGAAAATAAATTCAGTAAATGCAGAGATACTTAATTGAAAAGCTCATATATCTTATCAACAATTTTTTTTCATTTAATTTATTCCATTCCATTCTTGTAATGCACAAGTCTGTTGAGTAACCAAAAACAAACAAATACAGTTGTTGCTGTGGTACTAGAGAAAAGTTAGGGGCTCAGTAAAGTCTTTCGTATCATCAGGTGAACAAGAATTTATATTGATTCCATTTTAGTCTGGTAGGTGACTGACTGCTATACTCATCATCATTGTCATTTGATAAGCAGTGCTGCAGAAATACTTCAAAACTGGTGTTATATTCTATTTTCCAGTTACCTTTTGTGTCTAGAAATATCAATTCCTGGCTAGGGTCGATACTAGCAACTGTCACAATATCAGTGAGGCTTTTCAATGCATGAAAGTCACATTTCAAAGATGAAAATCAGCCCAGCTCCCATTTAAATAAGTGCCGTAATAGCATACTATTCACATTAAACCCAGCATCATTGTTGGGACTGTGTTGGTCACACTGACACAGACAATTCCGACTCTAATGTCTGCTTAAGGAGATGAGATGGTGTGTTTTTCCTCCCCTCCTGCACAGTGACCTAATGCCATGTTTGTTCTCAAGCTGCTTATTGTCAAAGTCAATGTGTCATATGGGATAAAAGAATGAAGTAGCCTTATTGAGTAAAGTGTGTCCTGAGAGCCTCTTTGCCTTGATCCCTCCTTATTACAGTATGTAATGAATATTATTATTGTAAGTATATTTTTATTCACTTCCATCTGCCAGTTTTGTCAGTTTGACCCATCTGTGGCAGGAAGAAACACCATGAACTGACATAGGTTTTGTGAGTTGGCAAAGCCACATGTGACCTGCCCTGTTTCAAGGAGGGTAGTGGTTTTTTTTTTATCTCCTCTCAAAAGACACTCAATATGTGCGGATGTGTTTATAACAACGTCAGAGTTGCCAAAATATTACAAAGCAATCATTTTCCTTTTAGGTTGTAGGCTGTTGTCAAAATGAAATATTGTACTATGAAATTGTGGTATGTAAAACTGTAAATATAAGCATGTTTAATAAATGCTTTATATCAAAGGTTAGATGTTTGATCGGATAAAACATTCAGACATATATGTGAAGCAGATCTAATGAAAAACAGAGGAAACGTTTACTCCCTGGTATGGTATGGAAGTGCCAAAAACATATGATAACAGCTGGATTTGTTCAGTAATCATTTAGCATTCATATCAAACCAAAACCAAAATGGTACACTTCACAAGTCAAAGGTTGTTTTTCGAGTTAATGAAACGTAAATTTACTTGAAGACTAAAGACCTGTGCATACTCCGCGAGAACAGAGAAATGTGTTATTTTTCTCGAGGTGGCAAGAACAAGATCAATGTGAGTTCTGGCCAGGACATTTCATACTTCAAGAGCAACTCAAGTGCAGAACTCAGTGAGGCCCTCATTAACCACGCCCACTTCAATTTTCTGGCCACTCGCACAATGGTTGTCGGACACCACACAAGGAAAAAAAAGTTCTTCCCAGATGCCGTGTCAAGAACAAGCTGCAATAACTCCATATAACAAAATAACAAAAATAATTACGTCATTCTTTTCTCATAGCCCTAAGAGAGAACAATTTTCTATGTTCTTGCTGCGTATGTACGGACCTTTAAAATGTAGGCACTGGAACCTTGTTGCTGACTTTGGGCTCTCCTTGCCTGGTAAACATGTCCATCTTTCATACACAATCACCTCTCTCTCTATCTGTTTTCGTAGCTTGCGTGACTTATGTTGTGTCACTTTATCCTCCACATGTGGGTCACGGGGGCACTTGTGCCAATCCCCAGCTGCGAGCAGTCTTAAAATACAATTAATTGTATTGTTTCTTCTTGAAAAACTCATCAACCTCCTCATCTTCACGTTGTGAATTGCGTTCGTGACTTTTACGAAAACACACAAACATCATCCACTTCAATCTATTATTTGCTGAACTATAGCACATTATGGACTATGTTGCGCTATCTGGGTCAGATTGTAATTATGTAAGACCAAATAGACGGGAGCCAATAGGTTACGTAGAGAAATATGACACACGCACACACTCATGATCCACCTCAACAACTCTGTTTACATCATCAGCTGTAGAGGATTTGCAGTTATTAGGTTAACCTTCAGCAGCTGTATGTTATGTAATTTATATTGGGCAAAATATCTTTTAATCTGTTTGTGTAAAATGTATTTCATCTTCTTCTTTTGTGTTTAAAAACAGGCTTTGTTCGTTTCCTGGAGGGCTACTACATTGTGTTGATCACAAAGAGGAGAAAGATGGCTGACATTGGCGGCCACTCCATCTACAAAATTGAGGACACCAGCATGATCTACATCCCCAATGACTCAGTCAGGGTTACACACCCCGATGAAGCAAGGTGCTGTATATATACATATAGATATATATATAGCTATATGTATATATGTACAGTATATTCTAAGTTAATGGATAGCATTAATGGTGTATTGGTATTGTATGTTGTCATTTTACATGGTATTTTGTTTATCCCTTTGGTACTTTTGGTCCAAGTTCATTTTCATCTAATGATGCTGATAAAAATATGTGTCATTGACAATCATTTTTTCCAGCTTACGGCTTTTAGAGTTGACTGTGTTTTGCTTTTGTAGATATGTGCGGATCTTTCAGAATGTGGACCTCTCCAGCAACTTCTACTTCAGGTAAGAAGACAAAGTTTTATTAACCCAGCTTCTCAGAGAAGATGTGTGATTGCATGGTGTCATCTGATATTAAATATGCAAAATACCCCCAATTACCCAGGTTTATTTAAGTCGGTGTGTCTGTGGTTTGACAAAATAAAATCCATTGGACTTTTTGCTTGAAATGACATAATTATGTAATGTATCCTGCAGCTACAGCTACGACCTGAGCCACTCGCTGCAGTACAATCTCACTTTGCTGCAGCGGCCTTATGAACTGTGGCTGTCGGAAGCTTCTTCTGCCAAGGAAGAGGTACACACGCAGAGCCGACAGGACAGCTTTGACATTTTTGAGGACGAGGGTTTGCCTACACAGGGTGAGTAGAAGTTGATCAGTGATCAGTTATTTGTTTTACTTTTGCCTTTGAGAGTCATCTTTCTCAGGGCGCAGAAGGGAGTTTAAAAATCAAATTATTGGAAGCAAGATACTGTTAAACCAATGTACCATGTATCTGTATTAGTATTCAATAAATTCATGCAAATTTGAAGCATGCATTTTCAATTTTACATATTGGAAACAAATGATTTTATTTAGCGTTAGTTTTAACTAGGTCTGGTTTGCCTTCACCTTGTTAAAGTAACTGAAATTCACTGGAAAATGTCTTGTTTTGGTTATGTCATTTCTTTCAGTTATTGGTTTTTGATAATAAACTTTTTTATTCTCACTTTTGTTTCACAGCACTTGTCACTTGACCTTGTAGTCTTTCTTCCATTGCTTCTTTTTTTTTAACTAGTAAACTGCTCTGATACCCAGTTCAGTAAAATAATCCAGAGGCATTTTGTGTTCCTCATCCTTCCGCCACAGTTGTTTATGGCCTCCGGAACGAGCCGTACTTTAAGTACGTGTGGAACGGGAAGCTGCTGGACCGAGTCAAGGACATAGTGCATCATGACTGGCTCATGTACATAATCCATGGCTTTTGTGGCCAGTCCAGTATCCTTTCAGCTTGTCAAAAGAATATGATTTGGACTTGTTTGGATGTTTCTTTTTTGTATTTTTGTATGTTATGTTGTCTATTTTAAATGGCACCGTCCACTTATAGCTTTATGTTTTAAAAGTAGTAAAAAAAACATGCCAGGTTCAACGAGGTTATCATGCTATAAATGTACATGAAGTGCCACATTTGACAGCACCTAAAAGTGGACACTCGCAGTATTCATCCTCCTTCATCCCCAGTCATCATCACCTGTTGAATTCTGCTCAGTCTTCATCAGAGCATGTAGATCACACTTGGAACTTGAAAGTGTGATTCGCCACGAAACCACAGAATCATTTTGTGTTTGCTTTTCGGGCTTTAGAAAAGAAAACAAGTGCGATGGTTATCAATGGTTACGTATGTCAACACAGGCACTTGCATAATCTCTCCATCTGTCATCTGCAGGACAAAAGCAGTGCCAGGCATTGTGCATATTTAATCACATGAGATTTTGAGATGGCTTTTCCTTTTTTGATTGAAGACAAGTCTGTGTTTTGTTTTGTTTTTTGGATGCACACATACCTTCTGTCCGTTTTCAATGCTTTTGTCTTTCATGTCACTGCCACAGTAGCTTTTTGCTGTGAAGTCTTGACTAGACACGGGTTGTGTACCAGTTATTCAAATCAGTTTGCACACTGATCATCGACTCAGGATTTTCTTGATTGAATTTGTTGTATTGATGCATGGGTTACTGCTGCAGAGGGACTTTGGGCTGGAACTGCATAAACAGTCTGATTTATTATGTTAAGGTTTTGCCTTGGGTTAATTGTACTTCCATCAGGCTTCCATTAAGTCTCCTTTACATAAATCACACTATGCAGTGTAAACTTGTTGGCTTCTAAGTCATTAAAGCAATATTTTTTACATTTATGTTTTGCCAACATTGTCAATTGACAGTGTTCCTGGGGAGAAAAATTATTTAAAAGTCAATGTAAACACATGGTTCGGGTTAAAAATGATTGACAAATCTTTAGAGAAATTATGTTTATGAATCTATATATGTGCCCAAGAACAGGTTGTTGTGTAGTGCCATCAGCGTTGTATCATTACCCTTCCTTTACATACCAACTCCAGAGCTTCTGATCTATGGCCGACCGGTTTACATCACCCTCATTGCCAGACGATCCAGCAAATTTGCCGGTACCCGCTTCCTCAAAAGAGGAGCCAACTGTGAGGTACAGCTGTTGCCAGGGCAACATGAAAGAACAGATAGTGGAGGCAGGGCTGTGGACCAGTGGCATGATTGAGATGACTCAGGTTGATCACAGGGGGTTAATTCGACTCCCTGCCTCTTCCTTGAGTATGCATGAGTGTCTGTGTGGGAGAGTGACGGGTGGAAGGAGGAGCTTTAGGACAAATCACAGGTTTCATGCATCTGTTTCTGAGTAGTATATTTAATCATACCTGTGATTTTATTTCCTGTTTTTTGATGTCAAGTTGTCTTCCTTGAAAAGTGTTAATCTGCTTAAAAGTGTGCATTTACACAGTGAAACCCTGCAAATAGACTCATTGTTGACCTTGGAAACATCAGCTGTGTAACAAGTGTCACCACAAAGTCCCTTTACTTTACAAGCTTGTAATAATAGTTATTTTTTAATATTTTTTTCCAGAGATATGTAAGAAATTCTTGCACATGTTGATCTTTGATAATGTCCACATCCATCTGCTGATCATGTGACATGGTCTAAGCACCACAGCAGCTACTAAATGGATCATGTGGCGATGTTCTTTTTTTTTTATTAACCTTGCTTAACTTTTCTTAATGTGGTGTCTCTTTTGTTTCTAGGGAGATGTGGCTAATGAAGTGGAGACGGAGCAGATTGTCCATGACGCCTCAGTTATGTCTTTCACAGCAGGAAGTTACTCTTCATATGTCCAGTTACGAGGTTCAGTCCCGCTCTACTGGTCCCAGGACATTTCCACCATGATGCCCAAACCACCCATACGATGTAAGATCACTGTTTACACCTCACATCTGTCTTACTTTGTACACAAGCACTGTCTTTGTTGCCCAGTTTCCTAATAATTTGTTATATTGTATAATGGCTTAGCTTCATGATGAGCAACCATAGGAATGGCAAAGCTGTACAGGATTTGATGTCAGGCTTTTCTTATATCACCTATCTGTATGCATAAGGACCTACGAGAATTTATAGATATGGATATATTCTTTATAGAACACAATTTCACAGCACGTACGTATTATAACTATTCATATTCATAATGCTCAGTGGAGTGCCCTCATTGACACAGAAGAATGTAATCAGAAAAAAAAGTGCATTAAAGCTAGACAGTGTCTTTCTACCAGGGTCTTTGTTCTCTAACCCTTGCACAAAATTAAATAAAAAAAAGAAGTAGGTGAAAGTAGGACAACTCCTCCCTTTTGGTTTTTATCTTTTTATCTATTTTATCCTGTCTGACAATGAGAGGGATAAAAAAAACAAAACCAGGGCCAGAGGGAGGTGATCAGGTCCCTAAGACTGACACCGGAGACGTGTGTGTGTGTGTCTGTGTGTGTGTGTGTGTGTGTGTGTCTTTGCATGTGTACAATGTCTGTATTGAATCATAATCCCCCAGTATGCCCTTTAATTTATCCTTGGATGACATTTACCTGCGTGAGATGGATGAACCAAGCATGTGTCCCTAAGATACCTCTGTGGCTCAATTTACCTTATCATCTTGGCCCCACTGAAAAAAATAAGTCCTTGTTTGACAAATGTTGTCTAATTTGTGCACAATCAGATTATCGCTCACCGTGTGACTCCCTGCCGAGAGTCAAATGAGAAGATCAATAACACTCTCATGTCATTACAGCGTGTATGAATCAACCACAGCAGCTGGTTACACCAGGGAGTAACTGCACGTGGTGAAGAAATAGCATTTCTTTACATTAAAAGTCAGAATTCCTTTGGTGAACTGTATGTGTATTTTCATATAATGCTCAGTGAGGACAATAAAGCAGCATTTAACCCACAATATTTAAAGTATTATTTACCCCATATTGACCTCTTCATGCTTGTTCTCCCCGTGTGTGTGGTTTTCTCCGGGTTCTCCGATTTCCTCCCACAGTCCTACAACGTGCAATATGGGAATTAGGTACATTGGTTACTCTAAATTGACCATAGGTGTGTGTGCAAGACAGTTGTATACAGTATATTTTTCTATTCCACCACAATCATGAAACTTGACAACAATTGAAAACTCACATGAAGCCTCAACCATGCAAAACAAGGCACAGCATAAATCAGACTATGTTCACTGCGACAACTGACAATTGGTTTTATTTTGTTGTGAGCGATGGCAGGCAAATCTAGGTCAGAGATGTGGCTGAGAGACGTTTGGAGGGACGTTGAATTCATGGGTCCATTACACAGTATGTGTTTGTCCCCTGTCTGTCTCTGCCATGACGGCTGACATTATTGTTGAGCAGGTCCACATATAATGCTTTTATGACTGACCTGAAGTAGGCAGATGTCTTGGTTGTGATGGAGATGACCTTAATGGTTTTGTCATCATCATTACGAACACATCATTTCCAAGGTACAATAAGAATTTTATACTGTGCCCTTTGAATGCTGTCATCACAAAGGCCTGAAGTGCAAAAAAATGAATTTGTAAAGTGTGCACCAATGCTCATGTTTTAATGTCAGATTTGAGATGCAGTACCTATGATCAACTTTGTGGGATAGACGAGAATGAACTGACCTATTTCACCCAGTCTTTTCTTCTGGTTCAATTTACAGCAGGTTACAGGTGTGCGACTTTGTGTGATTGGCAAATAGAGGCATTAAATATGATTTTAAAATAAAGAGTGAATAGGAGAACGAAAATGGTTGTGGGCACATTAACCAGTTGGGTTACGCTTCATGATCCAGTTTAGCCTTTTATTTGTTCATTGCTTTATTAAACACACCTGCTCCTGTTTACCCACTTTGTCTCATCTGTACGTGGTTAAGATTTGAAAAGAAGCCTTTACAAAAGATATCAGTTTTTCTGTTTAAAGAATGAGCTAATTTCATAAAGTTATCCGATGTTGACAAGAAATTGTCTCTTTTTTTAATCCGTATAGTAGTAACGACACAATATGTTAAGCGACCAGTTTTCCCTCTCTTTCAGTGGACCAAGCTGACCCATACGCACATGTAGCTGCCCTCCATTTTGACCAGATGCTGCAGCGGTTTGGCTCTCCTATAATCATCCTCAACTTGGTCAAGGTAGCACACATCAACACTCACCAGCAGGAACACATATTCTTTATATATTTTTTTTTAATTGTTATATAGATAAATTGTTATATAGATGATGGAAAAAGGCTCTACTAAAGATTTTGAAATGTGTTCACATTCACCTGCTGTACAGATAGGAATTGTCATAATTGTGGATCTTACTGATGAAACACTACTATGTGTATATGTATGTATATGTATGTATATATATGTATATATACAGTATATACATATATATATACTGCATATATATAAGTAATTAAAAGTAGTTTAAACAACATCACAATATACAATGTGTCAATGTTGTAGTTATTGAAGTATACAGGCCCTTCAAAATAGTTGAATTGTTCTGTTTTGGCTGTAAAATAGCTGAGCTTTGAATGAGCACATTTAGCAGAGATCATGCAGCACCTAATACCTGCTTAATGATATTTCTCAAAACCATAATTTAGGGCAGTTTCTACAGAGGCTGTATACAATATGCAATCTCCAACGCAAGAAGGCAAATGCTATTGAAGATTTCATCACTTGTTTTTCTTTTTTTGCAACTAATAAATGCTAAAGGCATTTCCCTAGTTTGTTTCTTCACTAATTGATTTGAATTTGTGATCCTGTCAGTGAACTAGTGAATTATATGTTGCAACATTTGGACTGAACTTAAACTCACATTTGTCATATTCATGTTGTAAAATACTGTTATGTTGTCTTTGTGAAATGTGAAATGATGTTGTGGATTTGTGTTTTTGGATGAAATGTACTGTACCACGCCTGTCTAATCAGTCAACGGATTGTTATTTAACAAGGACGTGATTAACCAGGCGCTCAATTTAACATCGGGGGTTAGTTGTTGCTCGTGGCTCGTGATTAGCGGCACTTGAAATGCCCCCTTGACTATTGATCACCCCGTGCCTCGCACTGAAAACACACAAACAGAAACTGTGATGGTGAAAGCATCACTTCATTACACAAACACAGTGTGTCTTTGCGTCACCCCCACACATGAGCGTGCATCCACAGCACCGTAGCTTGGGCTGCAAGCTCACGTTGTCACTCACAAGGGGAGCTGTGAAACAAGGGGCCAATCACAGACCTCAGAGGTCCACACAAGCTGCAGCCATGTGATGTTTGCAGAGTGGGGTGTAAGGGAGGGGGGGCCTCCTGCTTATACACCATGTTCTCTTACATCCTAGTGAGTTAACTGTAGTAACATGAGAGTCCATTGTGCAGACTGGGGCAGAGATTGGGCATCATTTTCTCAAGGAGTAGTATGCACGTCTTTTGTTTTGGTCATATATACACCTGTGAACAATACATGTATAAGAATATGAGCATGTGTATTTTGATGTGTGGGTGTGCTCACACATCAAGGTGCTCAGACTCAGGAACAGAAACATGATTGTGCTGTTGCACTCGTTATTATATATTCCCTTATACATCTATAGTTCCTTAACGCTGTCCAGTTCTGCCTGGAGAAAGTTCTGCCTTGAAATCGTTTCTCTTGACTCTATTTTTGGCTGATGTTGGAGGTTGCGGTTAGACGCACTTAATGTGCCTTGGTGAATACACCAAGGACTCAGCCACGTGTCTGACTGTGCACTCAGGGGATCTCTAAGCAACTTGAATTCTATTACAGCTGTACATTATCACCTTGAAATTGTTTTGTTTTTTTTGTCAGTAGAATCTCTGTCTCTCATGTGCTACAGAAACGTGAAAAGAGAAAACACGAGAAGATTCTGAGTGAAGAGCTCTATCCAGCTGTGCTCAACCTCAACCAGTTCCTCCCTCCAGATCACTGCATCGACTACATTGCCTGGGACATGGCACGCTACACAAAGAGGTTGTTACAGTAAATATGCCAAGATAGTGAGCTTAAAGCCCGTTTTTGTCATTGTGGTATTTTCTCACTTACACTTTATTAGCAGGACTAGAATTATAAAAATAAAATCAAATTCAATTCAAGCTATGATATATAGTTTTATGAGATCTTATGTGTCAGCCCATAAGAACAACAATGAACCAACTTATTGTGATTTTAGTCCAAATGCAAAAAACACATAGAGACCAAGAGCATGAGCTGGTGCAGAGGATTTTAGAAAGTTTCTACAGTTTTTTTTCTACAGTACAGAACAATGCTAATAAGACAAGTTGTTTTTAATGTAGTTTTGAAAATTAGACCAATGTATACAGCTTCTCTATCTACCAAGGTTGATGAATCATTTGCTTTTCTGCTAAAAACCTCCTCATACAAATATAACCAGGATTTAACCTTGTTCACATTATGCCGAGATATTAAATAAGCGTATTACATGAACAGAGACGCCTTCTCTTTTTTTCCTCAGTAAACTGTGCAATGTCCTGGACCGTCTGAGTATGATAGCGGAGAATGTGGTCAAGAGAACAGGTTTCTTCATTAACCAAGCCAATTTCTACTGTCACACCCTCAGACCAGATGACAGGTGGGTGTCCCCATTGTTTCTCTTATACGTTCATGAAAACTGCAGAAGCACAGTAGTGATCATGTTACACTTTCAAATGAAGTAAACCAATGTTTAACATGTTTCTACACATGATAGCAAACTCTTTTTTTAATCAAGAACAGTTTAAAAACTAACAGAGTATGCACAGTTGGTTTTTGGGGAATTATGTGCAACACCACATCACCATCTTCTCTGCATTTTCATATGAGAGTTGCATTCATTTGTGCATTCGTACCTACTTAGTAATCATACATTTACTGGCACAGCTTGCACAGAAATTGTTGAATTCTTAATGGAAATGACACTTGATGGCAGTTGTTTTATGCTAACGAGCTGAATATATTGCCGTCCATACACTTAATGCATTGCTCTTCCATTGTCTGCACGTCTCAATCACTTTCAGCCGACATTACCATTCTGTTACATAAGCTGGCAAACCATGGCATGGTCAGTATTTATTACCCTTTCTTTTGCATTACCCAACACTGTCTCACTTTCTTGGTAATACACTCTCACTTCACAGTCATGTGAACCCAGTGTTCTGCTCCCATGTACGCAAAAAAAAAACGCAACCCATGAGCCTTTCATATATAATATGTAGTAATGATTATGACACTTAAAGTCTTAATCACATTCATACATTATCCCATGAATAATACATTTCAGACTCACTGCTTTTTCTTTTAAATCATTTTCTCAGACACTTGATACATACTTAAACTACAATTGTTCATTGCTCCTAGTTTCCCACAGCGTTAGTCTTCCTTCTGCTTATTGCTGTTTTTTCCTCGAGAAAAATGTCATAAAGTGATGAACAGTGGGGTGTTGAATTTACAGGGAGACTGTCGCACACATAACATGCATGACAAACATACAAGATAGCAGAGAGTTGATCCTTTTGTTCTTCAAAATGAAATAATTGTGACCTAAAATTAAAATCTGTGAACTACAAATGAGTAAAAAAACTAATAATTAAAAAGGACCAAACAGTCTTTGGGAAGCGTGATCAGATTGGTAAAGTGAGTCTTGAGTTGAATTTCGGCAAAAGTTTCTTTTATTGTATAAAAGTGCAGTCAGCTGTGATGTTTTCACACATTGTTTAAAGAGTGCACTCCAATATGTTCAGCAGGGGAACGGCAGACAGAATTGAGTAAATGTGCTTCCAAGGTATTAGGTGCACTTCAGTGCCTTGTTCTGTTTGCAGTTCTTTATCCGTGCAGTTGGATTTAATGCTCTTTTTTCAGGTGGGGAGATGTAGGTGGACACATTACAGCCAGTGGACGAGTGCAGGTACGTGAGCACAAGGTTTTTCACATAATTTACATTTAACTCACCTTGACTTTCTCTAACCTTGTCGCCAAGTGGCTTGCTGCTTTTGCTTATGTAAAAGGTAAATCGAAATAAAGACACATTATTTACTAGTGCTGAGATATCTGGGCCATGGAAACCTTTATTATTGTAGTTGCAAAATGAGGCCAGTGCATTGACAGTAGTTGCATAATGTGTTTTAAGTTGAGCCTTTTTTTGACACTGTGGTTATAATTTATAGAATGTAAAAACATGTAGATTTGTTTAATTGGGATTTGTGTCTGATTATCATAAATAAGAATACACATGCATCTTGTTCATTATTGAACTTAATAAGTTTCCTTGTCATTGAAGACTGGTGTATTGCGGACCAACTGTGTGGACTGTCTGGACCGGACCAATACTGCCCAATTCATGGTGGGGAAGTGTGCACTTGCCTATCAGCTTTATGCACTAGGAATGATTGACAAGCCCAAGCTGCAATTTGATACTGACTGTGTGAGGTAAAGTTCTTTATTTCACCATATATTTTCCTTCAAACTTTCCGTTTTACAGTATGTACTTCAGACCAGTGTTTCTCAATCCCACTGCCCTGCATGGTGTGGATGTTTCCCTGCTCCAGCACACCTGATTCAAATAAAGGGGTCGTTAGCAGGCTTTTGCAGAGCTCGTTGATGAGCTGCCTATTTGAATCAGGTGTGCTGGAGCAGGGAAACATCCACATGCAGGGCAGGCAGTGGCTCCCGAGAACCAGGATTGAGAAACACTGCTTTAGATCAGTTTTTCTGAATGTTTCACATGGCGATATTGAGACTGCTTTTGCTGCCATTTCTTGCTATAATTTTGAATGAGGAAACCAAACATTTCCGTAAAATATATTTAATGAATTAATCACAACTTTGCATGCTCGTTAAAACATATACACATGAAGTAAAAGACTGGAAAACATTTTGCAATTTTATATGGTGTCCCAAAAAGACTGGGTTCCAAGCCATTGTTTGGTAATAACTGCTTTAGAGAACAGGAAAAAAATGATAAAATCACACATTAAAGCATCTCTATTGTCATGTAGAAACAGAAAGATTTTGTGTAATTCTGTTTCCTTATTACTAAATTGTTACTTCTGTCCCATATACATGTGTCCCGGTCCTTACTTGTGTGCATATGTGTACCCAAGGTTGTTTGAGGAGCTCTACGAGGACCATGGAGACACTCTGTCACTGCAGTACGGTGGCTCCCAGCTGGTCCACAGGGTCAAAACCTACCGCAAGATCGCTCCCTGGACTCAGCACTCCAAGGACATCATGCAGACCTTGTCCCGCTACTACAGCAATGCTTTCTCAGGTGTGTGTGTTTTTTACACTTGCACTTACACTTGTGCATCAGAAAATGTATAAAACACTGATAAAACTTTAAATAAACCAAATGTTGTTTGTCTAGCTCTGCTTATTAGGAACAAGGATCTTCCTAATCAGTGGTTGTCAAAGTGGTTTTGTTGGGCCTGCAATTAGATGGCTGTGTGTCTAAAAGTGGGGTCACAACACACTGAAAAGTCACTGCTCCACATCAAAGGGTGGCATTTGTGTGGCGGAAGATTGCGCTTTCTTCATTAAGCCAGCTGTAATAGAGCTGTACTACTTGACCTACAAAGACGACTTTATCTCTGTTTTGTTTTTTGTTTTTTTTTTTTAAATGGGATCACTGGCTGGTTGCAGGTGGGAGAAGCAACTGATTTTTTGTGAAATGTCAAGTGACAGAGGCTCAGAGATGCAGCACAAGACACAAAGTACTGTACTCACAACTACTGAATATTCCGTCAACCACACAGTCACTGTTGAGGTGTGATCATTGATAATTTTGGACCATTACTATTACATTATTTTAATATTATCTTGCTACATATTTGCATTTTACAATACCCTAGTGTAAAACCCACAAATTACCGGATGCACAATGTGATGCAAAATGAAAGGAATTGGAGATGATGGATGTGTGCAAAAACGTGGCAGTACAATTACAAATGCACAGTAACACACTAGGGTCTTTTTGTCAATGATTCTGCTGCATCAGTTTATTACGTCCGGGTGGAAATTGCACAGTGATTACACAAAGGCTTTGTTCTCAGGCTTTATGACAGCCCAGTTTAGATTCTATTTTTCTGAGGTCAATGTTAGAACAACGGGCATGTGGCTTCGCGGTTGGCGACAGCATTAAATGGCACCTAACTGGGCGGCATGCAGAACACGTGCTGAACACACAAGCACTCAGAGATGATCTCGGCACACTCGCGTGGTGGTTCAGGACAAATTAATTGGTATGATTTAGTTGAGTTATTTCAACTTTGTCTGTGTTTTGTTAATTGGCACCTTTGCCGTCACCACTATCAGTTATTATATGCAGTGTATTAATTATTACGTCTATTATTTTAAAATTAATTTGCTGACAAAGTATTTATTTATTTATTTATTTATTTTCTTAAGTAATATTTAATTGGAGTGAAACGGCAACATTTTGGTCTATACAGTATAATTTGAAAATTCCAGTTCGTAGCCTAAGCCGGGCAGAATACATCTGTTATTCGAAATAATGATCATTACCTAACTTTTTATTAACATGTTCTTTTTACAGCACATATGCTTCATTCACCGAGGCCTGTATTTATCACCACATGTGACAAATTATGACAAATCATCATAAAAAGTAACACATTATTATACCGTTGTCATCTTTAGGAGCTTGCTGTGGACAACTAGACTTTCTTGAGTTAATTTTGAAGATATTCAAATTAACCTACTTGTTGCCTACAGCAAATATCTGAAGACGACTGAGAACCTTCACAGACATTATACCTCTGTGTTTCACTATGTCTCTTGTCATCATTGTGCTCGTTTTTGTTCCACCAGACGCTGATAGACAGGATGCTATCAATTTGTTTCTTCAAGTCTACCAGCCATCGGAGTCCAAGCCGCACCTGTGGGAGCTGCCCACTGATTTCTACCTGCACCAGAAGAGCACCATGGCTCTCTTTCATAACAGACACAGGTGAACTCACACACACTTAAAAACACACACAACCACTAACACTTTTGTGTTTGTTGTTTTACCGATTTAATAGCTCAGTTGGAAATCTTTGACAGAGTATTAAACACATAGAGTACTGTTTTCATGTAAGTCCAGGTTGTTCATGATGTTCCCCAACTGCTAGGGTTGTGGACGTCTGTCTGGGTTTGCGACGGTAGCTCAGTGGTAGAGCGAGTCATCTTTGAACTCGAAGGTTGTGGGTTTGAGTCCTGGCTCCACTAGTCTATGTGCAGATGTGTCCCTGGGCAAGGCACATAGATGTGCTGTATGAATTTGTGAGTGAATGGCAAAATTGTAGTGTAAATACAGACCATTTTACCATATTTTCATTAGATCTCTGAGATCAGTCCAATAGGTTGTTATTGAAACCTCTTCATTACCAGGACAATGTCTTGTCTACATTACTACATTACATCCTGTACTCAGTACACACTGAAGGTGAGGTTGGTGAGGTTTTAAAAAAACTTTCCATATAAAAATTGCTTTTGTGAATCATTTTGTCAGTGTTATATAATGTTTTCTTCAGAAACCAGATTGTGTTGCATTGTCATCAGTTCAATGGTATAACAAATGCAACTCTTTTTCTGCCTTATGTTTGACGGATGCTGTATCACAGCATTTCTTTTAGAATATCAGTGACGCATACGGATATACAGAAAATACGAGTTGACTTACGCTTGTGCTGAACACAGGCCAAATATGTGTAAGCTAAGGCGAAAAATACGTCTGCAAATCACTGTATTAATACTTCTTTCTGTATTCTGTACAGTATGTTTGCATTTATTGTGATTATAGTTTGTATTTAGTGTTCCCCCAAGTAGCGGCTTCCATAATATTTAAAAAAAAAATCATTAAAGCCATTAATAAGTGCTGTTGAGCTCAGCTTTGTGATTGTGTAAAGTGTTGCTTAATGTGTCCTTTTCTGAACCTCTTGTCGTCGTGTGCATGTTGTATGTTGTTTGCTTCCACTACCCCCATGCTAACCTGACAGCAGACCTAGTTTTTGGATATGGCCAGACTGCGGTAACACAGCAGGCTGCGGTAACACAGCTGTTATTCTAAGAAATTAGCATGGGCAGAGCTGAATCCAGTTCAGCTGCAGCACATTGTGCTTTTGCTCTCAAACCTGTCTGAGTAGCACATCACATACTAACTTACATGATTGCTTACATTGGGCATATTGAATAAAAGCCTAATATATTCCGGAATTCTACAAAAGGTGGTCCAGTTAAGTTAATTTTCATATCTAGGTTAAGTGAACATGCAGTGTGAGTTTTCCTGAAAGGTTTTAATGCTTTTTTTTACGTCTTGTCTGGTTCCAGCTACACAATGTGGTGGTCAGAGGGAGTCCTGTCCTATCTTCCTGTACCCTATGATGAAGGTAACACGTCAATAACATGAGAAGAATATTCACTATGTCTGCTGTAGGATAATGCGATTTTGTGTTTTATTCATTTTGACTAACCCCATAAAAGAAACAAATCAACAAAACGAACACTACATTAATTAGTTTGTCAGTGCTTAATCAATCACTTACAAAGCCTCCCACCCATTCCTTCCTCCTGAAGATATCATGTAAAAGAAAGAATTTAAATTATATTGTATGTTGTCTATATGCATCTATTTGTGGTATTTATGCTCAGCTATGCTGTTTAACATTAACATGCTATAGCAGGGGTGTTCAGGGGCCACACAGCACAATTTGATTTTAAGTCGGCCAGACTACTCAAATATTAGCATAATAACCTATTAACAACAAGCACTCAAAACGTTTGTTTTGCATTAATTGAAGTATCTTTTTTACATAACATAATGAGCAACCTGACATTTCTTGAGAAAAATAAGTGCAATTTCAACAATATTATGCCTAAGTTAATATTTACAGGTATCTGGAACTGAAAAATATAATATTGAATAGTCATCCGGGGGGCCAGATTGGACCCTCTAGTGGGCCTGGTTCTGGCCCGCGGGCCATATTTTGGGCACCTCTGTGCTGCAGCATGCTCACAGTGTCAGTTTCATACTGGGTTTAGGTTGAAACAAAGCACACCTGACTTGAATCTAATGTTAATTTAGTTTTACAGTTGTTTTTGTCGTAATGAATTAAATTTTCTTCATGTGCTACTAGAATAAAGTCATATTAATTCATTCTCATTCATATCTCATAGATGCACCCATTTCACAGCATCAGGTATATTAGTCTAGATCAACAATGGAAAGCAACTAAGCAATGGATAATGTCAGCATTTGCAAGTAAGAGCTGGGCGATAAAGTCAAAACTGTCGTCATAATTGAAGCTTGATTTTGGTTTCTGAAAGTTGAAGAATCAAGTACTGTGTATAAATATGTTGTGTGTCAACTATTTTATCTGTATAGCACCTTTTTAAAAAAAAAAACTGTTTCTCCTGTGTGTTGCGGTGTGGATTTAGCTCCCTGTGAGGACAACATGAAGAAAGTCAAAGTAAAGAGAGTAAACCGCTTTGACGAGGGTATTGACATCTACACAGAGTTCTTCAAACCATACGAACTCACCTCCTTTGATGACACGTTTTGCATCGACATGACCAACTCTGCAAGGTGAACAAATCCTTTATGAATCTTTCTTTTTCAGGTACGTAAAAAAAGTCCAAGCAGAGATTTTTTTATTTATTTTTTGCTGCAATCTGTCAAAATCGCTCAAAAAGTTGACGCAGTAAACTTTTCTCAGCAATTTTTGTGAGGGTTAAACAGGGTGTGAGTTAATGGATTTCCTTCCACTCTGTCGTCCAAAAGGGAGTTTATGCCAAAAACAGTTGGATTGGATCCAAGCCCATTCACAGTTCGCAAGCCAGAGGAAACTGGGAAATCAGTGCTGGGGTGAGTAAATCTCAGCCAGTGTACGCATCCATGTTTTTGATGTTTTCATGTCACGGTGCCCTCATACACACACATCTGACACTGTGTTCTCAGGTAACCAAAAACAACTCCATTTTCCTGTCGTTGTTTAGAGCACTCAGTACTGGTTATCATGTGTGTGTTTGTGTTCTTGTATTTGTCGCTTTGTGAGGAGCAAAAATTGTATAAACCATACGGTGTGAGGACATTTTGGCTGGTCCTCACTTCTTTAAAGGGCTTTTTTGGGGGGTTTTAGGTATAGGGTTAGAATTGTTAGGGTTAGGGTGATGATTAACCCTTCAGTTACCATCCTGTTATCGCCGTCAGGGTTTGGCATGCGTACTTCTCATTACCGTAACTCCTACTCCGTTAGTGATATCTAGCAAATTCAAAAACTATGGACCTCATGTGGAGGATAAAGCAGTAGAAGATGGATGGATGGATGGATACCAGAAAGCAGAGAACTAGAACTTTGCACCCGTATACAGTACTTGTCATTACTGTAGCACCCAGAACTTCCGCAGAACGACAATCAAGAACGACAATCAAGAATCGCCAGCGTGTCACGGTTGAATAACTGCCAGATACTAAAAGTGAAAGTTGTCTTGGAAAAAGGGGCAGTAGCACACACTCACTGAACATTTTTTGGCAATTCTACAGCCATAAAATGTGCATGTGTCAGCGTGAATAATCACTCCTGCACTAACATACACACGGTGTATGAGTGACTGAAGAGCTTCTCTTTGGTTAGAAACCTCATATGCCAGTAGCTGCACAGCATGACATCCTATTCTGTTTTGATGTTTTCATTCACTGCAAACCTCAGCCTTCTGATGGATGATCTGACTCACTGGCTCTGAACTTGACCACATCACGTGTGCTTTCACACACACAGACACGCACGCACGCACGCACGCACGCAGTCCTCTATTCATCCATCATCTGAGCACACTTTCTTGGTCATGTTACTGTGGTAACATGGTGAGCAGAGAAAGAACCAAAGGACCTTATTGCCTTGAACAACTTCAGTCTCCCACTGGATTATCACCAGAGTCTCTCAGGTCCTCTGAAAGTTGTGCCTGGACAGATTAAGGAGTATTGCCTAGCTGGTAATAGGTTTCCGAAGAGTACGGAAAAAAAAAAGAATAATTTCTGGGCTATGCTTTCTCTCTTTCTTTTTTTATTTACATTAACGCATCAACGTTTTTGAAAATGATCCCTTATTGTATGGTAGCAGTGTAAAAGAAATGTGTCATATTTCATGGCATGATACTGTTTGTATCTGTATATCGGAAATATTCTTTTAGGCGATATTCTGTTGTCTTTAAGCCTCTGACTCATAGTTTACGGCAGGCCTTCAGCTATTTGACTTTCTTTCCCTCCTTCCACTCCTCTCCCCAGACAAAGAAAACTGTATTTTGTTTATGTATTTAAGATTACATTTACTATGAGACTATTTGGGGGGAATAAATGCCATTTATTGCATTGCCTATAGTGTCTATTGTTTCACCAGATTCGTACTGATAGAGACATTTTGTATTTGAGACATACATTTTGTGCCACTTTTTTTTTTTTCTCGGAGAGTGAGATGAGATAAGGCGTCTTCTACTAACAGCTTTCACATTTCACAGTCTGGTTCCATTGATCCCTCAGAAGCATACACTCATTTTGGAGATTCACAAGTTTTTTCACAGAGATAACGAATGACAGTCATGATACAAGTCTCAAAAATGGAAAAGATCAAGTAGGATTAGATTTACACCCTTGTTGTCTGTAGGAGGATGAGTATTGTGTGGTTACTGGATACCAGAAAGGTAGTTTCAGGTGTTTCAAGTGTGTGAGTTTGTGTGTATACATTAATCGGTCTGCATGTATTGGCAGCAACAAGACCAGTAAGGAGGAGACACTGCTCCAGAGGAAAACTGCAGCCAGTGCGCCGCCTCCTCCGAGCGAAGAGGCCATCTCCAGCACATCGGAGGACGACTCGGAGGAGGACCGCGATGACGACGGCGGCGTGTCCCAACGCTCCACCCCAATCAAACTGCTCACAGAGTCGGGAGAGAGCACACGCACACAGGAGGTATGAAAATAGAATACAAATTACGGAAATAAACACTTACCTGGAAAGAAAAAGACAAATAAAACTAAACGTGTATCCCTAAAGAGACTTATTGCTTAATGTGGAGGTAAAATGGGAGCCCACTAAATGAGATCCTCCAACAAGTCGAGGAAAATTCTAATCTTCTCTAAGGACCTCAGGGAAATGTCATCAAAGTTCAGGCTGAGATTTTGCCTCTGTTGTTCATTTTGGCCTCCAAAGCGTCCTCCACTTAATTACTTGAGAGAGACTCACTCCTTCAAGAAATAATTTTCTGTGTTTCTGTTTGTGTCAGACAGAAAGAAAGACATGACAACTAAATGGTCTGGCTCTAAATAGCAGAGGCGCTAAATGGTGTGGCTTTGTGTGATTTATTGGAACACATCCAGAAAATACAGGAAGTCTGCCCCGCACTAGAGGGTAATTGGCCAGATTTCGGTCCCAATCGGGCTCTGCCGACAATCATGGGTGTCTTCCGATTTTAGGCTGATTTGAGCAGATTATCCTGTAGTGTGTGGGGTTAACAGATGCAATTTTAGTTTGACATTTTTACGACTGCTCACGAAACTTGTATAAGCCAAATCGGTTCCAGCCATGACTATATACACAGTCTTTTGCGTTTCTCAGTACAAAACCGCTGACAGTCAACCTCCATGTCTGTTTTTATCCTGAAGTCACGTTAAATCCTGAAGTCTGTGAGAACCCAAATCCCTGGAACCGTTTGATTAAGCGCCAAGTGTGTGGTCCTGCGTCTTGACTAAATCGTCTAGTCTGTGCTTTAACATTAAAATAACAAACTTTTTTCATCTACTACAGGATAAAGTTTCAAGTTGTTTTTTAAACTTAATGTAAAAAGTTGTGTTTGTCCTCGTGTTTCACAGTGACAAACATCTGCTGTGAAAAAGATCCATGGTGTCAGGTTTAGTCAAGACATGTCTGACACGTTACTCGGCACAAGTATGTCACTGTGTTAACTGGAACAATCAGTAGCACCAGACAATGACTTCTGCTCTTAAATTCTCAGAAACACCTTAAAGGACATCTGCCAGTGTGAGGTGGCAGCTCCCTTAATTTGACCCCTTTGTCCTAATTAACATGTATAATGACTGTGATTCAATCACATTCAGAGATGTTTAAAAAAGAAATGTTGCTCAAGTGCTTTGTTGGCAGTTGTCGTACAACCAGGCAGGTGTAGCCACAATCCAGCCTTTATGGAGGAGCAAGGTCTTTCATTTTGAGAGCGATTTCTTTTTGTGATTTCTTTTAATATTTTACTTTGCTCAAAACTTTTTGCACTCTGCTTTGTTTCTGCACAAATGTTAAGTCTTCTTCACTTTGCACTCCGGCTGTGTCTGCTCATTTACACCATGTGGGGCATGTTTGCGTTACTTTTTACCCCATCCATTTCATGTGGTTACCGATTATAACCAGGTTCATCAGGTTGATCCTGCGTGAACATGGATCTGTGGATTTTATTTAAATGACACTTAATTGGTGAATCAGGATTCATTCATGAGTGTGCGCTTTGAGTGAAGGTAGTCAAGGTCTGAGTCAGGATGGGCGACCACGTGCTGCAGCTGGTTTGAACTCTCTCCAAGATGTGATGTCAGATATGTGTGTATATATGTATGTGTATATATGTATGTATGTGTATATATATGTGTATGTATATATGTGTGTGTATATGTATATATGTATATATACACATATGTATATATACACATATGTATATACACATATATGTATATATGTGTGTTCATATATATATATTATATTATATACATGTACATGTACATAATATGTGTTCAAAAATGAGAGAATTTCAACAGAAACAAGCAAAAGGACCATTTTTCCTTCGTCCTCCTCCATCCATCTCTTTCCTCCCCTAACCCCCCCCCCCCCGCTTCATGATGTATTTAGTATAGGTTCTCTTTTTGTCTGTCTCTCCCCTGAGCTCTGAGCTGGTCATGAATATTGTGGGCTGAACAGCAAGCGCACGTGTTTGGTCCACACACTCGCTCTCGTGTGTCTCATGTTGCTGCCTCTCAGCCTGTCGCTGAGAACGGATTGCCTGGGTGCCAGCACAACACAAGTCTGTTTAAATATTTAAGCAACAGATCATTACCGCGTTTGCCATGTAATCACACATGCTCTGTTTATAGTCCTCCTATAGTTTGAATATGTGTGTGCAGCAGAGATTTCTGTGTATGTGCTTTCATACCCCCGGCCCCCCCGCCATATGATTGTGTGTGTGTTGTGTGTCCACAGCTGCTGTTTCTTGGACTTGGAATACTTTCATTCCCCCCTGTGCCGTTCAGATCAATACAAATACAGTAAAAACTCAATGCGCCACGTTATGTTGAGCATACTCTGGGAAGCAGTCAAAGGGAAGGGCGGCAAGTCGCCTGCTTTAATGCCACTCGCCGTCGTTATGTCACACACTGTTGCTTAGCAAGCTTGTCGCAGTTCCCTTAAGTTTATGGAATGACATAAAATCATAAATATGTTTCTTGTGAGGTATTGTTCATTTCAAACTAGAAATCTGTGTCTTTAAAATCTAACTTTGAAATAATAGTCCACGGATGTATAAGCTGTTCCAAATATGACAGGATAGTAGAACAGTATATCATATTATGAGAAAAAATTAAACCTTGAGAACAGGGCTACTTTAATATAATATAATACAATATAATATAATACACAGATTACTGCTCAAATTGACTGTCTTTAATTCATCAAATATTATTTCCAATGTTGCCTTCATCATAAATAGTAAAAAGAAACTAAATATGTCAAGTTTTAGCAATATTTTTTGTTCTTACTTGTTTTTTTTTTTGCAAATTTCATAATGGAATCTTAACCTATGCACGTCTGTAAATATGAACATTGCACTAATCTACATTAAAAGTTAATTTTCTGTTTCTAGTAATGTGTAGTACAGTGGTCACCAACATGGTGCCCTCGGGCACCTGGTAGCCCGCGAGCAGCCAACGAGGTGCCCGTGGGCACATTTCACTTCACCTCACTTGCATGTATCCATATGATCACTGAGTAAAATGTCCTTGATATTGTTTATACAAACTGTGATAATCATTAGGAGTAAGCACTGGAATTAATGTGTATGCAATTGAATGCATAATATTCATCATTTAAATGGTAAATTGCACAAAATAATAAAAATGAATATGGTAGCCCTCCATATTATTCTCTACCCTTCAGGTAGCTCTCGGTCTCAAAAAGGTTGGTGACCCCTGGTGTAGTATATATCACTCAGTTTAGTTAAATATCATTTTGGTCTTTGAATCCTTCAAAACAACTTGTGTTACTCATTGCCGAGCTCCTTGGCCAATCTTGAATAAAACGCTTCTGCTAAATGACATCATCTGGGTCATATCTATCCAAAATAACATTTTGACGTTCACAATTTGGGACAAACCACCAGCACATTGTCGAGATTCATCAGACCTCAGGTTTTTTTTCCAGAGCTTCGTGTTTGGTGTACTGAGCTATGGTCATTGGCCTTGTACTGTGTCTATAATGATCCAGTGACTGTGTCACACGGAGTCTGTGCTCCGCTTATGGAGGAAGTACTGAACACATATTTTTAATGAACTGATTCTAGTGATTTGATTCAGTTACACTGAAAACAACTGCTTTACAAATCACAGTCGAAACGAAGTCACCGCAGTTTCACATGCCGTGCTGAGGCGAGTAGAGCCGGTGGAAATACGTCATCCAAAAAAATGAAAGCAAAATATTTTTATAGCTATAATGTGGCGTAGCTTTTCATTTCTGAAGAATATGAAAAACATCACAGAGATCATAACACGTGTTCTGCTGAGGAAATAATAATCACAGCATGGTCTCATGACACATTATCCTTAATATTTCTTTTTACCTTTTGAAGTGATTGATTGCCATTAGGTCACAATCATCTCATTGGTTAAGTGCATCTTCTTTTGGTTTTTAGTAGTGTTTTTATTTATTTAATCCATAAAGAGTGCTTCATTTAAGAGAGATTCACATTGTGAACTTGATGCCCTGCTTTGAATCTGCCATCTTAAACTGGTCTGACCTCTTGTATCAGTTTCTTTTTTATGAATATTATATCTCCACAACCATGGATACTGCAAAAACCCCAGGAGGGCACTATCTCTGAGCATGAAGTCACCTCATCAGGCGCCGACAATCAAATTACATTCAAATTTGCTCAAATAACACTCTTTGGATGGCCCTAATGTGTGAACCAGTCGCACGGAAGCAGCTGAACCTGGTGACTTTGTCCTTGTGTGACTTTTTTTTTTTACATTCCGAGTCATAGCAGATTGAATGAACTGGCTGTTAATGACAAGCTTCACCTGCTGAAGTTAATCGCATCGTGCTGTTTATAACAGTCCAGTTGATGTCATGTTTTTTTTTTGTTTGTTTTGTTTTTTTTAATCCTGACTCTTTTTTTTCCTTCCCCCTCTCACATCTTTAGGAGCAGCAGCAAAGTGTAAAGGAGCCATATGGACTCAACGTGGCCAAGTGTCCCACTGATAAAGACATGCTCATTTATGAAAGGTAATGTGGTACACGCATACATATGCTGTATATAAGAGCGTTATACTAATATCAGTATAGTTGACTCGCTTATTTAGGGCTTTTAATAAGGTTTTAACTTAGATTTACTACGATAAATAATGTAGTAGTTGACTACAGTTAGGGCTGTCAAATGATTACATATTTTCTTAATCACAAATGTTTAATAGTAATATTAATTAATAGCATTTTTCTTACATTTATTTAAGTTTTTTTTTATAGACTTTATTTTTGGAAGCAAATACAAAACAGAGCAGAGAAATGTGAAAAAAGACTTCCATTCCTCAAATTTTTTCACATTTTTTACCCCTCCCACAATCCCACCCCATTCAAGGAGAGCAAAACTCTGTCCAACAATGAACAAACAATTATATCATAACATTTATTTAAGTTTTTAAGTTTTTTGTCATTCTGTTCTGATTTTGACATCAAATGAATGCAAAGACAGTTACTTTATTGAACGGTGATTATATCAGATCAGAGGAAGTGCACAAAGCCTGAAGTAACACAACATCTACTTCAGAAAGGTTTATGTGTCAGTATTTGCACTTTGCAGCAGTTCCAGTTTCCAGTTGCCTTCTCTGCTTCTCTGTCTGGCGTTAACATATGCAAACAGACTGAACTGATACAGGCAGAGTGATTCTGTTATTTCTCACCGTCTCTCAGCAGCTGCAGCATCATTTATTTATTTATTTATTTACTTCACCTACTGACTAAGTGAATGTTTTCCCAAAGTCACATTGTATTCCAGGTTTATTTTTTAGTTCCACACGTCCATCATGTCACCGGCCGACCTGCTCTCTATGTGGCCACACAGGAAAGAGAGGGGTGAGGGGAGGAGTTCTCTTTTTGCTAGAATCTTACCAGTAGACGGCATGGATTTGTACTCACTGGACCTTTAAAATGTCGTTTTTGCACTGAATGTGAACAGTTATTGCCAGACACTGTAAGTCAAAGAAAGTAACATGCACAATTCTTCTTGATACTATTTACGTTCGTTTGGCCCTCAGCTGTGAGTGTGTCTAACATGTTTTCAGTCCTGCTTAGAGAACGCCAGTCTCTAAGTCCAGTCCTATTTTCTTATCTCACTGGTCCTGTGGAAAATCTCCTTTTTATTGTTATCGACAAAACACCCAAAACAGAAATGGCAGGAACAAGCAGTCAGTGTCACCAGCCCCCTCAAGGGGTATGGGCCATTGTCCAAAAGGGACATTGTCAACTCTACCCTGCTGTCTGCATCACACTTCTGACCTCACTGCTCTTTGTCCACCTCTAAATTTCATGTTTTGTCTGTACTTTCATTCATTCCTTTCACCCTTCTATGCTCTCAAAGCTTTCATCTGGCTGTGAACACAACTGTCTGTTCTCTGGATACAAACTGTACATTTTGATGAAGCCTTTTTCTCCTGTGCAGCTGTCCTAAATCCACGCAGGATTGCTCTGGTTTGGCATCTTTTTTCACTTGCACATTAAGGTCATGTCTCTATATAGCAAATATCTACCGTTTGTAGATGAACAAGCGAACTTTTTGTGCCAGTAATTATATTAATAGTGTAGTAGAGTCGATGGATAACATAAATTGGGGCATTGTTCACTTTCTGGGCCTTCATCTTCATCACTTTTCATAATATTAAAATCACAGACTGTATATCCAAAGTGGATGAGGCCAAACTGGAAGTAAAAGATATATTGAATTGCCAGCAGTTGGGTGACACCTCTGTTTACAAACAGAACTCATGAACGCACTTGATTTACAACATCAGGTTTTCTTCAGTAGCAAATCATGTGCATTTTGTAAATGAGGCCCCCGTTTAAAGGAAAATAGACTATAAAACACAAGACACCAGTGTGACAGTAGGTGCCCGGTTGCAGATTTCCATGTGCAAAACCTCTCATGGTTTAAAAATGATAGTTTAGGTTCTTGTTGGTGCCTTCTTATTGCATCACTACCAGTAGACGTCATTTTTATATTTTCAAACCAAAAAGTGAGGGGAAATATTCAATTTTCAAATGAAAATGAACAGAAAAGGCTACATCATGAAATAAACATAATTATATGTAACGGAAATGTCTTTTTACTTTCTTTATGGCTTTATTATCTTAGATTTTTGGACCCTAAAACTTGTGGTTTTCACAACTGCTTATGTGTCAAGACACAGAATCCCCGTCAGCGCCATCACATTTACAGGTCCATGCAACAACAATAAGAATTAACTTACCTCTTTGGATGAAACTCTACAGTACACGTGCTTGTTCTGTCTGCAAAAGAATGAAAGTGTTGTTCCAACAGCCAATACCGTATTTCTTGTATGTGTGTGTCAACCTGAATTCAATAACAGGCCGGGGTTTTGAGGTGTGATTAAATCAGGCGAGCTGACAAAGAAAATACATGCGTAACTAAATTGCTGTGAAAAATGTTGTTTGTTCCCACTGTTGTGGCACGTTGTGAAAATAAAAGTGCATTCATTATTGAGGCTGGAACAGCTCCAGAGCTCCAGAGATGATAGCTGGAGCCGGAGCTCGTCTAATCAATGCATTAATATTAAAAATCATAAGCAGGAGCCAGAGGGGAATTCTCAAATATTGCATATTGTTGCGTCATTGCAGGAGAAAAATGACTTGTAAGGAAAAATTTGACACGTGAGTGAAGAGCAGTTCACCAGGTACTGCTCTTGACGTCATGATCATTGTAAAGATTGTTGTTGTTTTTTGTCTCTGCAGGTTTGCACATCTGGGCGCGAGCCAACACAAAGTGGAGAGAAGTGAGGACACAAACCTGGCAAACATCATCTGCTTGTGAGTAAAACATGTGACACATTCAACCAAAACCAACAGCCATGTACCCAAACCCTTACTGACCATTGTTATAATCTACCATTTTAAATAGCACTCTGCAGTACAGTTGTTTGGACTAAGTGGTCTCTGGTGGAGGCTTCTGTTACCAACTGCTCTTTCTTTACTTCTTCTTATACCTGCTATTTCTCAGTCGGCCCAATTATTGCTGCCGCTCCCTGCAGTGTGACCCGGCGACAGGGCTTTTTCCAAGCCAAATCAAAATGAATCCACATGCTGGAAAGCAGTTTGCAGCCACTTTGTCCTGCTCTTTCTTTCTTTTCTTCCCCTTTTCTTTCTTTCCTCCCATCCTCCCTCTCTTCCTTCCCTGTTCTTACATGCTCAAGCAGAGCGTGTCAGACAGGATTCCTCACTGGGGTTCCTCTGTCTGTGCGTTGTGTTGAATTCTTTATTTCCCTCTTGTTCTTGCTCCCTCTCACACAGAGTTTACAGTTGGGCTGAACACTTGTTTGTGTTCAAAATCCAAGTCACAAATTCAGACGTTTGATGCCGATTACAAATTAAATACATACGTACATGTCGGTGTGTACGTTTTCATATATTTCATATTTTGGTGGTGTCTTGTGTGGTAATGTTCCTTAAAATCTGTAGCACAGTGAATATTAATTGAAGTGATTCAGGCAGGTTTTTCCAAATTAAACCACCCACAATCGTGCGCTGAATTTGAACGGCTGTCGTCAGGCAGATTTTCTCATCTTTACACAGCTGAGCTGTATGAGTCTTCATACTAAGCTAAGCTAGGCTAACCAGTTACTGTTTGAAATACATTGAACTCTGGTCTACCCACTAGATTAGCATACATTAATGGCAATGCAAGAACATACTGATGATGTGATATTTTATGAAGTGCACAACAAAGAGGCATGGAAATGATATGTTTATGGAGTTATGGTTTGAGGAGAGGTGAAGGGAGAGGTGCTGGTGAACAGATGAACCGCTTAGTATCGATTAGTAAAAGGTGTTTAGAAATCCAGATTTAAGGAAGGCAGATTGTGTCAAGTTAAAGAAGGTTTTAAAAAGCAGGAAATGACTGTTCCATCAGACAGAGGGAAGTGAGTGCAGTTTACTAAGAAGGGCTGAGATTAAGGGTAGGAGACTAGGACAAAAGATGTGGAAGCAAATATTATTGATTAGAACCTCTCAGTAAGTGAGGCAGTGGCAGGAAATGTGGGAAAAAAAATTGGACTTGGTGTGCACAAGAGAGAAACCAGCAGGGAATCCTAGCATATTTTTTTTTTTTACATCTCTCCTCATCTAACTGCATCTTCACCTCTCATCACTCTGCAATGGTTGAATGGACCAATGAAGGAGCAGTCATCCTCACAATAGGTCCACGGGGTCCGGAAGGTATGTCCAGGTTGTTGTTGTGTAATAGTGCTATTCTGAGAGGTGTTACAGCACCCCAAACATGTTTTCACCGTTTGGTTCCCCAACGCTTGACACCTCCCTCCATACAGATGGAAAGGAAAGGTGAAAAGCATATGAATCATGAAGATGTCACTCATCCCCCCTGAAATTTAAATGTGCTTTTAAACTACTGAGCCACATTAATTGGACAATTCGAGTGTACTTTAGATTCTGAAGACATTTGTTATGGTTAGGGGTCTCAATCAAAAACAACACCACCAGTGTTGGGCATCTTACTTTGTAAAAAAAAAAAAAAGTTATTAGTTATAGTTCCAAATTACTTCTCCCAAAAAGTAATTGAGTTTGTAACTCAGTTACCACATTGTAAAAGTAATTAGTTACTCAGTAACTGACATTGTTTTTTATGTTCTATAACGCTATTACATTCTTTAACATCCTTTATGTCAAAGATGTTTATAATACCTGAATGAAGAATACAGACCCTATGTACAGTATTTGAGTTGAAGGGCACAACTGACACACAAATGTTAACTTAGGTAAAGAGAAACAAAGGAAAAATTTGGCCTTTCAGTAGTGCAAATCTGTGTATCTTTATACCATTGCACTATAAACAGGGCACTATCCAACTCTTAAATATTCAGTAAAGTAACAAAATTAAATATTGAAAATAAACGATATTCACACACCTTGCTTTCAAGTACTAAACCAATACACACAAATGCTTCATTAAGTTAGAGTTGCTCCAGGTTGACGTGGACAAACTCCTTTTCCGCCGGACATAGTGTGCACGTTGTAATGTTTAAAGCTACTGACTTTTATTTTGATACACCGGAAATAGGAAGTACGTGATGACATGCGAGGATTGTAAACAAACAATAAAGTGTGGCTAGCAGAAGCTCCCAAGGAAACTGCGTGTATCTGAATTTATTGACGACATAACAAGTCACAACACACGTTGCATATACATTCTTTCCTTTTGCCTCGGTAAGAGAGAAGTAGTGTCGATATTTCCACTTATAAAAGTACAGCGTGAGCAGGGCACCCGTCCACCCAGCCTATCATCATCGCATTTGCAACGATGGCGTCATCGACTCCCCTGCACTCTCCCGGCAAAGTAATTCATTAGATTACTCCGTTACTGAAAACATAACGCCGTTAGTAATGCCTTTAAACTTAAACGCTGTTACTCCCAACACTGAACACCACACAAGACGTTGTTTGATGAAGTCAGAAAGCAGCATGGGATCATGGGAATTGTGTTTTGTTGTCTTGTTTGGTTCCCCTGTGCATTTGTGCTTTACAGAGAGATCTTTGGGGGCAGAGTAGGGTGACCACATGTCCGCACAGCATTTGCTTCACTTGTCCCGCACACTGAGACGATGTCCCGCATTTTAATCAGCTCTAGACTGATGCTTTTGTAAAAGTAAACCTATGGTCTAATGGCTGTGAGAAACGGGAGCTGCTAGACTGATGTCAATCAACCTGTCCGAACCCGGGGGGAGTTGTGCATAAAAATTCAAAGTTGAAAAGAAAAAATGGGTTTTTTCTTTTTTCTTTTTGAAAACTCAAAACTGAATCCTGAAACTCATATGTTGCTCTCAGCCTCTTGTCAGTGCCACCGTGGGTCCACTCTGTGTTTTGGGATAGCGTTTAAAAACGTACAAATCGCTGATGCATTTGTGATGCAGTCATGTGTCTGAGCAGCTGCTCACTGGGGCCACAGCTGCCGTTCAGCTGGCCGACAGTGGGTAATGCACTCTGAAGACGATGAAACGTGCTTTAGTGTGCATAGAAAATATGAGTAATTTCACAGTAACTGCCTTGTCTCTGCCGTCCCCATGTTGTCTCCATTAACCGCCCTCTTAATGACCCACTCTCTCCTGCAGAGATTCGACAAGATAATGGTGGAATTACAGCATTTTTCTAGTCCTTTCTTCACGCTTACTTTGCACGTACGTCGTTTGAAACATGCTTTCCTCTCACCTCCGTCTCCCAGAGAGCCGGTGTCCTGCTTCGCAGAGGACAGCATCTACAGTGTGTGTCCCCCGCTGGTCAACCGAGACAGTCGAAATGTGTTTGAGAGCCACGTGGTGACGGGTCAGGGCCAGGTGAGGGTGCTGTGCAGGGATGACATGCTTATGTACAGGGAGTACGTCAAGAACAGATACATGTGAGACGCGGCCGGCGTGTGTTTCATTCATCATTCCTACATGAAGACTTTGTAAATTCATCTGTTTCCTGTTTCTGTTGCGAGACAACAGTTTGTACTGAAGACACACGAACAAGCAGAATGTTCTTTATTTGTGAGTTTTAAGAGCCTCAGATTTGACCCAGTCATGTCAGGTTTTAAGTCTTTTAAGGAAGTTTATTTAATTATGTACTCTCTATTTCAAACTGTAAATATTTTTGTCTTAATTAAGCATGGCCAGCAACAAATTACACCAAATTATTATTACTTTAAGTTTTCATTTACACCATTTTGTTTTGTATTATTATTCATTGTCATCATCATATTTTTGCCTTTACGATGTCTTTTAATAACGTGATTGTGTGTTAGTTTCTTTTTAATTGGTCAGAAACTGTATTGTAAATCAAGGCCCTGGTCATTTTTTTTATGTGTGTTTTTTTTGCCCAGACCATAAGTTTTTATCATGAATATTGTGCATTTCATTATACTCCAGTCCTTGTTTCATATAAAGACATGTCTGTGTAATTTTTGTGTGTAATTTCTTCCAAATAAAACATTTATTTATGAACATGGTGGGACAGGTTTAGTTTTCTGCACTCTTGCTAATCATTCCTTGCTCTTTATTAGAAGCTAAAATAAAAAGTGTTCCTTTCATGTTGCGTATGTAATTGTTTTTGCCTCCTCCCTCCTCCACTGTCAGTTCCTCTTTCGTTTGGTTCCCCATTTTCACCTCCTTCCCTTTTATCACACTTTCTCTCTCTGTTTCTCTACTGTCTCACGCAACTTGTAGCCAGCTTTTATCCACAAGTGCCAGGAAATGTGTAATTAAGGTACGCGACCACTGGTCTCTTCATCTTTCCCCTCGTGCAGCCATTGTGGTTGCATCATGTGATATTTTGGAGAGAATGGAAGGGACATAAAATAAACTGTAAAGAACTTAAAGGTAGAGGAAATGGGTCTCATAT
Source organism: Solea senegalensis (assembly GCF_019176455.1). Classification (NCBI taxonomy): domain Eukaryota; kingdom Metazoa; phylum Chordata; class Actinopteri; order Pleuronectiformes; family Soleidae; genus Solea; species Solea senegalensis. Next base: position 10,910,350 of record NC_058037.1, on the reverse strand, counting down.
TTATCCTTTGCCTTTAAACCTTGTAGCACTGCCTTAATAGAATTGTACGCCATCCCAATTCACAAAATCTGGGTTATTCTTCCCTGAACTTGTCCTGTGCAGTTATTATTTGCACTCTGTTTCTCTGCATCATTTCTTCATGGTAGAAAAATAATGTTGGAAATGCCACGATTTTGCAATTTTAACAGCAGTTTAAAGGGGAATTCCTGTAGTTTTTGACCTCGGCCCTATGTTTACGAATGTAGGTGTGCACGTGAATAGCACTTTCAAAGTTTCAAGTTTCATAATTGGTGCATAAAAAGTGCTTGTTTTCGTCAATAAATGGTAGTTTAAGTTATAAGACTGGTGGGGACACTGCACCGCTGTCTTGTCAGAGAAACACATCTCTCGTCTCCTCTGACTGGCAGCGTTCACTGATGCTCGTGAAATCCTCTTGCTCTCCTCTCGCAGCATTCCCACACATGTACAAATCTCCTCTAATATTGGTAGGGACAATCTGGCTTTCTCCAAACTGGCTTTCATACGCAAATCTACGCCCTTGGAGAGGAGAGTGAGAGTGAGCGAGTGGATTTTACGAGCATCAGTGAATGCATCACAGCTGAGCAGAAACGAGAGAGATGTGCCGTTCTGACACAACACAGCGGCGCAGCATCCCCAGCAGTCTTACAACCAGACCTACATCACTTGCTTCATTTGACTAATGTTTCCCTTTCTGTGAATATTTAATTTCATTCTTGGAAATTAAACACAACAGAAAAAAAACACGTTGCCCGTCACGTTGTAGAATGTAAACTGTTCCCGCCAGTGTTTAATCTTCTGTTTCCCAGAAACAAAACGGAGGACACGACCGCGGTTTGTCCTCATTGGTGGCTCTTGATGATCACACAGAAAATGATCTGCCAGCTGTTCCAGGCATATTTCTTTAAATTTTGACACATGTTTTTTTTAGGTCAATCACCTGTGTTTACAGCCAGGTTTGAGGTCTACACCCAATGTTCTCTCTCTATACTGTATATATAGAGCTTTTCTAGTCTTAATGAGCTGCTTTACTCTATAGTTTTGCCATTGAACCATTCACAAGCTTCAACATGGGGATAAATGTCTTGCTCAAGGACACACATACTGTAGACTAGCAGAGCCAGGAATTTAACCCACAACCCTCCACTTGAAAGACAACTCACCCTACCACTGATTTACCATGGCTCAACCATAAGTCCTCACTTTTTTAAGTACATTTTATATCAGAAAATTAACTTTTGATACTTAAGTACAGTAAATGTCATACACTTTTAAGACTTTTACTTAAGTAATATGTATATATATATATATATATTAAAAAAGGTCACTTTAACTTCTACCAAAGTAATTTTCTGGTAAGATAATGTGACTATTTTTTTGTTTTGTGAATGTGAGCCAGTCATTTTTTAAGTAGGTCAAGTAGGTCAACTAACCGATTATAAAATCATTTTTCTTCTTCTGTTTGCCCGTGTCCCATTTCTTTCCATCTTTAATTATATACCTTGTCTTTGACTCCTCTCCCATGTTAATGGCCAGTCATTGGTTTAAGAGACATGCTCAGTTATCCCTGAGTAAATATCTCAATAAGTGTATTCTTGCATTTAGGCACGTGAGTCACGGAACCCGTGTGTTTGTGTGCGAGCATGTAAGAGCATATGTGCACTCTTGAAAATGAGAGCTGTTTTGAAGGGAAACGTGGTCTTTTATTAATAAGGGCCCCTGTTTTCCCTCATGTTTTTATGTCCCTAATGGCAGGTGTCTCATTACAACGAGATCTCTCAGCACACACAGATTAACATGAATAAATGCACCCAAGTCACTGATATTTTTCAGCAGCTGTTGTTGGTCGTCGTCACAAAAACTTGGTTTGTGTGTGTGATATATATTATATTTATATTTATATTTATATTTATATTCATATTCATATTCATATAAATAACCTGTTTAGTTGATTTTGGTCCATTTTAATGAAATGTTTGGTTTTTTTTTCCTAGTCCTTGTTTGTGAATGTATTTCAGTCCATGTCTTTGACATGAGTCACTCGGCACTTCATGTGACCATTTAGCTTATGAATGAAGACAATCCTCTCTCCAGCCCCTGGTTCACTGACGAAAGGTCAAAACAGCTGTTGCCTAGTAACCAAAAAAAAGTGGTTACCATATTATTTCTACACTACTTTGAATCGCAATGTGATATTTAAGAGAAAGACACGGATGTAATATTGGCCACTGTACATGTGACGTGATGTTAAAAACGGAGAATGGAGAAAAAACTTTTGACCATTTTGAGGTGTTAAAATAAAGGTAATTCCTTATATTTGAGAATATAGATTCAAAATTCTTCAAACTAAGGAACAGAAATGATGATTAGAGCCCAAAATAACAACTTCTGGTACTATTGGCACCTATTGGGAATGACATGATGTTTGTTCCCAGGTGAACATCATTAACTGAGTCATATGTGCGTCTGTTAGAGATCACATATGCAAAACAGACTAATCAAACTGGGCTGGATCTGTTTCTGCAGGCTGGAAAACACTGATTTATGGTGACAGATAGTTCAGGGTTTTTGTTTAGATGATATTTTTAGACTCACAGTGATGTCTGTTTAGGTGAGTAAGAGAGGTAAGGTTGAAACGGTTTGGTCACATGCACGAGGAGGGATAGAGAAAGTCATTATATCGGACAAAGGATGTTGAAGATGGAGCTTCAGGCGGAGGAAGAACATGGCTGTTGTGAAGGAGGACACGAGGACAGTAGGCGTAACAGACGAGGACACGGGGGTAAAGACAAGATGGACAACTGTGGCAACCCTGAAAGGAAGGAGGAGGAGAAGGAGAAGAAGAAAGTGAAGAAGGAGAAGAAGAAAATAGCACATAAGAAGAGAGTGAAGAAGAAGAAAGAGAAAGCAAAGAAGAAAGAGAGCTGTCAGTTTAGGCCAACATGAGCATCCTCCATGGCTACTTCTTCCTCTTCTCTCTATTTCATCATCTTCCATTTTTTTTTTAAATTAGTCGGGAGCAGTCGGAAGTTAAGTCCTAAATCAGCATTTGACTAAAACTAATTAGAAATAATAAATAATTAAGTGAACCATTACAACAGCTTAAGTGATTATGCTGCCACAAACACACGTCTAACACTGCAGCAGGATGTTTTTTAAATATGGAAGCAGAGAAAACACAGAATTTTGAAAATCCTTTTAGCTGTACAATAGCCCAGACTTTACAAGTAATGCCACTATACAGTCAACTTAGATTGGACTGTACCTGTACATGCTATTACACACCCTGGTCACCGTCTCTTTGAACTGTTTCCCTCTCATAAGTCGTCCAAAATCTACTCCTCCAAAAGCAATATTGACATTAGATGTCAATAAAAATACAACAATGAACTATTAACACATTTTATTTCATGTCAACTGTTTTATCCAGTGTCCTTTGTTTTTTAACCATAGATTTTATATATTGCAATTTTAAAGCAATTCTGAATTCTGATGATTTTAACTTCAATTTTAAACACAACCGTGAAGGGGCCACTCGACTCGGGCAAGAAGGGACAGACACTCAGAAAGAGAGAGATAGTGATGCCACTGGCTGCAGGTAGAGCACCTGTAAAGTTGAGCCAGGAGCAATCATCATTTTTATATATATATATACATATATATATATATATACTTTTCAGTCTACAATCACCTATGAATTGTATGAATTGTTATTTTTCATTATAGAGAAGAGTGACATGAGGGACTTTCAGCTGCAACATGCAACTTCACCAATGAGATTTTTCGCACTGCACCTTTAAGCAAATCGACGGGTGAACTTATCACAGTGGCCAGTGAGTGCATTTTAAAATCATCAAGTCATGTTGAGTTATAAACTCTCTCTCTCTCTCTCTCACTCACTCACTCTCGCTCTGCTGTGACGTCGGTTTAAAGCTCTTCCCTCGTGTCCTCCGCCGGTTCCCTCTGGTCCTCCTCCTCCTTCTCTCTCCTCCTCTTTCCTCCTCCTCCTCACGTTCACCTTCACCTTCGTCACCAGGGTGAACACCGGCCGATGCTTCACAGCACCACTGCCCTGCGTGTCTGTCCCATGCGTGGGAAGCACAGCCAAAGCGAGGGCTTCACTCAAGAGTTTCCACGCGAGCGACGAAAAGGAGGCAAGCCGTTACGTCTTTTCTGGTTCGAGCTCTTCACTTTTTGGGCTCTGATTTCAGCAGGAAATCTCAGCTCGTGCCGTTTTCTCGTGAAGGTAGGCATTTTGAGATGATCAGAAATCATGTTCTTGTTTGTCATATGACGTAAAAGCAACAGCATTATGCGTGTGTGTGTGTGTGTGTGTGTTTTATTTAATCCAATCCCCCAAACGAAGTTATCAGAATAAAAAACACGGCGATATTGTAATAACTTTGGTAATATTCAAGTTACAAAATCGACACAATCAAGCAAACTCCTGATATTGAATGATGGGTTTCAGCACCATGGACAGCTCATGTGCGCTCTGCTACAACTGAAACTAAAACTTTAAATGACAATGAACAGTGGTGAATTTAGATTTTTCACATAAAATTCAACCATGAAAAATTAAGTTACATTAGCAGACATGTTCAAAATTGCAAAATTGATAGTTTAAAGGTGGATTTTTCCTTGGAACATGACTTTTGTAACAGATGTTCTACACGTGACTTCAGAATGGGCTATACATAAAGAATTTGCAAGTAACTTACTCTTGTTTCTTATTAATTTTAGTGACTTTAAGCAGACCTAAAGTGCTTCACTGGTCAGAAATGATGAGTACTTAAGAAATGATTCATTAAAGTAAAATAAATTGTGCCATGCCAGTGTTTTCTGTGTGGTAACAGTCAACAGTTGTTACACTAAGCCCTGAAATCGATCAATAAACTGTAAATTATTTTCTCAAATACTTCAGCCATGATGCAGCTCTAAGATTTCTCTGATTGGGATTTTTTTTCTTTTTGTTCAAATTCACCAATCAAATCGGAAGTGTACAGTAATAGTGTGCATGAGAGGAACAAAAATATATTTTATGGTGGATGTTGTAACATATGTTCTACAAATGACTCCAGAATGAGCCTTGAAATGCTTTGCTCTCATTTAGAATGCAGAATTAAAATAGTATATTGCTCTTGTTTTCGGTACATTTATTTTTACCAGTTACCCTGGTGATGTCATGTCACAACCTTTGTGGCATCTTTAACAAAAGATGTTCTGATCGACATACTAACCAATTTTGTTCTTCTTCAGGACTCAGATTCGACACCAGAGCAGAGATATGAACGAGTCACTGGTGGTGAATGACTCCTCTGCGACTCCTGTGGCTGGGGAAGCTCTCTCGTGGATGGAGGCTGAGTCTCCAGACCATAACGTCAGCTTGGAGTTTTCCACCAGCCCGTTCAATTTCCCCATCAACCCGTGGGACATTATGCTCTGCTTGTCAGGGACTGTCATCGCCTGTGAGAATGCCATAGTGGTAGCAATCATCTTCTACACGCCAACATTAAGGACTCCCATGTTTGTGCTGATCGGGAGTCTGGCCACAGCAGACCTGCTGGCCGGCATAGGATTAATCCTGAACTTTGTATTTCAGTATGTGATCTCCTCTGAGACCATCAGCCTTATCACTGTAGGCTTCCTGGTGGCGTCCTTCACTGCCTCCATCAGCAGCCTCCTGGCCATCACAGTGGACCGTTACCTCTCCCTCTACAACGCCCTGACATACTTCTCAGAGAAGACACTGCAGTACGTACACCTGATGCTACTGGGGACCTGGGGCGTGTCTCTGTTCCTGGGGCTGCTGCCGGTGCTCGGCTGGAACTGCCTGGACGAGCCGGCGTCCTGCAGCATCGTCCGCCCGCTGACGCGGAGCAACGTCGCGCTCCTGGCCTCCTCCTTCTTCGCCATCTTCGTGCTCATGCTCACCCTGTACTTCAAGATCTGCAAGATCGTGTGCCACCATGCCCACCAGATTGCCCTGCAGCAGCACTTTTTTGCCACGTCACATTATGTCGCCACGAAGAAGGGCGTCTCCACTCTTGCTATCATCTTGGGTACATTTGGTGCCAGCTGGCTTCCCTTCGCCACCTACTGCCTGGTGGGTGAAAGGGAGTATCCATCAGTGTACACATATGCTACACTGCTGCCAGCCACCTATAACTCCATGATCAACCCCATCATCTATGCCTACAGAAACACAGAGATCCAGCGCTCCATCTATATGCTCCTCTGTGGCTGCTTTCAGGCCAACGGGGCTTACCGGTCCAGGTCTCCGAGTGAAGTCTGAAAGGGCTCTTTGTGTGTGTGTGTGTGTGTGTGTGAGCGACAATGTGTAAGTACATGGGTGTGTGGTTGTGTGTGTTAATATGCAAGGAGAAAAAAAAGAGCAAAAAGACAAACACAAGTCACACGACCATCGACAATCTGCTTCAAGTGAACAGTGAATGCTTTACAATCACAATCAAAGGGTGTGTGTGCGTGTGTGTGTGATGCTGGAAACGCTAGTGTCTGGACCTCACTCTGTTTCTACACAAGTTAGGATGAACTCCTGGAAATGCTGTGAACAAGAAACGTCTGTAAAAAAAAAAAAAAAGACAAAACAAACCTGTGAATGTAACTCAAAGGAGTAAAAAAGGAATGGGGGAAATCTTGCACTTTATTCAATGTTTTTTAAATGCCAAAGCAGTATTGTTTAGCCCGTATTGTGTTTAAATGTTTGAATGTATGAGTACTGTGCCATTTTTTTTTCTATTTTGTATTGTAATGTATTTGATGTGCTTTTTCTACAAGGAGGAATAAAGGAATAAAAATCCAGCCGTGGCTCCATCATGTCTGTCCTTCAGCACCGGTCTTTGACTGGGTCCTTGTGTCACATGTTGACTTGATATTTTTACCTTCTCCTCTTATTCCTGCAGAGTGCAGGTGGGTCTGTTTGAAGAGACTAAAAGGCACATTGACAAAGCAAGTACTTTGCCCCAGAAAATAGCTGCAATTTACACCTAGACATACTTGAATCCTGTGTGTGTGTGTGTGTGCATGCATGTGCATGTGCCAAAACCAGCTCCTGATGAGGCAGACACTCATTTATGTGGCTTTGATTAAGGTTTGACAAGTAGTAGATATGGTTAGTTAATGGAAACACCTCTCCCTCTCTCTCTCCCTCTCTCTCTCTCTCTCTCTCTCTCTCTCTCTTGTAAATGGGTACATGAAGAACAGGAAAATGTAACTTAATCTTCATCAAGTATCGTGCATGAATGAGTGAGGGAGTGAGTAGTGGCGAGGTGATTATAGGTTTGGTCTGTTGTCTGCCAGCTGTGCAGTAAAGACTCAGAACGCACACGGCGGCCACAAACACAGCCGTTTATCTGCCAGACTGTTTAAACAGGGATTGGCTGTGGGCATGTGAGTTCCACACAGAACGTAGGATGTTGCTGTGGAACAGCAGCAGAACTGCTGGTGTGTTTGGACACATGTAGATATAGTACATCAGGATATTATGTCCATCTTGAAAAAGTTGATTTACGCTTACAGATTATAACTACACTCACTGGCTACTTCATAGGATTCAATACTGTTAAAATGTTAACACAAATACATAACCAGGCAATTGCATGCATTAAGGCATGTAGACATGGTCAAGACAAACTGCTGAAGCATCAGATCAAGCATCAAGGTGATTTCACTAAATATGAAATATGGCATGATTGTTGGTGCGAGGTCTTCAGGGGTGTCAAACTCATTTTAGGTCAAGGGCCACAACAAAAACTCCAAATTGTTCCCTTTGTTTTACATTCTATGTGGTATCTTTTTACAAAAACATATAATAAACAACCTGAAATATGTGTTAAGTTTACCATTTACACGTGTTTATTACAACATATGGATCACAGTGGCTCCACAAAGGGACAAAACATTTAGTTTAGTTGAAAAATATGGTATTTCTCATTAGGATTAGATTCAAACCATAATGTGAAAGTGGACCGGATTGGACCCTCTGGTGGGCCGGTTCTTGCCCGCAGGCCATATGTTTGACACCCCTGATTTACAGAGGGGTAAGCGATATTTTCTGGACAGAAAATTAGTTATGCGTTTGTATTTTAGTGTTTTAATCTGTTGGAATATTGAATAATTTACACGTTGCCACAGTTATTACCTGATTATGGGGGATTTTAAATCAGAGATTCAGACGGGCTCTTTCCACAGTCACTTGTTGTTTCGTCAGTCCCACACGTGTCAACAGTAAATAAGTTGGCCGCTGCACTTGTTCTTCACGTGGAACCATCATCCGACCCCAACGATCTCTGCGGTTTGAAATGTGTGAGTCATTTTTTTAATGCTGATCACAAACTGGGTGAAAGGTGGAGAATGGTCGGGATCACTAATGCACTGCACAATGAGGCAGAACATGTTTGTTCAACAGATGTTGCTCCTGGTCACTATACTCTAAATCAGGCAGCCATATGTTTGTGGACACGGCAAAGGCAACAACAGTAGAATTAGGGTCTGAAGAGAGATTTGTTATTAATATTTTCATCTACCAACGTAACCGTCACCTTCTAATGTCCATCAGTAAAACTTCTTTTAGTGTTAAGTGTTTTTGTTCTATTATAATAATTTAGTTATCTATTTTTTTTTAATATTTAAACCAAGTGAATGTAACAATAGAATCTCAACCACTATATAAAAAGGTTTGTTTGCCATTTAACAGCATATACACACTTGGGTTAACTTAAATTTAATTAGACTGAACTATATAATGGTTGCAAAACAACACGCAGCAACAACAGAGGCAACAAATAGCCTATAAATAACATATAATGCACAAAATGGAAACAACACAGAATGAAAAATTTAATATAGGAAAGAGCAAACTATATTAAAACCTAACACTAATACAGTGTAAGTACATAAGTGCTAAAATAAAGTGACAACACGTCAGAATCAACATGTTTCCTGTGTAAATGTTAAAAAATATCTATAAATAAATATACAAAATGGGATAAAAACTGTGATCAGTGACCCTGAGAGAAAGAAGACCAGGTACATTTGTTCTCTAATCTCACATAACCTTCAGTTCCTCAGTGTTTATTATAGACAAATAATTATTATTATGATTTCTTTGTGATTGCTTTGGAAATGCAACCAGTGCAACCATGATGACATGATACTTGTTGAACAGTCACTTCATTATGTGCCCGTCAGCCCCTGGAGCACAACCCACCCACACCTGCTTAAATACTTGTGATGCCACGTGTTACATCACAACTCGCTTCCATGAAATGTTTTTTTTACAGGAGCCAGCAGAAAATCTGTTGGCATCGCTAATGCACATCTGATACTTGAAAGTCCAAATGTACAAAAAAAAAAAATAATAATTGGTTTGAAATGCTGTGTCATCTCTTGTCAGCATCAAGGCAACAGTGAACTTCACCTGTGGACCTTTACTTTGATACCGCATCCATTAGCCTGAAAAACAGCTGGTAGCATTGTTTGAATTATGTAATGCTTAATCACCACAGCTCTCCAGGCAATTACCAAAGTACACAGCCGAACGATTCCCTCATTAATAACATTAATTACAATGGTGTAGCAAATGCTCTCCACAGGAACATTACTATTACTGAGTTTGGGCATTAGCTCGATGGAAAAGGTTTTAATCGACGGTGTAATCATTCAAATAGCTGCTTTTTTTTTGCCTCTCTCCTGGGACACTGTTTCATGTTGATATAGAACGTGGTGTCACAGGAATGTTTGAGAGGCAGAAGGAAAAGCAAAATACAGACACACACACACACAAAAAAGAGTCAATAGTGGCATTTATTTCTGATCCGACTCCAGGAAAAACCTCGGAAACCTCCTGCATGGTGATCGTTGTATCGACTCTGGGGTTTACCAAACTGAACACACACACACTCACACACATGCACAGACACAAACATAAATGCACAATTTATCTCTTGGAAAAGCACAGACGAGCCCATGTCAGCTGCATCAAATCTGCTTTGCAATAAATGCTGTCATCTATTGCTTTTGTCCCCCATCTGTGGGCTGTTCAAACACTAGTGTGTGTGTTGGTGAGAGTGAGTGAGTGAGTGACTGTGTAAATCAGTTTACACAGTCACAAAAATCAAGTCCCCGTAACGTAAATGTCTACATTTTAACGTGAAGACGTGTTTTCGAGTTTGGCTCAGGTCAGGGTCAGGTTAAGGTTGGAGAAGCCTCCAGGAAATGAGTGTAAGTTAATGTAATGTCCTCTGAAGTCATGGAAACCAGTGTATGTGTGCATGTGTATTACTTATAAACCTGAGGGAGTGAGGACATATTTGTTGGTCTTCACGTTCTGGCGCTTGTGATAGTTAATGCGTGGGGGTGTGTGTTTGTGTGTGTGTGTTTACACCAGGGGTCTCAAACTCTGGGGACAACAACCTGGGGGTGCCGTGGGAAATTAGCTGAATAAAATCATACCACAATGATCTAAATTGATATATATATACATATATGTATATATGTATATTTACACATATATATATATATATATATATATATATACTGTAATGCAATAATGTTTGAAAATTTAGTTTAGCCCCTCCCCCCCATACTGTGTGTGTGTGTGTGCATGTGTTGGCACAAGATGGTCGTGTATGAGTGTGCTTGTTAGTAACTTGGCTCCAAATAGGATTTGTCATGGTCAAATTGTCAGATCATGTATGGGTGTGCACGTGATCCTGCACATGTCTATACTGAGTACTGTATTCTGTGTGAGTCACTGTGTGTGTGTGTGTGTGTGTGTGTGTGTGTGTCTAGGAGACATTAACTTGCCTCACTCTGGTTTCTCAGAAAAGCACAGCAGTGTGAGTGTGGGTGAGGGAGATCTTTCAAGGTAGAATGAGCTTAATGAGTGCTCTGGACAGCAACACCTCGAGTGAGATTTTATGTTTTTTGCACCACCTGCTTATACTTTTGACAGCACAGAAGAAGAAGAAGAAGAAGAAGAGCAGAGTGTCACTTGTACTTGTACTCGACAAGGTGCTGTATTTGCGGCAAAAATATGGGATTTTACAGTTCCACTTTGGTAATTAAAATGTATGGGGGACTCTTTTTCTACCAGTTAATGAATGGATATCATTTTCTTTTATCACATACTATATTAGAACTGAAAATAAAGCCAAAAGACTTTGATAACAAACCTAAAACTACATTATCTGTGACTATTGATATGGTTATTTCATGTATGGACAAGAGGGGTGGGTTAGGATAAGTGGGAGGACAATGGTGGCACATGTAAAGCTATGAATCACTGGAATGAGCTGAATATTATGGTTTGTAATAATATGAGAAGAATACATTGTACCACCTCCTTTTTCTTTCTCCTTATCTTTTCCTTCTTTTATTTTTCAGTTATTACCCAACCAATGTATTTGTTCCATGTTATGAGTGGTGTAAAAAAAGAAATAATGTTAATAAAAAAGTAGATTTTGTAGATTATTGGACACAGGATAAAAAGATGTTCTTTACCTCACTGATTACAAAACAAAGCGTAACAAATGGAACACATTATATAGCCATGTACATAAAGTACATGTCTTTGACCACAGCATCATGAGATCTGTCAGCTGTGTAAAGGACACAATGAACCTCAGGATGGACAAAATGTCACTTTGTAAATCCTTCATATTGCTCCTTACAGACTCTTTTTATTGTTTGTTGCGCTGTAAGGGAATGGAACACGTCTGCTTTACAGACCAGTGGTGCATGACTTGTGTGTGTGTGTGTGCACACTGTGTATAGTATAGTGACATTGTGCATAGTGCATGACTGCAGCCAGTTCATTTACTGGGACGCCATCATTCAGCCTCATTACCCGCCATGTGCTCACCTTACGTCTCGATCCACTCATACCAGGCATGCAGTGACATGTGCGCATATGTTTCTAACTTTTCTGAGATTATGTTACCATGCCTCCTTCAGTGTTACGCTCCTGTGTGTGAATGAGTGTGAATATCACACAAAGGTCCTTCCTTCCTGCTGCTGTATGACTTTACAACTACTAGCAGTGCTCCCAGCAGACCCAGTCACCACTGTGATCACTATAATATTCAATTCTTATATCCACTGTCACAATTCTATGCTCCACCGTGCACCTGTCGTTGTTTTTCTTTGTTTGCTGTGCAAACGTATATAGAATTTGTGTGACTTTCTTTTTCTGCTGCTGTAATACTGGGAATTTCCCCATTGTGGGACAAATAAACATATATCATATTGTTTTGTATCGTATCGTATCTAGTGATACATTAAGTCGACTGAAACTGAGCATACGATCAAATTTAGACTCCATGAATGGTTCATAAAGTAATCATGTGTGTCATGGAATATCATGTCCTCATTGTCCATATTGTCGATTTTGTTGTTCAGGTTTGGAGCTTCTCCCACATTTAAATAAAATACCCCACTTGTCGGCTTTAACCTTTAACCTTTATGTCCATATGAGGAGACAAGACAAACTCTCCTATTTGACAACTACTCATCTTCCTTTTCTTTAGAAACCTATATTTACTGAGTAAGAGATTCATCACTGCTCTGCAGTCATGAAGACTAATGTGGAAATTAAGTGTGGAACAGAACATTTTTGGCGTGACTGGCCTCAGGACTCGGGTACATGACTGACATTAGTATCTGAACATGATGATTTAACTTCTTTCTATGACATGCTTTTAATTCCATGTGTCAGAGAAATCAAGTTATGGCTTTAAATAATTACAATTGACTAAAATGAACCACTTTATGAAATGAGACAATTATATTTACAATGTAGACACGTAACACTGTGAACTCAGAGGTGCCTTTACATGTAATTTAGTTATCTAAAATCTTATTTTTAACCTCCACTACATTCCAGAGAAAAATATCCTCCGCTAAATTACGTGACATTTGCAGTTACTTTGCAGAGATTATATTTATCAGCTTATAACATGAATTGTACTCTTTGCCCACAAAACATACACATCAATACCTTTACTATAAAAAGTATACTTAGCGATGTAACTACTACGGTGATTTTTAAGAATTGTGAAATGTATAGCTTTGTGAACAGAAAGGAATAGAAGTAGCAGTTGCCAGTTTCCATCAAAAGGTATACAAATCTGCAAATTGGGCGTGGTTTTGGCACCAGGTGAGTTAATTAGCACAGCTGGGGTGAGTTTAACTAATCACATCTCTTTGGTGGTGAGTGTACAATAATTTAAGCTTGATTTTTGTGTTTGAATCTGCTGTGAAAACAAAGCCCTCGGGGGCAGCAACTTTGCTAAATCAGTGTTTTGAAAATACCCTTTTTATTCAGTGTTATGTGAAGCATGTTCATCTGAAGGCTCACCTTTGTGCAGCGTGAGAGGCTGCATACATTTTGACTGAGTATTCTATTTTCTTACAGCATCACTCACTAAACAGTGGCCCAAGCTAAAAAACAAAACAAAACACTTTATCTTTCACTTGGTCTGATTTTTCTGATATTTATTGTTATTATTAGCAAGTTCCCCTGAATGTTGTAGTTGGCTAAATCACTGTCCTGACTGACTGATGTGCATGCGACGAGTGTGTTTTTGTCTTTAGAAATGTAGCATTCAATTTAGATTTTTAAAAAGGAGAAGATTAATCGCAATTATTGATAATATTGAAACCCAATACTTTTGGAATCACAATAAAATTTGGGATAAAAATTCAAATCACATCAGCACTGAGTTATGGCAGAAACAAAAAATGCATATTGTCCGAAAAGCCCTAATAACAACACTGACAAAGGCACTTGCTGAAAATATATGATAGGGCCAAATATATATATAGGGTTTTTTAAAAACTATTTTCCGGAGATAAATTATTTGATTATCAGACAGTGGATCTGAAGTCTCATTCCGACAACAACAGAGGAAGTTGGGATTGAAAAAAATAAAATAAAAAAAGGTTGACGTCAAACTCCCTCTGTTCAAAGAAATTGAAACCCAATACTCTTTACTGTATTTCTGTGTGTAAAAGATCTGGAAAAAAAAATGAAAAATATTTTTTTAAAAAACTGAATGAATGAATCCAACACAGCAGCATCATAATGATTTTTATTCTGAGATTATTCTTCCTTTGACCAAGTGGGGGAAAAAAATAGGTGAAACTGCTTTTTAAATGTACATAATGCATTGGTGCTTATACCTCGGATGACACAAATATGAAGTTTAAGTTACCATTTGACCAAACATCTGATCTAAAAACTTCATCATGTCATTTGACTCAAATGAATTGACCCAAAAGGGCAGTTAAAAAAAAAAAAGTTAACCAAACGACTGCTCAGCAACGTCCATAATCTGACCCGAGTGCGGCCACTAACCTTCCCCCTGCTGTGGGTAAGCTCAAACATCCCTCTGCATTACATCACACAGTATTTAAAGTGACAGCTGACATTTTGGTCCTCAGACCCATTCTTTCTCTCTTTTTTTGAGTCGTATCTAAACATGAAGCCACTTTAACACAATGAGTCATGAAAACTATTTTATAATAAAAAAATAAAAAAAGAATTCTTCAAACTTTGAGTGACCACAATCGGCCTCTCTATCCCACAGCTGTGTTGCGTAATGAGCTTGTTTACACTTGTTTTATCTGGGGAGGAGAGAATGAGTGCGTGTGTGGGCGAGACTGTGTTGGTGATAATAGTGTGTGTAGGAGGGAGGACACACAAACAACTGTTTGCTGAGCTTGACATACATTTTGGATGAATTGTCCCATCACACAACTATCCATCATCTAAAACACAGGCAAAGCCTGATCATATGTTTTTGCTTACTGGCAAGAATTGCTATTAAAAGACAGAATCCATAATCATTTTATGGTATGGTCTGATCTGTGAGAACGATTTGAATAATTCTGAAATGGGCTGACACATTGTAGGTAATTATTTATTTATTTATGATGATTTGTATCTACATGAAGTGTATCTTTGATTATAAGACTAAGAGAGGAAGGGCTACAAGAATAAAACTACTACATTTAAATGTTTTTTTTGCAACTTTCAAAGGCAGAACAGGAATAAATGTGAAAAAGAATCATCAGCTCATGTTTTACATGAGGCAGAAAAGTTGTATTATGAAAAAGAAAACTAACTGATTCACACGTTTCTGCCGTCATACAGTTGAAACTGGAATTATCTAGATGATTGCAATTAGGCTATTATTTTTAGGTCTGTTTAAGTCCTTAATTTGAAAATGTGTATTAAAGAGGAGACAGGATAAAATGAGTCTTGATTATTATGAAATGATTATGAAAGCCATACATTTTTATCCTGATGATCTTCTGTATTCATAAGAGTGACATGAAACTGTAAAACCATTAACAACAAAACTGCTCACATTTGAAAAGAAAACCATAACAATCTCAGTCTGTTGTGTAGTTGCTTACAGAACAGGGATCATGCACTTTAAAAACTGTCTTAATTGGCACGAAGTAATACCAATATATAACATACAGTAACATTACATTCATTTATTTATTTATTTATGGCACGAGACGATGTCTCTTGGTTCTTTGTCATCTTGAATGTCATAATTAACTGTAAAATAATAAGTCACTGCATATAAACTGAATTAAAGTCACTCTTGGGTTACAAGTGTTACTTTACAGGTAATTCAGTCGTGATGATGTGCAGATCCAGTCCAACATGTGCTTCAGGATTATCATGGGATAACGGGTGAATCACACATGGATGAATCATTCAATTTTGTTACCTGATAAACCACGTGTAACTATTCAAATAGCATGAAAAAAATGCTGCTGCTGAAATAATAAACAGAGAGACGTGAGATAAAATCAGCTCTACTGAGAAATAAATGTAGATGGAAGAACAGACCATTATCAACTGTTCCAACATGGTTAATCATCAGTTAAAGAAGCTGTGGTGGACTGCGGGATTAAAACAGACCAATGGCCAGATGATGAAATGCTGCCATCTAAAGGCAGATGTGAGGTGTTTCATCAGCACAGATCTGCACCTCTTTTTCACATATCTTAAAAAATCTAGAAGTTGTTGTTCATTCAAAAGGTCCCTTTAAGAAACTGTGTGACATCATGAGTTTTCTTCACTATCGAAAAACACAAAGTAGAGTAGAGCGCTGACAGCGAGTAGAGCAACCGAGAGGAGCATGTTCTTCCGATTCTCGCTTCTTAAAGTCGACAGCTCTTTGTCTAAAAAAACAGGGAGACAAGATATGGAAGTCAGAGTTTTCTGAGGAGAATCTGAAAAGAAACAGACTATATATGTTGTCTGTATTTTATCTTAGCCCAAGATATTCAGCCAACCATCACTGAAGACTAAACAATCCTGCATGTATTGGTGTTGTAGTAGTTTTCTTAAGTGATATAAATAATGTTTCAGTTAAGCAAGTATTTAATATATTTAAGACCCCAAAGCAAAAATTAGCTTTGTTTCTAAAGCAGGGAATAAAATAAAATAGCCACCTAATATAAGCAATGTTCAAACATCCAAGTTAAGACTAATATGAAGTGGGTGAAACCTTATAAATCACTACATACTTCTTATTCTAAAATTACAGAGATTTGTTTACAATAAACTACAAGACATATCAGTATTGATGATCCTAGTCTGGCTCAAACAACATTTTCAGTAACACACATTTTTTAATTCAAAGGAAAACTCTTGAGTGAATGTTCACCTCACCTAATTTTTGCACCCTTTCCTTAATGATTGTCATTTCTTCTTCCAGTTCCTGCCTGTGAAGCAGAAAGACAAACAACACAATCAAATGGGTTTTACTTTGTGATGATGGGGGAACACATTTATTATCATTGACCTTATCTGAAAAAAAATTAAGTCTATTAAAACAGTATGACTGTCATATTCATAATGAACATTAGTTGCAGCTCTAATCATCATCATACAAAGGGAAACTCCACTGAACGACTGATCCTCCATTTATTTTGCACCTTACTGCTTTGACAATGCATTATACGCATTTAAAATTCATTAATTTAATGTTGTGTGAACCCCTGCCCAATCAGCCCTGACTCCCACCAAATTATGCATCTCCACCACACTGGACAGGGTCCAAATGGAAAACCTCTGTACTTAGACGTGTTAAAGCTTTATCACCATCCTCCTCACCTCTCCATATCAGAGAGTTGCTCCTTCCTGCTCCTAAACTCCGCCCTGTCCAGGTTGTCCTGGCAACGCGCCCGTCGCTCCTCCAGTCGGTCAATCTATGATTTACAGACATTTACAAGTGACATGATGAAATCGGCTTAGTGAAATAAAGACACACGTCACAGTGACTGGAAGACATTCAAACAAGCTGCACGCGATCAAAATAAAGCCAAGCCGAGCTAAAGCGCTAATAGTTAACGGAAGGTAAACGGACATCTAGTGATGTCTCACCTCAGTGGCGACGCTGACTTTTTCTTTGCTTTTGTCTTTGATTTTAGTCATTTTTTAACGAAACCAACAGTTTAGACGAGGCTTGAATGAACCGTGACACTGCGGAAGTGCTTCTTCTTCTTCCTCTACGTAATGTTTAGTCTCCTCAGAGGCTCTGCTGCCCCCTGTTGGCGACAACAAACCTCAGAGTTAATTAGTTTAATTTACAACACCTGTGTGCATCTGAAGCCGTGACCTTAGCTACTACAACACATTAGCAAGATGCTAGGGCTTGTTAATTCTCAAATAAATGTATTGCATAACGCAATACTGTATTTATTTTCACAACACTGGACTGATATGAGGTCTTTTCGAGTCTTTTTTAAAGCCTACAGTAAGTATAATGTACAATATTAATGAATGTTGCTCTTTAACTGTTACTGTTTACCCTGCCATCATTGTTCACTCACGTAAAATCGTTTTCTAGAAGTGACAAAAATGGACCTACTTACTGTTTTACATGAAAATAGTTGCGTTTGTGACAACAATGAAATGTTGTGTTGAATAATTAATCGGGTAGCACATTTATAGACTTTATTTAGCTGTTGGAGGCTGTTAACTGTGATTTAACTGAGTGTCTAATGCAGAGAGGTGAGCAGCTGAGAGAGTTGTTATTGAGCTTCCCTAATCGGATTATCTGACCTGAGAGGAGATGACATGTTCGGCGGAGGCCACTCGTTCTTCTGCATCTTTTTACTTTTTCTTTCTCTCGCTCTTTTTGTACTGAAAATGCCTCTTTTCATAAACCGGGACCGAATATTTGCTCATCAGGTCCATCTGCTGGAGCACAAGCTGAGGGTAAACCAGTCATGAATGGCATGTCTCTATCTCTCTGTCATATGATGTGTTTGCTGCTTCTTGCTTTACTCAGTATAAACACAAATATTTGTAATGTATGGCTGTGATGCATTTATTTATGTATACAGAGCAAAGAAGAGCGAATACTAGAACTGGAGACGCAGAATGCGATTCTTCATTTAAGGCTTGCAGAGGTGAGAAGATATCTCTATTCTGAAATAGCTTTTTGTAATATTATTGTTGTCCTACTAAATGGTTTGACCCCTTTTTTGTGAGTGAATTGTACCTTCATGCTTTACACACCGTGTTTCTTCTAAGACACATACGTGTGTAATGTGTTTTGGGCCCTGATCATGCATGTAAACATTTTGTGAACATTTCAGTGTCTGGAGAAGCTGCATCTTGAACATGAAGAGGAGACCGAGGCCCAGAACCTTCAGCTGCAGCAGAGAAATGCACAGGACTTAACCCGAACAGCTCTCGTCAAACTCCTGTCTGAGGTCCAGGTATAAATACGTGTGTATGTCTGTGTGAGAGGACATGATGTGTTTTGAGTTGTCTTTATGTTTTATATGAAGATTAGACTGATGCATAACCTTTTCACTTGATGTGTTGTCTATGTGTTTGTGGCAGGTTTTGAAACAGGACCTGAGTGAGGTATTTGCAGTGTATGTGAGTTTTTCCACCGAGCTGGAGGAGCAGAGCAAACAGCTACTGGAGAAAGTAGAACGAGCCAGCACTTTCCTAAATGGTCACCATGGTGACAATGTCCAGGGTGAGTCAGTGGGTTTTGAGCCTTAAAATGTAGTGTCCTTAGCATAACCCCTGGGTCAGACCTCAAGGAATGTCAGTTTGATACCAAATCTAAAATTTGGACATCACTTGGTGAAGTGCTGGTGTAGTGTGTCAAGATGATGAGAAGAAAAGCATCTTTTTTTATATGTACTTTTACCTATATGGGATTTTGTCTCAGAACTAGCAATGGACATACAGCACATTATGTTCTTGCAGTTCCTAACACACCAGTGACTCGTGAACTGCACCTTTACTGTACACTCTGTCCTTACTACTGTGAAGCTGTGGTCACTACAGATAGTCCACTTTAAAAAGAATATCTTTGAAGATTTATATTTTGCTGTATATGAATGGCAGCCAGTAGCGGACTTCCCCTGGTACACAACCTCCAGGCACGCCACTGCTTAGAGGTTATGTCTCGGCTCCATTTAAGGCTTGTGTGTTTGTAATCCTCTCCCTTTTGTATTTGTCCAAGGTTGAATGTTGCACACTGTCCAACAAGTCAGCTGGTCCTTTAGGCTCTGTTGATAGGTGGAAACTGAATGTCGTCAAATGCTTTGACATAAGCCCGAGCACAGGCTCTGCACCACATAATACTAACATGCTGCTCCAAAGAAAGTGGCCTTTCTTTTTGTTGTCAGTTAAGAGTTGAGGAAGAATATAGAAATGTACCTATTTACAAACTCAATAGTCAATATATTGTGTGTTGTTATTTTGTGATCTTTTAAGGGTTTCTTTCCTTTTATATCCACACAACATTTACCACTGATTATTTGTTTTCACTATAGAGCTGTGAATAAAGTGGCTTCATATGAACGTTTGAATTTCAAGATTTATAAAGGTCCAGTTGCTCTGAGGCAGGTTGGTTAATCTGGATGTTGGCATATTCAAGTGAAATGATATCCTTAATAAAAGTTCCGAAACATTGATAAGTCTGTCACGTTTTTTTGTAAGAATGACCCAGGTTTTGTTGTAGGCCACTAACAAGAACTCGATTGCCACCACTTGACAGAGAAGATTGAGCTGCTTAGTCAGTCCTGTTCATTTATATTCAGCTCAGTCTATTCTTTAAAATGTCTCTACCTGTCCTGTGAGTTTGTTGTCAGGCGTGTCTACATGTGTACTGGAGGATCAAAGACTTTGCTTTACAGAACATATTTTTATTTACAGCAAAACTGACTCATGCTTGGTGGATCACTGAGTCCAGTGGAGGTTTTTCAGCATCTGTCATGTGTTTCTGAAAGTAAACATGTCTATAAACTGTGCCTTCCATACTCAGACCTGCAGGCCCGTGTTGCAGCTCTGGAGCGCTCTCTGGAGGAGGAGAAGGAGCGGTGCGGGGCCGAGAGGCAAAGGAGGAAAGAAATTCACAACACGCTGGTGGTGAGGAGGAAAGATAATTCATAGCCATGTTTGCTCTAAAAAGCAAAGTGTTCTAGTCAAGGTGACGAATCGTACGTGCATTTTTGTCCTCCTCTGTCTGGCGACAGGAGCTGAGAGGGAACATCAGAGTTCACTGCAGGGTGCGACCAGTTCTACCTTTCGACAATATACAGTCCTTGACCTCTGGGTCTAGGTGGGTCAGCACAACATGCATCATGTGTCCACACTACAAAATACAGCATGATAAAACTGTGTGGGAGCAGTTGTTCTTCCTTTGTAAAGTAATGTTGCCCTATTTCAGGCCTGCATCATCAGAGCAAGTGGTCTATGCGATTAGTGATGTGAGTTGCACTTGATTCTTAGATTGGCTTTAGTTGCTGCTCACTTGTCTTAGTTTCCTCACTTTTCATTATTTCTATTTTCAGGACACGGTGATGGTGAATTGCCAGAAGCCAGGGATGTCGGTGCAAAACAGGATTTTTGAGTTTGAGAGGTAGAATTCCATTCATTTCAAGCATCTTGATCAGTCTGATTAGAGGCAGTTAGTTAATAGTGGAAATATATAGGTGAAGACAACAAAACATAAAGGCAATACATAGCAGCATACACAACCATGCATGTGCACAAAGAGCCAAGTCAGGTACCAGGAGTTAATTTATAAAAATAGATGCAGTGAGTTGGGAAAACTATTACAACTGTACAAAACAATAAAATTGACTGCTGTGTGGACAACAGATTTGGAGTGGCAATTTATTTGCAAGCAGGTAATGCATAACATGGAGTTTAATGCCTTCCAGTGGCGTTATTAATTACAGGTAATATTCAGGTCTCTCTGTTCTATTCCAATACTTTTTAGAAGAGGTTTTTACAATATTGTTTAGGCTGTTCCTGTCTTTCAGGCTCTGAAACCAGCAAAAATGGAAAGTGTACTTTACTGGGTGATTATTTTTTTAGGGTGCATGGACCAGAGGATTCCCAGGATGTTGTGTTTGAGGAAGTCAAGCCCCTCCTTACATCCCTACTGGATGGGTAAGTGTTAACAAACTAGACTATATCTGATAAAAAGTTATTTAACAATTTTCTTTAAACACTACACTGCATGAAAGGATGGGGGATGGGGTTACTGAGAAACAGTATAACATGAGTGCATGGCTTCAGCATTATTTGAACCTCAGCTCTCTTTCTGCCCTGCAGCTATAATGTTTGCATCATGGCGTATGGACAGACAGGGAGTGGAAAGACTCACACCATGATGGGATCTCGTTTGCCAGAAGAAAACTCAGCAACACAGCAGGAGGCACAGCAGGGTATTATCCCCAAGGCTGCTGCTGAGCTGTTTCGGTGAGGGAGAATTGACTGTTTACATTTATTTATGCATTAAACTCCACAGCATTTGTTGGATAAATTCAAATGGAAAGTAATGTATCTCTGTGCTCTGCTACTACCTTTAATTTACAGTGTGTCAGAAACAAAGTCATAGCCTATTGTGTTACAACATGAATATATTTAAAATTTTACATTTACAGTGTTGTGTGTTTGTTCCCTTGTGTGTGTGACTCAGGCTGATTTCAGAGAAGCCTGAACCCAGCCACACAGTGGAGGTGTCAGTAATAGAAGTGTATAACAATGAGTTGTTTGACCTGCTGGCTAAAGATGAGCAGGGAAACGTGGTCGGCCAGCGCAGGGACGTCATCACCACCTCCTCTGGTACCAGCCAGGTCCCGTCCCTGACATACGAGTGAGTACTGCCGTATGCCGAATTTTTGTCAGCTTTTTGTTATACAGACTTTGCAGTTTGCAGAGAAAAAAATAAGCTCAATTTATTCTACTGAATGCTACCTGTTCTGCACCAAATTGCTGACAAAGTTTCCTGTGCACTTTACAATATCTTTCACATCTTTCAAGAGTCTTTCACATTTTTAATTTGCATTTTCTATGTGTTTTTCAGGCCAGTGTGTAACGCCTCTGAGGTGATGCAGATCATCTGCACCATTCTGAAACTCAGGACTCGTTGTCCCACCCTGGTCCACACTGAATCCTCACGCTCTCACCTCATTGTTACGCTCACTATATCCTCCAAGAGTCCCAATGCACTAGCCCTAAGTGAGACGTATTCATGTCCACTCACAGTAACATAAATAACTCCTGTTGGCTCCATTCTTCAGCACTGTGACCTTTTCTCCTCTTCTGTAGCCCGCAGGTTACAGAGTGCCAAGAAGGACATGCTGCACTCCACCATGAAGGATAGGTGGAGTCCTCGTTGTCACCGTGCCAACCCCACTGCCCACTACTCACTCTCCACAAGCCCCGCCTCCTCTCCCTGCCTTTCACCGCTGGATTCCCCGTGTCCTTCCCCCCGGCACAGTATCTCACAGACTCCATTCAGGACGAGGCTGCAGCTGGTGGATCTGGCAGGGAGTGAGTGTGTTGGTGAGTGTGTTAATTTGGTTGACGTCTTAAGAACACTGGAGTTTTCTTAGAACTGGCAAATAAACTTCTTATCAAGCCAAATTATAAAATTCAGTTCATGCTTAATTGAGATGCTGTAGTTCATGTGAGAATGGTCTAAAATGACTAAAGAGACAATATCTACTGAGTAGCAGTTGTTTCTGTGAAAATAACTGGTTAATGCCAGAGATCAGAGGAATGGACAGAGGGGGTCCGAATGATAGAAAGGCTGACTGAAGCAGATGGACCACAGCAGCAGAGGACCTTTACCCACTTTATCTGGTGTTCTTTGTACCTGAGAAAATGGCCAGTGAGTGTAAATGTGTGTTTGTGTATCAGGTATGTGTGGAGCCACAGGTGGTGCACTGTGGGAGGTGTCTTGTATAAACCGCAGCCTTTCGGCTCTGTCTGACGTCCTGGGAGCTCTGGCCGAGCAGAGGCCTCACATCCCGTACAGGAATAGTAAACTGACTCATCTACTTCAGGATTCTATAGGTGACGCACTTGAACACTATTTCTCTCTTTTTTTAAAGTGGGATCCATGTCTCTTATTCTTATCAACCTCTCACGCCCTGTTTGTCAATCCAACTGTTTGTGTTCCAATCTTGCTTTTCTCCATCTTGTCCACAAGGTGGTGATGCCAAGTTGTTGGTGATGCTGTGTGTGTCTCCCACGCAGCGCTACATCAGCGAGTCCCTGCAGTCTCTGGGACTGGGTACCCGGGCCCGTCAGGTCCAGAAGGAGCCACCTCGAAGGAAGAACAACACCCTCAAAGTTAAGTGACGAAACTGAGACAGATTTCTTACTTATTCAAATGCTGCAGCAGCATAAACCCTTCATCAGTCAGACCAACAGAGCAGATGTGAGTCTTTCAGATAACGTATACCTGCAAATTAGTTGTTACCTGAATATTAACTGTTTAATTGTATCAGTGAGATGGAATTGAAAAAGTGCTGAGCCTTATATGAGAAATGACTATAACTTACAGCATTTACTAGACATAATTTTTTACTTATACATATATTATATTTACTATTTTTATTAAAGGGGTGATAATGTGGTTTTGACAGCATTGATTGTATTTGCTTTTAATTAAATTGTTACAGCTGCAGAATCACACATTCTTGTGTCATTAATCCTGGCAGTTGTTTTAAGGCTGATAATTAAGTGCAAAATGTCCTCTTATCCAACACCAGTATTCAGACGATGAAAATAGTGAATAGTGTCATTGTAAAGCAATAGTGTTTTTTCTGAGGTGATGTACTGTATTTATCTACAGTATTTATACTGTAAATAATTTAAATGCATGCCTTCTATATTTAGTGGTTTCATGCATCAATGTATGTACAGTATTTCTTGTATACACATTTTCCTGTATTCTGTGTCTACTATATAATTTTTCTTACACACTACAAATCGTTGATATGACACCATGATAGAATATTATTATAGAATATTATTCTGTAATAAACTGTTAAACAGATTTGTGGTTTGATTCTTGTCTTGGTGAGTTGCAATAATCCAGAGCTAGAAATTCACGTCATTTAAAATGGCTTCTAAATTCAATGTGCAGTCGCTAAATAAAAATGTGATTTCATATACAGTTGCATTGCTTTCCATTAAAACTACTAGTTTTGGGATTGTTCCAAAGCAGCTGTGCAGAAAACAGTAGAGTAGAGCACAAGCTGCTAACACTCAAGCATCAGGGCAACAGTTTTATTTTTAATTATAGTATTATAGTAAATTATTGAAAACAGCAGACGGAGGGAATGTTCTCCATAGGCATTACTGCCCACTATGAGAGCACCTATAAGCCTTACACTAAACTTTAGTGGATTAAAAAAAAAACTATGGCAATCTCTTTTGAAGGTAAAACGTTGGACACTGTCCCAGACCCAGCATGAGTAAAATAAAACACTATAACTAGTAATTAAACTGTTTCTTCAACATATTCTTGTGTTTATTATGTCTCCTTGCATCAGCGCTCTGTAAACTGCAATGAGAGTTACCTGAAATGTATTCACGGTCACTCCCATACAGTCCCAAAGCTGTTTGTTTTTCTTTTAACTAAGACCTTGTGTGCTACTCTAAAGCATCTTTTGAGCCTGTGGATTTAAAAGGATGAAGTGAAAAAAGATGAAAATAAGACTGTAGCAGAAGTCACAAATTAAGAAATCATGAACTTCAGGCACATTTAGAGAGGGGAAATAAGGACCAAGTGAAAATGAGACAAGGGTGAAATGGGAAACAAAGTAACGGTGACGGCACAATGAAACTGATATTTTAACGTTGTGGTCTTATGACAAATACGACTTTAGCTCATCTCATCTTTAAGAGGGCATTTTCTTCTGTATGGTCCAAATGTGTATTATTTGGGGAAACTACTTTATTAAACTCTAAAGCCCTGTTCTTAACTGTTGACTCAAGTCTGGAGTTTTCAGTTCAACAGTTACTGCTCTCACCCCAACAAGACTTGACACATACAGACTGAGTCACAGTTCACTATTTAGTTCAGTGGTTCTTAAACAATTTATATCAAGTACCAACTGAGAGATTATCGAGCTTATTATCACCAACATTAAAATACAGTGGTGTAAATTGGCTGAGCAAAGTTGGCTATGGACTTTTCACAGGAGGTAGATATATTCCCAATAAGATCATTTTCTCTCAAACTCCTCTTCCTCACATCTTGGTATAACACAGGAGAACAGTATTTTCCACCAGCAGAGGAAGCTTACCACAGTTGAGAAACATGGATTTAGTTGATCTTTCCTATTATCTTTTCACATTAGTTAAATGTAATATGTGAGAAAAAATTCTTGTGTTGATATCATTGAAGCTGGTTGTGTTTTCAAACAATCATGTTCCAGGCTTGTGTCAAATTCCCAATAATCAAGTTTTTTCATCTTGAGAAACACAAAAGGAAAAGTGCTCCATAATAAATGAAGTCTGATTGATCCCATAATCCTAGTACAAAGAGGTGAAACTTGGCACAAGAGCAAACTATAACATGTCGAGCTGAAACATAACATTAGATTTTTATTAATTCAAGCAAACTGTTACAGTCAACAGTTACATAAGTTACATGTTTTACAGTATTGATCTAATCTGTTTTCTTTTTTTTTCCTTTCAAACCAGGGTTTCTGTCTCCCCCCCACGTCCCCGATCCCCTTTGCCCCCCCAAACATAGAAACAGCAAATCCATACAAGCGCAGGCAGGTAAGTAGTAACAGCACAGTACATTCATCAACTCAACGATACGTTTCATACGAACAATAAGGCAAGTAGAAGAAAGAACGAACAAACGAACAGAAGAAAAAAAATGGCAGACGCTTTCTTTGAAATTAGACAATCCTCTCTCAGGCCCGAAAAGGCAGTGATTATGCAGTGTTTGTTTCTTTTCTTCTTTTTTTTTTAAAACAACCGTTGCTGCTGAAGAATCGGACGAGGTAAGGCTTCTCGTTAGTTGGCAGGTACACAGTAAAGGGGCATCTGAGGAAAAAGCTGCCTTCGTTGGTGCTGAGAGATTTGTACCTTCTTTTTTTTTTACATTTAGAATGTTTTTCCTCAGCGTGCTGAATAATCATCTGGAACAATAAGACAGGTGGGAAATGTGGTGTACGACTACAGCATGTTATCAACTCCAGTGTCCATATGTGTGGAAAATCAGGAAAGAATAAGATGAAAGCTCCTTTCTAAAAAAAACAAACAAAGGCTCAGAGTTTATCTTTGACCGCTCGATGTCAAAATGAGCTTCTTCGAACCTGGACAGATGAGCTCAGTTTCTTGGCATATTACTTCCCTGGAGTAATGGTTAGAAGTAAATTGACGGATATGCACATACGTTGCCAGAATCAGTGACAAACTTTCCCCTCCTTCGTTTCCAACCGTACAACAATCATTCTGTGACCTTTCAGCACAATCGTATGCTTGTTCTTAGTGGTAATATCAGTCCTGACGGAGAAAAAAGAGAGAAAACAAAAGACAAACCAGCAAGTTTTCACACGGAGTGTTCATTTATGTAGTGGTCAGTATCGGCAACTACTGACCTATTAAAACTGCAAACGTTTCAGCAGGGAAGGGTAAATAAAAAGACGATAAAATGGCATTAAATCAATGCCATGGTCAGCCACCACATGGCAAAACTATACTGGAGAACTATAAGATGCAACTTGCCTTCATTTTTTTTGTATATAGACATACATAAAAGAAACAAGTGGTTTTTCAAAAAAAACAAAAAGTTATTGTCATGTATTAACAATAGTAAACATGGGGGGATTTCATCACAGGAAATCCAGCTGAAACAAGGTCCCATCGTAGTGCAGAAAACAATAAGTGAAATAATCTCTCTTGGAACACTAGAAAAATGGACGAGGTTGATGTGGAGACTGTCCTCCAGACACAAGCCACAACGAGACAAGATATAATGACGAGATAAAAAAGCCAGAGAGAGGAAAAGTGGGCAACAATGATGTTTCTCTTCTTTCTGGAGGAGTAAGGACTGATGGCGAGGTGTGGACTGCAGGGTTCTTTTGTGGGGGGGCACCTGAACGATTTCGTCTTCTCCTGCCATTGCTGCTTCTTCTTTTTTTCCCCATCTCCCTGGCTGCCATCACTCCATCCAGTCTCCTTCATCAAACTCAGACTCGTCCTCGGAGTCCGAGTACTCCACGGCGATGCGGCGTGACAAGATGGTGGCCACGTCGTTGCCAACTCGCTCGTGTTTAGCCTCTTGCTCTCGCTGCTCCTCCACTTTTCGCAGCTGGATGCCTGCAAGAGGAAAAGAAATAGAGAAATGTGTCTGATGATCTAAATCGTGACGTAGGATTGCGTCTGAGGAAAGTATCTGGGCAAGTTCAAGCTCCTTCATTGGAGTTTTGCATGCAAACCAAAATTTAAAGTTTGAAAAATGCTAATCGGTATTTGTAAGATCAAATATGAAATATCGAAAATACCAAACTACCGAATTGGGATGTCTGATCTACAGCCCAAAACCCACATATATTATGTATACAAGTATCCTATATATCTGTAATTCAAAAGGTGTGTAAAGGAGAAGAAGTAATGAAAAATTACGGAAGAAGACGGTGGCAGCACACAGGAAATCAAATTTATGAAGAAAACACAAACAAAAACATCCTCCTGAACTGTCAGCAAATCCATGTCCTACCTTTCCTGATCGCCTCCAGCAGGACACTGCGTGCATCGCTGATGGGTGGCAGATTGGCTGGATGGTGCCTCTTGGACCCCACATCGTGGAGGGTGTGGGGCTGCGGCGAGGCCATGGCTGCGGCTGAGGGGAAGGCCGGCACAGGCGGCGGGCCTGACAGACAGGGCGAGGAGCTCCGCGCTCCGGGAAGTGGCAGGGGGGGAGGCGGTGGGGGAGGAGGCAGCATGGTGCCATCTGACTGGGTCCCAGAGCCCATGGATTGGCCTTTGTCCAGGCCCTGCTGGAGACGTGCCGGGGAGGAGGAATGGAGAGGAGGCGCCACAGGCGGAGGAGCCGGGTGGAGCACACCCGGAGCGATCTGAAGAGGAGCAGGGGCAGGTGGGATGGCCTGGGGCTGCTGCTGGACTGGAAGAGGAGGGATGGGAGGAGGAGGGGTGCCCCGCAGGCCTGAGGAGGGTAAAGGGGGAGGCGGAGGAGGAAGAGGGGGAGGCGGAGGAGGAGGCGTGTTGGAATTGAGGCCTGCTGTCCGGGCTGGAGACTGAGGTCTGCTGTCGGAAAAACCCGAACTGGAGCTGGAGAGGAAGAGAGAGAGAGAGAAATAATGACAGCTAAGAAAGAGAGTCAGACAAAAACATCAAGGTCAAAGTGAAACATTATTGCACAAATCAGTGCTCTCTCTTTATTTCCACATCCTCTACACTGTATGCACAACAGAAGAGTGAAGCCCCAGTCTCTCAGTGTAGCTAAGAGGGGTGGAGTTTCGTAAAGTGTTAATTCCAAAGACTGTAAATAAAAATGGACATAGCCTCCTGGTTTGAAAAGTGGAGCCTAGGAAGTAGGACGGAAGTTTGAAGTCGTTGAGATAATGAGCAGTAAACATTTTCCTGAGGAACTAATGGTCTCTATTTTCAGGTCTTCTACATTAGCACATTGTGTAAATTGTGTTCACATTTATGGGAGAAGAAAATAGAAAATAAAACATGGCACCAAGTGGACACTGGTGAGACAACTAATTCAGTGGGTGTTCTTTCTGCAACCGAAAGACTATGTCCACTTTCTTTATATTCAGTCTAGTTGCTGAATGTCAGTACTGCGCAAGTCTTAAAGCACCATCAACTTTGTTGTTTTTATGTGATCATTGACATTTGGATTGGAATGGTGGAAAGTTGGTGTAGTATATTAGTTTAACTAATACAACATGTGTATGTAAAGCTCAAGCATGTTGTGAAATAACCATAGACCCTTTTAACAGCAGATATTATTTGACATACAATAGTAGGACAACAATTATTATTCTTTCACTCCAGGTTTAACAGAGCCAGGGTCGTGCTATTGTTGGCTAGGTCAGTGTAAGTGTAGGTCACACTAAATACTAAATACACTTTGCTCAAATAAGACACAATAGAAACTGTCAATGTCTTTGTTTAGTGGAAGAAATCATTCATTGAGCGGCATCATCATCATTCAAAGTGCAGTGTCACCACAGAGGTTCATTACTCTAATGAAGTGAGTCGAGTGATAGTGTATGGGAACCTCTAATTTGGCATATGGACAGTAGATATTATTAAACATGCTCTTATTTCTACTATGTATCAGTAGAGTGGAGTGAAATACTACTCAGCAGCTAACTCCTACATTAAAGGCTGTATGTTATGAATAACGTCCATTCACTGTTGGAATGGTGGATCGATCTACTAAAACCACGCCACTGCAACACAAAGAGCCACATGTTCACAATCAATTTTTCTTCCAACAGAGAAAATTGCTGCAGACAAAAAAAAGCACAACACGCGAGAGAGGAGTGAGAGAATAATGTGTTGAGTTTTTTCCCCTCCGGGCACACTTGAGGCTGTATCTGAGTAAATACCTACTCCGTGAGCTGCGTGATACGTGGAAACGATTTGAAAGATGGTTAAGTGAGGAAATGAGCGACAGAACGTGATCATGATGTTTTATCAAAAGGAGAAAAACCGTGAGAAATGCACAACGATCGGGGTCAGAAAAGGATTGAACAGTAAATAAGAACAGGAGGACCGACGTGGCTGGACAGATTTTGTAAGAAGGCGCTGCAAGGACCTCAGTGGAAAAAAAAAGAGGAGAAAATCAATGATGTTTCTGTGGTGCTGTAGCCGCAGCCTTAATCACCCCCTCTGATCTCTCCATTCCTTCAAACAGTGACATATGCAGCCAAAGAGTGCAGTGGAAAAACAACCTGTAATACGCTCAGTGGCCTTAACACTTTATTGATCCTGCCCTTCGCTGAACCTTTTCCTTTTTCTATCATCTCCAGTAGACAAAACCCTCCATCCATCCATCCAACACTTCATCATCCCTTCTTCCCTGGGTTTTTCAGTCAGGCTTGAATCCTCAAATAAATAATACGGGAGAAACTTTTATAATAGAAAGTTGCTCATGACAACTAGTCAATAAAAGGGAAAATAAAACAGAAATAAACCATCTTATGATGTAGCGAAAATGTGTGCACCTGGTGAAATAGTATCTCCAGTTAATTTTTCAAGCTTCAATCTGCTTGAAAATCTCAGAGCTGCAGCATCTTTCAGGTGCACAGATGTGCTGCTGTGCAAAAACCATAAAACAAAAATAAAATCACTATTGTTTCCATGAAAATTAGGTTACGTGTTGTGCGAGTGTGTGTCCTCCTGTCCCACCTGATCACAGAGGGAGGCTTGATCTCTCCCAGTGGGTGCATGGGGGGAGGTGGCGGTGGAGGGTCGTGCGGCCGTGAGTACATTCTGTCCCCGGTACGGTTCAGCAGCTCATTCATCTGGCTGTAGGGCAGCGCCGCCAGCGAGAAGGGCCCGTCCAATTGCTCCATGTAGAGGGGAGCCCTAAGCAGAGAGTTTTCATTTTTTTAACTCTTGGCCTTGACTCGTGTTGTGTTAGTTAGGTTTGGTGTGGTGTTTTGACACGCAGGGCGTATTGCCACAACATGTTCTATGCTACTATTTCGAAGTATGTGTGCAGACGCCTTGAAATAGAAACTGTTTGGTTTTTGTAGTGCTTTAGGTTCTACTTCATTTAGTTCACGTTCTGAAGCAGAAGTCTTATTTTGCAGACGAAGCATGGCAAAGAAGAATGAATGAAAGAAATGGCAGACAGTGGGAGAATGGAAGACTGAGTTTACTGAGCTGAGGAGTTGCATTCCACTGTCGTCTCACCAATAGAGGTCACTCATTCTTACCAACTGGATCTTTTAATATAGATATATTGTTACAAATAATATATTTATACAAATAATATGGTGCGTTAACAGTGCTGCAGTAATAACTTAGACGACGTGTGGGTAGAACTGTTGAGCTGCTCTGAGTTGTCTATTGTGTACACTGAGGCTGTTTTTGCTATCTCTCACATCAACCATCTTCATATGTGGCTTTAAATTGAGCTTGAAATCCATTTTCATCATCGCCTGGACAAACATTTTAATTTCAGCTATTCATGGATCTGACAAACCAGAGAAAACAAGCCATTTTCACAAAACCCTTTCTTATTAATCACATTGACTGGTGGGGAAATTATTGAATATGAGTGGCACTAGAGCTCTGAGTCACAATAAATGCAATCACAGCAGTGATGGAACTTAATCATTACTGCTGTAGCTGCATTTCCTCCAGTGCCAGTGAAGTGCAAATTGCAAGAACCCACTCAGTGGAGTGGGCACAATTAAATTTGTTCTTTTTTTTGCAGATCCAGGGACTGCTGACAAATAAGTGTTTATCCAATCAGCACTGATAAGGCTCATTGATATTTGAAATTGAGTTCTATATCATCTGTTTCTGTGGACACCAGGAAGCATTTTAATTGCATCATTTCAAATCTGCAACACACTGAATGTCACTGAACGACTGAAACAAAGCCCCCATTTACACCAAGTGGCAGAGTCAGGCGTAGTTCACAACATTGAAATTGTCCTCCCAGTTTTAAAAATAATCCCGTTCACGTTAAGATCTCAAAAATATCGTCCACAAAAAAACCCATGTGGTGACTGCTGTCAAACAAGCATGTCAAGTGTGGACAACAGGCATGTCCAGAGCATGTTTTTAAACAAAAACAAGTGTAGGATAGATGTGGTCTTATTTGCAGTTCAGTATATTATGCAAATAGTTCTTTACCATCGCACTTTTACACACATTTCTACTGGGTTACCTTGCTCAGTAATCTGGTACTAAGCAAACTGTTGTCTGTTAATTGGTCAACAGAGAATCGCATTTTGAGCGGACAATGCGAATGTTACCCTATTCATACCATGCGACAGAGCGAGGATTCAAGGCCATTTGTTTCTTTTTCAAGAAACGATATCAGCATGTAGCAGTGTGTGGTGTTCTTCTTGAATTTGTTTATGGGTGGGCTACACTGTGTCGTGCTGGTACGGTGACACATTTTTCACCATCTGGCTTACAACCCAGCAGTGGAAATGCAGATCAGGCTTTCAAGGCTAAACTGTGTTTGAGAGGAAAACACAGCTTAAAAAAACTGTTACGAGATGTGTGATAAATGACAATCATGTTCACATACCTGTTGTTGTGGTAATGTCCTGCAGATCCGTTGGCCTCTCTGTGTCTGTCTTCAGGAATGTCCTGGGCCAATTCTGCCCCCAGCGCCAGTTTCTGCCACTCCTTCTTACGATCGTGAGGTGCCCGAGGTACCTTCTCTGGCTCCTGTTGGCGGTCTATTGCCTTCAGCTTCGGTGGAGGAAAGCGGTGGGAGGCACAATGCGGCGACAAGGATGGTTTGGGTGGAGGGTGAGTATGAAATGGGAGGACAAACCCACAAGAGGTTAGTTTAGGGATGAGAGAAAAACAAAGTGAAGGAAGAGGGAGAGAAGACAACAGGTTAGCTGTTGTTAAACACACATGTAGAGATCTACACACTACAACAACAGGAAAAGGTGACACACAAAAATTTCAACATGGATATAAGTTGCTGCCGCTGGCTGTTTCTAATTCTACAACCACAAACTGAATCATCCCCCTTGCACAGTTCATTAATCCTGTATAAAGGCAGCTATATCCATCTTAAATAAATTAAAAAAGTGTATTGATCTTGCTTTTTTAAAAGGAAGCACTTTACAGAAAATAAAAATGTATGTCATACAAGCTTAGGAACAGGGAGTGCTCAGTGATGGATTAACTCAAAATCATATTATGTAACAGGAAACTTGAATGTTGAAATGTTATATTGAATTTAAAAAAGTCATCAAAGAGCACTCTCGGCTACCCAGACTCCAGTATGACTATGTGTCCACAAACACTTTACAGGCCTTTAAAGAAAGTAAGTAGAGAACTTCTGCAGCAGAAACACACACACAAAAAAATCACACACAATCTTTTAAAAATAATCGCTGTATTTTCACATACCTGCCCTGGAAGGTCTAAGTACCTATAGACCTGATCATACATGCGGGGATCCTGCAACTATAAGAACAAAAACAAAAACCACAAGAGAAGCACCAGGGGTGAGGGGAAGGGGTTCAAAAAAATCAACACAGCACAGGATTGAGCGCAACACTGCTGCACACAGTCAACGGGGAACAACAACAGAGTGGGCGGTGAGAGCAAGTGGGACAAAAGGGACGGAGGGGAAAAGAAAAAGTGCTGTTAAACAGAAAATGACACCGTGCACAGCAGTGGGGACGTCACAATGCAGGTTGGGACCCAGCTGCACACACACAAACACATAAACACACACAGTGGAATAACAAAGCCGGGGCTTCAGCGCAACAGAAGATGCAGGTAGAATGAGAGAGATCTCACTGGAATGGGAGGACAAATTATAAAGATGTGTTTCTATGTGTGTGACCAACGACAACAACAACACAACCTAAAGAATGACGGGAAGAACACACACACACACACACACGTGCGAGTCAACTCAGTAAAAAGCAGTTTTTAACTTCAGAAAAATTAAGAAGGGTCATTTCACAGTTCAATTAAATACTGATATGCATGAAAACACTTCACTTATTTATTCTAAACCACCTCAGGCATTTACATAATAAATGAAGTATCTATGCTGACAAGAAAAAAAAAACAACAGATGAAAACACACTGTCTGTGTTACAACATACTGTATTTCTAGGATGAAGAGTTTTTTATTCTACGATAAGTTTGAGAACAAATCCTTGGCAAGACTCGAGATAAAAGCAGTGCAGCACTAAACTTTCTGATACCCCCTTGCCTGGTTTTTAGTTTGTAAAATGAGTAAATAACGGTATGTCAGGGACTATTTTTTAACTGTGGATTATTACACATGTAGCGATCTAATGAGCTGTTATTGCAGTATGATGGTGTGCGTCGACTGTAAACAAGCATACACTTGCACACAGTAATTGCTCTTTTTGTTTTCTCCTGGTATTTGTTGATATGGCGGAAACGTTTTGTTCACACGGAGTCACTGTGAGCAGAAACCAACACCGTGGAGATTGTTTACCTGTGTGTGTCGGGCCAAATTTGTCGTGCTTCATTCCGTCTAAAATGTTTCTACATCAGGTACAGAAAATGCCCGAGAAATGTAATTTCACACAGACACTCCGCAACGGGTATGTGAGCGTGTGTCTGTGTGTGTGTGAGTGTGTGGTAGTCGTTTAAAAAAATCAAATGTGCTGGCTGACATGCGGCTGATTCATCACAGCGTGGGTTGTGAACAGCATTTCATTCGATTTGACTAAATGATGCTGATATTTGCTCATCCACGCTGTGGTCAGGTGGCCAAGAGTGAGTGTGGGAATAAATCCTGATGGTAATGCACATTGATTAGGTCCTAATTCATTATGGCCCATTACCCGTGATGAGCATTGGCTGAGGGAAAGCTTCAGAGCTCACTCACACACACACACACACTGAGATTCAGTTGCCTTATCCAAGACTCCTCCAACACATCCGTCTATCTGAACTGACTTGAGACAGCAGTGCGTCCTGACAACACTGTATCTACTGAGGCAGAAGACGCTGCATCACAAGTTTCACTTATCGTCCTCTCCCATTTTTCAAACTATGCTGAGCCACAAAATCTCGGCTGCATGCCTGTCATATAAATTAGAAGATTACTTTTACTCAGATTAACCTCTGACTTGCTAAAAGCTTTGCAAGGCACTCTCGCCTGGCAATATTTAAACAACCATTGAAGAGCACCATCTGCAATAAAATAAGTCAGCATACTGTAATAGATTTATTGGAGTATATTTAGGGGTTTTAACTTTGTTGGGTGTAGAGCAGGTAGATAACTGATAAAGAAGCAAAGTAGACTGTTTATAAAAATGGATAAAGTGTTTCGGTTGCAAAATGTACTCCAGAGATTACAGACACGTCCTGTTGCAGGGTTTCTCCATCCTGATCCTGCATGTTTTAGATGTTTCCCTCCTCCAACACACCTGATTTAAATAAATGGATCGTTATCAGGCTTCTGCAGAGCTTGCTGATGAGCTGACTATTTGAATCAGGTGTGTTGGAGCAGGGACAAGTCTACAACATACAGGGCAGTGTTTCCCCAGGACCAGGATTGAGAAACCCTGTCCCACTGGACATGACAAGCTGCTGATCACACTGTTGTTGTCCACTCACAAAATAGCACATTTGTGTGTTATTGCTGAAGACTTGAACCTAGTAATTGAGGCCATTAACTCCTGAAGAAACTGTTTACTTATGTTATATTTTATCATTCCAGTCTTCTTTGTTTTAACCGTCTCCTTCTTCTGTGTGTGTGCAGGAGCGACTTCACACTGGCTGATTACACAGAGTGCACCTGTGTTTGATCACCACCAGCTACCTGCTGTATAAAGACCTCAACCTACAGTGAGTGCTCACCCTACATTCTGGTATACATATCATAGCTGCTTAGTACATAATTGTGTTTGCCGAGTTTCTAGTTTGATTCTTACAAGATGTTTTCGGTTGCTTCAGTGTGGTTCCAAGTTGTAGGACCACTGTGTGACTCTGAGTCTGCGTCTGGGTCCAGATTACACAGGCTGTCGCACAGTTTTATATTCAGTCCATGGTAAAGTGCAAGAATTACATCTGTAAGGCCACCGAACATCACTCTGTCCAACAAAGTGTCACAGTGAAGGTCAGAGTGCAGCACTGTGAAGGTGAAACACAGAGAAAGGTCCCCTGTGTTTCTACAGTATGTTAGCGAAATTGTATCTGCGTGTTTGTTTGTACTAGTGAGTGTGTACAGTCTGTGTTGGTCACAGCTGTTCTATAGGGAGCTAATTTCAGAGGATCTGTGTGCCTCTGCCTGGTCGTCATCGTTCATCTGAATGGTACTGGCAGAGATGGTGTCGCTGTGTCAGCACTGTAACCGTGTGCAATACGGCAGTCGTAGATTTATGTTATATGCAGGATGCAGTCTCATGTGGCGCTCTCTACTCATATTTTTTTTGGTGCCTGTATTTTAAGTGCATGTTCAATGTGACATACTCAGCAGAAATGAATTCATGTTAGTGGGTAAATAACCCCCACACTGAGGCCCCACAGCCACAGGACCACCCTGCTGCTGCTGCTGACAACAACAACACAAACCCCCTCATACAATTCACTCATTTGCTCAGCACATACCACGACTGTATTCATCTGCAGCTACTGGCGTTTCTGATGAGAGCAATTAAGTCTCTATTTGAACATAAAATCATATTTTTGTTTTTTTACAAAAACAATCCAGTCAACAAATTTTACAAAAAACAACAAAAACATCTCTGCTTCAATGCAAGTCAGAATGTAAAGTTAGTTTGGCCACTTAACCACTGCAAGTAAGATTTACACTGCATTTAAAAAAGAGTTCCCATTCCAAAGCAATGTGCAGTTAGTTAGCCAGAATGTGGTGCGTTAATTTTCTTGTTGTTAGTGAATGTTCTACTCCATGGCTGAATCCCAACATTTCTGTACTGTAGTCCAACTTTTCTTTATGACACAAAGTAGCAGCACGTTTTACTTAATTTTAAAGACAAAAGTAATAGACGATTCATTGACTTTTGCAGTTAACGCGTCACTAAGATAGTGATTGTCTTCAGCAACACAACAAAATAAAGATGGACAGTCGCTGAGGAGAACTTCATAAGATTAAGTTTTACTTCTGTACGGTAAAGCAAGCCAGTAATGATAATCAAAACCAGTTTTTGTATCCAGTTGAAATTCACTAGGATACTGTATGATAAACCTAAAAATTGAATTTAGTATGTAGTATGTTTATTCTGTTTTTGGAAAATGACTGACCAAATGTTTCGATCTTTTCAGGACTGCTACCCCTGCAGAGGATTTGGAACGCAGCCAGGGCAGGTAAACACTGGAGAGTTGGGTTAGTAACATGTTGGAGGCAGGAAGCTCACTCGTCTACATCAAACCAAAGGGATACAAGTATTTGGGATTGAAGGAGGGCTGCAGGCTGCCATGTTGGGAGCAGATGCTCTGCCAGATGCAAAGTCAAGTTGGGGAGGGAGGGAGGAGGTCTTACCTCTGGGGTACTGAGGAAAGGAGGAGGGGTTTCAGAGAGGATGCTTATAAAGCCCTTGGGACACACAAGATAAGGAATATCCAGCTGCACAGAGTTAGACCAGGATCAAGAAAAGGTTGAGAGGAACAGAGTCAGATGGCAAAACTCATACATATGTGTTCTACCATAACTGAAATATCACACAATATCTCATACATGGAGCGATGGTGTTAGAAAATAAAAATCCATCACTCCTGATCTATATCAGTCCAACATTACAAGCAGTAGTACTTGCTTGCACCAAGACACCTCAAGAGGTATCTGGTTGGTAAAAAATCCCTCTCCTGGAGAGATCAGTTGCGGCATCCTGGGTCCTTTCATCTCACACACTGTACCATCGAAACCGGGTGGTCTTTTACAAAACTTGTCTGTCTGTGAAAAAGCAGCGTATCTGAGCTCACAATCTTTGTCCCCGCGGAGCAGCTGGCATTGACATTAACCTTATTTTTCTGTCCTTGTTTATGAAAAGATGTCGTTTAAGTGGAAAAAGAAAATCTGCTGTTCCAGCCAAGACATTAAAAAGCAAGAAACTGCCTGGTTTCATGCTGTAGCTGTGTTGTGATTACACAGTGATTATTCAGCTGCTGGACCGTGTTAATTATTGCAAACTAGATGTACTTGGTGCAATATCC
The DNA here is from genome assembly GCF_019176455.1 of Solea senegalensis. Taxonomy (NCBI): domain Eukaryota; kingdom Metazoa; phylum Chordata; class Actinopteri; order Pleuronectiformes; family Soleidae; genus Solea; species Solea senegalensis. The sequence continues at coordinate 10,872,135 of NC_058037.1, read as the reverse complement.
TGCCAAAACATCAAGTAAAAATGTAAACATTTAATTAATACATAATTTTTTTATTGATCTGTATATGTGTCTACAGTTGCACATTCAGTTTAAGTAATCTGAATATGCACTTTTGTCATTTCTGCCTTTTACTGATATCTTGCCCCACAAGGAATGTAGATAGATTTAAGTTACGTAACATTATATATTAACAAATAACTGTGAAAAACAAAAGGGGGCAACGTTTGTGTTTTGTTTGAGTTTATTTTTCCCTATGTTTAACGTGTTAATCAAAACCATACACAACTGAAATGCTCCAAAAACTGACAAAACCCCCTACTTGATTAGTGGTTCTCTTTGTTTTGTTTTGTTTTCTTCTTCCTGGTTTAATGTCCTTGCTTGTTCTGCCTGGCTTTGTTTTATTTGATTTTTGTCTTGTTTCACTTTATTTAGCTCTTCTTCTTGCTATGTCACGTTACTTTGTCTAAGTCCTGTGTTTATGTTTGTCATTTCTAGCTTGTTTATACACCTAAAATTGGTGTACACAAAAAGGACTGTGGGCCTGCCTCTGATGACATGCAGCTGCTGTGGCTTGTTGCCGGGCACCATTTAGGTTGTCAGTCCTGGTTCATCTCTGTGTCTTACCACTGTCTCATGGATGCAATAGAGTAAGGGTTACTGATTTGAGGAAGATAATTTAATATGTATGTGAACATGTATCACAAAGCTGTAATGATGGAGGACGTTCCTTTATATTTATTGTACTTCCAATAGCTTTTGGCTTTAGGGGGAAATTAAACGATCATACACACTCCCTCAAAGTATTTTATTGACGAGCAGAAAGCGTTTATACCTGAACAAACCTTCCTGACCCCAGACTTAAAACAAACTAATACCTTTGTGGCTTTTGCTAAAGCAACTTTCCCTTAAAATTTAAGACGGATTACTCTTTACTGCCTTGTAGTCTCTTTAATATTCCGCACACATCTGCAAAAGTGCATTTTCATAAAATAAAAGCTTGTCATTTAATCAAGCTATGCAAACAGCACACAGCAGTGTTCCCATATGAATTTTAATAAGGCCCGGCAGGTACATATATAAGCTCAAATTCAGAAAGCATTTTATTCTTACTTCAATTTACTTAACAGTCTGGGATTGAAATGCCACTATTTTCAATGGAAATGCCAGCGAGTGCTGTCATGACAGAAGAATGGGACACAAAGGGGATTCTCCACAGGAGACCAAACGCTGAAGACAAACAGCACTCATCTCAAAGAGAGGCAGTGATGCTCGGTTTCTCTCATCTCCACTCTTACCAACTGCTTTCTCTCTTTCTCTTGGACCTTTCCCCTCACTCTCTTCATCACTCAGACTCACTCAGCACAGCCTAACACAGGAGCTAAAGAGATGGTGGGTTTCTTTTCCTTTCTCTTCCCTTTGCTGCACTTCATTTATCACTGGCTGCCAATCTATATGTGCCAGTTTTGTAAACTACTGAGTTATAAACTATTGACTGCGTAAGAAAACATGTGATGGTTGAATAAGACGGAGCAAAGCACAAGTGCAAAAACTCCCCTTCTCACAAACAAACCTCTACAGTGGAAAAATTGCGCATGGTAATCTATGCTCCACTCATTGTCAGGTAGCAATTTCCAGAAGTCTCAAATTCAGAAGTGGGGATTTAAATTACAGTATGGTCTCTCTTCACAGCCAGCACTCTGAGTTTATCTGCTCTGCTTCTATTTTCGACTACTTCAACACATCATTTCCACATTTTTATGCAGCAGATGAGTTTGTTTCAGATCACCACTTGTATTATCAACGAGGGCAATTAAGTCTGAGCCTTGGCTTAGTTTGGCCCTCTCCGACTGTTTAGATGACCATAAAATGTTCTAATCAGCACTGTAAATTCTGACCATATTTTCTCAGCTATAACTCGTAATATAAAGTTGGAAAACTGAGCAGGAGTAAAAGAGAGGAGACTGAATGAGTGGCACGGCTCGAACATTGTCTGCCACAGAACAAAATAATGTTGGCAGCCAATCTTAGGCAGCTTCACAGTGACTGACAGGAGGCACAGGCTGTCAGGTCCTCCACACTGCGGCTGCATCGTAGATCATGCTCAATTTACATCGTTATAGATTTGTCTGAACTGTGCGTGTGCATGTGTGTGTGGTTGTCTCAGTTTACAACACTGAAACAGACATGAGAAAAAATCTAGATGTGTAAAAGCAGGGAATATAGTGGATGTCTGTAATTTACTGGTGAAATAAGGCACAGCACAAAGTGTATACATAATTACAGCAACACACACTCAGTTTATGAACGCCGTGACCTGGGCATGTCGCAGAACTACTCATCAACAAACTGATGAAGCGCAAATGTATCAGTGATTCACTAGATTTCACCTGTTGGCGTATCCGTACATAATGTGAGAAAGTGTGAGCAGCAATCTTTATTTTCCACTCTTCACCCTTTAAATGACTGCATGAGTCTGCATGCTTCCCAAAGACACACACATAATCTCTCCACACTGTATTTACCCCCAAATCCTCATTCAGACCATTTATCTCCTGTGATGGTTACACAAACCAACAAATATGTGTGCGTAATCCCTCTAATCCATCCTGCGCTCCCTGTGAATGTCCTCTAGGCCTTTCCATGGGGTCTGTCTAACTGCCAGTGTGGTGAGGAGGGAAATGAATGAGGCTTTACAAGCCAAGCCCACCCGGGGCTTTAATTAGAATGAAATAACTGGAATGAGCTCTGGCTACAAGCAGTCATATCAACCTAACTCTTTGCAGTAAATAAGCTCTGCATGCCGTTGTAAATGAGCGTTGTTTCATTTTACATTTAGGGGCGAAAACAATCAGTGTATGTGTGTCTTTTGCTATTTAAAAGCAGATGACCTACAATGACGACGATTAGTCCCTCTACATCCTTCTAACAAATTCATGACCAAACACACCCTCTGCCTGCGACACCACATTCCCACAATCATTAAAAACCTCATAACCAGCAAATTATAACCTCTTCATTTACATGAGCCCTCTATGGGAAATCACTCTCCTTATACTCCACGGACATGACCGTAACGGGCTTTGATTGACTATGAGAGAGCAAAGTGAGGAGCACGCCCCGTGCTTCCCACGCAGGGAGAAGCAAGCTGGTACTGATTACAACTCCTGGTGTTGAGGGTGGGAAACCCCTCTCCTTTGAGTAGGGGGTGAGAGCTCTGCGTTTGATAAGAGAGAGAAGCATTCTGTGGATGTGAAAGAGCTTTTTCACTTAATTGGTGTGTCTGTGTTAATCAAAATTAAACAAATACAAGCGCAGCTGACTGCACATGTGTGCGCAGAGCTTCCTCATGAGGCTGCGCGTGTGTGCAGAGGCAGAGAGGTGATGCACACTGAACAGCAGATGCTCCCATTAATTAGATGCAATGATCACACAAGTAATAACTGAGAGGGCTGACTAGAGGAAGACTTGATTAATCTATGACTGGTGGCTAATTAATGCATTAGAGTACATGGTGCAAATCCAGGCTTATAAATCTATCACAGAATCACCCTGTCCATTTATTCAAGCAGGACACATCAATCTGTATCCACAGAGGGAACAGGAAGTCCTCCCACACACTACACTCAGCGTTTTCAAGGGTGCTCGTCATAAACACCTCCATCTATTAACAGAGTCGGCATGGAGAAAAAAAAAAACAGTACACTCTCGAGGCCCTGTGCTTGTCATTTCCAACACTTACCTTCTGTTTCCGTCTCTCCTTCCTCTTGTCCTCTGTGTCCTGCAGCATCTTCTCTCTCCACAGATCGAAGAAGTAGGATGGATTGGTGTAGAACTTCAGACCCTCCTTTCCATCGTCCCTGTGGACGGTTAAAGGAGACACTCATTTCACTTTGGTTGGTATTCTGGAGTAGATATACCATAGCAACCATGAAAACATCACATAAATGTGTCCTTTGACTACAACCTTATCTGCAATGGTTAGAGAATATAATTCTGCAGACAAGTAATTAGTAATAGCTTTGGTTAATTTTAATTTCAAAGCCAAAATATGGATATATCTAGAGTAAAAGAAACACTTATTTCAAATCCCTGTGTAACATATGTTTTACTGTACGTACTGTAAATGTTAGGGCAGCTATTGTCATTATCAATTTATTTGCTAATTATTTTAATGGTAATTTGGGAAGGAACTGTAAATAAAGATCTCCCAGATTGTAGTGATACCTCAAATAGCTTATTTTGAGACTATGATATACGACATTATCATTTTTGAGGAGATCAAACCAGGGAATGTTTTATATTCACATAAAAAAAATTAAATGATAGACTGATTATACTGAATACTGAAGTATTTCAGCTCCTCATACAAGTAGAAATGTGTCTCTTAATGTGGCAGATGCTGCAGAATCTGGACAAGTGAGAAACAAAGAGTGAGGGATATGTTTGATAATAATCATCACATTTCTGCTCCTCAGTCTTCCTTCCCTCAACATATATCTGTTCACCATCTGTCATGAATAATATCTTATGTCCTGTTTCATCATTTGTTCTCAACTGTTTCATCACAGAGGTCCTTATGTGCCCGGCGATCATTTGATAAAGCAGAGCTACGATGGCGACGACGACAGGGAGGGAAACAAAAGAAGACGACGGTACTTATATCTTATCCTACACAAGTGCTCGTGCTCATATGAGTAACTTCGTATAACGTCCACATATTGCTTTAATAAAATATCCGATGCACCCTGAGTGGTAATGTAATCACGCAAGGCAAAACGGACAAACAGAAAAACATGATACATATGATGCCCGTTCCACTATCACGATGATGAAACTCTACTCCAACCCGCTGCAACCGCTGCAGGTACAGCCTGTTAAGTTCTCAATTCTTTACAACCACAACTGTTACGACACATGAAGACTGATTTTCCTCCCAAGTTACAGTTGAGGAAACCAGTGGGTTAGGGGTTTTTAAGTTATTTAAGAAAAGAAAATTATACATTTTTGTTAACATTTCACATATCTGAAGTAAAACATTTTTGGAAATGTGTTCGATATAGATATAGAACTGTCATTTAATTTTTGGTTATTGAGTTTAGTGTGTGTTGGGTTGTGTATGAGAGAGTGAGAAAGAGAGCAAGAATAGATGAAACAGACGCAGTGCTGAGGATGGAAGTCAGGATCAAAGAGAAAAGAGAACACAATGAGCAGAGAGGGAGAGCGAGAGAGGACCAAAAGAGAAGGAGGATGAAAATGAAAAGTAACTGAAAAGATAAAAGTAAAGTACTTTAAATTATGAATCATGAGAATGTAATAATGGCTGTCCAAGATAATCACAATCAGCCATTTAGTGCATATGAACAAATCGGCTCTGGAGCCGTAACTAAATGAAGAGGGAACTAAAATTCACTAATCAACTGGAAAAAAAAAAAACGGAATATGTCTAATCATAATTTTTATTTGGCTGCACATGTCTGACTAATTAGATATTAACCATAGCTGAAATCAAAAGAAAATCAGATGAAAAGACCCCGATGATCCATTTGAGTTAAAGTTGTCAAAACCTTTGGTACTTTGGTAAATGTGAAGATTTCATGTGTGTCGATAATTCAGTGAATGTCTAAGGAGACAGAGCTTGTGATAGGTATAACACTTAAATGTTATAGGTCATTAACCGATGACCAATTAATAAAACATGGTCGGGTGAATCTATAATGACTTGAAGTTGCAGCCCTAGTATTAACTGATGTACACACTGTACATACAACAAGCATCTGTATGTAACTTGAAACTTGGCATTTTGAGGTTGATGCTCTTGACAGATTTAGATACCACTCTCCACCTGTAGCCGTTTCCTCAGTGCATGTGAGCCAAAGCTGTTTTCAGACATAAACTCCAGATAATAACGAGTTTGCTGTTGGCTTAAGATGAACGGCAGCAGTGGGAGAATGTCAGGGTGAGACCCGTTCAAAACAGCAGGAGAATCTCTGGAGGATCCAAGTGAGGGGGTGACGCCTGGCTTGAGCTCCAGGCATGACACACATCCATTTAATCACTGGGGATTATCTGCAGTTTCAAGGGAAAAGAGAGCTGGGAAGAGAATCTCTAAATTATGTCCAGAGCGACTTTTGTGGACATTTGCGATCACACATACAGCCCTTTCTGGACACACAGTACATTTCCAATGTACGGTGAAGTCGAGTAGCTCGACTCGACATTACTCGGTTAACTTAGGATGACTGAAGAGGATGAGCCTCTTCTGTTATTTCTGGGATCATAAAATGTGGAACATGCATTAGCAATTCCACTCCACTCGACTACATTATCAAGGTTTGTCACTCAGACTTTGAGAAATATGATTAAACGCAATTTCTGTCTGGCTAACACGTTTACATGTCTTTTAAAAGTCAATTTCTGGAGAATGTCCGAAGGTCAGTGCATTACTGAAGGTAGCTCATGAATAAAAAAAAAAGAAAAAAGAGAGAGACTGTGTTTGGCCTGAAACCTTTTTGAACTGGCTTGGTGAGGGTGATGTATTCAGGGACATGTCAGATGCTGGGCGTTGAGAAGAAAGAGAGAAAAAAGGGGAGGGAGGTGAGGAAACAGCAGGGTGAGAAAGCAAAGGGGAGGGAGTGTAAGCCAGAGTGGCCAGCAGACTTTTTTATGGATTGTTCATCTTCAAGATGACTCCCTGTATCACTTTGTCTGAAATCTTAAGAGACAAGAAAGATGCTGAGAGTGAAAGAAGCAAATGCCTGTCTGTGATGTATACCAACACATCTGAGTCTACACTAAGAGGCTCATGCAGATAATCACACATAAACAAACCATGTCAGCCCACAGACTCTACAACCCTACATCAAGTCAAACTTTTATTATGCTGTTATAGTGTCACTGAAGAACATTCAATGCTATTTGTGCACTTTTCTGTTAACTGAATGGGGAGTGACCATTTCCTCTTTGTGTTTCTTTTTTTTTCCCCATTCGTCAGCGTGGGAGTGGAAGCAGACTAATGTACCTGAAGATCAAAGTGGGTTGGCATCATGCTGGTCTCGGAGAAAAACTGCGGCAATTTAGGGGATACTCGCAGTTTTCAGTGGCATGATGTTTTCATTTTAAAATGGAACAACAGCACTCCATCATCACAAGCCCACTCTGGTCAGTACATTTCCACACACAACTATCCTAATGTCCTATACAAGCACTTTTTGTGTGTCCGCTTCCACTAATCTAGATGGCGAAATGCCGCCATGACGCATTTTTTGGTTGACCTATTAAAACAACATTAGCTGGTAGCTGGTAAAGTGTCTTTCTACCATCCATTAAATTCAAAATATTGACTTTTTTAAGATGATGTTGTATTCTTCTGTGTATCAGCTTCTTCTATTATTACTGGTTTGACTCCCAGACGCTTGATCTGGGTGTGTACCATGTTGACATGCATAGATTCAGACCTGTAGGGCGTGAGGATGTTGAGCGGTGGCGGCTGCTCGCAAGTGTGGAAGGTCTCCTGCAGTGGGATGGGCAGCGACGTGCGGTCGAAAAGCTGCTGGTCCTGAATAGTGGAACTCCTGAATGCCTTTCTCATAGTGATGTCCTGAAGAGACACTGGAGGACAGAGGGAAGAAGAAGTGGAAATGGCAATTATTAATTGTCAGGCAGTGATAGATGTGCAATAATGTGCAATAAGTTGTACTTTCCCCCTGATGGTCCCTTGGCTCATATTCAAACATCCACTACATTTCTGTTTCTCTCGTCTCTTGCAAACACAATAATTACTACTCGACTCTGCCTCATCGTTACTGCAATCAAAATCGACATTTATACAACGGTCACACTCAACATTACGGAGCACTAAACCTATTAGGAACCACTCATCACCTTCCTGCGGGTGAACTCTAAACTCTCCTTCTAATTGGCTGATTTCAATTGTCACCAAAGCAAAAAAAAAACTGCACACAATGACAGCAAAGCTAAACTAAGCTAGATGAGACCGAGGTCATCTGTCAGAGGCTGTGCGACTAATTGCCCTTCTTTCATGCAGGAACAGCTGACATTTTCTGAGCGCACAAGAATAACAGAGGAAAATCGATGTTGTGCAGCTGAAGCTTTTAGAAAAGAAAAGAAAAGAAAAAAAAAACAGGTTGGAGAATTTGCTGAAGGGAAAATAAAAAAGGAAAACAGACTCACGCTAACCTTGGTGGGGCCAAGAAAAAAGGTCTTGGAACTAAATCTAGAGCGTTGCAACCAGATCTGAATTATACATAAGGGAAGGACAAGTGGATACACCTTACTGCTGCCCGAGGGTAGAGTGAAAAGAGTCATGTGGCGTTAAGAAAAGAGTACTGTTATACGATATATTATTAGCTTTTCTACCACACACACACACAAAACAATGTACCACCACGGAATCCAACACTAACCTATAACCTCCAGAAAGTACTGTCGATCTGTGTACAACCAAGCGAGGAAAAGATTTCCTTTAATTAAATAAGACAAAGAAAAGGCAGAGACACGGGCTACAGCAATCTGATCCTCTCTATTGCAGCGGTACTGCGGGATAATGACTTCCACAGACTCTCAGTGTAGTGGAGGAGCAGCCACCTGAGGCACTGAAGTATCATTATTAACAAACACCATCAAGCAAGCAACATTTGTAACACAGAGAGAAAGAGGGCCAGAGACTGGAAGAGGGAGGTACAGAAGCTGAGGTATTAGGACAGAGGAGCTGACAAAGGAAGGAGCGGTGTAAAGGTACATGAGCGAGATGGTGAAAAGGTATTAAAAACAAACAGAAATCGGAGAAAAAAGGCTGGATTTGGCTTCACGGGAAGAGAAAGACAAGAAAGAAACACAAACTGGAAACAGCATATTGTTAGATGTAGATATAAATAGTCATCCACTGTCCTGTTCAATGCCATCATTTCATGAAAATAGTTTTTCGGCTTCCTTTCACCTTTTTTGTTATTCAATAGCAATTGGAGCTGAAGTGAATATGTTTGCCAACCTAAAATGTTGGGTTACAACAGAAAAGTGTGAGTAACTTTGGTGAGAAATGTCTTCTCAGTGTTCAGATAAGTGTGTTTTTTCTTAAAAACCTCTATCTGTATCCAACAGATTGTGTTTCGTTGCCATCTTATTTTTAGGGATGCTGCAGCGTTGCCAGATCTCAACTCCTCTCAACTCAAAAAAAGAAAAAAGAGAGAGATCCACGTGGTAATAAACTGGAACTATATTCTTTATTAAATACAGTAAATCATACTTGTATAAGGAAATGCAACAAACTCATATCAGTAGTGCAAGAGGTGACTAATGATCAGAAGAGCTGAAATCAAAGCCACAGTGACATGACAATTACACTCTCCACAGAGGAGAAATGAAAGTATGGTAGTATGGTAAGATTAAAAAAGAATTGAGACTCTCTTTCAATCTGAGGGGAAAGAAATATGGACTTTCTTTTCATGGCTTAGTGATCCCATAGATGAATTCTCTGTTTGCACCTTCCTTTCCACAAAAAAAGGTTAAGAATCAAGGTCAAGACAAGCTACAGGAAAGTGCACTCCTACTTACAAACCTACTGCTATAGACACATAACACCCTGTTGGCACCAGAAGTAGCCACTGGCTTAACAGTGATGTTGCTGAGCACTGCATGTTGAGCAAGAGCTCAGCGCTCTGCTGCCCCACAGCATTTAGAGAGAGCACAGGGCTGTCAGGTGATGTGACAAAAGTGGAAAAGTGAAAAACAAGAGACGGCCGGTGCAGAAGTGTGGGTCAGAATTTGCGGAGTAACGCAGAGGTGAACCTCTGCCACACAACACTGTTTCTGTAGTTTCAGAAAATTTCCCTAACAAGAAACAACTCTGAACAAGGATTTTATTAGGCTGATGGCAAGGTAAAACTGAAACTGAAAGAACTGCGTCATCATTTCCAAAAGTCTCTGTTTAAGACTGTCCGTAATAGAACACAGTCCCGGAGTCTTTCAAACAAAATGGAGCCAGTGCAGTTTTTAAATATGGGGCTTTAAAATGCCGGGGTTAGTGAAGACGACAGGCAAATGCAGAGCAGAATTTATGCATTCGAAACAAAAACATACACAGATACACAATGATAATTACAAATGGTTATTTCATCTACTAAATGATCGGTTCTGTTCATCCTGTTTGTGAGAGGATGAGTGATGAAGTGAGGGGTTGTAAGTGCATGTGTACATGTCTGTACCAATTGTCAAACAAACCTATGTGTGTCAGGATATTTTGACCTTGTGAGGACATGTTTTGAGGATTAAGTGTTGGTTGTAGGGTAAGTTGTGATGGTTAAGGTTAGGATAAGGGGCTAGGGAATGCATTATGTCCACACAAAGAATGCAAAACCAGCATGTCCGTGTGTGTGTGTGTGTGTGTGTGTGTGGAGGTGGAGGTGGAGCAGCACCAGGTTCAACAGCAGCCCTTGCTCTCATCTTGTCCGGTCCCCTTATCAGTAAGCGAGCGGTGGATAGTTTATCTCTGTCTCTTTCATATCTTTCTCTTTGACGGATAGAATGTCAGTAAAACACCCTCAACCAAAGTGAATTGAGGACTTGTCACTCCGGCACACACTCCTTCCGTCTCCTTCAGCCTGACTTGAAATTTGACGTTTTCTCCCTCTCTCTTCTTTCATCCCCTCACACGTATATAGATGCAGTCCTACACTGAGCCGCTGAAGATAAGGAAAAAGCACAGGCCGAGCTGTCTTTCATAATGCAGGCACAGCTCTATATCCTCTTGTATCTCAATGCAAATGTTGCCCTATATTTCCCTGCCTGCGTACTCCTTCCTGCAGCACTGAATCGCGCTTGCCTCTCTCTGAGGTCGAAGAGTTCAGGACGAGGCAGATAAATGGATGATAAAATTAACATGGAAACATGAAACATAAAAAGGAAGGACTGGCGTTGAGGAGAGCCGAGACAGTGTATGCTCCTTCTCCCTCTAAGGCTTTGCTTATTGTTCGTCCTTGTTAGAATACATTAAGTGTTATGTTAACCAGCTGTGTTTAGTATTGGTACACTGGATAAAGATTTACACATGTGTTGAGGAGTCACCGTGAACTAAGAACTGCCTGGGTGCCTTTGAACCATCATAACCACAAATTACACTGTGAATCTTTGAAGCATGAAGTTTCTAATTTTCCCATGTCCCTTTGCCAAATGGTGAGGCCTGATTGAGTAGTGCATGTGCATAAATACAAGCTGTGTAAAATCCTCTTAAGTAGTACATGTAATCCTATTAAAATTATACTTATTCTCACTTACTTACAGTCTTAAAAGCTACACTTGTCATGATTTTCCCTCAAACATAAAGTAGATACAAATACACAGTATATCTCTTATTAAAATGTGATTGCTACTATACACAAATCATGTAGAGTACACACTTACAGTCACTTATCTGTCCTTTTGTTTCACATTATTATTCTGATTTATCAAGTTATAAAAGTCTGAGGCTACAAGAACAATAGACATTACACATACTGCACTAAACTGAAAGCACATTTTTATCTATTAAAACGTGTTATTTTGAGTTGTCATTAGCACTGTATCATTAAAATGCTGTGCGTCGTACCACTGAAGCGATGAACATGGAAGCAGTATATAATATGAAAAGGATGGCAATAAATTCAACCTTGGCAGAGAGTATTTACTTGAAAATCTTCTCACTTCACCCCGTGTACACCAGAGAGAAGGTGCAGTATAACACTGAATCTCCTCTGAGCACACATTTCTTCTGAGGAATCTCCGTGAAGTGTTTACATCTGTAAACGTGACGGTTTTATACTCTCAATGTCTTTAGGCAAATGACTCATCTTTCTACCACAGACTTCAGCCATCACATGGGAAACAGACATGTCTGAATTACAAATAAAGTCATTTATCATGTTTATATATATGTGTGTGTACATATATATATATATATATATACACACACTGTGTTTGTTCAGGCTTGTTAGCAGTAAGATAGGTTTATTTGAATGGATTACAGACACAAAGACAGAGAGATGAAGTAATGTAAATTGTAGAGTCAAGGAGAGTTAACGTGCAATAAAACGAAAGAAAGTAGAGACACAGTTTACAGTAGAAGGATAAGAATAAACCCCTTAAGTCACCAGATTGACAGAGAAGGACTAATAGAAAAAAAAGGATGTAAAGAGCGACCGTAGAGTACACAAAGAAACATTTAGAGCCCAGAGGGACTCAAGGCTTTGTGGCCTTCCATAATGGCCTACAGCCAGTGCAATGATATAACAGTGCCATTACATAGGGGATACAGGTCATTAGTTTGCCTGGCTGGAGTGATAGTGGAAAGAGAGCCTGACAGCACACAAATAACATCCACACAAGATGGAGGGGAGATCAATCAGAAAGATGAGAGAGCTGGGGAGGACAACAAAGTCAGGGAAGGTGTGTGTGTGTGTGTGTGTAAAAGTGCGTGTGCGTGTGTGTGTGTGTGTGTGTGGGAGTGGGGGTATGGGTTGGCAGTCAGGAGAGGAGGGGAGAAGGAAGAGTGGATGCCTACAGGGCACAGTAAGGAGCAATACCATTTAAAGGCCAATGGGTCAGTGCAATGTGGGCAAGGTGAGTGTACGTATGAGATTGAATGTACATAAATCCATGTGACCTCGCACCACTGCACCGCCGGTGACACCGCATACATCACTCTGCTCTTCGTTCCATCTCACGTCTCTCCGACCTTCAGCTTAACGTATTTGATGATCGTCCATCTCGCTTTCCTTCTCTCTTATTATTTAGGCGAGTAAAAACGCACCACGTTTTTTACTCCAGTAAAAAAATACTGTTGTGATGTATGGGGCCAAACGTACCCAAAGCTGTGCAACGCTTAGAGGAGAGTCCAAAACTTAATTCTCGGTTGTCATTCATCACATTTTATGTTCTGCTTAGATTAAAAACATAATAATAACAAATTATTGGCTGGAACCAAACCTTACAATCATAATAAACAATTTAAACATTACCTTAAATGTAATTAAATAGTGTTTTGTGCCTGGAATCTCAGGGATAGTTAATATATACTGTACCTTTTTTCTTTTTCTAACCCTTGCAACACAACACATTTTAGTAAATATCAACATTTATTTTAAAAAGTATGTTAATCATCCACCCCTTTCAGAAACCACCTCTGCAGCCAAGTAGATAGCGTGTAATCTGTCAGCTGGTCCCCACATCTTACTGAGTCAAAAGGGGTAATAAAATAGCTTCATAGAGGCTTAAAATTCTTATTGTATCCGTGTCCTTTGTCTTCTCTCCTTCCCTGCCCCCATCCTCCAATCTTCATCCTGTACAGTCCTGATTTATGGTCCCACCCCTGCCTCTCTTCTGCTCCTCCTCTAATGTTGACCACAGATGCGCACAGATTATTGCGAGGCAAACCCGTTTGGCTTGTGCTAAAAGCATACACTTTGTACAACCGTTTACAGCGAGTGAGTGTTTGAGGTTTGGTTTGTGTGAGGGTGAGGATGGGGATGAAGGATGGCTTTTACAGGAAACAAACCCCTCTCACGACTGTCCATCATTCTGTCACGCTCATTTGTGTTTTATCTCTCTTTAGCAGGCAACGCACTACACAACGAGTGACTACACAACTTATATGTGCTGGATCTTTCAAATCTTGTATCTCATCTTAGTCGTTAGCAGGCAAGAAAGGAAAGTGAAGGTGAGTGTTTACAACCAAACTTCATTTGCGGAGTTCAAGTGAGTGGGAAATCTACACAACCTGCAGAGGAGGCCATTTCAACCTGGCCCAGAAAATTCTGCGGTGCATTCCTTTTACACTCCACTGCCTTTGCTGCAGTGCCCTGTATTATGCACCCACCCATCCTCCTTTCCTTCCATCTTTCTTACTGTCCTCTCCCCACAGCTCCTCCAGCCTACACCCACCACACTCTTAAACTGCAGCTGAGCTGATCCTTATCCACTGTGTCTCGAGCCAATACCTGTGGTGGACACTAAACTGGCTTATTCGTGATGGGAGTGGAAGCTGAGGACCACATGCCAGATACAGACACATCACTTTTACACTTACAACTTGTCCCCAGGAGTGAGTATGAACAAGTTTGCCAAAACAATAAAGAGAATTTGTTGTGTTTCCAAAGGTCTGTTCCTGTGATAAATGTTAATATCCCATCTTCTTTGTGTGTATGAACAAAAGTGTGTTTGCCCTGCAACTTCTCATAATGGAATTTCATTATTAGATCGGACACAATTATTTAATCACCATTGCGTTGGTATTTGGCAGATGGGTGATGAGTGGAGAGGACAGCAGAGAGCAGAGAGAGGATGGGGAGGAGCAAGAAGCAGGAAGTGGTGAAGAAGTTGAGTGGTTTTGAAAAAAAATGGTGCAATCCACTTCTGATGATGAATGGACAGGATATTTTAATCATAGGAGGAGGTGAATAAAAATGAAGCATGGACCAAAAAAGAATGAAGAGATTGTGGGTAACCTGGGCCTGACCTCTCTGTTGTGTCTGAAACAAAAACCCATTATTCTGCAAAAACAAAAAACAATAAAACAATGCGCAGCAACTACAGGCTAGTGAGCATTTTACCGTCTCTGTGTCAATGACAAGGAAACAGTTAGGGGGAGTAGCATTGTGCAAAGCTGTACACACTTTGCTGTTCCACAGAAAAATCGATTCTGTGCCATGAAGCATGGCATTAAACTGCTGTGATTCTTCTTCCTCTTACTTTACACCCACTGCACTCTCCTCTTGCTATGCTATCCTGTCATCCTGCCTTTCCTCTTTCAGGGCAGCCCGGCTTACCTCACACCCCTGTCGATTATCGCGTTCCTCTTTACTTACGAAACATACAGCTCGAGTAGATAAACAAGCAAAGCAAAGAGAGAGTCTGAACGTTTCCAGGACAGGAGAGGATTTGTACCATTGGGGTGGATAATGTCACCCATCGCTCTGCCTCTTCCCCTCACAGCAGCCTTTCAACTCAAATAACCCTGACTAACCTTAATGTTATTCTAATTTTTTCTCTTGATTGTGCTTTAGAAAATGAGATCCAGCCAAAATGTCCTCACAACGACACTGTAAGTAAGGGAAGAGTGAGCATGAGTAATTTAGTACTTACATTCCTCCTCTTTGGGATCCAGCTGTGTGACACTGATGGAGAGCCGGTCCACTCGTTCTTGGAGGGAGTTGACCCGGAAAGAGAAGGTGTGGGCCTCGTTGAAGAGCTCTCCAAACAGGTCCTCTGCATATTTACCTGCCAAAGTAATTGACACATCCAAAACACAAACATTATCAACAAATATTGGGATTGTATAAAAAAAACAAAACACATTCATATCTGTTCAATAATGGCAACTTTTTTGTGTTTGTGTGTCTGTGTGTTACTGACTGAGGCTGCTGAGCTGGCGAATGACGTTGGCCAAGGAGATGTTGGTCACACACTCCAGCTCGTTCTTGATGTTTCTCGGCAGAACCGTGTGGCACAGGTGCCTGGGCTCGATGGTGCGCTTCACCAACGGCATCCTTCTGCTGCAACACCACTAACTGAAGGAGACAGGTGACGGGGGGGATGGGAAGGAGAAGAAAACAAAACATTATTCATTTGTGTAAAAGGAAAAAGCACTTGTTTTACTTTTGCTCATAGCAATGGAAAGTATTACAACACAGAGAGGCCGAGAAAGTCATTAGTACAGGAGAGGGAGCGTTGTCAGAACAAGACGTGTGTTGAAGAGTACAACGGGCACAGAGAGAGGGGACACAGCATGAGGAGGAGGATTAAACTGAGTCCTGGAGAAACATTAAATGCAATGAAACTGCCGGGTACGAAATGTTTTGACATTGCTAACAGCCATGTGTTTCACTGACTTGGCACAGTCTTTTTCTTTTCATCATGCGTAGCCTGGCTAACATACCTCAGCACTTTGCCTGCCCACTCAGCCATGCTAATGGCCTGTTTCTGTTACTGTGCATGGCTTCTTACACCAACTACTCTTACACTGACACCAACATAACTATGTCGGCCACAACCACAGATGCCCCAACAATCTAAAACCCGATATTAATATGAAAATTATACTCTTTTTTGTTCATTTAATACAACTATGTGACACCTCAAGTAGTCACAATTAGTCTTTCACAGCAGCCATTTTGTTACATTACACCAGTGAAAAGCACAGGTGCCAAGTAACAATGCCTATGTTCAGTTCCACTATTCAGGATAGTGTGAGAGCGAGCCAACACACACACACACCCTGAAACTGAGAAAGCTAAATGGAACTCAGCCATCTTTCCTTTGATTATTTACACTAGTGCTTTTCCACTGGTGTATTGTCAAAATGACTCCTGTAAATAAGACTCATACACTTATCGAGTCAGCTGGGGCTGCGACAGTCATGGAATGAGAATGTAAATATGACAATTATGACCCCTTGAAATCTTAGCATACACCAGGTGACCAAGTGGTAGACCAATGTCACCACAAACGTCATAAATCGTTTGGGAGGGAATGAAACAAAAAAACGGTCAAGCAGACCATGACAGAAAGTGTCAAGCAGAAACCAACACATTGTAATAAAAAGGTGAGAACTAAAATGAGGATAATAAATCACCAATTACACCTTGGTTACAGTTCAAGGAAGCATGTGCAATGATGTGGAGATCAGCTGTTGTGATGGACAAACCTCATTAAATCACTAATTAGACTTTAATTGACATCTGATTTATTTATCATCCCACAGTATTATATAGTGAATTGAATATTAAGTATGATAACTGACCATATCCATAGAGCAAATGAGGCTATTCTGAAAAGTGGTCCCGCGATGGATGTATGGAAGGAAGAGAGAAAGAGGGGAGAGTCGTCCATTTGGTGACTTATCTAGGAGGCAACTCACATGAGGGCATCGGTTTCCTCTGAAGCAAAGAGCAAGCACCTCTTCCTGAGCAGCAGATAAAGTGGTTGGAATGAGGTGTGGGAGTGATGTTACTGTGACACAAACCCAAACACAGCACCAGGTCTCTGCCCTCCTCCAAAATAACATGACGCTCTCTACTCTTAAGAGGTTTTTTTCCTCCCACACTCTCTTCTACACAACATGAGCAAACACTCTCCTTCACCTCTGGATTGTAAGGGGCTTTTGACCCATTTTCCTTTGGTCACAGTAGAGTAACTGACACTCCTGAGGATGGAAGCGATTGATTGTGCACAAACTCTGCTTAGTTTTAAGTAGAAATGCAAAAATATTATATTCATATTAATTAGATTCATATTAATTCAAGGAAATCCACTTTCTTATGGAGCATTGGTTTAATAGATGAATACTCTCCACTCTCCACAGATAGCATGGCGACTGGGCTCTCACAATGATTTATTTCTCACTGTATATCCTCCCTTTAAATAAAAACAAAGTATCTGTTTTACACTTCAGTTTTCATATTGATTAAATAAACAAGATAAGACATGCAAATTAGTGAGCTTTAAGGTAGTTGGTAGGTGAATTTACCATCACTGAATAGAGACAAACTCACA
The DNA here is from genome assembly GCF_019176455.1 of Solea senegalensis. Lineage (NCBI taxonomy): Eukaryota > Metazoa > Chordata > Actinopteri > Pleuronectiformes > Soleidae > Solea > Solea senegalensis. The sequence goes on along the minus strand of NC_058037.1, from coordinate 10,854,597 downwards.
TCCACTTGTTTCCACTTTTCACACCTTTGTGTAAAGCTATGTCAGCCGGCTGATGCCAATCCATTCCTATCAATTCAACTAAATCTCAGGTAGGAAATTAAACCACTGCATGAACTTTCAAACTTTCTCTCTAATCAATTTGTATATCATAGTTTATGTCCTCAGTTTACTTCATGTCAACAGTTAGTGTTCTTATGTTGTACATTCTGCAGCATATCTCTTGGGTCCAAAGAAATAAGAGACATTCATTGGAAAACAATCTAATCAGTCCATGATAGCTGTATACGTCTCTGCTATGGTTATACAATAGCTTATTTAACACAAAGCACAGATACTCAAACACACACACACACACACACACACGATGATGACAAATGCATCTGCCTGACGGGCTCACATTGTTTTTGCATCCCTCCCCCTCCTGTGCTCATCTACCTCTCTTGCAAGGCCTCTCTCCTCCCTAATCTCCTCATAAAGACATGCAACTCATGGCTCGTGTGAGTTATTTCTGAGGATGAAGGAGAATAGATTTGTTCAGACTGGGGAAAAAAAAACAATGGGAAACTAAGCTTTCAGGGGGCAGAGGAAGAATGATGACTCAGGGAGAGAAATAACCACTTAAGCAAGTGTTGAGAGACAAAAAATGTCACCTATTTAAGAGAAAAACAACACCTTTACTTTTATTTGACTTTTTGTGAAAAACAAATGATTCGTGGACGACGGAGAAACATGGCCATAAAAGGGGGGGAATGAAGTCTTCATAAAAAACCCAGCAGGAGATGAAAGAAAATGATCATACTCTCCAACCCTCAAAGCCCCATCCAATAAAAGCGCATAGAAAAAGGTGCAAAGTGATGATATTGATTCTGCCAAACTGGGTTCCTCAAGTTGGTCTTTCAACTGTAAATATCGCTGACAGTTTCCTTTATTGGTCTCAAATATAGATAGATTAACAAATGGTTTAAAAAAAAGGGCATGCTCAGTATGAATGTGTATTGGCAAAAATCAGGTAACGACACAAATCCAGATACGGAGGTGACAATACAATATGTTGTGATTAGGATACAGTAGTGGTTGCTGGTCTTTGAAACAGGGGAAGCTCATTTCAGTCTCAGTTATTTATACATCAATTCTGCAAACAACTAGAGCAAGGAAACGACCAGCTATTTGTCTACAGACTTGACACGCAAAATCCACCCAGGACTGAGGCAGAAAAGGCTCTGCTGTCCTGTATGTTTCTGTAAATCAAAAACTGGTTCTGCCTTTCAGACAGTTCCTCCAATCATCTTGCAAAAACCCAGTGTCTGTGGCCCGCCCACTGCTCCACTGACTCCCAGAGAAGCCGAGCTTCTGTGGAATTCTTCTTTTTGCCACATTTGTCAAATCACCGTTGTGCTCATCGCAGTGAGACTAACCTATTCTGTGCCATCCCATAGAGAACGTTTTAATCAGCAAATGCTATGGGAATACGAAAATCACGTAAGACAATCCATCATCCGTGATAAACAGCTGATTTTGAATGAACTTGTTCGAAGCGAATTGTAGCGCACGTTTAGTATTGAAATGTAAACACAACACAGCAGTTGTCTGAGGGCAATCGACGCTGTTAGGATACTATAAGCAAGGCGATATGTTGCTATTTATTTCTCAGCTGAGTAGTGATTGTAACTCATTAAAGCAAGGTTAGATACATAATTACTGCATAATAAACATTAACTTGGATGACATCTCTTTCCTTTACATTACCATAGGCTCAATTACATTTCCTTGGCAGTTGCTGGCACGTCATTAGTTAGCCAACACATGCTTTTTTTTTATTTCAAATCCTTCGACTGTCTCACTGTGATTAATGTCTGCAGTACATTCACAGCTTTGCTGATTAGATGCAAGTTGACTCAAGACTGCTATCAGCAGTAGTGAAGATTTCCTAGCTGCACACACAGGCAATCACATAATGCACACACACACACACACACACCACTGAGGTTTCCACACCATATTATGACATGATGACATATGTTCTCATCTGTTTGTGCGTGCAAAAGCTCATGCATCATGTTAGTTCTGAAAGAGGGAGAGAAAGTAAAAACCAAAATCCTGAGTATGGATGTGTGAGACTGACAAGGAGGAATAAATCTGAACCGGCACCTTATTGCATGAACAAACAGGAAGCTCTTGCAACTTTCTACCAGCGGCACAAACCACTTAATGACAAATGACTACATAATAGAGCCTTTTGTGCTAACTGAAGATAAGGAGGCTGTCAATGACTTCGAAGCTCAGACATTCACACACACACACACATTCAACAGTGATCTGAAAAACAATCTTACATGACAAACACATTTAGAAAGCCACTCGTGCGGAATAGATGATTGTTAATGGACAGGTGTAGTGTGACATGGCAGTAAATGATAAATAAATATTCTCGATGATGTGCTGGGACTAATCTAAGTGTTGCTAGGGAACCTATTTACTGATAGCTAAAGCTTCAAAGTGACAGCCAATTACATATAAAAGAAATCCATTACACCTATGACTATGATGATAGGGGTAAATTAGTGGCCTACTTACGCAAGATTAATAAAAGAAGTCATCTGGCAAGATGATACCCTTTGACTCAAGCCGTGTGTATTATCTTTAATGTGACCAGAGGGCATTTCCCATCATCTCTGAGGAAGAGCTTTAAAGTGATCACTCCTGAGACTCTTAGAACACAATTAAGAATCAGAAGCAACGTTTGGAGATAAAGATTCAAACCAAATGAACCAAAACTTAAAATTTATGCTGACAAGATAATCACAGACGTTAAAACTGTAGTGCAGTTACACATACAGGCGTTTACTCCTTCTACACTTTTTGGCCGAAGGAGTTCCCGTACCTCTGTCGTCTCCAGCTGATAATTCACGGTGCTTTACTGGGCCAAAAGCGCACAAGGTATTTATGACTGCCAAGTGATTTCTCCCAAATTGATTTCTGACCACTCAGCACAATAGCTGCTCCAAGTAACAGTAAAACCCTTACTTACCCTTTTTATTTCCCATTTTAACCCCATTCAGGAAATACTGTAAGGTTGTGACAGAGCCTTGCCACATCACAGCAGCCCGTACATGAATCACACTATCTGACGTGGCCAATGAAGTAAGTCACGTACCTGCTATTTCCCTTCCTTTCCTTCTTTTATTTTTCCATCCAGACTAGCTGGCCTCTTCCCTCTCTGCACACGCTTTACAACAATCCCTCTACTTTTACGATCCATTCATCTAAGGCGGTGCTTCCCGCTGTCACCTGTCACCATGGCAGCAGCTGCAGTGGTGTCTCATTGGTCACTTCATGAAATCCCAAGAGAGGCAGAGGTACAGAGTGTGGAGAGGAAAAAAAAAGATGAACCAGTGAAGGGAGGAATGAATGAATGGGCTACCATCAGCAGTGTGTTAAAACAGTGATGGCATGTAATGAGTAATTGCGATACGAGGGAGTGAGAGGGGGAGACTGTGGACTCCTCCTCCACCGAGCACAAAGCAGAGTAAGGGATGGCACGTGCCAGTGCAGAGCAGAGCACGGGGCCTCCCACTGGTGTGGCTCATTGCACTTGGGACAATATGGAGGCTTTAATGAATTGACCCCTCAATATGGAGGAGGTCAAGCACCTTTTATTTAGAGGGCTTAAAAGAGGCACACAACCCTCGACACAGCATTAGCTGGGAACGATATGCACGTGCACTCATACACACACACACACACATTTTAAAGAATGATAGTTGTTATTTAGGAAAACAGGAAAAACAACAAACTGAACAACACCATTAAGCAATATAGATGCTCAGAAAGCACAAAAGACGACCTGCAGTGATGCAATTCTTTTAGCCCCAGTTTGCCATCACACTCGCACATTCTGTGAAACTGGGAAAAAAATATATTAAAATAGAAGGGGCAATAGAAAACACAACTAAAGCTATTATCCAGCAGCAAGGCAGCTGTTTGGAAGGGAAAATGAAATGGCTTCTGTTTTCAAATATTAAGTGATGTAAAAGTCATGGCCTGAAGCTTAGTCAAGCTGGTTTTCTCACCAAAGCATTATGAAACACAATCCAATGCTTTTCAGATGGAAAATATACAAAAAAAAAAAATACACTTTATATTAAAAATATAAACAACATAATTAAACAATAATAACTAACCTGATCTGGGAGCACATATACCAACAATTAAAACACCCTATCCCACGATATTAAAGAATGGGAAACAAATCCTTTATCAACCCCCTTAAACTGAGCTTAATGAGCTCTTCCTTGAGTTGTAACGCACATACCATGTTTAAATGGTATTTTTTGTGAAATCCCAATAATAGAAAGACATACAACATAAAAAACCCAACCTACTTGTTAGAGGTGGAGGATCTGTGAGAATGAATAAGTAGCAGAGAATTGATTTTCCTTTTTTTTTTTATCATCACTGCTTCCTGGCTTTTGTAGTGTGATGTAATGTCAGCGTGTGCTTCAAAAACTGATTGTGCTGACTCCAAAGTCCAAAACTAAAGTTCATGGATGCATAATGTCTCAAAAGAGCCCTTATAAATCATATAAAACAGCCATTTTTAACAGGAATTAAGAAACACTCTTTAGTACCTCTGAGTACCTTTTAAAAAACATCGAAATCAATGAAATCAAGCAAACAAACAAAACACAAACAACTGTAGGAGATGGAGGTTTGACCTTAACTAATTGATATCCTGCAAAACATGCGAGTCAACAGTACAAGTTCTTGTAAATACCATTACAGTAACCTACTCTTTAACAAACGTCTGAAGAGCCAACTATCAGCTGTAATGTAGCATTCTCTTTTCAAATCTTGTGTCCTTTGCTGGGGACATGTGCCTTACAATCAGTGAACTTGTCCTATACCGTTAACACAGAAACACACACGCCTAATCTAGGAACCTGGCAGAGCCACAGTAGCCAATGGCTGAGGGAGCAGAGATCAAACTGGCAAAGCTACCAGCAGCTGGTTTAAATCAGTTGTGCAGATATGCAGAGAAGGAAAACCCTCGCTGCTCATTTTCCAAAGACAGAGGAGGGGGGAAAAAAATGTACACTGTCAGACACAGACATGATCAAGCAGAGTGCTGTTGCCTTTGACTTTGTAGAATACGAGAGAAAGAAATAGAATGTCCAGCTCATCTTCATTTTAATTAAGGCTGCTATAATTTTTTTTTAAATGACTATTTGTTCTTTCATTTTCTCTCTCATTTGGCACGTAAGGTTAGAATTACGTCTGCGCCGCGTTTAAAACTGCTTGAATACTCAGACGCTTTTGTCACAACATCTGTAATTTGCTGTCTCACTACGGCTGTGACTGAATGAGATGTATGCGAGTGTAGTATTTTAATTCGTCACAGACCTCCCTCACATGCAACGGCATGAACTGATTTGCAGGCAGATGTCTCACGATACAGCTGTAGCACGGCTTGGCACGGCACAGCCCGACTCTACACAGTGTGGGTCATTTTTTTCCATTACCAAATATAGAGATTTTACAACTTTCCTTGCTAAACGTTGTAGATTAACACATTTTCTGGGATTTTTTTAACTGATCTACAGTTCGGTATTGTTTGGTTTGATTCCTGTGTCAAACATTGTGCTCATGACTCCTCCAGTGGCCGGCAGTCTTGACGATGTCACATTTAGTATCAGCTTAGCTCACTTGGAGCCTCACCAGAGCACGTACTGAAAAAGTACCAGATACCAGGTACTATCGCTAATGGAGAAGCCATGCCGTGCTACTACTGTATAGTGGCAAAGCACCATAAGATGGATGTTTTCCCTCCATCTTATGTTGCCGTTCACACCCTAACACTCCTGCTGGAGGTGGGTACAGAGAAGAGGAGTCGACATGTCTGCACAATAAGAAATCTCTGGTGCATATGTGCAGAATGAAATAAAATACATGAATACACTGACCATGTTGCATCCATCAAAGCTATATGCAAATTTTAAGCCAATATATAAATAATCTGACAAGGCATTTGATTGTATTATAACCTGAAGCAAGAATATCATGGTATTACATTTTAGAGATTACAGCTCTATCATGTCGCCTATTTTGGCCTTTTACACATGTGTACACACACACAACCTGACGAGTCATTAAATACAGCTTATACCTTTGGCACAGTGCGACAGAAGGTTTTAGTGATTTTGATCCCCTGACTTTTTAGAGCGTGTACTGGCAAATGTATATATATTATTATATTATATTATATTATACACCCTAAATTAAAAATTAAATTAATTGGCATTGGGGTGGGAATCACAGTGTACCTCACAATACGATGCATGATACCAATAATATCACGATACACAACGACTCTGTCAATATAATCACTATATTGCAAGACAATCATATACTGATACATCACGATATCTGTCTAACTGAAGAAAACGAAACTTTCAGTGAAAGGTGAAAAGTGCAGGATTTCTCTCTTTATTCACAACATAGAGAACAAAGTGCATAAAATCTATGTATTGAAAGTCTATGAATTTACCCAAACCATAACTGCAATATTGCATCACTGCCTGCGTGTTTTCCTACCAATTAAGATTCTGTACATACCCCTTTAGTGGTGAGATGACACATTGGAGGCCCTCACCAGTAAGATGCTTTAACATACACTCACACACACACAGATAGAGAGAGAGTGCTAAAAATACACCTGCAGCTCCAGCCAGCTGTCAGGTTGGGCCACACAGCTATGCTAACTAGGTTTCCCAGTGGGAGAGAACCTGCAGGAAACAAGTAGAAAACAAAATTATTTCCTCAACTCAGTAACTGCATTTTGACTATAACTTATGTCCCACTGATATTCTTCTTGACACATTCTTTTCAGCCTGCAGACTTGCCTTTTTGCTTTGGTTCCCCCACCTGAGCACAAACAGTGAAGCGAGGCAGTCATTTAGCACTGTGCCACACTGTCTGTCATGATGCAGCCAGCAGCAAAGTTAGCATCCTGGCACACTGGCACAGAGATGTAACTCGGGTGGCACTCATCCACTGACTGGCTGTAAATATGATGCCTCGCAGGTGTAAGCAAGTTTCAGGAGTTGCTTTGGACAAGTTAGAAAAAACAGCGTTCTGTGGAACGAGCTGCTAAAAACTCATTTATCTTCCTGCAGCCATGGGACGCACTGCTTTGTCTCCGTTCCTTCCTACGTTGCTCTGCAGACGACATCAAAGACGTCAAACCATTCATCAGATATTTTCAGTGTGTGAACAGAAATAACTGTGACTCATCATTGGATTTCTGTCCGCCACTCAGTCAACATTCAGACCCCTGTTCAATGTGGAGCCTTGCACTGCACTGAAAGAGCGGTTTGGACGCAGCTGCATGCAAATTAATTTATTACAAAGAGACAACATTTCTTTTGACTTTAATTAAGCAGAAAAGGTTTGATTCCACTATAGGCGAGTAAATATTCATGGTCTGTGAATGCCTCCAGTCTCTCATGAACAAACAGACTTAAAGAAGTTTATCTGCTGAGCACACAAAAACCCATTGGTATGAATAATGAAAGCCTGCTGCTCAATAATAAATGTCTGCATGCTCGCACTGTGCAGCTGCACTTGTTTGGCCTGTGAGCGAAATTTCATTGTGCCTAACTCCCTTGAAGGACATGTACACAAACTAACCACCGCAGCAAAACCCCCGTCAGCTCAAACTGAAAATCACTAAAAGCAGTGAATACTCAGCACTGGAGAGCTACAGCCAGACAGAAAAGACATGCACCTAAATAAAGTAGACATGCCTGCCAAATGAAATGTGAGCTGTTTCATTCATCGTGTCCCCTCATTTGTTAGTCAATAGATATTTGAAGGGTGTCCATGAACACACGATACTTTGTCATCGAAGATAGACTCATTATCTCAAGCATGGGTGATCCTAAAAGCCTGATCCCACTGGTCAAAGAACATGTTTAAACCAGGGTTTTTGACCAGCGACCACACAGGTGGGTTTTTATCCGCTCCAACTCTGAAGATCCAGGTGAACATGCAAATGTTTTTCTTCATCTGCTTTATTTTTGGAAACTCCTGCGTCAGTTCCATCGCAACGATACATCACACATTCATTTTCCCTGTCATCAGTGTAGCCTTTATAGCCATGAGTTTTGGTGACAAATCTTCAACTTGAACTGAAAATGTTTAATTGAAGAGACATAGACGGGAGGTAGGAGATACAGTGCGTCCACGTGCTGTGTTGAACACATTTTCCTCCCACTTCGAGACAACAATTAGAAGTCAGAAGAGCTTCAGCATTAATGAAAAGACATTAAAGGGGAAAAGAACAGAAGAGAGGGGGAATGGGTATTCATGCATAGTTTAAAAAAGAAGAAAAAGCAGTGAAGGAGGTATCAGTGGAGAGAGAGAGAGAGCTAGAGAGAGAGCGCAATCATCTTTCCTCAGTGAGATCAATGTCCACACCAGGGGCTCTGTGTCTGGGCAGACAGTCGGGACAATGAATGACTGAGAGAGTATTTCTGGTGGGCAAAAACAGTTTATACATCATTGATACAGCTTCTTTTTTTCTTCTTCTTCTCCTCACAATACTTTATTGTGACGCACTGATTCACATTCATCTGATGCAGTAAATGTCCCAGAGGAGAACATGTAAAAAGGAATTACACTCACAGAGTATAAAGAGACATGAATCACGAGATGTGGCACCCTGTCTCTTCACATCACAAGTGCTCTTTAAGCACTCACCTTTGCAATTGCGTCACTTTAGCATGCCTCACGCTCCTTTTTGCTGTTTGCCTATCAATTTCCCTCTGATCTCCATCTCAGAGTTTGTCTTAATAAGTAAATCAAAAGACAAGTTTAGACGATAAAGCTTGGAGGCAAAATGGATTTCCATTTCTCACACACCGCCGCGTCTTGCGCAGATGGAAATGTGTAAACATGTGCAGGAAAAAAGAGCTGTTAATTCTCCCACTTCTGAGAGCTCTGGACACAGCCTGGCCACTCTTAGCAGACAGTACATTTGCATGACATTAATTAATCAAAAGTTAGTTCAACTGAAATTGTACTCAATTGGAGCAACACACCCAGAAAATGTGATCTGGTAGTCGCATTACTATTGCATGTACAGTATGTCTCCAGAGCCAGACTCGATCTGGGCCCCAAAATAATATACAAAGCTGGTACATAGAAGATAAGACAACAACAAAACAACAAAAAGTGGTGAAATTCAGACGGTGACATTTTACTGACTACAACGATTTAATGCACTGTCAGCTTGAAGACTTGCATATTTTAAAGTTAATGGATGGTAGCAGGGCTCAGAATGATGCTGGACATGCTAATTATTAACCACAACTCCGAGATCAACCATCTAGCAAGCTGAAAAAGGACATACTGTGTAATAGAAGCGGACACACTTCTATCAGGGACAACGGAGGCAGGAGTCCAGTTGCACAGCGTAGATGGACCACAACCGTAGTTTGACTTAACTGCATGGAAATATACACAATGAGGCTACAAATAACGTTGTTTTTACTGCGCACACTGACTCTTCTCTTACACACTGTACCCTGACTTCATCTGAACCATATCCACATGCAAAAAAAAAAATGTTAGCAGCAACAACATGTATCCCCCATTAACATATGCAAGTACTACATGTGAACAATGATGCACAAAATACAGCTGGCTATCATGTCACTTACTTGCCTTACTGGACTTTTCCTAAAAAATGGAAAAAATCATCACGTAATGTCCAAAAGCAAACAAGCGAATGGGTCAATTTACATCCCAACAACAGAAACAATGATCCATTCAAAACCCTTCAGTCAACTGAGTGGAACTGGGCAGCAGCTGAAGGGTGGATATGCGGGGAGGAAAGACAGGAGAGGAAGCGGGGAGGATTTGAGGGATAAATTGGAGCGATCACACGGTGCCAGGGCAGCTGTGCAAATCTTTTACAGGCTGTCTCTCGACTGTGTGTGAAATGTAGTTTGTGTCTGTGCGTGAGAGACAGAGCACAGGGGACAAAGTGCTGGCAGAGCATGGGCGGTGAGGGTTAGTGAAGGTGCCCTTGCGCTGAGGAGGTCTGGGGTGATGCCAACGAAAACAGAGGAGCGATGCTGACCACTGTGGTGACACAAAGGTCTGCTTTGATCAAAGACTTTTCTGATTCAACTAAATGAAGTGAGCTAGAACGCTTCTTTTTTTAAAAAAAAACAAACTGCTTATTTGAACGTGTCAGACAAACATTTTACATTTCCTCAGAAACGGCTTTGGCCATGTAGGGAAAAATAAGAACCAAAAAAGAAATGAGTGTAAACGAAAAGAGAAATCCATCCATTATCAACGGCCTATAGCGAATTGCAGAGGGAACTGGAACTAATCCCAGCTGCCACTGGACAATTGGACCCTGGACAGGTCACCGCTGTCCATCGCAGGGTCAGCATACAGTAACAAACAATCATTCATGCTCACATTCACACCGACAGGCATTTTTAGAATCCCCAGTCTGCTTGTACACTCCACACTAAAAAGGCCCTGGATGAACCAAGATTAGAAAAAGATTATCTACTAGGTCCAAATGATTAGGGGAAAAAATATAATTGTGATTTTTCTGCTAGATATTCCCAATTACAACCTGATTTGAGATGTAATTTAACACAATTCACAAAGTGCAGTTTAATATTCACTGTGTAATCTTTGTGTAAAAGGAGCATTACAACAGGACATCTACCCTGTATCCTGATGTAAGGATGAGAATTTAAGGAAATGAATTGTTTTCAATATGCACGTGTTTGTTTTTGATAAATCTGTTTATTGCAAATAGGTTTACATATACACTGTATCGCAGCAAGTACAATTAACAATAAAGTAATAGGAAATGACTGCATAGAGGTAGTATAAAGCTAGCCAACACAGACTCTAGAAATCTGCTAAATGGTAGAATGTGACCAAATTATTCAAATAAAATAAACAATCAAATGACAGGTACATAATGCAGTGAGTCAGAAGGCAGTCATTGCAGGAGATTAAAATGAGTAATGAAAGCGTGCCAAATTTGGGAGAATTTCGCCCTTGAGCCTCTTTCTTAATTTGCATACAGAAGATTGAACAATCAAACCTTTAAGGATTAGGATTTAACACATAGACAAATTAAGGCCAACTACAGAATATCATATTCTAACGTCACACATGTGCTCACGTACAGGCTCTACAGGCAAGCGGGGGCTGGTCACCTCAGGGACTTCTTCCATCTATAGAAACAGTGTGCTAATTAGGAGTCAAAGAAATCAGCTGCAGGCCTCATGTGATCTGTGTCTCATGACATCTCTGCACCACCCTCCGCCCCATCCATGCACCCGCACACACACCCCGACATCTTTCAAGATGCCACAGCGAGGCCAACGTCGAGATTGAGACCTCCAGAGCAAAAGAAGACAAAATGTGGTCTAACAGGCTCGTATTAACAGCGTTACAGGAGACTGACTCAATTAGGACGTTTATACTGAACAGTGATAAAGTCCCTGGTTCATTCTACCTGCCAATTTTTTTTTTTTTGTTGAGATTTTTAAATTGAGGCAGTCTTAAAGTGTCTGCATGATTCAGTCTGCTATATTTATATCTACGCAGACACTCTGCTCATCCATATAGATTTGATCAGTGGATCAAGCCGGATGTTGTGTCTTGTCCCTGGTGAAGGCTGTATGTGTGACAATGGGACACAGAGTGTGTACTAAAGCACCTCTCAATCCCTTTTCTCCAGTTTGCTTTTGGAGCAGCCCGGGCATTGTGAGGCTCTCTGCTCATCTCCAGTCGACGCAGCTTGAAAGGGGAAATAAAATCCAAAATCTTCGTGCCAGTACAATGGCATCTCGCTTCCCCATTCCCTTCACTTGGTTCCCTTTTCTTCTTCTCTTATCAGTGGGCACATGCCCCCAGCATGCTCCCAAGTATGTTGTGCACGTGTGTGTGCGTGTGTGCATAAAACAAAGTTACCCAACAGTTACCCAAAGGATTCATGTTGACTGCAATAAAAAAAATCTAGAAATCAAAGTTAACACAAGGAAGAACTGAAGATAAAGTTCAAATCAATTGGTAAATTGGGGAGGGAGATTAAGGACAATACGGATGATGGATCACTGCACCAATTTAGTATTTTTTCTTATCACACTACAACATTTTTGTATGTAGGGTTTTTGAACCATTGCAACACACACACACACTCACCAAACCCAACTTAAAAAAATAACCTGCAAAGATTTTCTCCTTGATAAATACACTCTCCATTTAACTCTACTTTTATACTTGATCCATATTGTATTCAACGTCTGGCCTTGTGAACAACAGCCCTGTTATTGCTGTTTGAACTCGCCGTAGCTCTGCTTTACAAATAAAGTAATAAATAAAAATCTGGTCAAGACCCATACAGCAATGCAACAAAGATTTGACTACATAACTGGCAGGTGTCAGGGGCCGCCGCTTATGCAAGGTAGGAATAAAAATAAAAAAAAAGGAGAAGAAGATGGCATGCTGTACAGTATGAGCCTGATAGAAACAGATGGAGGCACAGACAGAGAGAGCAAACGCGCATGGACGCTGGTAAAGAATAACAAAGACGGCAGATGGAAAACGGAGAATCTCTGCAGTTGTCCCATCAGTGAGGCCAGTCTGTCAGCACCTATCTGTCCTCCTGAGGCTTCAACAAGAACCAGGCGCTCGCCTGGAGTTGCCTCTAACATTTATATAACCACACATAATAGTGAAATGACCTCTGACCTTATCGCCCATGTGAACCCATGCCATATTTAACTTGGGGGAGGAAGACTTTCCTCCAGGCAGCTCATGCCAAGCTCATTTAATTACAAACACTAGCTTGATATTAAGTCAGCTAATTAACTAACACACACACACGCTAATGGCATTTCGCTAAGTTAAATGAACAGTGTGGGGATCAATTGAGAAACATTCACCTGATTAAAAGATCAAAGACGAACCTGCCCCCTCATCCTGACCCGTCCTTTTCTGTGTGGTGTCCTACAATTCACACACAGCTCTCCATGTAGGTGTGTATATGACGTGTCTGTGATCACTTCCAAATAAATCCAGATAAATGAGTGTTTTAATTCAATTTAGATATAAAACCGTCATATTAATAGGTCAGGTAGTGGGTTGGCCGACTTTTGGTTGCAACTAAAACAAAAAAAAAAAAGAACACAGACTAATGTCTTCGTTTACCACCACCGAGTCTGGGTCAAGGCTCCAGCGACGGTTTCAAAGGATTAAGGGATGGATGGATGGTTTCTCAGATTCTGTAAATTGCCTGTTACTTAGCCAACATTTTCACCAGCCAACTGTCATCTGAGGCTAGTGTACATTGTCAAGGTTTTAAAATAGCACATCATTTAAAACACCTAGATTCATAGTGAAGCCATAAATATTAAGATTCATGCGTCGTCTCGTACCACACACACACGTACAGCATCATCTCCTCCTTGATACTATGTTTGAACAAATTGGCAGGCAAATGGATGAGTGGATGCACAATATGTTTGCAATGATCAATTTAGACAGCAAGAGCACTGTTGACATGGTAACCACATAAACCCATAGACTGTACATGTAAAAAATTGGCATAGTCTTCCTGTTGCAAAAGGAAAAGCTGCAAGATTTGTAATTCCACCAGTGCCTATTAGATGGTATTAGCTGTCAATCACACGGTGTCCACTCATATGTGCTGTGCTTTATTGTCGGTTTTCCTCTTTCCTCTAAATTAATATTAATATAATTATTGGTAGAACAAGCAGTGGAGATTCCAGGGATTTGCGATCTTACACTCACATGATTTCATGTCCGTTCCGTTGCGATACGTCTTGCAGGACACATTAAAAAAAGCCATCATACTGTTGCCATAAACCCACAAGTTTGTCCTCTTTCTCTACCGTCGTCTGAGTCCGGGAGACGGTCTGCACATTCATCCTCGTCGCACTGTAGGCAGCCCGGTCCACTCACACTCACTAGTTATTGCAGGGTTCTGTTCACACCCCAATCGCTGTTTAGTCATCAGTATCAAACATGTATGTAATACTTATGATTTGAAATCGGGAAGACTAATAATCTGCTCAAATCAGCCTAAAGTCAAAAGGGCACCCACTATCAGATCGGGACCAAAATCTGGCCAATTATCCTCTAGTGTGGGACAGATTTAGGTTAAGGGTTAACAAGTCCCCACTCAATTCACAGTGAACACATGCTGGGCCATGCTTTAGTCCTGATCATGTGTATTTTTCTTTCTCCAGTCCACGCTAACTTAGTGCACAGCAGCCATTCCACAACCGGCAGTTTCAGGGTTAATAACACAGCGCAGTGGTCAGTGGACATGTCAAGTGGATGATGGTTCACATTTACAGCTGGATGGTTGAAAGGCTACACTTGGACCTCCGAGGCAATGAATCTGATTAGCACATCCGCCATCTTGTGGTCCAACCAACAGTACTAGGGCAAAAAAAAAAAGGCAGAGGCACACACACGTGATCTAAACACTGGTAGACCACTGTTCCAGAGCGAGAACGAAGACACATTATCATGTCGCTGAAAATTGTAGCGTTGACTCTCTGTCCTATGTAGATGTGTCTTTGACCAATAAGACTTTCCTGACCTCCATCTGACCTCATCTGGGCAGCAATTATTTGTCTTTGAACCCCAGTGAACTCACAACACTGCAGTAAACTGCAGCAAACACAGATGAAATAGAAAGACTATTTAGAGCAGGTGTTCTTGGGAAAGGAATTTAAGTCCCTGTAAAGCAAATACAGAGAGATGTGTGTGTGTGTGTGTGTGTGTGTTCAGGTCCTCCACACTCTTAGTGCAGAAAATGTTGCTGAATTGTACATGATATGAAACCTAATTTTTTGAACACATTTTTTAAATCATTCAAATTTCGGTAACGTGGTTGGCAACACATTTGTCTGCGGGGTGCCTGAGTCAGAAGTGAGAATTTTATCACTTTGCAGGCTCTCTAAGTAAATCTGGCCGTTCCCGCTCATCATCAAAGGCGAAAGGAAGGAGGCCTTGCCTCCACTTCCGATCTCACCATCTAAGCTAGAGGAAACGTGTATACTCGCAGTCCCCGCTGGGCTTCAGTCCAGCCCAAAATCAAACAAGCCTTGTGTTCAGGCCTCATGGAAATCCAAAGCAGAGCTGGATCCTTGCTGTGAGCTGTAAATGAACAGCCAAATACTGGCTCCAAATAGAGATCAGCAGTTGTCCTGTGTGCACAGGAACCCCTGCTGTGAAACTGTGGACAAACACACTAGGAAGCTGAGAGGGTACTTCCCCTGTTGGTCTCCCTCTGTTTTCATAACACTTTCTACTGTTTCCCTCGGCCCCCTTGGTAACATAAGCCATGCTCATGGTCATTTGAGAGGTTATTTTTGTAAGGTAGACAAACAAGAAGATTGAATGTGGTCGTTAACCGCAACAAGACTAGATTTAAATCATAAACAAAGGCCTATTGCATCTTTTACTTCCCCCTTTTACCTCTTCCTTGGTATTCTTCGTACGGCTTTTTGGAGAAGAGAAATGGGTGCTGATGAAAACCCTGATGAAAATTCACTGTGTCTGTAATTGAATGCTAGCGTCTGAGTCCTGACAAGCGGGATTCAAGCCGCGTTCGGGATGAACGTGCCTCGCCTCCCATTTCTCCCGCTTCCATCAATCATCGCAAATCACCATGACGACCAGGGCCAGCTCAATAATCACCCATCACAGCACACTGATGTTCAAAAAGAGAGAGGAAAACTAAAAGAGGGCAAAGACAACATGCTGTGTTACCCATCGCGGTGGAGTTTTGCTTAACTTTGCATAGTCAAGTCTAATAGAATGCAAAAAACACTCTGAATGCGGCTGCGGAGACTACACGGAAGTCTGCTCGCAGCATTTAGAGCAATTATGCACAGATGTCCCAAACACAAAAAATACCTGAAGCATAAACATTATTTATGAATACACACAAATCCACTTTCAGTACTTTGGCTCCAAGTTTTTGAAGTTTATGAAGACGCTAAAAAAAAGTTTACTAAATGTGCCCATGACGACATGTAAGCGTCTGCAGATGTCCATTATCAGCTAAGAATATGAGCCAGATCACTTTCAGGTCAATATGCTGTGAATTTACCAATACAACATCCCGTCTTTTTTATTTTGTTTGACATCGTGTGATTACTGCAGCGCTACATTTCCGTACAATCTCACCACATACATTTAAACCCGGGAAGGCGTGAACATACCCCTGTGCATTTGGAAAGCCGCAACTGGCACGTATGAAATACCAATGTTTATGATGACAAATCTCTTCCTCGGCTCATTAGAGCCTGAAGTGACAGAACGTACATGGCAGCTGTTCTCTGAAATGTTTGCAAGAGTGGTTTCATCTCAAGAAGAAAAAAAAAACAAAACACATTAATAAGAAGACGGAGAAGCACAGCGGGCGGTATGTTCAATTTACAACGCGGACAAAACTGAGTAAAGAACTCAGCTCCGACAGTAGAGTAAAGGGAGCTCGGAGCTCAGGCACACTTGCTTTTTGGCTGTGTTTGCATTGGCAGTGACACACTCAGACAAGTCTATTTCAGAGATATCCTGTGAACTCATCGAGAGACCCAGACAACACCCTCTGCTCCCCTGAGTGAAAGTGAGAGGATGATAGGAAAGACCCAGAATGGCACAGGAGACAAAGCACTACAAGAAGACTGAGAAAAAACAAAACAACAAAGCAACACATAACTGTGCCACGGGTGTTGAACATATGAGATGGCAGATTTGAATTTGTCAAGTAAAAACTCCACTTAAATTGCTTTGCTTTTATCTCTGAAAATGGTACTTACATGGCTACACATGTATACAAGGCATTCTCCTTGATATATATTTTTATCTTGATTCCACAAAGCTTGCTCTACTTTATTGCAGAGCAAGAAAAAAAAAACAAGGTTAAAGCACATTATAACAACTCCTATCCACGAAGTTGTAGAGAAGTAGTAGAGCACTGTGAACCAGGACAGTACCTCAACCTGGGCAAGTGAGTTTTTAATAAGCAGAAAGAATCACGGAGAGACAGTCACTGTCAACACTGTCAAAGAGAGCGACATGTCAACACAAGGACGGACAGTTACACGGACAAAGAGGGAGAAGTGGGAGGTGGAGGCAGTGGCAGTAAGACACAAGGAACACTAGTCAAACTGAGTCAGGGCAGCTCAGATCACGGACAGAAGCAGTATTATAGAGCACTGGGTCTGGCCAAAAGGAAGAACAATAGCTTCTGTGTGTTGCAGTCTCTGGAGCGTCCTAACAGCTGGGAGATAGGAGGTCTGTCTGTGGTTCCAATAAATGGCATGTTAAGGGGTGTTGCACATTGCGCACACATAAATCTTCGCTCTCTGCTTTTACCAGAATCCCTGACCCACCTTCTTGCCACCTCCTCCTCACGATGAGAGTCACCACTGATGTTACGCTCATCTTTCTTACCCATGCTCTTGTGACACATTCATCCGTGAGAGATCGGTTATTCTGTGTTCGTTGCTATCACCCGGTTCCACCTCTGTGGAGAAGGCTAAAGAAAGAGAGATATTCTTCTTGCGAGCATGAGAAACCCAGGGACTGGCAGAGGATCAGAGCAATGTTAACAAATACGAGAGGTCCAAAAGCCCCCACAGGAGGCATGCCAAAGCTCTTCTTTCACGGCGAGGGCTTCTAAAACACATGGAAAAATGAGAACTGAAATCTGTGTAGGAATGTCATCCCTCGTGAAAGAGTTCACAACCAGCATCACATAAAACCAGGGTAATGTGTTTGGTTATATTCTGGGAATACACCTAAAGGTGAGGCCAGAACAAAGCAATCATTCGATCCTTACTTCCTAACTTTTCTCATTTTACAACTGTTTTCCTGCGAGCTCAAAAACATGCACCATGTAAGTAAGTACACTTGCAAAAGAGCTTTCTGTAAGCTTAACAGCAACGAGGACTGGGAGCCTAAGCATACATGTATTACCTCTGCACACATCCTCTCAAAACTGAGCAAATGTCTAAAGTTTACTTTGTTGAAATGCCATTTTTGGGAAGAGACAAAGACGGAAAAACATCTTGAAGCCATCTTTGTTTGACTGTACTGTATGTGCATGATACCTCTGAGATGTTGTGAAATCTACCTATAGCTTCCATTCCGTCACGTGACGATTTGGATGCCACTGCTGCACACTGATCATTTTAACAGCTGCAAGAGGTCTCAGTCTATTTTGTCCACGGAGCCTGGGCTGTTTTCACGTGCAGAACTCTTTACATTGGACATAAATCATTTTGTAGAGTTGTCTGGTTATTGTGTGCATTTAGCACGACTCCTTGATTTAAATTAAGATTCATAATCTTATTTCTTGTATTGGGTCCAGTAGACGTCTCATCTCTAATTACCTTGGCCAAGAAGGTTACGTTTTGGCCAAGTGTGTCCGTTTGTCCATCTGTTTGGCTGTAAGCAGTGTAACTCCGAAAAGAAAAGAATGTACGAAGATGAAATTTTCTGAGGATGTAGGGAATGGCCCAAGAAGGGAATGGTTAGATTTTGGTGGCGTTCCAGAAATGGATTTACGTGCTTTCTCTTGTCATTACATGAAGATGATCAAACTGACCTCACTAATCTACTGTCAGGAGCAGCATTTCTACCTTTTTTCTCAATGGCTCTGCAGCTGATGCTTCCAACGATAATTCATTCATCACCAACCAGCGAGCTGAACACACATTTTTTCTGCTGTTACACGTCCACTGTATTTCATGCAGGGACTGCATATTTCCTTATGGAGTAGATCATAATAATATGGTCATATACCACACAGCACCACAGGGACTGACACCATGTAATGCAAAGGGCTACCTCTAAACTGTCAACAACTGTAAAAAAAAAAAGAAAAAAAAAAAGGTGATCCTAGCCACTAAAAGGACACTGCTCCTTCTCGTGCCCACTTTTTTTTGTTGCTGCACTTGAAGTAGTACAAAGAAGGTTTCATATTTCGTAAAGCATGATTTTCACTGGGCTGACGGATTACCATCCCCCATGACTGCAAACCAACGCTGACTGAAATAGACCCCAGCCCCAATCCTCCTCTATCTGAGGCGAGTCGGTGCATTCTTAGTGGGGGAATTAAATCGAGTATTGCCGATGTCAGCGGTTCGTCTAAATTGTGCCGTAGCAAACAGAGAACTCAGCAACTCACGGGGGAATTGAATGCACTAACATATGTGGCGTTTGCCCCCTTCTTTCAGCTCATTTGTGTGGGGCATTGCAAATATTTGCACTCCGGTTTCTCACCAATATGATATGCCTGAATTATGTCAAGATGCTGCTGCTACTGCTGCTGCTGCTGCTGCAGGAGCTCCTCATGCAGATGTGGAGCGCTGCAGTTCATCACCCATCAAACCGTCCTGTTACACATCTGCACGTTTAATTACTCATTCCTAACCATGCACTTTGCTGATTCCGGGCCACACGAGAGTCTAAATCGTGTCAACATTGCCACCTTTGTCACCTGTGCCCTGGGTTAATGTGGCAGTAGTCATAAATGGCCAGGCAGTGTTGAATTACCGGGAGCGTTAATAGTCAAGCTGCTGCTGCTCCAGTTTAAGTCTAAGGTTACAACATGGAGGCTCGGTATTTTACGGCAGTTTGTTGGTGTTGTGGTAAATATGCAATAACGTTGAGGCAAAAGTCAGATTTTCAGGTTAGAGTAGAACACGTAAGTTTTCACGGTAAAGAATGTTAATATTTTTTTATTTTTTTTTACCTTATACGTTTGTTTAAAATCCCCGTTATGTCCTTTCCATCCTCACTAAGCAGCAGGGCATGCCTCCGAATCCAGCGCTTTAAATCCCCGGCTCGGATCCATGATTGTACTGTTCCTTGAATCAAATGTACTCCTGCTGGAAGAGGCGGCGGCGGAGACCAACCTAGGGACTTTTTGCCAAAGGGATTCTCCGATGAAATACTGATGAAAGTGGCAAAAACGTCCGTCTATTTGAGGCGGGAATTAATTAAGTAAAATAATAAAAAGCTTCACGTCCATCTATATGCGACACTTATAGCCTGGCCAACGCATAAAAGGCGAAACAGCGTTCAATAGCAGATGAACTACCCCGTTATTATCCGCGGTGATGGTACGAGCCACTCTATTGTTGGGGCGCGAGAAAGCATCCCGTGCAACTGATATGCGGTCGTGGGTTCCTCGTGGGACTGTTGCGCTCTCTGTGTTGGTTTATCGTCTGAATCTGTCACTTCGTGTTGTCTCGTGTTGTTGATTACAATGAGGAATATTCGATGGAATTCTTAATTACAGAATATGTCGACCTCCTGTGCTGTGTTGTTAGTGATGAACAACTGTACAAAAAAATGTTTCACTGTGAACATCTTAGGTTTTCTTTCATTATGCTGTGACATGTTTTTTTAAACAACTATTGACACACTGAAGATTAAATGCAATTTTATGATGCATGTTTATAATTCAGATTTTTATAATATTGCCATACTTTGATATGTGTTTTCAACCTAGTTTAATTTAATTTCAACCTAGTTAAATAAATTCATTTCATTTCAACCTAGTTAAATACATACAGATCTTAAA
This sequence comes from Solea senegalensis, assembly GCF_019176455.1. NCBI lineage: Eukaryota > Metazoa > Chordata > Actinopteri > Pleuronectiformes > Soleidae > Solea > Solea senegalensis. The sequence continues at coordinate 10,833,923 of NC_058037.1, read as the reverse complement.
TGTGATCCCATGTTTATTCTGATGTTATATTTATTTATTTATTTGTTGTGTTACAGTATGAATGTTTATATGCGACTACTGGACTTAAAGTGCTTTGGGAGCTAGCTAGATAAATGTGATGTAAAAGTACATTTTGGTTAAATTCTTCAAGTAACCTTACTTTCAGAAAGTAACGCTTTTGTTTTCCGTTTGACTTTTTATTGCTTGCAATAGCGGAAGTCCCGCCCTCCTGCTTCCGTCGAATTCACAACATCAAACATGTCTGCCGCCATAAGTTCCCTCGTTTCTTACGGCAACGATTCCGATTCCGAAAATGAGTCGGAATCTAATACCAGTTCCGATAATGTGGATCCGATGGACCCGGACGCTATGGCCCACCTCAAACCACTACCGTGTGGACAGTCGATGTCGTTGACTGTTCTCAATTCTGCCCCTGAAGTTGCCGTCAAGGTAAGCTATCCTAGCTAGCTATCGTTAGCTTAACATTAAACAACAATGGTGGCTAAATTCTTAAATAATACACACTGTCCCTTTGGGCAGTTAGATAATTAATGCATTTATATTTAATTTAGATAGTGTTAATAGTAAAGATTGACTGATTTAGTCTTTGGAATTAGTGTCATTGTCGAATTCGTATATAAGTTCTAATTTAAACGTGATAGAACAAAGTGAATTCTGCCTTTCAAATACTAAACATGCATTTACTGATTTGTGCATCTTCATGCCAGGAGTCTGTCGAGACAGGCACACACCTGGACCCTTCGCTGAAAGAAGTCACTCATAACCCCACATTTGAGACTCTGTTTGCACCCGAGGTAATGTAACTCCAAGATCAAGTAATATGTAACTCCAAGATCAAGTAATATGTATAATAACTTGTGTGCTAGGATACGAAATGTAATCAGATATATGCTTTAATATATGTTTAATGAGTTTGTATGACCTGTGTGATACCTATAAATTTATAGTTGCTGAACTTCTCATGCTGCTAAGTCATCACAACCAAATCTCAACTGTGTGATGGTGTGACATCTTTGAATGCTACATGTATGCACTCAGGCAGTGTAGTGGATTTTCCAAGATCAGGTCCTCTACCAGAGTTTTTGTGCAGTATCTTAGCTGCTGTTGTTACTGGAATCTGTTGGAGCAGTATGGTTGCGACTAACCATTATTTTTCATAATTGATTGATTTGACGATGATTGTCTCAATTAATTAAATACTTGTTTGGTGTGTAAAATGTCTGAAATTATGGTGTTTTTGAATGTCCTGTTTTCTCCACAAATCGAAATTATTCCTTTTTATTTGGATCAAAGAAACCAGAAAATTCAGAAAATTTCATTTTAGAAGCTGACAAATCAGCAAGATTGTTTTAATGATTCAGAATAAAACACTCAAACTGAATAATTGATTATCAAAATAGTTGATGATTAATTTAGTATTCAATAGCAAAGTTCAAGTTGTCTAGTAGAGATTCTGATGCTACTTTCTTTGGGTTTGATGATGGAATCTTCCCCCATGCCTCACTGTGCCCAATCTCTAATTGTGATTTTAAGTTCCTCTTGTGGACATCGCGAGCAGTGGACACAGCTATCAGTGTTTTGGTTAATCTAAATGTTGGGTGTTGAGGTGTCCACTGGTCCTTCATTCTCTGCCTATATCCCTTCTCACTGGGGTTTATCTTGGAGTAGCATTCTGTAAGATTTTTATTATCTCCTTTTGTTCATCTATGCAGTAGCCACCTTCTCATCAGGTTGTGACTTTTATTGTATTTTGAAGTCAGGCTCGTTAAGTTTGAATCAGTGAGAAGGAGCATAGCAGCTGTTGTTCCTTGTGAGGGTGCATAAAATGTAGCATTCTAATAATATCTTGTATCACTTTCTCACAGTTTGGGCCAATGAACCCATATAAAACCCAGCAGATGGCTGCCCCCAGGAACATGTTGTCTGGCTATGCAGAACCTGCTCATGTCAACGACTTTATGTTTGAACAGCAAAGGAGGACCTTCTCCACCTTTGGTAAGCCCATGTCTGACCTCTATCATCAGTGTGGGTGAATTAATCAATAAATGGACCCCCATTTGAATTTTAATGACCCTTTTATAAATCTCTCCACTCAAGGTTATGCATTAGATCCCTCTGTCGACACACACCAGGTATCCTCAACTGGCTTCATCGGTGCAGTAGATGAGGCTGAGAAAAATAAAGGTAATAAATAACAGTAATTAATTTTACTGTTTTGTTTGCATCTAAATGTGTAATGTCCTTTGTCTGTTCCCTGAAGGTTTAACTGTGTTTGAGAGTGGACATAAAAAATCAGAGAAAAGGAAAAAGATTAAAGGTGGAGATGCGGAAGAGATTGACAACTTCCTTGGACCCTGGGCTAAATATGCAGATGAGAAAGATCTGGCTAAACCATCTGAGGTATTTTTTGGGGTTTTGTATTTATTATAAAGTAATGTGTTCAGGTGTAACTCTGGTCGGTTAATTTCTCTTTAAAGGAAGAGAAGAAAGAGCTGGATGAAATCTTGGCCAAGAGACAGAAGAAAGGAAGGAATGAAGAAGATGCTCCAGCAGAGGAGAAGACCGTTCTCCATGGTATAGGGTTCTCTCTCATTTTAACATTTGAGTGTTAATGCACTCAGTGACATGATGAACAACTAAAGAGAATGCACAGAGCATTGCAAACAGCAGTTGCACACAACATCTAAGCAATCAGTCAATAAGTTGCTACTGTGGTGCTTTTGATGATATCAAAAGTTAGCTGGATTATATATATTTGCACAACAACTGTTTCCCTAGTTTTTGTAATCAGATTTGTTAATCTCATTATAAAAAACGATGCTTTGAAACAAGGTATCATGAAGCCACAGGATTTATTCACAGGCCTTTTTTCCACTTCTTCCCACAGTTAAAGACATGTATGATTACCAGGGGAGGTCTTACCTTCATGCACCACAGGACGTGGGCACCAACCTGCGCTCTGACAATATTCCAGACAAGTGTTATCTGCCTAAAAAACAGATTCACGTCTGGTCTGGACACACTAAGGTCAGTGGGAAATCTTTGTGGTTGTCTTTGAATGTTGCTTTTTCTAATCTTTTCACTACAAATGCGCTGCTTGTGATAAGGTCTACTACTGCAGTGTTGGTAAAAAATACATTTCAGTCATTTCATTCAAATACAAAAAAAAATTCCGCCCTTGTAAAAATGTGCAGAGGCAAACCCAAAACCAGGGCGCTTTTGAATAAAATGATAACACTGCCTCATACGCACAGTATGTTCTTGACATATCGGAGATTATTCTGTCTCATTCAAAACACTGTCTTTATGATTTAGATGTAAAGGCAAACAATGGGTAACTCCCAAGAAAGGTCTGATTCAAGCTGCCAATGTGCGTCAGAGAGAAATTTTAAATACGCTCCTCTCAGCTTTATTTGGGAAAATGCATCTCCTCCGTGTCTAATTTGAAATACAAAGAGTATGAAAGGCTAATAAGCATTTGGAAGTGCTGATGTTGAGATAATTGGCGGCACTGTGCTGCACAGAATCGGCAGAGTTTGGAGAAACTATATCAACTTTAAGAGTCTCTGTAATTGTGCTGCCCTGTTTGCATTATGACTCAAATGATATTGCCCCTTAAACTGCTTAATTAGCACAAGTCTGGTCCCTGTCCAAATGATCAATATCAAGATGATGAATATACACTGTTTTATGTGCTGGGAATTGAGATGGAAAATATAGAGACTATCATTTTTTGTTTAACCAATCAATGTGTTTTCTAGGGTGTCAGTGCAATCCGATTGTTTCCTAGCTCTGGTCATCTTCTGCTCTCCTCCTCCATGGATTGTAAGATCAAGGTAAAAACTTCAGCTAACCATCACAGTAACTGACACGTTGAACTGTACAAAATGAGGTTGATTTGGTTGGCCATCGTGATCAAGTATCTGGGCTTTGTGGTGTTGCTGGTCTATTTTAACTTGTTCATTTATTTACTTCTTTCCACAGCTGTGGGAGGTGTACAATGAGAGGAGGTGCGTACGGACATTTATTGGTGAGTAAGCAGAGTTCTGTTACATTTTGACATGCAACAGTGTTGATCATCAGCAAACGTGAAACATAAACTATGCTCAAAGTCTTAAAATGCAACTTGCCTTTTGGCAAATACACAGCAGTCACAAACTGAACTCAGAACTCCGTGAGAAATAATGACATGCCTGCTGACCGTTGACAGAAAGTGTGGAGTTTTTTTTCTTGACTAGATTGGGTTTGTGGGGGGGGGTTAGGCTAATGCATGCAGGTCACTCTCAGAGACAGCATGCTGTCAGAATAGAGATTGTTTGCAGCCATGGTTGTGCTTGTCAGCTCCTTCACAGAATATGCATAATTCAGTAGTCCAGGGGCAGAAGGAAACGAACAGGCAAGGTAGAGCACAGGGGACAGAGAGAACCTAGTGTACAGGAGGAGAGAGAGAGCGCACAATTTAAGAGTGAATAAACTGGCTGGAGTCACTGTCTGGTAAAGGTGGGTGTAGGAGAGGTGGCAGAGATGGAGGTATGGATGTTATTTGAAAAATAAATAATGGCAACTTTAGAAGTGAATGGTTACAATGATGAAAACATGCTGGGTTTTCACTTTGTTGTTGCTAATGTGATTATGTGAGTTTGATCTGTTGTCTGCTACATTCTGTCTTTTACAAGAGTACAACAATTTCCTTATCTTCCTCTGTGCTGCCTTATTCGGTCCCTCCATGATTTGGCAATGTTGCAATTGCAGCAATTAAACCAAATGCCATTGGGCAACCAAGTGACAGAGGCGGTTTTATCATTCGTCAGTGATCAGTCTTTCTCAAATGGTGGGTTAGGACCAAAAAGTGGTTCACAGGGACTGGATACTATCTGGATACGTTGTGTTCAGTTGCTCCTCGCTCCTCTCCACTCTCCACAAACTCAGTGAGCTGCAGACACTCAGACACCGGGGAATTTCTTTACTGTAGAATTCACTTTATTTTCTAGCGAGCATTGAACTCTGCCACTGCACAATAAGGAGAGAGAGAGAGAGAGAGATTCTGAATGGAGGAAATGAGAACAAACTCGGAGCAGTGACTCAGACACTGAACACATTTTTCTGATCATTATTATGTAGTGGTTACAATTAAAAAAAAAAAAAATGCAGTTGCCTCGCTCACTCTGTTCACAATCAGCATTTCCTAGATCAACAACATCGTTTAACTCGTTGTACTTTCATTTTAGACTTTTATGCCCAATAAACATGCAACTTCCTGCTTATTATCTTTTAATTAAACAAACCGTAATAGGAGTTTGAACATAATTTGAAACGCCTTTTGTCAGAATCATCGAAATTATAGGAAAACACGGGTAGAACTTTAGGCCGGGGGGACGTGTATGAATGAGTGCACATCATTATGTGTATTTTTATGAACAGATGCAGGCTGAGATAAAGGGTATAATTGTGTACCATATTTTCAAGGTTTTGTGTATTTGTGTTCCTGTGTGTACACACACACACACTTCAAGGCTGTCAGCAGCTTCAGTGGCATTGTCTTTGGTCTGTCAGCAAGCAGTGTAAGAGCTTGTGAACAGGTAGACACTTAGCCACACTGGGGCCTGTTATCGCCGTGGAAACGGCACAACCCCGATAAAAGCCAGCTTTAATAAGGGACGCATATGTGTGCATGGATCCCTTCGGGACCTCACATCACCTTCGCTCTACAAGGAAGAAAGACATAAAGGTTGCATAGAAGAGGATAAGGAGGAGTTTAAATGAAGAACACATGAACATAACTTTTTCTCTTTAGGTTAATTTTAAGGGTTCCACCTCTCTCCTTTGAAAGCCCACTTCATCTTTCCTTCTTTAAATATATTGTTAAATAAAGGGAGGAAGCAGAAGGAGACTGGGAACAAGACTGCAATGTTTTACCAAATATGTGTATCATTTAATTTGTTTGTTAATTTGCTCTGTGTCTTAGGCCACAGCAAAGCAGTACGAGACATTTGCTTCAACAACAGCGGGACCCAGTTCCTCAGCGCTGCCTATGACCGCTATCTGAAACTGTGGGACTCTGAAACAGGTAAGATGTTCACTGAGCCACAGTTTGTTCTTCTGTACCTGTACACATAGCTTCCAGTTCAGATCTGCTTCAAAAGTATCTCCTCTCCTCTGCATGTTTTATGCATTATTTATATAATATGTAGCTTGCAACAAAAATAAGGTTAGTCCCAAACCTATATTTCACTTTCCTATGTATTGTTAGGTTTGTTGAAATTCTATATTCTGTTGTAATAGAAGTGAATGACCGCAGACTAAGTCAGAACATCTTATATAATATAAAACACAGTCTGACACAAACTCAAAATGCAGTCGGCATCTGTGACTCAACTTCAGCGTGGGATTTCATGTGATCCATGTTTGTATCATTGTATTGAATTTTTCCCAAATGTTTTCTGGCTTTAGACAAGCGCTTATCTAAAAATGAAACCAAGTTATAAGTGATTTCCTGTGTGTGTGTCTTAGCAATTTCAATGGTCCCTGTTCTCAGTGGGGCTAACCTTTCCCCTCAGCTTTTTCATCTTTATATATCCACCCTCTGAACTCAAAAGTGCCATTCCAGCAGAGGGCAGACAAGAGTCAAATCCCTGACTTGTTGATTAAAGGATCCATGTGAAGCCATATGTTCCAAATACTTGTGTTAACAGTTAATTATTTGCTGCATTTGTGTAGCACCAGCAAGAACAGGGACCCTTACAGTTCACATACACACACGTAACTGTGTGTAGGAGGTAATATTTTCATCTTATTCCAGATTTGTGTTTGTCTACACCATAGAAAAATGGTGTTAGTGAAATTTTGATTATTTCATGATCAGCTCTAACAGTGGTGGAAGTACTTAGTACCCTAAGTGCTTCAACTTTGCTGAATGGACAAAAGCAAAAATGACTCAGTTGCTACTGTCAGCAAGAACAGAACATACAACATTGAACATTGCAAGGCTGTTGTTGCGTCTTAAACAACCTTTTTTTTATTCCTGAAAGGCCTCTGTGGATTATGTGTGGAGCTTTGACTTTCAGTTCTCTTTCCTCCACAGGCCAATGTATCTCCCGCTTCACCAACAGAAAGGTACCATACTGTGTAAAGTTCAACCCAGACGAGGACAAGCAGAGCCTTTTTGTGGCCGGCATGTCCGATAAGAAGATTGTCCAGGTAACAATGTTGTGTCCTGCACTGTGAACGTGTTTCCTCTTGTGTTTCTTAGCTGAACATAAACTTTCGGTTGCTTGTCTATACTCCCATGTGCCCAAATTCATATGAATTCCACATGTCAAATTTGTTCCAATGGTGCATAGGTTGATTGAGTAGACCAGGCGATTAATCAGTGTGGAAAAGGCATAAAGTGAAAAGCTTAATCTGTGAAACAGTGTTGAAATCCATAACTACATTACATTACGTTACAAGTCATTTATCAGACGCTTTTATCCAAAGCGAATTACAATGGAATTGAGTACAATCAGCCAGGAGTGGAGTCGAACTTGCAACCATTGCGACCATGATGTCTTTCGCACACAGGGTACCAGTCTTAACCACTGGGCCACTCCACCCCCACTCCACTCAACTACCATATAATACTGTCAGCTAGACAATTTCTAGCACTCAGAAAATAGTCATTATTGGATGGTGAACTCATAAAAGCTTGGATTTATGCAGCAGTAACAACCTGAGAGAGGAAATAGGTGTTAAGTGGAATACAAATTTACTTTCCACCTTACTTTCCTTGGTAATTATGTGTTTTAGAGATCCCAAACATCAGTTCAGCTTTAGTTGAAATTAGGCATTTATGTCCATAAACATAAACGTTATTATAAATGTCTATAAAGGTTCTGAGTACAGATGGCCACTTTTTGAACAGCCCAAAGAAAATGTTTTTAAATAAAGAGTAATTAATTTAATTACATTTAAAAAAAAAAAACAACAACATCAGTTTGGACTGAAATCAATCCTGTTTGTTTATTGTCTGAAGGCCAATTTGATGTGGTTGGATTAGTTTTTACATTTTAATGTTTCTAAGTGTTTCACCAAACACATGTCATTTTCCATTCACTCCCACATGCCCATCATTTGAGTTTATGTTTATATTTTCACAGTTTTTACCTTACTCACAGTCTTTTCCATTTCCCTTTGCCACCTTCTGTCCCTCTGACAGTGGGACAGCAGGACGGGCGAGGTAGTTCAGGAGTATGATCGCCACCTGGGAGCCGTCAACACCATCACCTTCGTGGATGAGAATCGTCGGTTTGTCAGCACGTCGGATGACAAGAGTCTTCGAGTTTGGGAATGGTTAGTACAAGCTCCTTAAATACTGACGCTGTATTTTAAATTTGACTGTACACCTTTATTGTGTTTGTTGCAATGATTACAAGTGTGGTATATAATCTCACTTCCCAATACTGACTTGCTTTGGGTTGCATTGTTAATATAACATTTGTATATGTGATTGCCAGGTTGTTGACTCTTTGTGTTTTAGAGGAAATGTTATTATTATATGCATTCTGTATTCCGCACCGTTTTGTGGTCAAGTCACGGTCTTGAACTAGGGCTGAAAGATTTTGAGTCTCGGATTGCGATTAGTTTTGACGGGATTTGTGATTGCGATATGATTTTGCAATATCAGAGTGATTAATTTCATTTTCATCTGGAAAAAAAACATGTTTAAAATGATTGCTTTGTGATATCTGCAGAAAACAAAAATTTTCTCTTCAGTCTGTAGGATGAGATGTATATAGGTCAAGACAAAAATTTATTTAATAACATTCTCCTTTTTAAAAATGTCCATCCAGTTTGTTTTTTGACATAGATACTTTAGAAATAAGCCATACATTTGTTTTTATCAAAAATGTCTTATGTATTAGTAGAAACTGTGGAAATTGAAGCTTCCTGTGGATTCTTTGAAGGAGTGCATTTTGTGTAACCCCCCCCCATCACCATTTTGTTATATGAAAAATGTATATTTATATATTTTTCCACACATTCTTTAAGTCAGGGTTAAAGAATTTGCCCACAAATATGTGGCGTAAAAGAAACATTTCCCCGGGGTGTACTGTAGGAGAGTTGGGCTCCCACAGTCTTTCTTTTTTTTGTAAGTGCAGCGTGGGAGCGAGCGGGCGAATGGTATGCTGGTCTAAAGAGCGGCTTTACTGTCCCTCTTTCTCCCACGGATACCACCTGGCTCTTGGCTCTCGTCTCCCTCCTCCTCCTTCGTTTAGCTGATCCTCCTCTTTAGAGCTGTTACATAGCAGCATTAGCCCGAATTGACCAGAACAGTCTCATAGTCTCTCATCGCAATAGAAGCTGATACTGGCAGAGGGTCAGAGGAAATGCTACATGGTTAGAGAAAGACCGTATTTGATGTACTTTGACTGTGCTGCCTCACAAAGTGTAGAACACACCGTTTCCAAACTCGGAATGAAATCACTTTAGCACCTCACCTCTTTTGCTTTCACACTCTCTCTCTCTCTCTCTCTCTCTCTCCCTCTCTCTCCCTCCTACCCCCTCTCATCTTCTGCTTTTCTCTCCAGACACTGAAGCACATCTCGCGTTTAAATGTGCCTATAACACATTCTCGGGGCAGTGGGCTAGATAAGCAGGTGTGCGTGTGTGTATATGTAAATTTCTTTTCTTTTTTGTCTCAGAGCATAGAAGCAAGGCTCATGCTGGTGCTCAGCTCATTAGCAGCTTAAAATATGTGTGACAGTTTGTACCTGACACAGCAGTATCGTGATTTATTGCGTTCCGCGTAGAACAAGTCACCATGCATTAAAGGTATTCAAGATGTAGCCCACTCCTACTGTATCACTCTTGACATTCAGCCTAATTGCTTTACTAAAGGTCAACCTAAATGCAGACATTACATTCGTTCTCAAGGCAACAAAACATATACAATGTTTATTTTTGAGGCTTAGAAGAGGGGACTAGAGTTTGCAGACAAATACCTGAGTGTGTGTGGTGTGCACACTAAATTCATGTGTTTTATCAACATTTCTCATTTATCTTCAGTTCTTCATAGGTCCATTTTTGGTGTTGCGTCCCGGAGATGTTAGTTCTCAGAGAAAGAGACAGCTGTAGCTCCACTTTAAGCAGATAACAAGATGAGTTTAGTGCTATTGCTGTAAGATTGATTCCACCTGGATTTTCTTGCCTCCACCACGGCCTCCTCAGCAACAAGCCTTTTTGAGATGTGAAAGCAGCTGCCTGTTCAACGAAATCACACTTTTTTTTTGAATGTTTTTCATTTGACGTCTTCGTCCTTCACGTCCTTTTCTCATCCAATGTGTGTTAACCGTCTTCCAGGGTCCTCACGATGCTTTGTGCCTCTTTTTCAGGGACATCCCCGTGGACTTCAAGTACATTGCCGAGCCCAGTATGCATTCTATGCCAGCTGTGACACTCTCTCCCAATGGTGAGTAGTTAAATCACAGCAAAACACTCACAGACACTCAGCCAGGCGGGCAGCACAGAGGACTCAGGAGAGCATACGCCTAGACTACCAGATTGAATTTTCTGGCCGTAGCTCAGCTGAACACAAACATGGCAGGCTCAGTTCAGTCGAATTTGAGGTACGAACAGGAAACATCCACGGGCATTCACCAGGAGCAGAATTGGGTGTAATTAGGCAATCAAGACAGGGATACATGCATTCATTCACACACACACACACACACACACATGCATGCTTAAATACATAACCGATTCTGTCCAATCGTTTATTTGCTCTGGGTGCGCCAGCTGCCACAAATGCCCCACAGAGCGCAGTTCAAACACTCCAGCGTGTCTTAATGCAGTGCTGTGAGGGAGTGAACAGCAGAGTACACAGCAGCCAGCAGTTTCAATTAATGACATGTCAGTGTGCTGCAGTGGGGATAAAAGCAACTTAAGCGAGTAAACACAGGGATTTAAGTTCACTGTCGCTGTGTTGACAGATTTCTGTCGGCCAGCCTGTGGAAATGTGTGCAATTCAAGTCCTGGTGATTCGGGTGATACAGGTTAACCAGCATCAAGGCGATTTTAGTGAAAGAGGGCTCAGAAAATTGCCAATTTGATGATTGGTTTTGCTTCGTTTTGGTGGTATTTGTCTACTGTTTGGGCAGAGTTGTGTTGTTTTTATATTCCAAATGAAGACAGGATGCACAGATGTAAGATAAAGTTGATATGAAAAAAAAAAACATAGGAGGAAAGTTTTGATACAGACAGTAATTTAGTACAATTGTAGCTTAATGTGTAGGAATTTCTTTGCAACCACAAACACAACAGGAGCAAATAACCAAGTTTTGTGAGCATCACGTCAACAGAAGTAACAGATGTCGACTTGTTTAAATCAGGAATTCCCTGTTGGATCCAACAAACATCGTCAAACTAAACCTGTCATTTGTTCCCCCTCTTTCTTTCTTCCTAGAGTTTCCCTATTATGTGCCTTTCTCATTCTCTTCCTCCCTGTGGGCAACATTCATATTTATCCCAACATGATTTGTTTCTTCTCTGCTTGAGATTAATGAAGGTGTTTTTAGTGACAAACTATTGCATTTCCTCTAATGCTCAACTGGCGCCATGCCCACACAGCCCCACCCCACAACCACATTCACAGCCAACCAGAGTCCACTGGTGTAATTAGAGTGAAGATCGTTCCTCATCGAACATGTGTGGGCTGGAGTGTTTTACTTACTTGTTTGAGATGACGATGTAAGAAGACGGCGCCTGTGTCTGTCTCTCACTCACTCACTCACTCACTCACAAACAAACATGCATAAAGTAGCTCTAGTGTGCTTTCTCATACCCCATTAATAATTTCCGTCATGTTTTCTTTCGGTAAGTGCACCGAGTCATGTAATGCTTTGACACTGAAGTGCTGGCTCTTATTGCCATGGAGTGACTTGGAGCTGGGGCACTTTATCAAATAGATAGGAACCAGTCATTGATGAAAAAACACTTTTCATTTTTTCCACTGCATTGCAACAATTTTGCCAATTGCAGAATGGCAGAATGAGTTCCCACCCCCTTTTTACCAGAGTGTTACCCAGTCGCACTCAAATCTTTTTTTTTGGCTTTTGTTGGAATTGTGGTCTTGATGTCCTGTTGTCTGAGCTGTTACAGTGATCGACGGCATCAAGATACCACATTAAAAATGTTACACATTAGACAAACTACACAAACCGGTCAAAAACCTAAAGCTTTAGAGAGAGACATTTATTCCATGATACTTATTGCACCGTGATACTGATTTGTTTGTCTGTCTCTTGCTCCAGGTAAATGGCTTGCGTGTCAGTCCATGGACAACCAGATTCTTATATTTGGAGCCCAGAACCGCTTCAGACTCAACAAGAAGAAGATCTTCAAGGGTCACATGGTTGCTGGCTATGCCTGTCAAGTGGACTTCTCCCCCGACATGAGGTAAAAATACGGGCAATCGTTTTGTGATTGAGGCTTCACTCTGAGAAAGCCCATTAACGGTTTATAATAGTTGATTATGATATGCTGCATTTTTAATGAGGCATGGAACCATTTAATTCCTTTGAAATTGGTCTGACCTTGTAAACTTGAGCTCTGGGAAACGGCCTTTTTACATCATCTGCCTTATAAACTCTACAAGGAGATGTCACTTCAACACATTTAGCCAAATGCACGTAAAAACCAGCCACATGCTGGTTTTTACATGCAACCATTTCAGCCACATGCACCCATGTTTGTGAACAGGTGTCTCCACTGCCTTTCAGTAACCATAGCAACACAGCAAATCCTGGCGAGACTAAATACCAAAAATTTCATAACTCCCACCTTTTGGCAGGTGAGAAGGAGCGCAAAGTCATTTTTAGCAGAGCAATAATCTTTTCCCTCTCTCTCTCTCTCGCTTCCTTTCGACCAGCTATGTGGTTTCAGGAGATGCAGACGGAAAGCTGAATATTTGGGACTGGAAGACCACAAAGCTTTACCACAGGATCAAGGCTCATGACAAGGTCTGCATCAGCGCCTTGTGGCATCCACACGAAACCTCTAAGGTCATCACCTGCGGCTGGGATGGACAAATCAAACTTTGGGATTAGAAAGTGCTCATGGTGTGAATGTGGGAGACCAGAGTTAGTTTGTCCCAGTTTTTTTTTTTTAAGTGGAAGCCACAGGACTGGTATCCAGTCTTATTGTAGCGGTGTCAGTCTACCCTGAGAGCTCAAGATATAAAATTCATGTAATATCTGTACAAGGATGAGTGCAAGCTTACTTTGAAAAATAGTTTCTACAGCAAGAGACACATTTGAGGGATACTTTGGCAGTTGTCTTTTTTTCTTTTCCTTTTTTTTATGGAACTGTTTTAATCTTAATTGGCAGTGTTGTGTGTGGTATAACTTTGTCTTTTTTGTTTTCATTTTTTCTGACCATCCCTTTGTGGAAATAAACATTCTGTGCATTTTACATTCTTAAAAGTGAAAGAAGCATTTCATCAATAATCCAGCGCAAACTTGTGACGACGAAATTGAGACACCTCTTTTTGATTCTTTGCTTTATTAGACAATAGTGTAGCACCATTATTGGAGGATCAAAACAAACAAATATATAATCAGGCCTGACAATTCCACAAAAAAAGCTTCTTTGAATGGAGAGAAATAGTTTTCTTCTGTGAAGCAGTGTGCACAAAACAGTTTTTTCAAGTCAAACATTCCTTATTGATGTCACTCATCCTCATTCAAATGGCTTCTTACGGAGTTCCTCTTCAGAAAAATATCCATTCATCCTATTTCACTTCCAGAGCAGCTCTCATCTCCCCAACCTTCATTTTACTTTTTGTGACATGTTCTGTTCTATTTTGCAGGCTGTGGTCTGTGTAGAATAGTGTAATCTGGAAAGATCTTCTATCAGGCTGTTGGCGAAGTCCAGATAGAACCACAGTGATGTGGGTGAGTGTGACTCAGAGGCTGACCTGCAGCCAGCAACACAGCCACTGTGAGGTAGAACACAGAAAGGTCCTCTGGAGGCAATTACTCTGACTCTCTGTATGAGTGAGGTTATTACAGGCCACAAAAGTAGGAGGATAAATCGGCAAATGGGTTTTTAGCTTTACAAAAAGGTCAAGCCATAAAAGAAAGTCTATTCTAGTCTAGCCACATACTTTTTACCTCAATGAACATTCACAAATTTGTCTTCATCATACAGTGGCCATTCCAGTCAAGTACGTTTTTTGGCTATCTTGGTTTCTCACCCCTCAAGGCTTCCACTGTGTGTTCACCCAGCTCAACGTGTAAGAGCTGCTGGCATTGAGGATGTTCTTATGCAGGAAGAGATGCGGTTTGGCTTGGTCGCTGTGCACGTGGAAGAGACGGAAGTTGGCGAGTTCCAGCTCTCTGAGCAGACTGAACCAGTACCGCACCACGGAGGGGTCATCGCCACCCACCTCGAAACCGGCCCAGTGCAGGTGAAGCTCCAGCAGCATCTGACCCACTGAGTCCAGAACTCCCTCCAGAACCAGGTTTTCCAGAATCTTCCACTCTGCACTCTCCATATCTGCCTTCAGTACATCCACCTATGGAAAGGAAGAAGGAAAAAAAAATCATGCTACATGCTTTTATTTCCCTCTTGTTCTTGCTCAGGTAATGATTACTGAACACAATAGAAGAGAATGAGCATGTGTAGCTTGGCCTTTGTTCTTGCTTTAGCAGTTTTAATGATAGATTGAGCCGGAAGGGCAGTCTGAGAAGGTTTGCTGTGCTGGAGTTCAGAGCCAATGTTTCATAAGATGAATGTTAATCACACCCGGAGGTCAAATTCATTTAAGGATACTCATGCATGCCCATCATTTATCACACGTCCTCGGGATCTTCAAAATTTGTCTCGAGTCGCCGGGATTGCTAAAGACACTCATTGTCTGACCCCGAGCTCGTTGGAGAAAGTGCTTTTATTCCATGTTTTCTCAGCTAGTTCATAATGTCGCGACTAAATCAGTCATCATACAACCTGAAGAGAGAGTGCCATAATGGGCTTTTATCAGGAAAATCAAGCATTTTATAATGGGATTCACTTTTTAAATATTATAAACTATATTCACCCAATTCACAATATTAATTCATTACATGTCAAACTTTTGAAATTAATTATTATACATGTGTTTTGAGTTTGAATAGTTACAGCAGCCATTCCCAGGATATTGATATGATATATGAATCAAAACTTTTACAAATTTATTTGGCGACCCAAATAAAACCTCCCACGACCAATGCACAGGTCCCGACCCAGTGTTTGGGAATCCATCTGTTCCTTTTCTACCGCTTTATCCTCCAAATGAGGGTTGTGGGAGGAGAGAGCACTGGAGCCAATCCCAGCTGAGAAAGAGCGAAAGGCTGTGGACCCATACAGTAGATGAACTTTTAGTTTAGTCTCAAATCCACACCTACAGTCAGTTTAGACAGTCCACATGCACGCATGAAGAACCAGGATCCGAACCGGTAACCATCTTGCTGTGAGGCAACAATACTAGCCACTGCATGCCCGGTCTTTGGGAACGACTGAGCTACGCGATGAAACAAACTGTTATCTTCAGCCTTTGGGTCTAGCTGATACAGTAAGCTGGAGCAAGTTCAGCACAGATACTAAGAAGAAATTCTGCTCCAATTCATGCCCGTGGTGGTGCTGCTGCTGCTCAATTCCCAGGTGTCATTAGTGCAACAGAGCAAGTCTCAGAAACTCAAAAAAAAAGAGAAAAAGTCTTATCTGTGGAGAACAAGTTCAAATTTTGTCCTCTGTCCTCCCCGTGGGCCTCCAAACTCCCACAAGCAGAGACATGTTTCTTAATTGGACAGAAATCTTTTAATGGAAAATAATGTGGCATCATTAGGAAGTGATGCATTCACTGACCTCTCAGGAGAGAGCGCGTCTACTTGTGCGTCATACTGGGCCAAATGTACGTGGATCGTCATTTTTTTTTGTTCACACAGCTTCATTTTGTCTGGGCAGTGTAAGGTCTCTTCAATTTTTCAGTGAATTTGATATAAATTGCCTTTCTGTCTCAGTGGTCCCACAGATCCAACAATATCAAGCCTCGCTGCAGGAAACTGGCAGGACTCCCGTCTGGCTTCAGCAAAGTCTGTGCGATGTCCGATTATTTGGAGACAACGACGTTGCTACACTGCTAAGCACAGTTAGCCGTGCTTAGTGATCCTCAATGTTGGAAGAATAGTTTCCTTTTGTGTTGCCTTGACATTTCATCTCAAACAAAACTAATGTGGGGGCAAAATACTACACTGTACCAAAAGATTTTGGCACTCTTGATTTATGTACAGCTCCATTTTTGCTCCCACACTCGCCTCGCTCTGATTTTACTATCCTCAACTCTGCTTTTTTGATCGACAGCACTCAATCATTCCTTTTGTCAGATGAAGTGATTTAAAGAAAAATGGAAGATTCAGGAGTGTCCGTGATTCACACATTTCAGGGGGGGGGAAACACCACAGGTGAGAGATCAGCCACAAGCAATGGGATTGGTGTTAATTGACTTTTTAGCGACTTACCCAGGTGAAAAAATCCCAGATTTGCCTCCTAAATTTAGTACACACAGTTGGTGTCACGGTTGCATGTGTGGGTATTTTCTCCGGTTTCCTCCTATTCCAAAAACATGCACATTTGGGGGACGAGGCAAATTGGACATTAAATTGACTGCAGATGTGAGAGTGGATGGTTGTTTGTCTATGTGGCCCTGTGATGGAGGGTGCATGCTGCCTTTTTGCCCTATGTCAGCTGGGATTGGCACCGGCGCCCCGCCACGACCCTCATGTGGAGGATAAAGTGGCAGAAGAGGAGTGTGCAAACGAGGTGACGTAACGGGTGTCGTCTCATTAAAAGTTAGCCAAGAAGGCAAAACCACTGACGGCAGCTTTAAGTTTTCAGAGTGTAAAACATTTGCAGAGTGCTCTATTGAACAGACCTCATCAGTTTTTAATGGTATAGGAGTGTCAGAATATTGAGATCGCAGCTTCACAGCTCGGTTCAAACATAGACAAAAGTAAACCTACAGTCTACACTCAGCTTTAAGGGCTCAGTAATTAACAGAATTTGCCTTGTTTTTGGAATAATAATCTTTTATTCTGAACAGTGTAATACAATTGTATAGCAACAATCTATCAATTCATATTCACCGACCAGGCTGTGTCCTCCAGTACTGGAGCTGATCGGCCTCTTCTGACTAAAACATGTGAGAAAGTAAGACTTGTCTCGTAACGGGACTTCCTGTCCACTGCTGACAAACTAATGTGAGAATATTATGCCCAAAGGACAAATGTATTCTACCAGTAAGTGAACAAAATACACTTGGTCATTTCTGGACAGCAAGCTCAGGATTAGGTCACCACTGCTTATGGGGACAAATTTTAATTTGGACGTGCTACTGTGAGTGTGTTTTGTCAGAAATTGGACGTTATCGAACCCTGGGTTTGTTAATTGAAATGTGTTTATCTATCTCCTAATGGACAAAACAGGACTTTTAATGTGTGTTGTGTGTTTTCCTTTCCTGTCACAGCAGCAAGTTTAATTCAGCCGAACAGTGCTGATATCGTTTCACTGCCCGATTCCCTCATGATCAGTGGTCCCTTCAAATTACTGAGATATGACTTGCTGCTACCGACATTTGTCCCTGTGGTGTCGGTGTCTGCTGTCTCAGCTGGTCACCGCCGCTCTGCCCAGTGGATGAGTCATTGTTGTAGTTATTAACCAAACCGAGATAAGAATCAGTCCAGCGTGCACAAATGAATATTTCAACCTTTCCATTACTCTGATTCTCTTGACTGCTGCTTTTTCTTGTCTCAGAGGCTGCGTATGATTCTGCTGCTGATGCTGATGTCGACGCTGATGCTGCTGCTGATGCTGCTGTGGCACACTGTGTACTCTCATTAAAACCTCATTACCAGGATGTCTGTGTGGTATATAAAACAGGTGAGCCCTATGTTATCTATAGGACAGTGAGAGAGGAAAAAATGCACATTTATTTACCAGGCGTTTTTTTTTTACATGTTCCACAAGAAAATTATACATTTAGAAAAAGTGCTTCCTGTTTTTTAGTGCAGCTAAAAAAAATACACTCTTGCATTTAAACTGGTTAAAAACCATCTCACATTTATTCACATTTCTTAAATGTCATGTTTTACATTCTTGTCATTCACATGCCAAATTGCTTTTATTCTAATGTTTTTCCCAGTTCATTAAAGGAATCCTTCACCGATTTTGCATTTAGCTTTGTATTACTAGAATAGGGGTAGTATTTTTGAGAAATATCTTCATTCTTTTTTTGTCGCGCGCCCACCAGTGACACTTGGTCCAAAACTGCAACGCTAATGCCGCACTTTTTAGACCCGCTCGTTGGGGAACAGGACTTTCCCAGAATGTATACAGTGTCCGCCATCCATGCTAACAGTTATGCTAAGGCTAACAAGTGTCACGTACCAAAGAAAAGAATGAAGATATTTCCATGTATATAGTTCGATATATATATTAAATACAGTATATGTAAAAGACAATTCAGATGTAAACATAGTCTGGCTCATTATTTTTTAATTAGCTTTTCCTCTCATGAGAACATACTGTGCTGTAGCTTTCATTATCTGTGCGAGAGAATATTTGTCTTTTTATCCCTGAATTATCATTCAGCCTGTTCCTCAACAGCCATTTAAACTGGATCTATAAGTGTGTGTGTGCGTGTTGATAATTATGCATGCTATCACTGGGTTTGGTGCATGTGTATATAATTGATCTTGTATGCAGTTCCCTATCTGATTAAATTAATCACAAACTATATAAAGAGCATTCAGAAGGAAGAAAATAATCGTGTGTGTGTGTGTGTGTGTGTGTTTATTGACCTGGAGCCACTTTAACTCATACCTGTCTGTGTCCAAAGTCGTTCAGAATGGTGGCCAGCTTCTTCGTGTTGGCGTACGGACGCTGGGCTACAATGGCGGGGTTTGGATCCCTCCAGTCGACAGAGAGCCGGTGGAGCCACATTTCATCCTGCTGCAGGTGTGGCTGCTTCAGGCTGGGATCAAAGCAGTGGACCTCACATCCTGACCTGGCTAAGGAATGCTCCAGTGAGCGGTCCTCCGCCCCCAACCTGCAGCCCAGACAGGAAAACCATCAGGTATGAAGGAGAGTGAAGTAGTGAACCTCAGTACTTTATTGGTTAAGTAACTTAAATGTTATTATATTCCGTTTCTCGCAGGTTTTATAGCAACAGTTTTATATAAATGACAACACCTAACACCCAACATAGTCGATTAGAGCAAAAGTTCAAATGTCATGAACATTCACCATCTGTATAAAAACACTCAAAACCATCTATTGAATGTATGACTGCGGTGTATAGCATTGCCACGTTCACTGAAGGACACTGCTGCACGGTACAAAGGGACTGGCTGCGTTTCACTGAAGTGGAGTGGGTTAGAGGTCATGGGAAATCTCATTCACATGAAACCACCCGCTCTCTCTTTCATGAAGTGATCATATCATAGTACCACAGGAAATTGCCTATTAGTGCAAAACAACAAGCGGGCTCCTTGTTTAGATTCCGAGGCCAAATGAGCGAGAACTTTATTGTTATTTATCAACTTTAGAGAGGAAATATTCAAAGGCCCAAATATGTTTTGGTGATGTATGAAAATTCTTAGAATAAAATGTCACAGACAAACTACATATCAAATATCTTAACCTACCTGCCAAAAAAATGAATTATCCAAAAATACTAAGACACAATAAGCTTGAGAGGTTGTTGAGAGATACGTCTTGTTTCCATCTGCCTCTTACTTGATGTTTCTCTTTCCTTTTCCACTGCTCTGCTTCTCCCCTGTGAGATATGATGTGTATAAATCCCCTGTCATGCCCAAACCTCACTTTCCTCACTCCCCGTCTCGCTGCTATTCTTTACCCCCCTCGTCCTCGTAATTCTTCCTCTCCTTTTCTTCCTCGTTATCAGTCGCCGTCTCCGCGATCCCCCTGCGTCTTGTTTGTGCTGCAGCTGTGTTTCGGTAATTGTGGGAAGAGGGGAGTGCATTTCACAGTTCATGTCTTTCACAGATTGGGCACCAGGTGCCCAAATGCATTCCCACTACCGGGGAGATGAGAGGCTAATGTAAGCACCACGGGCTGGATTGAGATGTGACTAGATGTCTCTCTTTTTGCTGCACTAAATATGACACAGGGAGATTCCCGTTCTCTGGTGAGGTGTTTTTTTGGCAGAGAAAATCACTGCAGTGACAATTAATATGAGAGAGATCAGAGATTACTCATACATGCTTGGGCTCAGGGAGCGAGAGTCACGGTACATCAGAGTCTCTTCTGGACGACTATGCTGACAAAGGCAGCAGTATCCTCTCTCTGGAGAGTGCATGAGCGCTAACACAGATACATACTGCTGTGTTCTTGGAGTGTGTGTGTTGTAAATCTGAGCTTTGGACGCTCTCGTCCTTGCACTGAACTGTTATGTCAACAGCCTGTCTGGATGTTGTGAACATTTGAGACCAGACCGGCTAACAAACGTTGGGTGGGCTCACAAACCACATTTTCCTTTCTGTCCACGAGCGTCTGATTCTGCAGCAACATCTTGTCTTATTTAGAGTCCCACAGTGCTCTCAAAAAAACACACTCTCCACCTTCTTCACTTCTCTACTCTTTACAACACCCCTTGTATTGCGTCGGCGTCGCATGATGAAAGAGTGCTGGAGTGCAGGTACGCCTTATTCCCTCGCTGTGCTTTAGCCTATTTAAGTGCTCTAAATTTGAACAACCGCAACATGGCCTACAGCAAGGAAAGTTTTCATGAATGGACCTCGTTCAAACTCGAGGAACAAAACTCTGCTCGGTACTTGCTGCAGTGAGATAAGGCTGAGCCTCAGCTGCTAGACGGTCGCCTCCTACAGTGACGCTCGTGGCGAAAAAACCCAAAACAAAACAGAGACAGTGATTTGTTGAGGGGTTATTATGTCTTTTCTTTTTTTACTCCAGTGATATCTGAAAGCATTTCCAGTATATTTGTCATTGGATCATTATCTCTTTACATGCTTATACACTCAGTTAAATACAATCATTTTATATTTATACATACCCATGTTTTTATTTCTGACTTCTTTGAGTGTCTGCTATAAAATGGCACTTGTATTGCTTCCTTTTTTGTTGTTATTTGTTGTTGCTTTCTCCTATTGTTGTTGTTGTTGATTTATCCTTTGAATGTGTATATTTCTTGGGGAGGTGCTTCTTATAAGCCCATGTAGGGTTTTTTAACCTCTCCTGCACTTACTATTCTTCTTTAATTTCTGTTTTTTGTATTGTCGGTTTTTTTATGGTGCAAATAAATAAATACAAAAATACAAAAATACAAAGCATAACAAATTACAGACATCCCGGTTTGACCCGTTCAGACTTTTTAATTTCAGACACTTTATCTGCTGAAACCGGAAAGGCAGAGGAGCAACAATAATAATATTCATTATCTCTCAGTTGCACTCTCAGTGAGTCTTCCCGATAAGCTATAACATGCACAATAAACCCTTTTTGATTTTGTTCAGGATATTTTGTATCACACTTGACAGATGTGCAACTTTTAAAGGGAGGTGTCACCCATTTTTCTTCCCCACTTGGTCAAATGAAGAATAAACTTAAAAGCATTATGATGCTGCTGTGTTTGACCAGTTTTTATTAATTTATTTATTTATTTTTTTCATATATAGGACTTTTGTTTTCTTTGAAGGAAGTGACTTTTATTATTTTTTTCAATCCCAACTTCCTCTGTTGTTCTGGCAATGAGACATTTATCTCAGATCCACTGTCTGATGATTAAATAACACATTTATCTCTGGGAATGAGTAAAAAAAAATGTACTGAGTGAAAATGGCCCAGTATCTTAGAATTAGGGACATCCAATGGTGAGACTGCAGAATGAAAAACATGATTCATCCGCTCACCCCTCCCTTTCTCAAGCATCAGGCACCAGGGTCTGGTTTTAACTCGTGGTATTTTATTCCTTTTTCATTTAAGTGTGACTGAGGGTAAAAGGGCAACTTTTGCCAGCAGCTTCTCTCTGAATATTGTTGCTTCTGATGAAAGCCCAGCAGATGACGGCAGGCATTTCAACATTTGCCTTTGATTGGCCAGAATGAATGTGCGCCGTTTATAGCAATGCATGACTCATCGGCAACATCCCCGTACATGGTTGAGCAAATAAGAAAAGAGAAAACTGTATTTGAGATCAAAAAAGACAAGCTGAGACAATGAGAGGAGGAAGATGGAAGAAGGTGAGAGGAGGACGCTTGAGTAGGAGAAGTAAACGGTGGATAATTGGTCATTCATGTGGAAAAAACTAAACAAAAAAAAAAAACCCTGACGCACTCCACCTCTCACCCACACCATGTGACTGACCAATCAGAGAGCAGCTCCTCATCCTGCCCAGGCACATCTGTCTCCGGCTCGTTAAACAGCTTGGTATCCAACGTACACACATTGACAAAAACACACAACACCATGCACGCGCATGTTGCATGTTCACGTGTACGTACATTCACAGGAGTAAAGGAGACATTCTAATTAAAGACAGTATTACAGCATGTGAAGCTGTGGACATTTAAGGGTTTTCTAAGTAAAGCAAAGGCAGAACCTTCATGGAAAGAAGAAACAGCATACCAGCATAGATTAAACCCTCTGCGAATGTGTGTGTGTGCGCGCGTGTGCGTGTGTGTGTGATGAATGTAGGTCAGACAGGGGACACGGAGAAGTAATCACTCGCCTATCTAGAAGAGAGAAACATGGGACAGTTTGACTTGACTAACTGTTACACTTGGCTCTGAGCATATTTCTTCTGTTACTGGAAAAGTTTTTGTTCTTTATAGAAGGGCAGAAAATAAAAAAAAACCTTGTAACAAGGGCTGTTTTTTAATCCCTGCTGTGGGGTTTACGTAGAAAGAAGAGCAGCGAGTTGCGTCTGCTGTGGAGAAACTTATCTTCTTTGTGGGGCATTAAAAGCCCCCTTCATACGAATTTCAGGGGCAATTTGCGATATTTCAAGGACACTTTGCCCTGGGTTCATGTCTGACTCTGCTTCATTGGATTGAATTTTTTAAGGTCTTCACACGATCCGGAGTTTCGGGGCTGAATTCACCCCAGAGGTTTTATTGTACCAATCAGACTGATAGAAGGGGAAAAATGGTAATGCAGCTTTCACAAAAAAATCAGAGTTTGAAATTTGAAAAATCAGAGCTCTGTCACATTTTCCAAAGCTGATATTCAGGTCAAAAATGTTAACGTATTTGCATAAATCTCAGCACTGACTCGTAATAACCTTTTCTTTTTTGAGTGCATGTCCGTGTAGGTTGTCTGCATGAGCAACTTTTTATCAGTCAGCCAGAGGATATCAGATATATTTCCCTGCAATCTGTGGGTTTGACCCCTGACATCTTCTCCGTAGGGAGACAGAAACAGCAGTCACACTGTCCCCCCTCCTCCTCCTCCTCCTCCTCCTCCTCCCACATCACTATCTGCACTCTGGCTGCCTGGATGCCAGCACACCTGTGCTGTCTTTCAACAGCCAAGTTAATAAGCTCCCCCTCTCTTCTGCAGTCAAATCCCATCAGACCTTTGCGGCACCTCGGTGCAGTAGAGACCCAGCAGGGCAGGATTCAGCTGACACAAAGCCAACTCACCCTCTAATGCTGAAGATGCTCAAATGCCTCGGTGGTCTGTGTGATATGGTTTTAGATTGTTTCCCACTTAATGAGGGGGAGCAGAAGTGGGGTTTGAGGTTCCAGGTCAGGCTCAGGAAGGAGCTTATCTTTCAGTACAGCAGTGCACAAAAGCAGCCCTAGGATGGCTGAAATGTGTTGGCACGGTTTTACTGTTGATATGACTCAAAATATAAAAGGCTTTCTAAGTTATCTCCATCTTGAGGGCATCCGATGTTTTCACCATGTCCATGTGACTCATCCATAATATCAGCATTGTCATTGTTTGTGAAAACAAAGACCCTAAATAAATGCATTGAAAACGCAGAGAAAGAGAGAAAATAAATGATGTTCCACTGATGTCACACATAAAGTCTTAACTACAGACGATAAATAATGTTAAATCTAGTAAAACAAGTGTAAAATGTGAGTGTTTGTGTGTGTGTGTGTGTGTGTTTGTGTACACACCCAAAAGAGTAGACCCTGCAGTGTTTGCCCTGTATCCTGTGGCTCAGGCTGTACTTGGGGTCCAGACAAACAGCCCACGGGCCTGTGGTCTCTTCTTGAGCAGTTTCCTCACCACCCAGCGACGAACACAACACCTGGGCACATGAAAACATTCACATTTTGTGACATTTTTGTCTCAGTAACAAGGAAATTAATGTCTCGCCGAAGCTCTCTGGGTTCAAAATGGGGGCCGTGCTTTATAAATGCGATACACAACCTTAACCAATTGTATAAGTGGATGAGTTTGCGCCGAGGGAATTAGTTTGTATTGATTTTCTCCACACAGTGCACATAGTACACAATACTTTTCCCTTCAAAACACAATGCTGGGATATAAAAAAGAAAAATGAAAGGTGATTGTTTGAACTGTGTGATCAGTTTATGCAGTGAGCAGTCAAGGACACGAACATGGATTGTGTACATTTGACCTTCTAAGGCCACAATGGCATCTCCACAATTGCGATCATTAAATGAAATGAAGCTTCTGACTTTGACCGTTTGGACCTCATGCTTCATATCTGACTATTATCAGCAGATTAAAAAGCTGTATGTACTTCAGTGAATGTTCTTGAACAGTCAATAGTTTTTTCTTCAGTCTTTATGAGGACTTGTCTAAAGTGTCCTCATGTAAACTTGTTAAAGTGGCTCCAAGAAATGAGGGAAGACTTCTATTTTCTCAGCTTTGTGTCGCTTTCTCAGTGCAAACGCCTTTTCATGCAGAATCTATAATAATTTCAAGGACCAGTGTCTTTAGAGATTAATGTGAATGATTATGCAAAGCATGTTCCAGCACACCATTCAAGGATAAACGGCATGTGTGTGTGTGTGTGTTTTATGAAGAATAAAGACAATTAAAAATAAAGCGTAGAGACATGATTCTACCAAAAGAAAATATAATTTTGTCGAGGAACAATGAGCTCTGCTGTATCCACCCTCTTATTAAATCACGTCTGCAATTCACTCAAGATGTTTCCTGTTGAACCTTCATTATGAAACAAAAAAAAACAACGCATATATTCGAAGAACAATAAGTGTATACCGCTCATGTGGGGGTGCAGTAACGCACTTAAACTGATATGAATCACGCTTCATTATTCCCATCATTGCCATCATTGAAAGCATTCAGCGGCACACACTGTGCTTTCAATGCCAAAGAAACCCACCCTTGATGATTTTGCTACGTTTCTGGTGCAGACACATCGGTGTCACTGAGCTCACCGAGGGCCGAGCAGCTGCGCTGAATACGAATCTGCAATGCTTGACCTGAAAGGATGTTTTCATTACAATGAATGAAGGCTAATGAGGAGAGAGAAGAAAATTGGCTATACACATTTAAAGATCATGATTTAAAGTAGCAATAAAAGTCTGGCAGCAAATCTTCTATATAGTATGTTATTTGCAGAACCGTATACTGAATTTCACTGTTGTGTTTTTTCTTTATGCAGCACCACTCGGGCTGCAGGAAATGCTTTTATAGGAGCACTCCCTCTTCTTCATTTACTGTATGTGCTGGTGCATGAAGACATATAAGACACACCGGCTCCTATTGATTGGACAGTTGTGAGCAGACCTCTCTGTGAGTAACAGCTCCACCAGCACCGTGTCACTCAGCATTACAGCTGAGGATGCTGCCATGTATGCCTCCATCGACTCCCTCCACCCGCGCCTGTCGCTGCCTATGATGGACAGTTCTCTTCAGCAGCTTCCCACAAGTACGCACACACATGCACACACTCGTCAGAGACAGTCTCATACTGTCTATGTTCTTGTCCCTGTTCCTTCCTTCCTTCCACACACAGATGTGGCTGCACAAACCCACACACACACTCACAAACCTACAGTATATACTGCAGCTAATTCATTACAGGCTGCTTTGTGAAAGATACAAAAACAGTGCTTATTCGCTCCGATGATGCTGTGTGAGGGGGAAAACACATTATTCACTACGATAAAAACCAGAGCTTGCGTAACTCAAATGTTGTCTGTCTGTGTTTCAGGCAGTGGGGATGAAATAAAACTTTGCCTGCACAAAGAAAACGTTCTCGATAACCTCCGTATCGGTGAGATTATGATACAGAATATCTTAATCGATTTACAGTATTTTAATGCTGTGATAGTCCAACAAACAGACCGTAACGTCTCATTGATTAAGTATAAAGACAGGGGCTGGGAGTTCCATCTGTGTGGTAATCGATACAATAATGAATTATGTGTGCGCCGTCGAGCGCAGCCAATATTCTATGGCCGAGCTGAATGTGAACACGGTGCCAGTGTATCTCAGTCACGGGGGCTGACAGATTCAGATTCACTACGAGATGCATAACAAAGACCTGTCCAAGTAATACACGCCCTGACCTTCAGTGCGGCAACAACCACTCCACTTATCTGTCGTCAAGCCCGCTGCCTTATTTATGGTTAATATCAATTTGAAGCAGTAAAAGTCAAATGGAAATTTAAGACGTTATGTTCGCAGATGGAACGCAGGCCTGTAGCGAAAAAAACAAAAGAATCATAAAAACATAAAATCACGCAGAAAAAAGTCAAGTTTTGTATCCTATGAAGATACAGTATGTTCTAGTTCTCCTTAAAGAATCCTCTATTCTTCAGTACTGCTGCATTTCACACAATCACATGTATAGTGAGTGAGGAAAACTAGCTTTCATTAAAATCTGCGGCAATTCATCAAATAACCAAAGGAGTGAAATTTGCAACATAAAAACTCTATTTCTAGTAAAATAAATGTTATTATTTGTCAAATGTACCTGAAGCAGAATTAGAGCAGAATTTATTTGATTGATATGGCCTTTTTTGTTTGGTATGTTATGCATTTACAAACATAGCTATTAAAAGAATATAGTGTACTCTAGACTACACTATATTCCAGGCATGTCCAATCATGGCCCTCGGGCCAATCACAGCCCTCAGTCAGATGTTGTACGGCCTGCAGCTAGGTTAGGGTTAGCTGTTAAAGAGTTGACTTCAAAATCCTCCTGTGACAGACACATTTTGTCTATTATGTTATTTGACTCCAGATGTGAAAGAAAGGCAGATTTTTTATTTCCATTTTTTTCACTCCAGCATGGCTTAGCTTTGGTTAAAGGTGATAATTGTGACTATGAAAATGAAATTATTATAAAACAGTGCATTTGTATGTTAAGTTTAAAAGTCTGAGAGACCATTGGCCCCCGGAAATCAGGCCCTGCGTTAAAATGTGGACACCCCTGCTATATTCGATATACTAGTGTAGACGAGTAAACAACGTGCAACGTTTACTAGTTTCCTTCAAGTCATTTTGAATGTCTTCACATGATTGTGACTCACCTGTGGTGTTGTGATGTAGCTGAGGAACCGTTTGGCTTCTGCCTCCAGAGAATGACTCTCACTGGCCCAGGGCTCCAGGTCTATGTGCCACCGAGGAGTCTGCCATCACACACACACACACACGGGACAAGAAGGTAAATTGACAATTAACATGGATCAAAGTAGGCCACTAAAAAAAACAATAACCATCCAGTGCAAGGACGACAGCAAAGAGAGCTTTATTCTTTCAGGTATTATAACCCACTTGTGCAAAGCTATTGATGGAACTAGGTCATATTGTTCTCAGTGGAATTTCCACACTTGTGTATTAGTGATAAATAAACAGCAAAAGTACATTGCCATTGTTATTTTTGCTACTTTTCAGTCTTATATGTGCATTTTACAGAAGGTTACCGGTTTAGAAATGTCCAGCTGTGTTTGACGGTGGAAAACCGAGACCTTAACATCAGTGGGTTGAAGCAGCTCAGTGCTGCAAAGCCTGGTGAAATGCTGCTGTGTGATTACATTCCTGAAAGCTGGCAGAGCTCTACTGTACCGCCTGCTTCATTTCAGCAGGAATGTGCCTGTTTATGGTTAGAGGACGGGCAGTGAAGATGCAGGGCGAACAGGAGACAGAATAAGAGACAGACGTGTGATGATGTTCATTAACAGCCCTAGTTTAAATTATCATGGGTCTATTCATAATAGGCTGCCTTGCTGTGGGACGCTCCTGCCTTAATCAGTGTGTTACGAGCACTGCAGCTCGTAATGCGCACATCATTTTTGACTTATCTATGAGATCCGATTTGTTTGAGGCTGTGGGCGCATCTGCTGACAGCAGGTCTGTTTAGGAAAATAACCCCGTGTTGGAATTACTCCCCGTGTTTCCGTGCCCTTTTCCCTCACATTGACGCTCCTCAAAGTTCAGCTTTGTAATTTGCACGCGCCACACAAGGACCTTCACAGTTCAGACACTTCAAATTATTATAATCACCCACTCCAGTGTGATTTTACATGAAAGTTCAGGCTGATTATCTGCACACATTGTGAACAGATCATCCGTCACGTTCATTTGTGTAACGAAGCTGTGAATAATGCACATTTTATTCAAGCGCATATGGTTTAAACATATTGTTTATTCCAAACATCGCTCAAATCGCATGGAGACATGCATGTGAATGACACTTTGACATATGTACACATACAGTGTATGTACATCTGTAACCTTGCACACTCTTAGAGCACCACAACATTATTTATGACAGCGGCATGTGTGTCATTTTCTCTACTGCAGTCAAACTGATCCTGGGTCTGCCATCACATTCTGGAGAACAGCTACAGATTTGGATCCACGCACACTCTATTCATTGTTTGGCATTCAGCCTTTAATCGATTTGCAGCGTGTCAAAACAGCTGAATGCTGGTGCCGTGCCTCCACTTCTCTTTTCTCCTCTCTCTCTTCTCAGCATCATCCCTCTGTTTCTCTCCCTGTTTCTATTCCTCACCTCTTTTTCTGGCTCTAACACTTCCTTGTATATCTCTTCCTGCCACCATCTCTCTCCCTCTCCCTCTCTCTCTCTCTCTTTTTCTCTGTTTTCTTTTTGATTGCAGCCATGATGCATGATCGACATAATTAGACTGCAGGACAAGTATGATGATGCATGAGTGGGTTTAACACCATAGCTTTTTTATTTTTAGCCGTTTGATTTTGACTGTTGCACATGTTTCGGAGCAGTTTACACAGTGTATGACAGGAGTGTAGTATGTACTTGTTTTAATTTTATTTTAAAGTATTTAATGCTTTTTACCTCAGCCTTCACGTGATGTATTTTTTTGTAAAGTGGTCTGTATTTATAAAGCGTTTCTAGTCTTGATGACCACTCAAAGCTGCTTTACAGCTTTGCCAATCATCGGCATGTAGACTAGCTGAGCTGAGAATCAAACCCACAACCTTCTAGTTAAACAACAACTCGCTCTACCACTGAGCTACCATCCCCCATTTCTTCCTTTAAATTTAGATTCGGACAATGTAGAACAGATTTTTCCCTAGAGCCTAAACTCGGACATTCCCACAATTAAGAGAACATAAATAACTATTTCCAATCAAACAGTGCTTTAAAAATGCAGTATGTGACTTGGAGAGTTTTCAGAGACACAAAGACTCTGTCCTCATGCTGTCTTTGCATATGGCTGGCTGGTACAGGTTGGGACAGGACTGCTGATCAGTGGGCAGATATGTGGGACAACTGGGAGGTTCCACATGCGTTAAGTGTAGCCGAGCATAAACAGAGGAGAAGCTGAAGACACACACGCACAAACCCGCCGACATTTGAACTTTACAGGGATATAGAAATTAAATTATTAGCTTATTTTGTCAAAGGAGGAGATGTTTCTTACAGTTTTAAATAGTAAAAGTAAATATTCACATTTTCAGCGTAGGACTGTGTTCTTCATAGGTTTTAATTTTGAAAAGAGTACTGAAATATTCTACCCAAGTAAAAGTACCACTATTTTGATCAAATTGTATTTAAGTACAAGTAAAAGTACTGGTCTAAATGTACCGTGTTCAAAATTTACTCAGAGTAGAAGTTACTTTCTTGTGTCTTGCAAAAAAGGACAAGGGGACACAAATCTCACATTAATTGTCTTTTCCTTAAAATGGGTCAAAGGTCACAAATGCTTTAACTTTCTCACCTAGGGTCCCAGGGACCTTAATTAATTCACCTGTCCTCCTCATTCTCCAGTCCTGTCATCATCATTCACCTGTCCTCATCGTTCACCTGTCCACATATTTTGCCTGTCCTGTCCTCATCGTTCACCTGTCCTTATCATTCAGAGCCAAAGTGTCTGGTGCGTGATTTTTATTCCATATTTTTTTACTCAGTAACGGATGTGAAAATGACTGAAAAAAACTACTAATTACAGTAATTCAAGTAAAAGTAATTAATTACGTTCCACCTGTGTAAAAGAGTAATGTGTAACAGTCAAACCAGTGTCAGATAAGGTCACACTGACGCATACAGGAGGCGACTTTAATGACAGAATGAGCAACATTGTCCTGGTAAAGTGAGAAGGCAGTTTGACGGGATAAACACTTTGTGCGCTACCGCTGTATACACACAAATGCTCCCTCAGTCAGGTCTGACAGTATTACTCTACAGAGCAGAATAATAACTACACAACCAAATGTGATGTGCTGCAGCTTTAATGTGCTGCAGAATCGGAACACATCTGTTCTACTCCTTTACCACATACCTATGAGCTCTCATACTACCTGCTGAATCATCGGTGAGTGGCGATGAGATAAGTGTTAAGCCCCATGTTCAATCAAGCAACAGCAAGTCATCAGCACCTCATGGACGGCAAGATAATAAACACAGAACATGAGTCAGAACAGACTGTTTCCACCTTTAACCGCATGACGTTAGGTATTATTCAGCACAAGTTTTCCAGGTAGTTGCCTTTATATAATCGGGAAAAATGAACATCAGAGACAGTTATTATGCTAATACAATATGAGGAACTACTGTATTGAGACATTAGCTCTCTCCTATGAGGTCTGTCACACTGACCTTCACACCTATGTGTAATAGAGTCTGTTGTTAGGCAGCATCGTCTCAGGAAGCCATAAAAACAAACCTGGGCTGGCACAACAAGATCAGACCTTTAATGAGATGATTGCCTGGATTTATTGACAGAGCAAATTTAATCTAAAACTCAATTAAATTTTATCATGATACTCTATCCCAATGCAATATTGCCTTTACTCCACATTTATGGGGCCTTACTGCATATCCTGATGGAGCTGTGTGTGTGTGAGAGAGAGACAGAGAGAGAGAGAGAGGTGTGAGCAGCCAGGCTGAGCCTGAATAATCCCCGGGGAGTTAAGGATGGATGGGTGAACAAGAAATGACTGGATAAAACAAGAGAAGACTGTCTGACAGAACGATGACGACAGGCAAGAAGAACAGGGAGGTAGACAGTAGATAAAAAAATAAAAAATAAAAAAATAAACACACAGATGGAGAAAAAACCTCGCTGTGAAGGAAGTGAGCTACACTTGTTTATAGATTTATGCCACGAATAGGCAAAGTCAATAGCAAACAGTCAATGGCGGCGTGGTCAGTGTATACGAGAGGGCACAACACAATCAGCGCTCGAGGAAACAAACCATCACCGACGTATCAGATGTCACGGAAAAGAACCAAGTGTGTCTGGACCACAGACTGTATTTGCAGTTGCAAGGCAAGCTCCCATTTTTAGTGGAACATTCACACCTGCAACCAGGCATCGTCTGGATGATAAAAGCTGCCAGTCACACTGCTGTGTGTGTGTGTGCGCACGCTGTGCTTTATCATCTATCTTTCTCAAAATGGAGACGCAATTTACAAAATTGACGTCATATTCTATTGAGGAAACTAGCAATTGAGGCCAATAACTCTTCAGGAAAATGTCAAGTGGTGTTGTAAATCTAGTGAGAAGAAGAAGAGTTATTTTTCCTGGCTTTTATTTTTCAAACTGGAACACTATGTTCCCTTTTTTTGTTACATATAGGCTATGGTCTGGGCAAAGTCAGCCCTGTCTTCTGGGAAAGTGCCAGAGCATCCTGCTTCTCTTGTTTTTGTGTTTTTTGTTTTGCTGCTCTCACTTGAGTTTAAGTGCTCGAGTTAAAACACCATTGTGTATATCTGTGATCTTCAAAGTGTGCAGACAGTGAAGTTGAGGTTTGATGAAACAGCAGGCGTCTGATTCACTGTGACTTCCTCCTGGTTTCGTGCAGGCTGTGAGAGAGAGAGAGACCATAACAGAGATTTGTGCTCCACAGACCTGTGCTAATGTGATTTAGGGAAAAGGCAAAAACAAAAGACGTTTTATAGGTGATACTTGTATATGTTTGGTGCAATGCAGCAATTCGACAGCTATTTAATCTCTACATACCTGCTTCACAGTGGGAGAGTAATTACTTCATAAAAACTACTGCTTATAAGAGATGGCTACACAGGAGGAAGGAAAATTGAGGATCCCATCATGAATAATGTAGCTATGACTGGCATCACATTGTTATTCCAATGAAACATAAAACAGCTGGATTATGTGTATCATTATATGTATGTGTGTGATTGAGGTGACATTGTTGAAAAAAACTCTATCATTCTGAGTAATCTGGAAACTGGAAAGACTAGAAGTCAGACAAGACCCAGCTGTCTTCACTTCCTGCAGTGTTCACTATTCCCTTGACTCCTCTACCAACCCCAGCTCACTGCCAGAAGAGACACAGGGCTGGTTAAACAGAATTAACGCTGTGGATTACGCCGATTATTTAAAAAATAATAATAAAGGGGGTAGTAATCTCAGGAGAAGTTTAATCTCTGGTCTCAAAGGTAGAGCGACAGGAGGGACGGATGATCCGAGAGTTGAATATTATTTGACACTGACTCCACACACTGTTACAACACAACACACACACACACACACTGCTGACGTCCTGACACCATGTGAAGTGAATTTAAGTGGATTGATGACCGAGCAATTTGTGTCATCACCGATACATGACAAGAGCAATTTACATCCATGTAACTTTAATCAAATCTGCCTCCTTCAACCATCTTCCAAGAGCAAGGCTGGATTTTTGCTGTTGTTGATTTTATATACATATAAATATATATGTATATATTTATATGTATATATACATACATATACATACATATATATATGTATATATACATATGTTTTTAGATATAGCCATTGTCTTCAACTGTCTTGACGTGAACTGAATCACTTCCTGTGTGCAGCGTGGGAATGTCGCAGGGCAACATGGGACCTTAACACAGCATTATGGGAACCGACGTATTCAAAAGTTGCCCACCTCGCTTTTATATGAGGAGCCTTGTCTCGCTTTGCGTAGCAGTCGTTGTTTAAGTGAAACGATGAGGAGAACCAATGCATTGTGCAGTTTTGCTTTGCCATCAAACCTGATCTATTACAAAAGGAGGGATCATTATTATTAATGGCCTTGAAGAAAAGGCTTGTTCTGAGAGACTTCTACGACCATTTCTCTCAACATAACTAGTAACTGCTCGCATGTGAAAAAAAAAACCAGGCGCCTCCTTTAGCATAAATCTGTATTATATGAATTGAAGTTCTCTTGTATGATCTCCGTCTTCTGACGTGTCCTGGTAAGTGCCTTCAACTTAAATCTCTGTGGAACTGCCTGTTGCCTTGGAAACACAGACCCCTTCCAGTCACATCATGGCAACGTCACTCATGCATGCGTTCATAAATGCATGGCGGCGTGTACAGATGCTTCTCGTCGGTGTTTATGTGGGTCGGATAAAGGAAAGATTGACACTGCTTGTTGTCTTGATTTGATTTTGTTGTCGTTGCGTCAGGCCCGCCGGTGTTTTAAGAGACAGATGGGGTCTTGCAGTTTTGCAGAAAAACCCTAAATTAGCGTCTGAGTTCATCTGTGCGCGTGTCATCCTGGACAGTATCCCAGATATGAGATCTGTGTCTGATGTCTCACTGGCGCGAGAAGAGGGAGCAAGCTGAGCACCATATGATCCTCACTTCCTGACAACGTAGGTAGAAAAACAGGGACGGGAAGTCATCGTTTTATTTCTCCTCTCATTATAACACCCTTATTTGTCTATTTGTGTCTCGCACAGATGTCATTGCTGAATAAAAAATAGGGAAAGAAAAGAAAGATAGTGTTTATTTATCCCCTCAGCATAGCATGATTGACAATGTTCAC
Source organism: Solea senegalensis (assembly GCF_019176455.1). Classification (NCBI taxonomy): domain Eukaryota; kingdom Metazoa; phylum Chordata; class Actinopteri; order Pleuronectiformes; family Soleidae; genus Solea; species Solea senegalensis. The sequence continues at coordinate 10,799,636 of NC_058037.1, read as the reverse complement.
GGTTGTCTGTGAGATTAGTGGCCTGTCATCATTAATACTGCACACTGTCTCCACCAGCAGTCCGTTTGTCACTTGGTTTTAATGCATTATCAAGTGTGAGAGGCAGAAATAGCCTTGACACACCGAGACAAAGGCTTTTAAACCTCTTTCAGTGATTGTCCTTGTCGTTCACTGATCTTCTCTGTTGCTTTTGGGGCTAAGTGATGGCAGCTATGTCTCTTTCGCTGTCTCTGTTGTCTTTGCCAAATGCCACTGAAACGGGGTTTCTGCAAACCTTAGATGTCTCAGTGACACACAAAGTGCCATTAGCCTGATGGTGCAGTGTAGAAGTGGCATGGATGGCGTCCCATTTCAGAGGTCAATGCACTCATTCATATCAGCTGGGAGGGAGGCTGCAAGTTTTCTGGAATGTTCCAGACAAGGCATCCATGTGTGAGGGGAGTATTGTTCAAATCGGGAGTCTGGATTTGACATTTTGACACTGCCTTTTCCCCCCCTCTCCAGTGAGTGTCTTTGTCTGATGGCTGTGAGCACACACAACAGACCCACTGTTTATTCAGTCAATAGCATAAAGTGCATTAAAATGGCCTCTGTTTCAGCAACATGTGGTTTTGATCAGCGTGTTTCAGGACGCTTATGTGTGAAGCTACATTTTTAAAGGTTTTAAAAGGGATCAGAAGAGGTGTTTCACAGATACAGTTTGAGTTTCTTTTTGGGGCGTCCAGTGCATAAGGAAATGATTATGTTTTTAAGGTCAGTTTGTGCTTCACACCCTAACTTGGCCATGACTTCAAGTATCCCTGTTTTCTTTTTGGACTCATTTGTACACTAATTGCTCTTTGCACAAGCACACGTGTGTGTGTGTGTGTGTATGTGTGTGCGTGCATGCAGCTGGTTGAATGTCCAGAGGGAGCATACACTGTGATACGATGCTACTTTGAACTCAAGCTTGTGTATCATGTTTATGTCATGAGCTGATTATAATTTTTATCTTGTTTTTGCTGCATTTTAGGGGGCATATCTACACAGAAAGCTTGTCAATCATCTCACACATGTCAGATGGTACAGTCAAGGGACCGTCCAGCATGTAAAACTGCAATTTACTCACTCACTCATCTTCTATTACTTAATCCTCCACATGAGGGTCGAGTGGGTTACGGGTGCCAATCCCAGCTGACATAGAGTGAAAAGCTGGGTACACATCGCAGGACCAGACATAGAGACAAACAACCATTTAGAGTGTCCAGTTTGTCGAATCCCCAAATCTACATGTCTTTGGACTGTGGGAGGAAACCAGGAACCTGGACCCCCCACCCCCCCAAACACACACACGGGGAGAACATGCAAACTCCATGAAGAAAGGCCGAGACAGATATACAGATATATAGATTATACAGATTAGACATACAGCATATCGCACACTGACTCGAAAAATGATATTGCATCAAAATGCAATTGCTGTGTCTTGCCTGGAAAAAAATCCCAAGCACATATATTCTGACTTGTTTGGCCCTCTATATAGATTTATACCTCGAGACAGTTATGACAAACCTCACAGGGGGGAAAAAAGAAAAATGACTTATAAAAGTCATGAATCCTTTTGCTTTTGGGGACTGCTTTTGTAGAATCAGCTGGTGTACATATATATATATATATATATAAAAATAAGTTATTTCCACTTGCACAGGACTGTAGGGACTGTTTGTGATGTAAAGTTATAGCTCTGGAACATGAGCGACCCAGGTGACATCAGCCTCTCAGTCCATGATGTCTTGTGACTGCCTGCTTCCCCAGATGCCCCAGCAAAAGGTTAAAGATGCCTGAGAACCAACACCAGTCACACCTTCGGGATTACAGAAGTGAACACCACAGCCCCCATCTCACCCTCTCTTTCTCCTTCATGTGTGTTGAGCTTTCAGCTTTCCAAGAAATGACCGAGGTCACTGGGTTTCTGCATTAGAAATTCCACGGGTGGGGGGTGGTGGTGATACTGGCTGGCAGTGGTTGGCGCAGACATCACAAAGTGGCCTTTTTATTTGTTCTTTCTTTATCCCAACACTGAAATCACCGCGCTGATGTTTATTTAATCAAAAGTGATTAATACTTGCCTTGTGTAATTAAATGAACTTTTGTGCCATCTAATTATCTAAGAAATAATTTGAATATAAGGGCAGGCTATTCTCGGTTATCAGTGTTGTTTGACTGAATCAATTACTGCTATCAGACGTTTTATGCTTTATCGGAGTGATAAAGTTAATGCAGTTTATTTGAATCTCCTCTGCTGGATTCTAAGCTGCCGGTGAATACGTAGAAACCGCACTTTTATTTCTGACAATCTGGTATTATCCTATTGCACAAATTGCCTTTTTTTCCGCTGTCATTTAAAAATAACTGGATGATAATTTGGGTGAATTGTTTCATGTTATCAGAACTGAAAAGGATCCATGGTGCTGCTTTTCTTCTCTTGCGCTCTCTTTTTTCCCCCTCTTACTGTCTGCCCGTGGGCTTTAAGGAGGAGCGTGTGTGACATGTGAATGACGGTCTCTTCAAACAATTCTGACACCGGGAGAAGAGTTTCTCCACAGCGCTCACCTCACGGTGAAATGCTGCCATTTTCTCCAATGAGCAAGGATATTAACAATTGATAAGACGGATATGCAGTGAAATGACTATGTGTGTGTATCAGTGTGACATTAATAATTCATTTCTACACTCATTTGGATATGTCTACTTTTGGCTACTTTCTGTGGTGGACGCATGAGAATAAATCACTTCCAAGCAGCAAACTGAGGATGTAGCCTTTGGAGAAATAAGAGAAAAGAAAACTTTGCATATTTGAGGGAGTAAAAGCACAAAGACATTTAAATGTTCTCGCTTTTTATTTTATTTTTTTACAAGAAAAAAATGTGTTTAAAATGGTCTTGTTTCTATTGCTGTAATAATCCTGACATGTTCTTCCACGCCTGAGAATACAAAAAAGTAGAATTAAATATGTATTGCTGTTAACTGCTGTGTGAACTATCGTTGCTGTATTGGCCTAACGTGGACTAAACCAACCATTTATTGATTTATTTTGTAACGTTTAAGTGGATGCATGTTTTTGTTCAAGGCAATTTTAAAACCTCAGTGTCCGTTAATTGAACACAGAGAGACGGGACACAGGAAGGTGCACAGCCTCAGATTCATTAACCCCAATAGAGCTGAAACAATTACTTGATTAATGGATTATTAATCGATTACTAAATTAACCGTCGGTTTGAAGCTTTTTTTTTCCATGATTAAAACAAGGTTTCTGATAGTTTCAGCTTCTGGTTTCTTTGCACCATTTGACAAATAAATCAACATTTTTTTTAACATCTTTCGACATTTTATAGACCAATTGATTACTCAATTCATCGTGAAAGTAATCGACAAATTAATCCATTAGGAAAATAAGTAATCGTTAGTTGCAGCTCAACGTCCAACGTCATCAATCAGTTTGTGTCAGACTGAGAACTTCCACTCCCTGACGCACTGCTTATCCTGATGCTTTGTGCAGATATGTGCAGAGATCCCAACAAAAACATGCTTTGGCAGGAAAAAAACAGCTGGTAAGACATGCATTAGTTGTGTGTTGTCCATAATGTGGACATAACATTATGGACAAACACCTGCTTCATATTGCGACCGCATACTCCGTATTTTATGTGGAAAAATAAGTTTGTCTTCCTTCACAATCACTGACTGTATTGTTATGAGCTTGTTATGATACAAACTGTGAGTTGGCATGTTGGAGAACCACTGCGCCTCAGTGCTGCTGCATAGTTGTGGTACACGCTTAGCTCATCCATCCCAGTGTTCTCTCCCTTTGCCATTGGCAGTAGGTCAGTGTGATCATGCACATCTGCATGTGTGTGTTTGTGTGTTTGTCGCTGTGACTTCGGGGTTTGCAGTGTGTTTATAATTGGGTTAAAGGAGTCAGGGGTCTGAGTTTCCAGTGAATGCTGCTCCCTCTGTCTGTGTCTCTCTTTCCCTCCCTCCATCGCTGCTGCTGCTGTTTTTAGGTGTGACACATTTCATGCCTGTCTACAATTAAACAACTCATCGCTCCTCACTTTTCCCCTCAGGGATAAGGCTGCAGAAGGTAAACGATTAAAGGAGACATGTGTGAGTTTACTTATGTGGAGATAAATTTCCTTTAGATTGGTTATTACTTCCTCTGTGTTTTCCTGTCATCTTCCCACACTAAGCTAAAATAAACACTTTTATTTTGAAATTCTATAAAATATTGTCAGAAATATTATAATGATTGAATGTCGTGATATAGTTGTGAGCTCATATCACCCACCTTGACTGCTTTTTTCCCCCAAAAAGTCAGATTTTTTTCCCACATGACCGACCACCTCCTGACCAGATTAGATGTTTGGCGGCCCTCGGGTCACCTGAATTTGAGACCCCCTGACTTAAACCATTTCCAAAGTGCAACAAGGTTGACAGAGCGGTCGTGTCACTTTGTCGTTGTTTGTGCTGCAGTAAAGATGTCGTCAGCAGGAAAGTGAAAATATTATTTAATGATTGATGCAGTGAGCAGACGAACAACGGACCGCTCAAACTCTAGTTTCGTCTCGTTTCTTCTTCTTCCCTTTGGGGCAGAACAATGTAACCCTTTTGTGATATTTGATTGCTCTGCCGCAATCAAGCTATGAGCATGTTGAAACTTATTGAAAGAGGCCACCAGTGATATTTGATATGGATAACACGGACATAAAATACCACTTTTGGCCTAACCTGATGACCAGCAGAATGTCAAGAATGATGTATTCTCAAGAAACCAGAATTTTTAGATTTATTGTCTGCTCAGACTGGCGTGTCATGTTCTAACCTTTACTGCAAATAAGCTGTTCAAACAAATATCTACTTCTTCACCTTGCCCACCGATAACTACAGCCTCCCTGAGTCCCCTTCATTGTTATTCACCAAGGTCACCTGAGGCGTCATTCTCATCCTTTGCGGAGAGCAGCAGCAGCAGCAGTCCTGCTTTATTTCATCCGCCGTGCATTAATATGTGCTGAGGCGAGACGAGAGAAGGACAGAGGGAGAGGAGCTGAGGACAAGGAGAGAATCTAAGAGAGATGTGAATTTGAAGTGGGAGGCGAGAGTGTATTTTAACACCGATGTAGACAAGAGAGATGAAAAACAATGAGTGAGAACGAAGAAAAGACACGTGCTAAGCAGACAGACCAAAAAAGCAACAGTGATTATCGAGATGAGAGTCGGGGAGGAGAAGTGAGAGAGTAGGTAAGAGAGAGAGAGAGAGAAAGAATTAAATGGCAGCAGTACATGACAGAGATTTTGTCAAGGGGCCCTCGAGGGCATGTTATGAGACAAATCTCTGTGTTAAGAAACAGGGAGAGAGAGCATATGGTGGTATGCATTATTGATGGTGCAGGAGTGCCTATCTCTCTCAGCGTAGCATAATAACCCTGCAGTGATTTCCGTGGCATTTAAAAGTCAGTTGGTTTAAGTCATTAAAGATTTAAAGACAAACACGGACAAAGCCGATCTTACACCAAAGCAACAGAAGCGAGGAGATGCAACCCCGAGGAGGACGAGCAGGACTGAGGTGTGTTGTGGCAGTGGGAGGGTCAATAGAAATTGGCAGTGAAAAGGGAACAAAAAGAGAGACGGATGGACGCGGAGATCAAATGACACAGCAAGGGCCACTCAAGAGAGAGACAAAAAAGAGCAGAGGGAAAAAAGAAGAAGGCACAGTGAAAGAGAAATAAGTGGGAGTTTTGTTAAGCTGGTGATTTAACACACCCTTCATGGGTCAAGGGTCAAGCCCAGAGCTGTGTTTACTCCAAAAGACATTCCAAGTGAATTGTCCTTTTTCAACTCTGACTTTGTTTTACACCTGATACACGAGGACATTTTTACAAAACAGCCAGTGTTTGTGTTTGATTTCCACTTTGTGTTGATCTGACATCTGTTCAAATTTCACACTTCAGAACAGTAAAGGCAGCTTTGCCAAACTCTGGTGACAAACTCTTCTTTTCATCTCCCCAGCACATCAGAGCGTGCTTTGAACATGCACGGAGTCTGCTGCCATGTTCTTCCTTCATCGCCCTCGTGGGATTACAGAGATTTAAGGCACCGCCTCACAGAGATGGAGTGAAAGCTTCTTATTGAGCTGTTCCGTCCTCCACTACACTTATTCAGGATCAGATAACCTCACAACAATATTAATCGTGGCAATTACGAACCTAGACATTGATGGGATATTAAACCTGAGCGTACCTTTCTGTGTGAGCGGAGACGGGGGCAGCATGGAGGTGAGAGGACCTCACTTTCTTCATATCTCTTCCTCGCTGAACCTTCCTTTTTCAGCGTCCGAACATAAGAGATCCTCCGTTTAATGCTCCTGTCCTGTTCCTGTCCCTCTGCAGGGACTCCACTGGCTCTGCCGTGTTTGCCCAACTTCTGATGAGTCTGGATGGGACGTCCCAAACCGGGGGGTGCAGGTGTTCTCCACCATCCTGTCCTCAGGTAGACGTGAACACACACGCACACAGCAGTGAACAGAAGACCCAACCGCAGCAGAAACCCCACAGATAGTCCCATGTCCTTTAACTGTTCTGTTCTGTCCTCTCTGTCTCTCTGTCCTCAACTGGAAGGTGTTTGGTTTGTCCATTGATTTTCCTAACCCATTCTTCTCTTCTCTTCTCTTCTCTTCTCTTCTCTTCTCTTCTCTTCTCTTCTCTTCTCTTCTCTTGCTCCGTCAGGTCCAAAGGTCCACCATCAATCCGGGGAAGTGAAGTTAATGAAACACTCACAAGATCAACACGTGTGCAGTCTGCATCTCAACCTGAACAACTGTGTGCATGTTAGTGTGTGTGTGTGTGTGTGTGTGCGGCTCTCTTTGAAAACTTTGGGAACTCCCCCCTCACACTCTCAAGTCCCCTTCTTCCCCAAACATACACGCCCCTTTAATTTTCTTCCTTTTATTATTTTTTTCTCCCAATGCGACTCACATCACACTTGCGCACACACACTCAGTCTCTTGTGTTGCATTGCTCCCTCCTGTCCCGCCCCACACACTCTCGGGTTACTGTGTAACTCTAGCCCTGGGCAGGGCCTGCTGCTCCACCATGGGTCCATACAGTTTCTGTCCCAGCATCTGCATTCACTTAACTCTCATGCAGCCTCTTGGATGATATTACAGTAGCTCACATTCATTCTTAAGTCTGATATTTATATATTATTTTAGAACACACAAATTTGATATTTAATTGACATAAATCTATGTCTTTTTATTATTAGGGGCACATGTAAAAAATAAACTCTGATCAGAATAACTTTTTCTTTAATTTAACTTACTAACTAACTAATCTCAGAAATCTGACTTTTATGTTCTGACTTTAATCTCAGAATTTTGACTGTAATATTCTGATTTTATTCTCCAAATTCTGACTTTAATCTCAGAATTCTGACTTTAATCTCAGAATTCTGACTTTTATATTCAGACTTTAATCTCAGAATTCTGACTTTAATCTCAGATTTGTGACTTCAATCTCAGAATTCAGATTTAAATCTCAGAAATCTAACTTTAATCTCCAATTTTGATTTATATTCTGACTTTAATCTTAGAATTCATGCTGTTTTATTATTTTTTTCTTTCTTTCAATTTTTTACATGTGGTCCTAATACTCTTCCATACTGTTGAAACCTAATAATAATAATAATAATAATAATACTAAAATTTTATTGCAAGGGTCATCTTTCTTTGCCAATAACCACTATTCACTCTGTCCTTGAAATCACATTGTCTTCATTGTCGACTTGGGTCGACTTCATTATCTCTGTCATTGATTTCCTCTCAAAGGCCGTTAATGCTGCTGTTTATGAACAAATTAATAATCAGTGCACCAATTTATCAAATATGTTGCTGCTATTCAGTCTAAAATAGGACACAAAAACATGCAAGACAATGAAGAGGCTGTTTTCTTTTAGCCCCGAGGAATTAATAACAAACTCTTATGTTTGGATATTGGCTTAAAAATTATGATTTTTCTACTGCCTCGCCAAAGATGATCCTGCTTCTGTCCAATCATTGAGTCCAAGGTTAAAGAGTCATGGACTGAATTAATCAATTTGCATGAGGACAATGCAGATACATCTAATCACACACATATTGATCAAAGTAAAACTTGTAAAATTTGAGGGTAAAAATATAGAAAAGACCAGTGATATTGATCCTAAATAATTTATTACTTTAAAGTAAAATTGCCCAACAAGCACCCAGACAATAAGCCTGCCAGTCAATCAAACTAGTTCTGTGTAACAGTGTAAATAAAATGTTTGTTTATGGTTTATACATTTATACAGATGTGAATTATACATTATATACACAGTTAGGAAATGACGATAGTCTCCATCAGTCATGTTTGGGTGCAGAGTGGCAAAGAAAAAATATTCACAGACACACAACTGACGACCTCTACTGCCATCATGTGGTAGCCATGAATCCTGAGCGTCATATGGATTGAATTATACGTGGAAGCCATTCCAGGTCTGTAAATGCCTGAAGTGAAGTGGGTCAACTGTTGATACCGTTGATCATGGTGCTGTTCATGCGATGAGAGAATGAGGAAAGAATGCAGAGAGTTAAAGTGAGAGAAGATTCTTGTTAGAGAGCAGTGTTGTTGAGAACAACATGATGCAAGGCTCATGTATCTCTGTATTTGCACTCATTTGTGACTACGTGTGGTGGTAAACCTGTGTGAGGCTACAAATTCAAGAACAACGTTTTAGAAACTGGCTTGCCATAGAAAACAAAGTCGATGTTTCTTCTCTTAAACACATTGCAATGATTTATTAGGATCTGGCAAAACTATGTTAATGTGACTCCGCTGTTTTTCCCTCCCCTTTTTCATTTGTCCTCTTTTCTCCCCAAATGAGGGCCAGATAGGAGAAGTCATGTGACCTCAGTCCGCCGGAGCCTCCCAATACAGCAGTGTGGAGAAAAACCAGTCCAAAGGTCAAACGGAGGCTGTAAGAAGTATTTGCTCTTTTAACGAAGTGTATGAATGTCATAAAAGTTGTTGGGTGCTGACAAAACATGAATATCATGCAGAGTTTAAGTTCTAATAATAAACAGGAGACAGTGTTCCTGTTTGCAAACATATTCGGTGTAAAATCAAACTGTTAGAGCCTCCATAAGAATGAGTGGAGAACAGAGGAACAAGACCATTTACACCTCATCCGCAAGATGAAAAGTGTCAACTCACAATAGGATTAGGTGCACATGAGATTACAGGATATAAAAAGATGTGTTGTGAAATTCTGAGATTTGAATTAAGGTAAAGTCAGTTGAGTGTAAGTGTCCCAAACCAGCAGTTGAAACCTGACTGACCTGGGCAAAGTCTCTTTAGAAAACTTAAGTTGTTGGGTTTTTTTTAAAAATCCCTGAAACTTTAGTACCTGTATTGAACATTTTGCTCTGTGGGAAGGAGGCAGTTGTGACAGGAGCAGGCAAAGGTTACAACGTGTTTGCTTTTGACTGGGGCCACTCAAACCAAGCATTATCTACAGTTAAACCTTTGTCCACTGTCGATGTGTTGAGGTGACAGAGTGGAAAGGACATAAAAGGTCATTTAACAAATAATGGACACATGCAGCTTCTCAGCTGCCACATTTTATCCTTAATGATCGCAAACGCAAAAAGGTTTTATCAGCTCCCTCACACACAAAAAGACTGACGGGTCAGTGGGAGGAGTTTATTTTATCAGCAATACAGCTATTCAAACACATGCTTTGTGAGAAAATAGGTCACTGCATTACTAGTTTAGCCGATACTGTACAATAAATAACTTATAGTATTTAAGCTATAAAAGTATAATCATGAAAAAAAATAATGTAATGTATTTCTGTGAAGGTTCTCAGTCATCCAGATCATAATAATTTGGAAATGACAAGGTTATAGTGTTTATAAATTGTCATGAATTAGTTTTAACTAATTTTTTTCTTTTTGTTTAGTTATTTAAGTGGCGCAGATGTCGTGTCAACGTCATCACAAAAACAAACTCTGACAAAGTTTGTCGTACTTTTCCTGCTGAATCCGGCCAAGGCAAGGTGCAGTGAGTCAATACAGCCACAGCATACATGTATATATATAATCAATTATTAATCAGAGATCCTATTAGAAAAAGAGGCGCTGGAATTCTCATGCACACTTGCATGGATTCAAAATGAATCGGACTCTTTGCTTTATACCGTTCATGCAGTGTTGTCTGGATTATAACAGGTCTGATTTACAATGAAAAACTGTCAAGATTCATTGTCTATATAATAAATTTCATGCCCAATATTTTAAATGGCTACAGAGCATGTTACTAGTTTACCAACTGACCTCGTGGTGATTGTGAGCTTAGCAGATCGTTACTACTATGTTTAGGTTGTAAAATTTACAACCTAAACATAGTGATACGTGGTTTACAATGCAAACGTCATGCATATTTGCAGCAGCAGCAGCTCTGCGATTCAGGGAATGTAGGAACAGCTATAGCGTGTATGTCTGTACAGCATTTTTCAGTATATGTTTAATGATACTGAATGATACTTGTTGTCGTTTTTTTTTAGGTCTTTTAGATAATATTTTTCTATACTTTATTGATCTCTGATGTATAGTACTTTGTTTCAGCTGTTGTTTTTAAAGTGCTTTATACATAAAGTTGGATTGGATTGTGCATGTTTTTGTGTACATGTGCAGAAAGTCTATTTGTTTATAAATACACAGTAACACAGATGTACAATTGAAATCTACAAACTGGCCCACATGTTTTGTATAGCGTGGACCTCCTACCTCCTTGAACCCCACACATTAACACTCTCTGTGAATTAATTTCCCTGTACCACATTACGACTTTGACACAAATACCTCAAAAGAAATACGACTCTGCCATGTCAGGCTAGTGTTACACTTGCAGTTAAAGAGCATGCAGGGCCAGTCTATTTAAACAGCCCTTCCTTCAAACTGGTCCCCTGAAACCCTGCAGGCAGTGATTAGGTGACATAATGTGTTTAATCTAGTTTCCTCTCAAGAACCACTTCATTTGAAAACATTGTGTAAGAAAAATGTAATCAATGTAGTGATGCAATTTGATGTGACAGAGGTACAAAACGGTTATGCAAATCAAAAAAATAAAACAACTAAATACAAATGATGTATAAAATAACATAATAAAACAACGATAACAAATAGACCAAGACAAGTGATGGTGATGATAATATTAATAATTATTGTGCGGGCCCCCATAGCCACCGCCAGTAGGTGGCGCTATGCTATGTCTAAGTTTTCATGTGTTTATGTTCTCTTATCTCACATATGAAGTTTTGTACAGATTGGTGAATGTACAGCAAATTTTCGTGGCAAAACACCAGCTAAATTCAAAATGGCTGACTCACTTTTGGGTCAAGTTCATGTTTGTAGACGTGTTCAGGGTCTGTGTCTTGTGTCATATATGATGTTTGGAGCAGAACAATTAATGTTTGTTTATTTACGAAAAGCAAATTGCCAAGATGGACACAACATTTAAAATGGCTGACTTCCTTTTGAGTTGAGCTGAAACATGTTTCTACCAAGTTTCGTGGAATTTGCTAATGTTCCCTTATCTCACGTATGAAGCTTTGTACACTTCCTGTTTCGTGGCGGCTAAATTCTACTCACTGTTGGGTCAAGTTCCTGTCCGTAGACATGGTGTCTAGGGTCAGTGACGGTGAAAGTATCTTACCAGAAAATGACTTTTGTAGAAGTTAGTCACCTTTTAGAATATTACTTGAGTAAAACTCTTAAAGTACCTGACATTTATTGTACTTAAGTTTCAAATGTAATTTTCTGATATAAAATGTACTTAAGTATTAGGGGTAAAAGTAAATGGCTGGTGCCACTAAAAACTAGCGACAACAAACAGGCATTTGTCACCAACTCAACTTTTATTTTGTAGTAAGGTGTAATGAAGATGGTTAAGGGAAATGTATCAGAGTAAAAGTACACATCTGTTAGCCACTCAGCTGTTAGCCACAGATTTCGGCTCCAAGTGGACTTAAAGCACACCAGCAGCTCGTTGTTTACCGTGTAAAATTACATATATATTTAGGAAATGTAGTGGAATAAAAGTACAAGTTCTCAGAAATAACGTAAAATAAGTAAAGTACAGATATTTGAAAATTCTACTTAAGTACAGTAAGTATTTGCGCTTCGTTACATTACAACACTGGTAAACATCATAGGTGTTATTTAGTGCTATTGGTTGAAGGTGCCTCCCGCCGTCAGGCTGCTGCTCCGTGAAGCCACACTTTATTTTCCCTCAGCACTTACCCGAGTTACACTGGCAGCTGGAGAGAGAGAGACAGAGAGACACTCACACACACACACTCAGGCACCAGGAGCTCAGCTGCACTTAACCCGGACTGAAAATGACCGTTGAGAGAGTATTCGACGAACTCGGGCATTTTAAAAGGTATGGACAAGTCTTTTACTCGTCTCTAGAGTTGTGAAGTATGACAACTTTTCTCTGTTTTGCGGACAAATTGGGGATTTTTTTCCTTTATCATTAGCCAGTTGGTGTTTTGAATCACAAACCCTCAACATCTGAAATTAGTTTTAATCCATGTTTCAACATGCTTTCGACCCATTTACACTCCCCCAGAATTGTTTACTGGGTCTTTTTTTCCCTTTGTAATATAATAACCAATAGCTGTAGAAGTAGAAGTTTTTTATTCCTGCACATTGCCTGCCTGCTGAAAGTTATAACTATTTTTGGCTTGCTTTGCAAATGTCCCACTATACAAGTAGGGCTGCAGCTAATTTAATTACATCCATAATCGATTAATCTGTCGATTGTTTTTCCTCAATTAATCAAGTAATCGTTTGGTCCATAAAATGCTGGATAATATTGATCAGTGTTTACCAAAACCATGTTCTCAAATGTGTTGTTTTTTCCTAAAACCAAAATGATTCACTTTTAATGACATCTTTGTTATATGGAGGAATAAAGAAAACAAAAAATCAGAAAACTTGTTTTAATTCTTGATACATGATAACCAATAGTTGACGATGAATCTAGCTATGATTAATAGTTTCAGCTCTACTTACAAGTCATACAAAGTTGTGAATTTACTCACAATCCTTTACTTCATTAACAAATCACAATTATTCCCTTCAACACTGACCTTATGGAGTGATTTTAAACTAACTTGTAGGTAACACTTGGGAAGCCTTTTTTTCCTGCTTTGACTCTCGGGTCAGGAAAACGTGCTCTGACACAGTCTATGATTGCAACACTCCATAGCAACAAGTGGAAATCTAAGAAGAAGCATCCTGGAAGTCCTTACTATCTCTGTGGAGTTTTGGCTCCGGACTGGGTGAAGTGTTGTGCGATACTTGGAAAGGCTTGGAATAGTTTTATGGGCTGCAACTGCTGCAGAAAATGTTGATGAGGATTTCTTTGTTATATGGAGCAAAGAAACCAGAAAATATTCACATTTAAGAAGCTGAATAGAATCGGTTATCAAAATAGATGATGAATAAATGATTAATCGACTTATTGTGAGATGGAGAGACCCATGCCACTGACCGAACACTTAAAAGTTGCATTTATTTACATTTAAGTATGTATTTTAAACATAAATGGGTGAGATAATTTCACATTGTACAGTGCAACTTGTCCAAGATATAATATGACATGTAATAATATATAACATAGGTGTAATAAATATAATATTGATCATTTAAAACTGATGAGGTGAGATACATGACTGCTACGTATTGTGTTATCCGTCTAACAGCTCTTTAGATTATTAACTTAATTTGGTGTCTTTTCCAGATTTCAGGCATGCCTGTATTTTGCTGCAGTCTTCCAGTCCATAGCCTGTGGCATCCATTACCTGGCTTCTGTTTTCCTGGTAGACACTCCAAACTTTGTGTGCAGTGTGCCTGGCAACATCACTGATGTACTGTACGGTAACCTGACTGGATCTAGTCTGGAAGACCTCCTGCCAGTCTTCAAATCGGGGTCCGGGCCAATGGTGGTGAGGACGGCTGAAGGAGAGCAGTGGGAGCTCAGCCGCTGCCGCTGCGCCCTGCGCATCAACTCGACTGACTTCACATACTTCTTTGACGGCAACAAGACAGTGAAGGCCTGCGATGGAAACTTTGTTTATGACCACTCTGAAATTCAACAGAGCATTGTGACAGACTGGGACTTGGTGTGTGAGAAAGAGTGGCTGGCCAAGCTGTGTCAGCCCACGTTCATGCTGGGGGTGTTGATCGGAGCGCTGCTGTTTGGGGACATTGCTGACAGGTAAGTGAGGAGGTTGGACTTCCTGCAGAGTTAGAATTCATGCAGAGGAAGTTAAACTATATCAAGCACGCGTTCACCATTTAAGCACATTTTCGTTTTAATTAAAAGAGTCTGTCTTCAGGAGACATGTTTGCACTTCTGGCTTGACACTGAACATGTTTTCTCTGTTTTCTCACTTCCTTAGTGGTTGTGTAAGACTGAGGGAAAGAGATGATTTGAGTGGCAGGGATCGTGTGGCCGGTGTGGATGATGGGATTCAAAGATGACAAGTTGTATCTACACAGCCATCTTTTAGTCTGAATCACAGTTAAAATAGTATGATAAATCACAGATGGCCATGTATTTTGGGTGTTTAATTGCACCTTATTAATGTTTTATGATGTTTTATTCATGGTCAGTGGCTGAATGCCTTCACTGTGGAGGCCATTGACACTGTCATGGTCCCTTTGGCTCACATCGTCCAAGTTGTTTGTCAGTGGCAACTGACGTCAGTTTTGGACGAACCATATTTTCCAGAATTCACAGCTCATTCTTGGTTTAGCTAAAAAAGCAAAAGTGAGTTTTCTGATGTTTTGTAGATAAAGGAATTAATCAGTTAATATAAAAAAATAGTGATTGATAAAGAAAATTATCATCAGTTGTAGCTCTAGTACTTTATCCAAAAATTACAATTTCTCCAACATATGAACGCTGTCTTTCTCTTTCTCTTTCATCCTGGTTTTCCACCTCTCTCTTCACCTGTATGTGTCTCTCTCCTCCAGAATTGGTCGTGTGAAGATTCTGATGTTCACCAGCCTCTGTCAGTTTGGGATCGGGGTCGCTGTAGCGTTCTCTGGAAACTACTATTTTTTTGTGGTGCTCCGCTTCCTGCTCGCCATGGTGAGGTTGACATCCAGGTGCACTTTTGTACCATGTATGGTTGTGCATTTTTTGTGTGTCTCTATTCTTGAATGCCCTGAATGGCCAACCAGATCACATGACACTGGGGTTTTAAAGAGAATGCAATTCATTGAGCAAGGGCTCTTTTTTTTAATTGATCCATATACATGGAAAAGAAAGAAAATGAACCCATGTTTTCTGGCTAAACACCCCACACACACACACACACACATAGTTATTCATAGTGCAGTCAAGCAAACATTTAAACCAAAGCAAAATGTTTTTTCCTAGCTGACTAAAAAAAGGACATGATTATATAACTATATATAGTGGATTTTCTCTTCTCCTCTGTACTTTTGACACATTTTATATTAGATTGTGTTAGGTGTGAGGTATTTAATAGAAAATAGGTAGAATTGCTGCTATTATAATATAATAGCTTTTAGAAAGAAATGGCATTTAGCTATAGGAATTTATATATTAGAAATGCAGGGAGATGCATATAATGTGAAGGGTAAATAGAGATTGCTGTGTAGATGTGATTTGGGGTTGAATGGGGGCCTTGACTGCACCTTTATGTTTGTTTGTGTTGTTTTATTTACAGAGTTGCAAGATATGCACAAGAATAACATTTAAAAGGTCAAAGTATGAGAGACATTATGGTTATTACAAGCCACGTGGCAGTAAGATTCGAGCCTCTACAGTCGACCCTGTGTTTCACTCCTCTACGTCTTCTACGCCCCCCCAGTCCTCCTCAGCTACAGCTGTTGTTTGTCACATAGAGTCAGACTCAAATGTTGAAGGCTCATGCTGCACAGGCAGAGCAAATTCTGTCTTATGAGAGGGGTCATAAAGTCTGATTACCACTATTTTCATTACCTATATTCACACCATTGAATGTGTTTATCCTTTAAGCTGTACATATAATATATACATAAAATCCTGAAGACATTTAACACCAGTGTTTTAACATTTCATAAACAAGAGTTTATCTTTCTGTAAACGTCCTCCTTTGCTCCCTCTTTGCTGTCTGCAGGTGTCCAGTGGTTACCTTGTGGTGGTGTTTGTTTATGTTACCGAATTCACTGGCATCAAGGTGCGCACATGGACCTCAATGCACGTGCACGCAGCCTTTGCAGTCGGGATCATGGTGGTGGCTCTGACTGGTTACCTGGTGCGAGTCTGGTGGATCTACCAGATCATCCTCTCCATCTGTACCTCACCCTTCCTGCTCTGCTGCTGGAAGTTCCCCGAGACGCCCTTTTATCTGATGGCCAAGGGACGTTACAAGGAAACTCAGAACCTGCTGGATGCGATAGCCCGCTTCAACGGCCTTGAGTGCAGGTTGAAGGCAGAGGAGCTCCTGCGGCCAGAGGAGCAAGAGAATGGCAGAGCTTTGCTGGAGCAGGAGTCAGAGCAGCAGCAAGTGCAGAAAGAACAGAAGCTGTCCATCCTGGATCTGTTTGGAAGCTGGAGGATGGCGAGTCGTACTTGCACGGTGTGGGCCATCTGGTTCATTGGCAGCTTGGGCTACTATGTTTTCTCTTTGGGTTCCGTCAACCTTGGAGGAAACCAATACGTTAACCTCTTTCTTGCTGGTAAGAAGAAAATAGTCACACTCTGGACTGATCATAATCTATCACTTAAGCTCATAACAACAAGAGGACACGATATTTGGAAGCAAAATAAAAACAAATATTTCCCCTTTGCTATAACCAAAGATTTTGGAAGTTTTTTCTCTGTGTTATTTGTTGCAGTAAACCACAACAACCGCTCTGTGTTTGCCAACAACTTTCAGGTTTATTTTAGCAATAAAAAAATGTATTGTACTGTATTCATTTTTTATCAAACAAACCGAAGCCTTTCCATGGTAAACTTAAAAGGTACTTTTAAGGTACTGAAAACAGAAAACAAAAAAAATACTTATTTAAAGAAAAAATAAATACACATTTGTTAAAGCGTACAATTGTGTTGATTGTATGAATTTGAATTGTTGAATGAGCCTTTTATATTTATCATCAGGAGCCCGGCCACCATTTTGGACCACAATGTTTTAATAGCCTACAATGGATAGATGAATTTTGATAATAACTGAAGGCTTCATAGGTTCTCCAACAATTGGATGGGAAAGGTGAGGTGAGGGTCATTCAGCTACAACATGCTAGTAAATATCGTCATGCTTCATTCACCACCCAGTAAAACCCCACTTATTTACTCCGGTAACAAACACTAGAGCACATTTAGGAAGTTGAGTTATGTTGGTTATTTACGTCCCTGAGATTGAATATCGCTGCATCAGTGTGTCTGTGATTGGTTGGTTTCAGGTGCTGTGGAGCTTCCCTCATATCTGGTTGGCTGTTTTGCAATGGACCGGATTGGACGGAAGAAGACCTGTGCTCCGTCTCTGCTCTTGGCCGGAGTTGCTTGTATTCTCATCATCGTGGTGCCCGCTGTACGTACGCAGAGCGTGTGTGGTTTTTTGTGCGCGTGAAAGAAACACAGTGAAAGTGTCAATAGAGTCAGCTACAATATTTTATGCATGTCCATTTTTGTTGTACCATTTAAGATCGGTTCTATTCTATAAAAAGCGAATAAGAATTTGCCACAAAATTTAGATGACTTAACCTTTTGCACAGACCAAATCAATGTGTCCCATCACTTTAATGTTTATCTGCATCAGAGGTGCTACTTGTGAACAGAAATAGGTTGAGTTTTATATGTTGAAAACATTTTCTGTAGAGGCACAGCCTGCGTCCACTGCGTCCTGACACCTCCCGGGTAATTTGACCACTGTTACTGCGCTGATATATGATACATAGAGAGGGCATCTGGCTCTCTCTCTCCCTCTCTCTCGCTTTCTGTGTGTCTTTTGACCTGTGAGATAAATCACAGGAGTTCAGAGTCCAAGTAAATATGACGATTGACTTTCGGAGCGCGTCGGTAAATATCTGTGACATGGAAAACAGTGGAAAGCATCAAGCGTCTTCTCCACCGACGTAAACCCCTCTGCACAATTTAAAAACACTTGCACATTCCAGAGTGCGTGTCACTTCCTTTGGTAAACTACGTAGACAAATACGTCTTACCCCTGTAAACATGCCACTGTCTCTAATGTTACTATGAAGCTTACTTTAAAGACTGGAAATGAAACACATCATCCTTCACGTCTATTTACGCGTGATCTCTCGTTTAGGTTTGAACAACTTTGGTACAAACATCTAATTGTAATATTTCTGGCGTATACTGAGAATGACGATATACAGTACATTTGTATTTATACTGTGTTATAGATGATACCATTAAAATATATATATTAACTACTATTCTCTGAGAACTTTTAAGATATGATTTTCTTATCTGTTGTATTTTAAATTGGCACAGAACATGGATAACAATATGATTTAAATGAATAAAGTATTAACTCAAGCTCAATTATCTTCCCTCCACAGGACATCTACATACTGGCCATCATTCTTAGCATGACGGGAAAGTTTGCCATCGCCATTGCCTTTGGTCTCATCTATTTGTACACCTGTGAGCTTTATCCGACAATTATCAGGTGAGAACAAACAGCCTTCTGGAATGTGAAACATCTGGACACATGATTGGGTCGTTTTCCAGTCGGAAGGTCAGGCTTCAATCGCCGATTGCGGCAGTCTACACCCCAGTGTGTTGCTTGGCTAAATATTCAACTCTAAAAATGGCCGTGGCAGCTGTGCCGGCAACAGATGAACGGGTGTGATAGGAAATGATATGTGTGGTAGAAAAAAGGAGCTTTATCAGTGTGTGTGTTTGAATGGGATTGAAGGGTAGAAGTGTAGCACGTTGAGTGGTAGTCAAGACTGGAAAAGTGACATATAAATACAGACCTGTTGGTTGAAGTTTTAATATCATCCCACGTCAGACGAGAGTGTAATTTCATTTTTTTTCCACTGCTGTTATGTTGACACTCATTTTCTTGTTATTTAAAACCATAAATAATGGAACAAACGTGTTAGTGATATTACTTCCTGCATCTTGCGACCATGAGGCCGTACAGGTTTTTCTTTATTTTGATGGTTTTGTCTGTACCCTAACAATACTGTCCTCTCCAGTATTGCTGAACTTTACGCATGATCACCCTCCAGGTCTTTGGCAGTGGGAAGTGGCAGTATGATGTGCCGCGTTGGCAGTGTGGTCGCCCCCTTCTGTGTGTACCTGTCAGATGTGTGGATCCACCTACCTCAGGTACATGTGACCTCTTTTTCTTTTTTTAAAAAATTGAAATGTCCTGTTTTCACCTTGGCTGTTCGGTTGTGTCTACAAGGGTTGAATAATTACATCTGCCTTATTGACGCCTCTTAAGCTCATCGTGGGAATCCTGGCATTTATAATTGGAGTGCTGACTCTGTTCTTGCCTGAGACCCTGGGCATACCTTTGACAACTACCTTGGAGGAGGCTGAAGCTCTGGGACGTCAAAATAAGAAGGACGGTCTGGAAATGAAACCGCAGGAATCCAAAGCCTGAGCTGTGCACTGACGGACAGAGAGAGACGAAGAGGCACTTCCTCAGAAAACACCTTTGATTTACTGGATTGTTGGGAGACAAATGGAAAAAAAAAAGAGGGAGCTTTCATCAGAATACAAATATCAGTAATGCAAACACAGTGCACAATAACATTCTGTATAAGGTATATAACTTATGTGGAAACATGAAGGATTTATAATGGTCGTTTCAGTTCATGACGTCAGTCTTATTTTTCTAGTTTAGCTCACGTTGTCTATTAATTATGATAAAAGTGATTGCAACATTGCCATGGCAACAGCCACAAAGGTCAAAAATGAACAGTTGGATGTTCAGACAGGTTGAAAACTAACCCGACGCAGTATTAGAGCCAAACTTTTTTTTTAAATCTTTAGAGAATAAAGTTGTAATATTATGAGAATAAAGTCATAGTTATTATTCAAGCACAATCTCAGATAATCAGCTGCAATCTGCGTCAAGATGAGGAACGTGAAGCATGTTATGACTGAATTTCATTACATCTTTATTCTCGTAAATTTTTTTCTGTTTTTAATCGTAATATTATGACTTTTTTTAATATTACAACTTTATTCTCATAACATTATGACTTTATTCTCGAAAGATTCAATTACTCGTCATAATTGCAGGTTTGGATGGTTATGTTTAATTTGTGTTTTGTTTATAACCTGTCAAATAATCTGACTGTTTCAATTATTTTCCTAGAAAATAAAGTAGAAAAATAAGACTTGTAATAATAATTTCTGCTCCATCACTTACAGTGATAGAGCTTGGTTGTAGCTTGTTTGTTTCACACTTAAAACATCCTGTATATAACATTATTATAAAAAGAAAATAATTGCATGTATTATTCTTTTATCAAATACGTGTTTTATTGTTTGTTTGAACGTTTATCTCAGGGCATCCACTTGGATATCACTGTGAAAGTATAATTAAGAAGAACATTTTAGCTTACATTTTTGTTTTGATATTATTCTCAATTCCATCTTTTAAGATGCCATTGCTGAACTTTTAACGTCATTATCCATATTAATGTATGTAAGTTAGTGTTCTATATGAAATTGAGATGCTGGGCATATTGAAGGAAAGGTGTCTTAAGTTGTTTTACCATATGTTAAAAACTCTCCAATATGTTTGGACCAAAGACAGGTTTGAACCAAAACAGTATGGAGTTGTATCCACCTGCTTAGTGATAGTGAAGAACATAACATGCATGTTTTCATTTAAGGAGAACAAAATTCACAAGAGTTTATTATTTTCCATCAAAGCTTCAGGTTCTGTGCCCAGTTGTGAACAGTTTTACAATCAACTCTTTATTTTTTGTGTGTGAATTTGTTAATGTTTTTTTTTTGTATTTCATCATGGAAAAATAAATGAAACACTGAGCTTGTGGCTCCTTCAAACTATGGTCTCTTTTTGCAGAGCAGGTCTGGGAACAGACCACGATACAACAAGTTTCCTATTTGCAGAAGGAGAGGATATCTGACTGCCGCGATACCAGCCACCACTGTACCACCCACCACATGAACAAACTTTCTGTGTTAATGCTCTGTCGATGCATGAACGGAAAAAAAAGGAAAAAATTGGTCGTATGAACTGTGCCAAATAAGGTGAATTTTTGATTGGAAATCCCAAATAAGTGAGCATAAAGCAGTCCTTATTAGTCACCCCAGGGAGTGGGATTGAAGTATTGTTTTTGGTGACTGTGTGTGTGTCTGTTCTTCCGCACTTCCTACACTTCCTGTATGCTGTCCAAAATCACTCAAAAAGTCATTGTATAGTACGTCGTCCAAAATGTGACAAAAAAGTCATAGTATAGTATGTCATCCAAGATCACTCAAAAAAGTCATAGTATAGTATGTCGTCTGAAATCAGCAAAAAAAAGTCATACTATGACTTTTTTTGGTGATATAGTATGTCGTCCAAATTTTGACAAAAAATTCCGAGGTTAGTATGTCGTCCAAAATGTGACAAAAAAGTCATAGTTTATTCTGTGTGTCACTTGACAATATGAGCAGCAGAAAGAATTTTGACCATGACATGAAAAACAGAACCTTCCGATCTGGAGCCAGATGCTCTACTGTTGAGCCACAGTCTATTACACATATAGGCTGACAGAGGCTATCTATGATTGCCTTGTTGTTATTATATTGCAGGGACAAGACTATGAGATTCGAACCTACCACCCCACTAAGTGGATAAGCACCTCTCTGAGTGGGATGCAGTTGGATGCAGCCAATAACACCGGCTTCCGCAGGCTCTTCAACTACATTCAGGGAAACAACCAGAACAGTGAGTTTGAGCATTTTAATCACCTGGGTCTGAGGTCCGAAGTTATGTGTTGAAAGCTGTAAACTTGACTCACAAAGCGAGTTATAGAGATGTTGTTTTGCAGGAAGTTATGAATAATCTCAGTTGAACAAAATGGCACCAATGAATAAATACAAGAGAAAGTGCACTTTAGTTCTTGCTCAGCAGTTTGTGTCGGCACCACTGGCTTTTGTCTGACTCGACACTTTACACCAGCTTTATTTATGAGAATGTATATTGTTTGTGTTGTCGTCTGCTGTGTAAGGAGTATGTGCTCTATAATCACGTTTAATCTGCTACACAGTCTGGTTGTAGTGTAGACCCACCACCTGGTCCGTCTTTTCGTCTTCTGCCACCGGAAAACTGAGATGTTGTTATTTTTGTGATCAGTTAATCTGTTAGACTTCAAAAAATCACTCAAAGTGATTATTATAACAGTTGTCAGTTAATTGACTGGTTAATTGCTAATTAATAATTGCAGCAGCTTTTTATTTTTTGCTTTTTCATCCCCCCTTTGTATGTTTGTAATTTTAGAGGTCAAAGTGGAGATGACGGCACCTGTGACGTGCTGCGTCGAGCCTGGAGCAGGACCTGCATGTGAATCTAAGTTCACTGTGTCCTTCTACATCCCAGAGGAGCATCAGGAAAATCCACCAGAGCCCAGCAGTCCAGAGTTGTTTGTGGAGCACAGGAAAGAGTTCACCGCTTACGTCAGGTAGCATTTCACTCTCAATAGGAAAAAGGTCCCTCTGCTAATTCTACCTGATGTGTAAAAAAGTTTGATTCCTTTCTATAGATTTTTTATTACTAAATGTTGGTGAAAATGGACAACACTCGGCACACAATTCAGAACTGGCAACATGTTTTATAAAATAAGGTGGTGTAAATGCTGGCAGGGCTTTAATGAAATTCTCCAAACTCGAGTCTCCAAGTATATTGCAAAAAAAGAATGTATGAAGGGAATTCATAAAAATTGCTGCTTTTTTGTTGTTCTTCCAGGACATACAGCGGTTTCTCCAACGAGAATATGAAGCGTGAAGAGCTCCTGAAACTTCTGGAGAGCCTGCAGAGGGACGGCGTGCCGTATGTTGACAAGCCGTACTATGTAGCTGGGTACGACAGTCCCTTCAAATTGACCAACCGCAGGAACGAGGTTTGGGTTCTGAAGGAAGCGCAGAACTAGATGGTTGCACATTTGCAGCTTAACAATCAGGGATAAAGATGTTTTTCACGCTGATGTCACAGCACTTCAATTCACACAGCTCGACCAATTAATTATGATGAAATAAGCTGAAAGTGAAATTAAACAAAAAAAACACAGTGGGCTAATATTTCCAGCAGAGGGCGCCAAGTAGTGAGAAGATTTCCCTCTGCAGGTGTTTGACAAAAATACATTATTTTCAGCTGTCTGTTAAATCTAAATACTTTTTACCCTTAAATCTTATTGTAACACAGTACTTAAGATATGTACACTAAAAGCATATAATGGAAGCACTTTTTCTGTCCACACAGAGACAGAGGCATCCTTTACTCTCAGAGATGAGAGTAAATGATGCTTTAACAGTCTGTTAGACAAAAGTTAAGTTCACAGCATAGCGAGGAAACTTTGCTAAAATACTTGACCCAATGTGAAGTCACAGACTTTTGCCTCTCTTCATAAGCAGGGACTGCTCTCTAACAACCAGAGAACTATTCTATTTGAGTCATTAATGTACATATGGCAGCGTGTGAGTATTTCTAGCAAGTAAACAAGGGGGAAAAAAAACTGTGAAGCTGGTGTTGTAGGAGGAGGAGGCTCTCTGACAATATGTTGTCTGATCCCACTCATCACCTGCCGTCACCAGCCACATCAATGACTCATCTATCATCTCTACACACAACAAACAGAGTCCCGATTAATTGAGGTGTGAGCACTTGGTCGCCTTGTGGGTGTAACATATCGACAGTTACTGCAAGCTAACATACATATATTAAGCCTTTTTAAGCATGAGTATATAAGATTTTATACATTAAATCATGTTACTGTTTACATTTTTAGTTTCTGATGTTCAATGAATGATGTCACTAATCTTAAAAGGGAACGGCGAGAAAACTGCACTAATATGAGTTATTGGAAATATTACACATTTTTCTTAATGTACAATTTAGCATAATCAATAATAAATATAACACCTCATCAAACGATTGATTACTCTGATTATTTACGACCCTCGTATCTCCAGTGGAATCATGTATTTGTCATTCATGTTTTTTTTCTCAAAGAGATGTTAATCTGATTTGTAGTGGATGCAGTTTTCTCATCTGTCCTCCACACTTCGATCGTTGTGACCTTTTATCAGTGAATGAAACCCTTGCCACAATTCACTTCACCCTCTATTCTCCCTCACCTCCTCATGGTCGTCTGGTGCTTGCGTGCTGAGTCATCCATTTTATTTGTGGCAGTTTTCTTCCCAATATCATGTTCAGGAACTAAGCAGACGTGACCGTATTTTAATCCTCCGCATGTGTGCGCGCGCGCACACACACACTTGTCCACTCTGGCTGTACTCGGTGAGGTGAAGCGTTGCTGCAGAGAGGAAATGAGTCTAATGAGGCTTTGTTTTATTCCCAACATCAGTCGTGAATGTTAATGTTATTTTATTTACCCCCTCCAGCCGAGTGGAAACCTGGAGCTGACAAAAAAGATTAACTCTGGAAAATTAAAGTGCAGTGATACATTGTGATGCAGTTTTTTTTTTATAGGCCATGATGTAATTAGCAAGTATTTTTGACTAACTGAAGGCTCCAGTTTCTTCCCACATCTCATAACAGCAAATGAGGCTAAATTGAGCCTCATTTGCTGCCAAAACCCTCTGTGTGATTTTGTCCTCTGCATTTTCTTTTTTTTCCAAATGATATTGTTGGCAGTTACTTTGCAAAGCAGACTGTAGTGTTTATTTATTTCTTCCAGAGTGCACACTTGGCTACTTTACTCGATTCAGTTATTTAAGAGAAGAAGTTTAAATTTACAGGCACAATTTTCTAGAGTTGTGTGTTGTCTTTTAATGTAATTTTATCAGGAGAATCATATAATGCCTTGTTGCATTTCCAAATCTTAGAGCATCTTAGTGAGGTAAAAGACCATGAATGTGTATGACAAATTAAGGAATTTAAGTTGCATATTCCACAGGGTTAGCTGTGTGTGTGGGTCGTCCCTTAATTTGTCTTTGTGAGGACATTGTAGATGAGGTGTAGAATATCAGAGGAAATGGGAGAAAGCACTAGGTGTCAGTAGTTTGATTACGGTTAAGAGGAGTTAGTATTGATTTTTATCTGACTGCCAGCTGGACGCCGTGTTCACGGAGCAGCTGACTCGGCTCTATCACAAGTGCAGGGACTTCATTTAAAATGCTAAACGGTTGTCACTGTGGTGTTTGCTGCAGGAAGCTGCAGAAACTGTTGGTAGATGGACGTTAACAGTCACAGCAGCATGTAACAATGAGTCTTATAGTCACAAGTGTTTAACTGTGCAATGGTGGAAAGGTCTATTACCGACTGAGCCTGTGATTCAGTGTATGTCCAGAAGGAGACATGACTGATGACCTTTCAGGGCGCAGCACTAAATGATGGCCTCCGGAGTTTCGCAGATGACAGACGAGTTTGGGTGCCGTGGCGATAACCGACGAGGAGGTGATTCAGGGTGTTGGTCTGGCAGCTGGCCATTAATCATCCCGCGGAAGAGAAATGACATGCAGACAAGATCTTTAAATATCACCTCTTTTTTTTTAATTACACAGACGTACATATGAGCATTAGCAGCCTTCCCTCTGCTCCTCTCACACTTCACGGCCTTCTCCTCTTCGTCTTCTTTTGCAATAGAGACGTTTCCTGTCGGGAGACGAGACGGGGCCCCGAGTGCTCAATCATGGCCTGGCAGGAGCTGGAGGGGAGACGCACTTTGGTCACAGGTGATTAACCACAGGGTGTTATGGCTGTTAGGAAGTCTCACGCCTGTCACCTCAGTTTATGTCTCTGAGGAGAACACATTTACTCAGCTGTGAACACCACTGTTGTATTTGCATGACTCAAATTTAAGGGCACCAGAGGGCTTGAACATATATATTGACATTGTTGGAAAACCATAAAAAATAGAGAAATAACGCAGTAAATGTGGCCCTTGTCTCAGCTAACTTGTCCTCTGTCCCTCCATCATCCTGCTTGTTAACAATATTACATAAATAATCTATGTTAAGGAAAAAAACACAGGGCTACAAGTCCTAAGTGAAATGTTATGTAAAAATCTACTTACACAAGTATACAAAACTGTAAAGGGATAGACTTAGAAGAAAGCTCATCGGTATTATGGAAATCATTTAAGCTCTCTGTAAACTTACCGGCAGGAGCCATGAGTACGTAGTAGATTGTGTTCACGTCTAGATTAACTTTGCATCATTTCAATGACCAAAGAGATGAAAAAGTAAACTGTTCACCTAATATAATCGTCACCTGTGGATTTAAATTTACAGATTGATTCTTAAGTCCCAAACACAAGGCTTGACATCACTTTGTTTATTAAAACAATCTTTAAAACATACTTTTATGTCACAAGGAAAAGACCTATGCACAGTGCAAAATCTACATACTAAAAGTTAATTGATAGAGGTTTTATGGGTCTTTTTCTTTTTTATATATATATATATAGAATACATCTGCTGTTTTGGTTGAACCTTTGTTTTACCCCATACTACCTTCTGCGGACCTCTGACTATTCACCCCAGCTCTGCAAACTAAAGAATTGAACAGTAAGAATGTAAAGCAAAAAAAACCTGGTGATCACTGTAATTGAAGTTGTGCCACACGTGGAGCTGCTTGTTGTACCACGTCCTCCAGTTCTTTCCACAATATCGTGGGCTGCTTGATGCTGACATGCTTTCTGACACTTTTCATAAACAAAAAGGGCAGAAATGTTATGAGCGAGCCTCCAGCACTCCTTTACATTCCACTCTTTCCAACCGCCTCCCTACGTAGCACCACAGCAGCAAAGTGACGCAAATGACTTGTGACTTCAATTCACCTTAGTTTTGCCATCTGAGCCTCGTCCTTTTTAAAGAAAACTTGTGATGTCCTGCATGTTAAGGACAGGGTAAAGTAAAACACAACAACGGCTGAACAAATAGAAAACAAACTAAGAAGGAACACTCTTTGAACACAAAGCGCGAGTCACCAGTAGAAGGACAGAATGAGAATCATGGGAGGATTGAAAAAGCTGCAGCACAACCAGTTCTCCATTTTAGACCAAGTCCAGCCCAGTTCATGATGGGGTGACCGCTGATCTCACTACAGGACCCGACATGTCCACTCCTTAAGAGGCAGCGGAGAGGTGTGGGGCTCAGAAAGTCTAGAGCGCTTGTCTCCTGCCCCCTACCTGGTTATGACAAATGAGTTTGTCTCTCTAAACCGATGGAGCTGCCCTTGCTCTTTAGCTTCTGCTCTCTTCTGATAAAGTGCCATTTGACCCTCGGTACACAGGGAGAGTCTCTGTGGTGTCTCCATACTCGCTCTCGGCCAACTCCCCCTCACGCTCACAGATGACAGTCATTGGGCTGCTGAGGATTCGGCTGCGCGCGTTGTACTTGCTGCTCGCAGCAGAGGGCGGTAAGCGAGAGCGCCCGTACCTAAAGCCGCTCATTGAAAAGGATGGTGACGTCGGCGAGGACAGAACCTCGTAGCGGCTCCACTCATCTGTTGCTCGTTTACTGCGGCCGGGCGACACACAGGGGCTGTGAGGCGCTGTCGGAGAGGAGGGCGAAGAAGCGGGGGGGTCAAGTGCTGACTCGGACCGTGTTCTCTGGAAGCGAGGGTCGGTGGAGCGAAGCATCTCGGCAGCAGACATCCTGAAGCTGGTCTCCGAGCGGCTGCCCTTCTTGAGGAGCAGGGCCTTGAAGTTGTCGCTGCTGGTGGAGGACTTGCGAAGGTTGCGCTGTATAGAGCCCGCCTGCCTGGACAGAGGAGACACCGGGCCTGGGGACGTGTTTGTGGGTGTGGCAGGCGGAGACTGTTGTTGGCTCCCCGCTCGGGACTTGTCCTCCTCTGACTCTTTGCGACCCAGGACCTTCCGCTTTGACCTGGGAAAAGATGCAAGAACATTAGTGACGTCATGACGACCAAACAAATATGCAGAGTGGATGAGTGACAGCAGGGTTATAATTAATGAGTGAGAAAAATGTTGATTTGACAAAGAAAAAAGTAGAAGATCTGTCAAGAAAAAAAACAAAGGAAGCAGCTTTGTCAGGAAGTAAGCACGTCAAATTCAGTTATTCAAACTAAAATTCGGCTGCAGCATGAGAGCAGAAACCTGGTCCAAACTATGTTGTTGCAACTATTAAAAAAAATCCCTGCACCTCATATCTTTGTCCCAAATGTTCACATGCCAGCTTTACCCCCACAGCAACTTAAAAAAATATAGAATTTCCATTATGGAGCACTGAAAAACCAAAGAGACCGAGACTTTTGTATTAAAGAAATCCAATGATTTCTTTTACAGGAGAAGCTGCAGCAATTGCAACTCTGCAGGAAAGCACGGAGTCGCAATGACATTAATCAAACACTCAAACTGGGAGAATGGCCCAAAGCTGCTTAAATCAGGCACAAGTCCGTCTCCTCTCATCGTGGGGGGGGGAGTCAGAGTTGACTGCACCACTCCCGTTTATACTGTCAATAACTCCTGCACTGAAACATGGCAACAAAGCTGCAACTGGCAGAATACAGAGGGATTAGAGGTAGCAGCAGGGAAACAGCTTTATTAATCTCTGGTACAGGGGGGGTTACTCTGTGGGATTACTGCAGGTAATCTAAAGGTAGCATGGCAGAGACAAGGCTTGCTGATTAAAAGGGAAGGGGCTACTTGCCACTTCGCACCTCTCTAGAAAGGATGCACCCACCCACTGCATTCCTCCTCTGTACAGTGGTGGAGAGAGGGAGACAGAGACGATTAAAGGCATGAAAATTACAGATTGTACGATAAGGGGGAGAGAGATTTGATGCTGCAGGTAAAAAAAAGGTGAGAAGGACACTGTGAGGCAAAATCCCTAATCCTCTGATAAGATAAATCGAAAAATAAGTTCCTCCACAGAGGAGAAAATATACTTGTGAAGGTCAAACAAGCGAGGAGGGCTGAGGGAGATCTGGTCTGTGTGAGAATCCGCCGTTCCACTCAGACTGCAAAATGCGTCTGTGCCCTAAATTCAACCTCCATCTACTATCGTCCCCTGTGTGCATTACATAAGATTTTTTTTCCCCTTACACTCACTCCCACGTACAAACATCCTCACACACCTGAATTGAGTCACCCAAGGCGACTACATATCAAACTCAGGCCGGTGATGAAAGAAAAACCAAAAAAAAAAAAGAGGCTAAAACCGTCACAAACGCACTCATCACCTTTTCACAGGTAAGCAGTGCTGCAGGATTAAACACAGCTTCATCCAGCTCTCCGCTGTATTATATTTGCTTTGTGTCTCCCTCCAGACAAGTTGTATTTTCTGCTGCTGTGGTGAAGACATTACATTCAAGGTTCTCATCGCTCTGTTTCTGTTTTTCCCAGAGAGAGAGAGAGAGGTGACAGCATGTGGAAGTTAAATGACCGTGTAAATTAAAAAGTATTGAGCAGCTGAGGAAGAGACGAATTAGGGAGAAAGGGAGCAATTAGACATCTGTTCGTACCAGAGGCTGTAGAGAATACAGACGCAGTCTTTCAGACTGAAAAGTGAAGTAAGGGCGGGAGTAGTTGTTGGCCACTAGGTGGTGCCCTAAGTTAATGGTGTCAATCACTAGTTTCAGGTCGTCTTCAAAGGCACATAATGTCAATTTTGATTCCATTTAGAGGACAGAGGATGATGATGATGCACGGCACACTTGAGTGATTGACACCGGAGTCAATAGTGTGTACAGATTTTAAGTCTTGACGTCCAATGTTCTTCTATTTAAAAACATTAAATATAAAACAATGTATCTAAATTTCTTAAATGAATGAATACATTTAACAACCTATGTGGGATAAGGGAAGAGCATATTCTCGCCAAACTCACAGTAATGTTTACACACGTTACCTTACACAATCCTTACATGTCACCGCTGCACACATGACATTGGCACTATAAATACACAGGCGATCTGTTCGCTGCAGAAATAAAAAATGAAACGCGATGCACAAACGGACACTGGCTGCCTCTGCTGCTGCTGCACGTGACTATGAAACACAAACTGATGGACGGCATGCGAAATTTATGTGCGTGCTCCCTTTGAAGCTCAGATTCATATATGCAATATATGTCAGGGGGAAAAACGAGAAGAAAAATGCATGTGTCAATCTCTCCAGTGGCCTCTAACCTAGATTAGGACCAGAGGGCTTTGAGTAGGTAAATAATAGATGAAGCAACAGTTTTTTTTTCTCCTGCAGAGAACGAGCATCTCACTTTTGTCACTTCCGACGATAAACATGTGACAGCCGACTCATATTGCTTCCACAGTTGTTGACCTTTCTGTGGCCAGAAAAACTCATCTACACTGGGTCAATAAACCCCAGAGAACAGCCATTTGACAGATGTGTGTGTGCTTGCAGATCAGCGCTGGGTTAAGTTATGACGGAGAGGTGGAGGGCAGGAAGAGGAGGAAGAAGAGAGGATGATGACAGCGAAGGAGGGGGGAGGATGGGGCAGAGATGGACCTGGAGTTCAGGGTCACACATAGGGGGTTTATGGCGAAGAGGGGGAGATGGTAGACGTAGAAACACAAACAAACAGAGCTCAATGACAGAGTAGAGGAGGAGAAATACACTGGCTCCATGGGATAAATTATGTATCAGGTGTTGAAGTGGGAGTAAAAAAAAAAGAAGAAAGAAGTGACGAGAGGCATAAAAGAGAGCGGTTCATCGCGTTACCTGTGAATGACGGCAAAGAGGTCCTCCGTGGTTCTGGGTCGCGTGGAAGTCGGGGTCACCATGTTCTCCTTAGGAGTCCCGTTGGTCAACGGGGCCGGAGATGATTCAGCCGTGCTGGATTCAAACACCTCACCTGATGTGGAGAAACGCACAAGTTAACGCGCATACTTCAGGCTGTCCACGTCCCATCACACTAACATGGTAGGCTATAAAATCAGAAGTGCTACCAGGGAGGTGCAGGACTGTCTGCTTACATTCTCGCTCCGTCTCTAGATATCCTCTCCTTTCTTCTCCTCTAGTTCAGCCTCTTTTCTCCTGCTCCTCCTCACAACCTCCTTACTCACGTCTGCGCTTCAACTGCCAGAGCTGCTGCATGCAGTCTCTCTTTACACTCTCCCCCATCCTCCCCTTCATCCCTTTACCCGATCTGTTCCCCTCCCCTCTGATATGATGGAGCCCCTCCCCCGTCTCACTACAACAACGACAAGCATCTGCCCTGGGACTCTTGTCCCCCCCCCAACTCAAAGACAGAATGAGAGAGAGAGCAGAGGATGACACAGGATAAGAAAGTAAAAAAGGGAGAAAAAAAAATAGAGAGGCTATATTTGATATTTGAAAATGAGGATATATAGTGGAGGGGAGTTGATTTGACACTGGATGCTGAGGTGTGTGTGTGTATGTGTGAGAGTGCAGGAAACACAATGCGGGGAAAAGCCTCAAGAGATGTCTGCATACAAAGTATAAAAAGATTAGTAGAGGAGAATGAGTGAGGATAAATCCGAGGCTGCAGCTCTGCTGTCCCACTGATAAGCTGTCTCTCATGTGCCATTTTCACAGTTTTCAAATCTTTAGACACTTTACTGTTTCAAGTTTGGCTCCTTCACTTTTAGAGGCAGAATCAATTTCACAGCTGCCTGCAGAGCTGCCTACAGAGCAGCAGCATCGCTGCTAACGAGGTAGGCTGATGATGGTTTAACAAGTAACAATATTTATAACCGGCGTTACAGTGCTATTTTTACTATGTAGTGAAAAAACACATTTGACTCACCGGCATCGTCTTCCTTGGAGCTGATGGATCCAGTCGTGCTGCTCGCGCCATCTCCATCATCCTCCTCTTCGTGAGTCTCTCCGTTCACACACAGTCCATTTTCACGGGTTGTCTCCAGGCGAGCAGAAGTACAGTTGTGGAACTCTTCTTGGATCTCCGTGAATGATTCACTGCTCTCTGCTATCAGCTCTGAGAATTCTAAAATCTCCTCCTGATGCTCAATCCCATTCTCTTCCTCCTCTTCCCTTGTTTGTCTTTGCAGAACATCTACCGGGTCCTGGGTTTGGGACAGGCTGCTGCTTGTATCCTCATGCTGAGCTGGAACCTGTTCATTGATGAGTTGTGAGTTCAGAGGTGGGAGGAAAGAGAGTTTAGGTTTCTTGAGGACCGCTGGCGGCTTCTGTTTGACAGGTGAGCTCTGTGAGGGACTTGGCAGTGATTGTTGCCCTTTATCTTGTTCTTTTCCATTTGAGAGAAAGAAACTCAGATTTTCATCTTTCCCATTGAACACAGCACTCTCTTGTGTCCTATTTGTGATACTGCACTCAAATGACAATTCCTGTAAAAGCTGTGACTCAGGTGACGGTGGGAGATTGTATGAGTCATCTTCTGGTGAGCTGTTTAACGTGGGTAACACAAAAAGACGGTCCTGGGAGTGAGACTTCTCCTGGGTCTGGAACTGAAGGAGGTCCACTCCTGTTTCCCGAGCTGTGGTGTCATCTGATTTGCCATTAATCTCCTTCTCAGGGCGCTTTATTGAGCGGAGCTGAACACTCTGTAGTGCAAAGGGGGTAATCAGGGGCGCAGGTGTCTTTGTGGGACTGATGGAGACAGCTGGTTTGGGGGCATCCTTCACTTTCTTTAGAGATGGGGAGGAGGAAGGTACAACAAAATTGGGCAATGGAGGAGGTGGAGGGGGTCCACAAGAGGGCATAGGAGGAGGAGGAGGTGGAGGAGGACTGAAGCTCCCATTGAAGGACAAACTGGGGTGGATTAGTGTTTCAGGAGATGGAGGAGGGGAATTCGGGAGGTGGAGCAAACAGGGAGAGAACCTTGAGACATTCCCTGTGGAGTGGGTGGTAACGGGGAAGCTGGTGGAGGAGTAGGGGGGCCCGCGCTTAAACCTGGTGGAAGAGGGGGAGGGAAGGGTGGGGGTGGGCTGAGAGGGGTGTTGGGAGCCGAGGAGGAGAAGGGAAGGGGAGGAGGTGGTGGTGGAGGAGGACCGTAGCTCTTCAATGAGTCTGAGGTGTTGGAAGAGAGGGAGGTGGAAGAGGAGGACATGGATACAGAGGAGAGCAGAGACGATTTCCTCTCGGGCACTTTGGGCTTGGGTCGGCTGGAGGGAGACATGGACCTGACAAAGGAGGGCACTGGGGTCCCAGCTGTAGGGGTGTTAGACTGGCTGGAGTAGCCACTGGATGGAGAGGTCAGTCTGTGGACCCTGTCTGGAGAAGAGGTGGACATCTTGGGCTTTACTGCGACCACTGTCTCCTGGCCTGAAGCTCGAGAAGCTTGGCTGTTACTATGAATCTCACCTCCATTCTGTAGTTCTCCTGTGTGAGCCCCAGGTGCCATGTTGTCTGTGGCCGGAGGGGTCTGCACTCTTTGGTCTCCATGGTTACGAGGATCTTCCATGTAATAACCCCAGGAATCAGCGTAGTCAGAACGCAGGCTGCTGGTGTCACTGTGAGCAGGTGTCACGTGGCATAGTGAGTACACATTAGACGCAATGCCACAGTTCGGATTAGCTACCAGTGACGCTGCGGAGCTACCTGCACTGATGCTACTCTGACTGCGCGGCCGTAGAATCCAAGGGTCATCGTAGTCGCTGCTTGGGCTGTGAGAGGGTGATGACGGCGAGGCGCCTTTTCCGTTACCTCCCCTCAGCCCTATCTGTAGACTCTGCTGCAAACTGGCAATTAATGTCTCGTTAAGCATGGCGCCATTTGGTTCGTTAGCACCACTGACAGCACTAACCCCCCCGAGGGGCTTTTTCGCACCAGGCTTACGTCTAAGAGAGTCTGTACGGGCTGGGGGCAGTGGAGGTTTCTTGGACTTGCGAAGGGAGATGCTGCGAGAAAGTGAGTGATCACTGTACACACTTCCAGAATCATCTTGATTTGCCATCTCCCGGCACTCGTACATGCTGTGTCTGGTGGCTCGTCCAGCTGTGCCCCTGTGTCCACTGCTGTGGCTGCGTGAGCGCAGACCAGAGTCCAGGTGCATGGAGGTGAAGTATCCATCATTGTCCTGGGAATAGACAGAGCTGGAGTCAGTGGTGGTCCGGGAGGAGAGGTCCAGGCTGCTGTACATCTGGTTCATGGGAGTGGAGCAGCTGGAGGTCAGAGCGCGCTGTGGGACCACCACATTTTCAGGTGTGTCATAGATCCATTGCTCCTCCGGCAGACAGGAAGGAGGTGTGGGGGCCAGGGTGCTGTGGCTGTGGACACTGCCGTCCGAGTGTCCTGACTCGTTAGCAGGTTCTGTGATGAATAGACGGCCCCCCTGTGGTGTTTGAGTGGGGGTGGATGTGGCCAAAGCTGGACAAGTGGAACTGTGGCTGAAGGCTGATGGATTGGAGGTCAGAGAGTCATTGTTGGAAGTGGAAAGCAGACTTAGTGGTCGGGCTGTGGGATAACTTGAGGCTGGGGAGTGGGAGGGCTGACCGGAGGTGTTGAGGGTAATGACTTCAGTGGAGCTGGACAAGGTGGCATTGGGGATGTAAGAGGTGGAATAGGCAGCATGTGGGGAAACCACACAAGCTGGACCCCCACCCCACTCGCTGGACTGTGTTCCCCTCAATTCCTGAGACTTTGGCCGAGTGAGAGTGCCGGTCCTTGGGGCGTTTCTCATGTGCACCACTGTGTCATCGACCTGAAGCTTTCCAATCTGCCGTTGAGGCGTTGTCTGCTCCTCTGATTTGATTGGGGTGCTGCTGTAGATGGGATCGGCACTGAGTGACACCCTGGCACCCTGTCGAGGCAGACTGTGGAAACGAGAAGGGTCTCCGTTAAACGGACGCGGCAGCATCAAGATGCCAGAGCTGTCACTGCTGCAGATGGATATACTTCCTGTTGAGGAGGAAGTTGAAATCCCAGCCATCTGAGCAGCGATTCCCTGTCCTCTCTGTGCCCGAATTCTTCTCATGGATGGAGGTACAATCTTTATTTCTTCTGTCTGGCAGCTCGTGTCTCTAGTCACTGATCGCCGGAGTGCTGAGTTAACACTCCCAACTCGACCCAAAGTGGAGTACTGTCCCGGGATGAACATGGAATGCGGTCGGAGCTCTCCACCACGTCCTTTTGCTGCTGTCAAAGGAAAGAAAACAAGATAAATGTGTAACTGATTCACAGATTTCCTGTTCTTGCTCCTCTACATTGTCTTTTCTGCTATTACTTCCTCAGCCTCATTGCCTTCTGCCCTTCATGAGGTTTGTCAGATGAGCTGTGGTCACAGGGTAGCTAATTAATTTGATTTGCTGTAACCCTGTCTCGTTTGTAAATAACTTCTGGTCGTCTTCATTAAGGAGAAAGGGATATAAGGGGAGACAGTGACAAAGAGACACGTCTCCATTCTATAATTCTATCCTGCTATTTACTCTAATAGACAGGCAAACAATCTCCTGGGGTTCGGGGCAGACATCTGGTTAGGCAAGAATTCATTGGACACAAAAATACACGTACATGGTCACTCACAGTTGTACAAGACAGGACATAGAGAATACACAGATACGAAGACATACAGAGACGCACAGTGAACATACCAGCTAGTAAACAAAGAAATGGAAGAAAGGGCTTTAAAACGAGAAAGGACGTGAAGTGTGTCTCCCATCTGTGCTGGCTCTCCTGTTGACGCTCATATCCCGAAACATTCACTCCACTGCGTCCTTTCTCGTCTCTCCTCTCCCCTCTCCTCGTTCTCTCTCTGAACCACATACACTCTGTTCCTCTGTTGCTAAAAGCCGGAGTGACAGCTTGGCTGCTGCTGCTGCTGCGATAGATTATGCTGCAGGTCTACTTCGCAGGCAGTACTAGAGCAAAGAGAGGGAGGGATGAAGCAGCGGGGCAATTACCCCAGCCCAGTAATCATGACATTCAGACTCTGTCGTCAGCTTTGCGCTAACCAGACTTTAAAGTTCTTCTCTTATCGAGTGATCTTATCGCACAGAGAAATGACTTTCTCCATAAATACCACTGTCACCCTGAAGCACAGGGACTTGTTCATAAACATCAGTGTGTTGCGCAGTTAGCTCACTGTCAGCTTAGTCAGCTCGGTTTACCCTTGACACCAGGCTCAGCTATGTAACTATATGAGTATGGAACTTCCGTATTTGTTATTTACTCCTCATCTCTTCAGTGTGTTTGAGGTTAACATGCTCGGAAAATTACAACAGTAAGAGAAGAGGGTCAGGTGTCAACGATCAGGGCACATGCTAACATAATCAACACGGCCTACGGATTAAAGCAACGTCTTAGATACACAATTAACTCTCACAGTTCACATAAATGAGGTCACACAAAAGTGATCTCAAAAGATTATGGCACAATACCACAGACTGATTATAAAAATAAATATTGTCTTCCAGTTCAGAAAGTGAAGATCAGGAAATACGATGACAATTATATCGCAATTGTCCACCAGGGGGCAACTTTGCTCATTGCAGTTTGAGTGGGAGTCTATGGGAATATGAGCCTACTTCTCACAGGGTCTCAATCACAAGTTTCAGGTCTTCTTTTCATGGTGTCAGTTTAGTAAATTGTGTTCCCATTTAAAGGAAAATAGACAATAAAGCATGACACCTAATTGATGGTATGACAGCCATTAGGTGCCTTGTTTTGCAAACAGGAGACATTGTCCATTTTTCTACATGTATTCAGTCAATACCTAGCTCCAGGTGTGAATGAATGAAGAAAAGGGATTTTGAATACAGTTTAACGTGGAGTGGAAAGGAGAAGTATGAGAACACTGTGTGTGTGGCTGAAAAAAGTAAAGACTTCACAGCTGCAGGGCCTTGGTCCAACACTGTGGACTCTAACGAGTCACTCTCTCCACATTATGACAAACCCAGAACAATACTGCTGCAGAGAGCTCACTGTCCTCACTACATACACTTATGTTGATGAAACCATGACAGTGAGACTATAGAAAGCATGAAAGGAGGAGCGCTGGCAGAGGTCTATGGACAGTAGAAGGCGATGTACAGCCCCACAATGATCCATACCTAGCTCCAGGTTGAAGTTGTCAGGCAGCCCTGATATAGTCTTTCTGCGTTTGACCTTCTTGGGCCGGCGGGACACGGTGTCAGTGTTAATGAGGGAGCGCCGGACGCTCGCCTGTCGGTCAAATACTGCCCCTGTTAGCCGGGAGGGCGAGAGCAAGGCAGGCGGACACACAGGCAAACAGCAGTCGGTTAGTCAGAGGGAACATACTCAGCAACGTGCAGAGGGTTTTTGGAATAACATTATTGAGTTAAACATGCAATGGCAACACAGCGGGGATTCTGAAGGGGAAGTTCAGTGACATGTTTAAAAAACACAACTTTCTTTCTCTTCATTGTTAAATCTAGCTGATTTCTTTTGCCACAACACTGAACAATTGTAAATGGTATTTATTAGTTGTTCCACTGGAATATGTTAAGCAATTGTTCAGTGCTGTGGACTGCATAAATAAAATCAATTTCAACTTCATTTTATGAAGATGAAGTCAATCTCTAAGACAAACATCTAAAGAGCTAGATTCAGTAAGTAAGTGAGTTGAATGTTTTTCTTTGTTTTTTTTAACCACCAGCCAAAGTGCCTAAAACAGCCAGATTAATTGGAAAATGTCCATTATTTTAAAAACCAAGTTTAGTCACTGAATTGGCTGATGGTTCAAATTCCAACCCTGATTCTCTGAGTTATAAACATACACGTTAGATATGTGAGATGTACAATAAACATGCTATTATCATGCACAGGACAGATGAAGGATGAAGAGAATACACACGTGTGTGCACAGCACACACAAACACACACACTACAGTCTTTCACTGTTGTTAATATCCTGCTCACCCCTGGTTCAGTTTCCCTGAGGGGAGAGCAAAAGCACACTGTGTGGACCACTCTTCTTTTCTTAATTTTGGCTCAGTGGGAACAGCTAGCAGGCGAAACCGACCAAGGGCAGATATTGTCTTATCACGTGTTTGTGTTTCCCCTCAAACTGACAGAAAAGGCCCTGATCGCTCTTTCTCGCTTTCTTTTCCCTTTTTTTTAAACTCTCTGTCACAGTAATTCAAAGTTACTGCAGATGAAGCAAACATCTATATATCTATATATGGGATGGGCCTTTGTAGTTTCACACTTTCTCATTATACAAGAGTCTAATTGTGGATTTGAGTTACTATACACACACATGAACTGTGTGTATTATATATATGTACTTGTATACATATATGTATATATAAGTATGCATATGCATTTGTCATACGTCATATGACAACAAGTCAGTGAAAAGCCTGGACACTCGTGTACACGCACACGCACACACACACGCACGCACACACACAAAGGCATTTGAAGGTCAGTCTCAGAAGTTTGATGGAAGGGAAGAAAATATGCCGAGGTAAAATGGAGGAGGCAGACATGCAAGACTGTCACATAAAGTTTTATCCTCTGTGGATGAGTGGGTACAGTAATTGATTCGTCTATCCACTCAACCATAGAAGAGTTGATTAAAGGAACAATCTGACAATTTTGCTTGATGGGCTGACGCAGTCTTACTGAGAGTCTGAATGGATGATCAGTGTAATCAAAGAACAATGTGTAGATGAAAAAGCATATTTTTGTCATATGGGGAAACATCTTCTGTGTTCCCAGGTTAAATATGTCATAGATTTTAGGTTATGTTTTCATCTTTCTGTCTGTGAGCGGCACAACTTGATGAAGTTGTCTAAGGATGTTGGTTCTGGTCCAAGAAAGAAGTCATGAAATGTTGGTGGCCGTCTGGACACAGATCCAGAAACACGAGAATTTCAATCTGGTGAGGAAGGAGAGTGTACTGACACTATGGAAAACTGAGCTGCCTTTGTGGAGGTTTATGCTTTTTTAGCACATTATATATCTGTCTGTTACCAGCACAACTCACAAGGGACTCATTTTGATAACATTTTCCAGGTATGCTGGATAGGGCCCAAAAAAAAACCTCTCAAACATTAGTCTGACTTTCTAGGTTCAAGAAGCTGCACAAATAAACCTTTTGCGAGTTTGAAAAATTCCACTGCGATGACAAAATTGGTTGGCTGCTTTATCTCCTGCTCCAGTTTCAGTCCGGGGCTGGATTCCTTCACTGTCTCTCCTATTTTCTGATCAAGATCATCCAAAACTCAGTAAGACAAACGTGTCAAAATATGTCAGAATGTTCCCGGCAGACAAAACAAAACTAAAAGTGTGACTGATGGTTGAGAGGTTAATGTTACAGAAGAGACACCGAGGCCAGAGCTAACTCAATGTAGTTTGATATGTATATATTCTGAATCAATGTGGAAGTAAGAGAAGCAGGATGTGTGTGTTTTCCACTACCAACACCAACGAGGGCTGGTTGCTACTCACTAATGGTTAAGATATGGACAACATGGTTGAAAGGGAGCAGTAATTAGGAGATGTGCTGTACCTGTGACGTTAATGGCAACGATATCTGTGGGCACAGCCTGAGCCGCCTGCCTCATCTTCTCCTCCGGGGTGGGGAGGGGTGGGGCCTTGTTCCATATCACCTGTCCGTCAACCTCAGAGCCTTCGCTTCCTCCTTGTGGAGTCTGAAGCCTCAAGGAGAGCTGGGATTTGTCATCCTCCCCTGATGAAGCTGTGGACTGGATAAGAAAGAGGAAAGACGGGTTATGGAGACATTAAAAGCATGTAAGGAAGAAAATTAGAAGATGAAAGAGTTATTTAGACAAAAATGGGGGAGAGGGACGAGAGGAGAGGAGTCACAGTAAAAGAGATCCAAGAGAGCTTAAGTAAAATGTCAAAGGTGAATCAAATACTATAGAACTTAATTGACCGCAACTACGACCATGGCAATGAGATTGTTGATATACTGGCGCAAACAAACAAGACTGCTGTGACCTTTCAAAAATCATTGTGTCATAAACATGTTTTATGATCAATCAGACCCAAATAGAAACGCACACTTCAAAACACACGCAGACACAGATCAGAGTAAACCAACAGCTCCGCCTGAAACGGTGGGATAAAAGCAAACGAGCAACACGGGGGCGACCAAAACAAAAGAGCAAATCAGTTGTGCGTTAAACTGTGTTCGCACAGTAGAGTTTACAGCAGAGAACACATGGAACACATTTTCCTGCAGCGTCCAGGCTGATGATTAACAGCAAAGCAACCTCACATTAATACCTGTGAAAAGCAAGACCAAAAACTCCCTAAATGTGCTGGGATATTTTAGGAGCAAAGCAAATATCATCTGTGCTCACGTCTTCATCCAAAATGCATTTGTCTGCATCTGAACCACCTGAAGCTTTTCCACTAGCACATAATCTTCAGTGTTAGTTTTGGTTTAGTTTTCTGACATCTACCAAATATAACAACAGCAATCAGTCTCTGATTCCACAAGCAATTCTCCTGACAATCCAAACCATCAGACGGGCTGGAGGGGATGAGAGCATGCATGGATAGATGGGTAAATAATAAGTGGGAGGCAACAGAGAGGGGTGGGGGGGCGGGGGTTTTCTGTGGCTGTTGCATAAAACCCTCAGTTACACAGTGTGTGGTGACAAACATGGCTTGTTATTTTGTGAAATGTTCATATACCAGGAACCCTTTTCTTCTTTTGTAGCTGCTGTCAGTCAAAGTTAGGCTCTGTGGCCTCAGGACAACAGGAAGTGATGAGGGAGGCGAGGGGAAGGCGGACAGACCGAGGAAGAGGATTGGCTGGGTTTGATGAGAGGGAGTTTGTGTGTGTGTGTGTGTGTGCGTGAGCAGAAAGTACAAACACAGATAACAAGAGATGAGAGTCGACAGTTTAGAAAGACAACAGCATGTTACGGAGGTCAGGGGTCGCGGCAGGCGTGAAATAAGGGGCTGGTCATGAGATGCTCCGGGGGACAGAGGAGGCACTGTTAATAACAGTGAAGGAAACTGATTCTTTGACTCTTTCACTACCACAAATTTAATTTCTGAGTGTTTGTGTGCAAAAGATACAACTACTAACACTATTACTAAATCAACCATCGACTATTTTGAGGGTTTCTTAAAGAATTAAAACAAGTTCATCTGACTTTTCAGCTTTTTGGGTTGTCGACAAACCAGGTTTGAAAAACAATGATTGACATTTTCTACACCAAGCAATTACTTATTAATAATAATAATAATAATAATAATATAATAATAATAATAATAATAATAATAATAATAATAATAATAATAATCGATTATGAAAATAAAGATTTGTATATTATAATGGAAAAATCTGTGTGTATTTAGATCTGCCTTGAAAACATATGACAAGGCGAAGAAAGAAACTACATTTAAATAGATTGAGATGAACCATCTGTGGTCGTGAACTTTGTCACAAAAACTTGAATAAAAACCTTTATAAAATACACTGGACTACACCCATTTCTTTATACTAATATTTACAAATAATAGGGTAAAAATGGGAGATGAAAAGGCTAAAGAGAAGCACAGCAGAGAGAACAAATGACCACTTCCTACCACTAGAGGGCACACAGATATTGATAATATCACTGAAGGCGCGCTAAACGTCCTGATGTATCCACTTTAGACATTTGGCTGCAGTGCCACTGCCTGTACCTGGACAGCTGTGTGTTTATTTGTGTATAATAGTTTGTGTGCCCCTGTGCATATATGAATAAATACCTTCTTGTCATTTTCATCCTCCTCCTCGTCCTGCAGGCTGCTGGTGGACTGGTCCGGGTCAGAGAAGGTAGGACCCTGAGAGTAGTACTGCGAGCTCCTGAAACCATCTTTCCTCAGCTTGTCACAATCTGGAGACAGCAAGACATGGAAACATATTTATTTTGATGACTATAATCTTGAGCTCAAATTAGATTCTTCACAACATCAAAAAAGTGAATTAATCATGCACACTAATACGGTAAAAAATAAACACTTGCTATGTTAATCCCAAGGGGAAGCACGCTGCACATTCAGGCAAACTTGTGCATAAAATATTCAGAATAATTAAGCCAATAATGACACTGTACAAATGATGTGTGAAATATTTATAAGACACAGCTGTGTACTACTCTTCACAGTGTACCGTTGGCATTCTATGTGTGTCATGTCAGTGAAGTCCCTGGTGAATGCTGCCAAGTTCTGCTCCCACCTCCTCACGTCACCACCTGCCATGTTATGGTTGTGATGTGCGTCTCTCTCTCTCTCTCTCTGTGTGTGTGTGAGTTTATAAATGAGCGTACATGTGTGTGCGTTTGTGTGAAATGTGAGGAGGGGGTATCAGTTTCAGTCTGTCACACACAGATGGCAGAACTGTCCCCCTCTCCTCCACCACCCCTCCTTCTCTTAGAGGGTATTTAGCACATCCTGTCTCGTCTCCTCCCAGATATCTAATAATTTTTGGTTTAGCATATTACACTTTCAAAGCCTCGACTAAAACAGAGCAGCAGTCATTTTCTGTGTCTCGAATGTGTGCAAGATAAAGAGATTTAGTTAAAGTGTGAGGAGGAGCTTTACAGTGCTTGTATCAAGGTCCGTGCCAACAGTGGTATCAATATTTTGTGTTTCCTTATTGTCTTCTACCCTGGAATTTCTATTTTCATTTAGTGTGTGAAAAAAAAAAAACTTTTTTATTACACGCGCACATCCTTGTAAACCTGGCACGGCTAATTACAGCCCAGTCTCTATGGAGAGACACAGCGGTGCATGTTTAATACTGTCACTTAATGGCTCCTTATGGACCTGGCAAACACAGATACTGTAACCACAGGCTGATGTGGAAGAGAGACTTTTAGAAAGCATCATGATAATAAGGCCGTGATGACAGGAAGTGGCGATGTTGAGAGAAGTGGTGCTACATGATTCGGAGATGGTTGATTTAAGGGGGGAAAAAAAGAAAAACTGTGTTGAGCTGCTTGTTGCTAGGCAGAACTTAAAAGGAGGGGCACGTGTTGTAAGCAGAAAGAAAAAGGGATACTATATGCACTACTATGTACAAAAATAATATAATTATAAAAACAAGTTATATGAATCTATATTTACATAATTTAATGTGCATTCAACGGTGTCTATTGATGCTCCAAATAGGTGCCAAACATTTAAATACGTGGAATGTCAAATGAAAGACTAAACCTATGCAGAGGCTGTAGTAAAATACCAAAATATGACCATGTATAACATAATCCCAGTTATGCGCACACTATTACTCAGTGAACCTATGAACTTGCAGGTCTCTTCACTGTTGTACCAAACAGCACACCTTAGTTTAATGTCTAACTTATCTATGATTTCTTCATTTGTGTCATTTATTCCTGACAATAAATGACACATGAATGACGTCACTGATTAAACTAGCACACCTTCGTGGGGAATAATCTTATCGACTGTTGCATAAACTTCCCTGCTGTATTTCGTCCTGGTGACACGTTCTCTAACACGCTGCGAGAGTAAACCCATGTGAGAGTTTAACGGGGAACCAATAGCGGATGCGCGTTGCCATCTGACTGGTTATCGACTTTTCAAAGCAGACTTGTGTACCTTGCTGTGGTCACACTGGTGTCACATGGAAATGAGTGAGCGTGATAGCAGTGCAACATCTGAATTATAGAATATCTTGTAAAAACTTAAACAAATATGTCAATTATTATAACCATATAGGGGAACACTTACTTCTACAGGTACAATGTACAAATAACAATGGAAAATGTGTGTGGGACATACAGGACGAGTTTCAACTTCATAATAAGGCAATTATCAATTTTGATTCATGGGAAGGTATTACATTAATGGTAGCCTTAAGTAATTCTCATTACCACACTATTACCTTGATATGTTTTCGAAAATAACATGAATATAATTATTTACCTACTATTTACCATAAATACTGTAATAATGT
Source organism: Solea senegalensis (assembly GCF_019176455.1). Classification (NCBI taxonomy): domain Eukaryota; kingdom Metazoa; phylum Chordata; class Actinopteri; order Pleuronectiformes; family Soleidae; genus Solea; species Solea senegalensis. Next base: position 10,755,540 of record NC_058037.1, on the reverse strand, counting down.
TACTCCCACGAAGACAAATAATGTTCAGTAACTGGACTAAATGTATTTCCCCAGAGACTGGGCTGTAACTATGGGTGTGTCATCTCCACTCTCAGTTACCCTTCCAGGGGGTGGAGGAAGAATTTAAGTGCTAAAACACACATCTGAACTTTAACTGTCACAACAGGTGCTCCCATTGAACACCTGTTGGTTTTCAGTTAGGACCCCCCGGGGGCTGCGTGGTTGTGCCAGTGGCTGCATTAATCCCACCACTCAGGTGGTGTTTGTGTACCTAGAAACATCAATATTTCAGGAAGTTATAAGCAGTGATCACAAGCATGGGCGGGGTTGAACAAAGACAGACAAAGAAACCTACTGCGCGTACGCTGGTGTCTGAGTGTCTGATAAAGCAAGTGACTCAGGCTTTACACACCGAAAGCATCAGGTTACATTCGCCTCCTCCTCATTTATCTCCCTGTCTCCCTTTATCTCAGTGTTTTTTTTATCTGCTGACACACAAGGCCACCCCAGCCTATAAACAACAAGCCTTTTACTACAACACACCACTTGTGTTCACACACACACATCTTTATCTGAGACATGGTTGAAAAAGAAAACTTTTCCCCAGTGCCAGTATTTACTACTATTCCAGCTCTGGGAAAGTTGTTAGTAATATTAAAATGTTGTCACTCTGTTGTGACTTGAGCCCTTGCGTTTGTTTGACAACAAGGCAGGACCTCATAAGTGTCCAACTGTGCGAGACACACAGGAAGAAGATGACTTCACACTGTTGTGTTGTTTACTAAACACAAATTACAAGCTCGTATACACAGTGTACTTAGGTCTTCACCTTAATGCCAGGACTTAAGTGTTTGCCTTGACAAACAGAGGGTTCTTCAAGTGAAAAAAGGTGTCCCTCAAGGCTCTGTGCTGGGCCCATTATTTACATAAATAATCTTGGACAGAATATTCCAAAGTCAACTTTTCATTTTTTTTACATTGATGACACTGTCATATACTGAACATCTTTATGTTCCCGACGCCACATTCATTGGTATGTGTTTATTTACAAAGCCATTCCAGGTATCAATCCTTTCTATTTGTCCTATCTTTTACCAAGGAAACATGAAAGTCACAATCTCTTTACATTGATGGATGCAAACTGAACTGGGCAAGAAAGCATTTAGGTTTTCGGCACCTAATACATGGAACAAATTACAATCTGAACTTCAACTTCAAGCCCTTGTTTCAACACTCTGGTGAAAAGTTTGCAGTTTCCCTTGTCTGTGTGCAAGTGTTTTATGTAAGTGAGTGTTATGTCTGTTAATTTTGTCTGTTGTTTATTGTTTTTAATGAAATGATGCTGCTGCCTTCTTGGCCAGGTCTCCCTTGTAAAAGAGACCTTCGATTTCAATGGGACTAACCTGATTAAATACAAAAAAAACATGCCAACGCATATGGCATTTTGGCAGATACTTCCTCAGAGTCCTCACAGCATATTGACTGTCTTTTCATGGTGTGAAAACCATGATATAATCAACCAACAGTCGACATGTGGCAAACCAATTTTCAAGCATCAGACAGTGATGTTTTTGTTTCAATCCAACTGCTGTCAATATTCCTAATATCTCATTAACCTACGCCAATGTGCATGTCAGTCTGAATCTAGTTAGGGTCAGGTTAGTGGTCTAAAGAGATGGAGTCTTACCTCGCAGTGCAGTCTTGAGGTTAACTTTGGCCTGACGGTGGAGGTCTTCTACGCAGGGCGGCCTGCTGCCTGGCAGAAAGACATTCTCCTGCTGATGCCATGGTGCTGTGTAGTGAACCGTCCACTTGCTCTCCTCGTCAAGGTTGGACACAGCTGGAGAGACACAACAAGTTATGGTTAGTTTACACTTAGTTAGCTTTCACATATGATTAACTGTTGTGGGGCTCAAGGATACTTTCTTTTAATCATTCAACTTCTACAGCACATAACTGTAGTTGGAACTCAAAATTTCCGAGGGCATTCCTTGAGATTCCTCAGATTTCTAACTTGGACCAACCTCACGTACCCAATGTTCAGGATTCGAAGCGGACTGCCACCACACAAACACTGCTTTGCTTGTATTTATTCCACAGTACATAAGTCATATACATGGTTCTGTTTAATTTGCAAAATACACCAATTCCAACTTTGATGTGAACAGAAGGCAGCATTAAACCAGTAGAACTGGCAACAGAAAAGAGTTTTTTTGTTTACATTTGTAGAGGAAGAGGAAGGGGGAGTGCTTTGTGCCAAGGTGTTAGTCCCCACACCCGCAAGGTGACACTCATCTGAGACATTGCACAAGAACTAGGCCACACACCTCAGAGGCAAAGGGACAACTTGGAGGTAAACACTGACCAATGGGTAAAAGACTGTAAACACACTACTGAAAACTTACAAAGCCGAGTCCTATTCTTCAATCAAATGAAACCCATATGCATTGTGACGAACGCTGCTGACAAAAAAAACGGCTCTTCATCATTGTATAAGCTTACATATGCACTGTATTAAATAACCCAGATCTTTACACCTTTCAAGCTCATGCTATATTCAATATAGAAACACAACAAAAAAACAACGTGTTATGTTAAAACAATGCCTACAAAACAGACAATCCATTTACCTAATTAGCATGTCTGTAATTCAGGTTTGATTGATGATAAATTGGGATGCATATTCTCATATGCTTAATAACAAATTCTATGATTATACTCATTACAATAATACCAGTGATGAAACGCACAACAAGCTGAAATCTTACCAAGTGAGCGTATCCAATCTAACGTTGGTGATCGTGGATGGAGTACTACTTCCATTTAAAAAGCCAAATGTTAGTCAGGACCTCTATCATCTGTGTCCTTGTCCTGGCCAAACACAACATGTCCATCTGACTGGGACAGAGGCAGAAGTCTGGTGGGACCAGGAGGAAGGGGACGGGTCATGCATAAGGGGCTGGGGGGAGAATGTAGACTGTTTTTGTTGGAGGGGTTTTTCACAGGTGCTAATGAGCCACAGTAGCATACATGACGAGTGTGTGTCTGGGGGGGAGGATAGAGAACCAAATAAGGTAGAGGTGTAGGTATAGGGTGGGTGGGGGGTATATGAGTGTGAGACAGTAACTAACTGTTCTGATATACAGATAACTCCTGACTGGCTACACACTCTTTAGTGACAAGTCCAATTTACATGTCTGTGATTCTGCATCCTTGTGACTCTAGCAAGGTTAAACCTAGTTTTCTGGCAGGATTTATGGGGGACATTTCAGTGTACCACACCCAGCTGCTGGTAAATAATACCACCTACATGTTTTGACTCCACAGCTCATTGAAGAACGGGCAGACGTTAATTGCTCCTCCAGCAGAGAAGGAAAACGGCATATGTTTATGTTCCAAAACGTTTTAGGCTTTTCTTCGACCATGACCAGTCTCCTTCTAACAAACTACTATTTCTTTAACTTCCCATTCACATTTGACGCATGCAACAAGCCATAATAGACAGGGCACATCACCAAAGGCAACATAGGCAGCTGAAATACAATAAAGAGGAGATAGAAACAAGCAGTTCAACAGTAACAGTAACGACATGAGTAGACAGCGCTCGTGTTGTTACACATGTTGTCCTTTAACGTGCCTGCACTGGTCAGAATAATCAATCGAAATACAGCATGAGGCCAAACTTGCTTGACCACAAGTTTGGATGGGATTCAGTTTTAACAATAAATGTGGAGGTTAGGTCTTTAACAGGATGCCCTCAACATTAACTGTTTGAAGATACCTTTCACCATCACACAGCCACCTCTGCTGCTGTGTCTAACTTAAATAAACTTGCTTTTCTATTTTAAATTTTTTTCTTCCATCCCCCACACTCACACAGGTAACCCTCCCCCACCCACCATTTTGGTGCCTGAATAGACCTCAGTCAGGCTATAGGCAGACCAAGGACATGGGGACTGTGGACACAAAGCTCGTATTGTCTCTCTGCATCGGCCTTCACATCAGGCCTTTCAGTGCCACAATGCCCCCTAGCCTCTCATCACACACACGCACACACAGGTCTGCGCAGCTATCCTTCTCAGGACTCGCAAAGACTTCCATTCCATTTTCCATTCCATTTGGACAGCCTAAATAAAGCCTTATCCCTAAACCTAACCGCCATATTTAACCTCGACTTAACCTAAACCTAACCAGTTTTTCAGAAATGAGATTCTGCCGTATTGGGACCAGATTTGGGTCTCAATGGTCAGTGTTTATGCCAGAGAAGGTCCTCAAGAGGTAACAAATACACACATGCACACACACACTGGACTGTGGCGCGAAAGTCTTTCTGAAGTCCACTAATTCCTCTGTCCATTGACCATCAGCTCTCTCAACGGCCACTGACAAACACAGAGAGAGGGCAAACGGGCTTCTGAAAACTTCTGATGGATGAACACAACCTACAAGCTGCATCACAGCCAACAACACAAAGAGTTACGTATAGTAATCCCCAGGAAACAGCTTCTGTACACCCACACACACACACACACGCAGGATTAGCTGTCATGATCGATAACAGTGATCAAATTGTATTGACAGCATCTATGCTAATCCAGAACTGGCTCCATGAAACTGATATTGATTACTAACTTCCATGCTTAACACATCCTTCTATGTGTCACTGGGGTCAGCATGGCCTCAGTTTAGGACATTTCTTTTGTTTTAATGCCATATATTATTCATATACAGACAAAACATTGGCCAGGTGTGGCCCACATGGAAATGTCAGATCCTCCAACAGCTGTAACGAGTGTAACATTGGTGCAATTAAGAGTTTAAACAAGAAAATACAGCTCTGTTGATCATTAACATTTACAAACTGTTTTCTACCTGTCAAAGTGCACATGGTAAAATGACAGTGCCTTATTATAAGACATACAATTTCATTTCATTCTATGTATATTGTGTGTCTCGCTGCTGCTACACTCTAATTTCTCAGTTTGGGTTAATAAAGTACATCTGTTCTATTCTATAATCTTAGACCCAAGAAAAGGGTTGATCACATGGTGACATACCTTTAGAGAAAAACCCACTGAAGGTGAGCAATGCTCTGTTTAGAAACCACCATGTTTCAGCGAAGAGCCAAGGTCCTTGGCTCAGGAGCAAAGTGTAGACATGTGCACGATGGCGAGATATGGAGTGCAAAACTGCTGAGCTAACCATTAACTACCTCAACTCAGCCTTGACTTCAATACGCACAAACACATACACACAGGCTATAAATACACCTGAGATTATAATTTGCACAAGCAGCTTCCCATCATCAAGCCGGGGTTTGTCAAACAAACTCTGATTAATACACCGCCCGTCATAAAACACGAATCGTCATGGTATCTTTACTACGGAGTTTGAGTCAGCTAAATCTATTGTGCCACAATAAAACGGCCATGATTTTCAGATTCCAGCTGCCTGTTGTCGGGTCATTAAATGCTAATAGTTGTCCACTTTGGGAAGTCTTGGCCCAGTGGTTACCTGGTAACAGGGTGCAGCAGAGGGTTGTGTTTGGGCTCAGCAGAGGCAGCAGTGGAGGTACTTCACAAAAAACATTAGTTGTAATGAAGTTATTTAAAACCCATTAAGGCAAATGATTGGGGCAATTTGTCCCACAGACTAAAAGCCTTAATGACACTATATAGTTACTTGAAACAAATGAAAAAGCTATATGAAAAGTACAGACGCTCACATCCCAGTGACATCCATGTCAGAAAGAGTGGAAGACAAGACTGGGAGTCTATTTAATTCAAACAAACTGCTGTTCATTTGGAAAGTAACAACAACTCCAGACACTCATTAATGACCCGCATGGATGGAACACAAGTAAAAACACCTTACCCTTCCTTTTGAAGTATTTAATCACGGATTTTAACGAGGTCCCGATAAACACCATTATTCCCCCTTCACTGTGTGTGTGTGTCCTGCACTTGAAAAAGAAGTGCCCTAGTACTGAGGCACAAAAAAAAGAAGAAAGATAAATCCAGGGGAATAAGATGGAGAGGAAGTGATGACGGCGTGGCTGGAGTCGACTCCTCTCCGTTCACATTTCTGTGTGTGTGAGCGTCAGCCACGCTCACAATGAGTCTCTACTCCTATCTGTCTCTGTAAACACACACGATTTACCACCACCACCACTCCTCCCTCAGGCAGTCCAGTCAGTTCTCAGACGCACACACACATACACACACACACAGTGGGAGGGGTGTAGGATCGGCCCCTCTGTTCCTCTGTGCTTTGGTTACCAAGGAGTTCTGACTGCCTCTCCCTTTACTTCTCATCATCAGTCATTCTCTCTCTTTCTCTCTATCTACACTCCCTTTCTTTTTTGCTCAGCGGGACTCGGAATTTAGTGTGTAGTTAAATCTGTGTTATTAGACCTAACAGGTTAAGATTAAGATTTCTCTCTATTGTTCCCTCTTGCTTACTTTTTAGAGCTGATCTGAGCCGTTGGATCAGTGAGGCTTCCTCTGACTGAACTGTGGATATATATATGCATCTAATTATTATCATTATCATTATTGGGGGATAAAATGTTCTCACAAGTGTTTTTCTAGGAGGATGCAGCTTCCACCTGCATGCAAAACGAGAAACATCACTGTATATAGTTTTTGGGGGGGTCTATATTTGCATCCTTCTAGGGATATTGAAACATTTTCGTACACATTCTACAATTAGAAACTTCTCTATCTCAATATCTTTATTTAAACTCTATTATTTTCATAAAAATATAATAATAAGCCTGCTGTGTGTGTGTGTGTGCACATGGCCACTGAGTCTGTGGCACATGAATATAGAGCCCATACAATCCTCCTATTGTCCAAGTTATCAAATGCAGAAACACACATAAATGCAGGGTCGCCCCTCCCTTGCGGTCGCAGTTCTTTTCAGCCCAAACCGCGGCGAGAAGCGGGGGGGCTGGTAAGGGGCAGGTGGGAGTGTGTGTGTGTGTGTGTGTGTGTGTGTGTGTGGGGGAGCACAGCAACAGCATGAATGGGATTGCAAATGATCCTTGAATTTGCAGTTTAAAAAGGATTCACTCCCTCCTCCCTTCCTCCCTCCCTCCAGTCCCTCCTCCCTCTGCCCTAGACCTTGTTGAATATGAATTCATATTTAGCAATTCATATATGAACATGAGCACCATTTACATTTTGTTACTAAATATTCTGTACTACTGAGTGCTCACATGGTTTAACACGTGTGCTTCACTGTAAATACCAGACGTCAAGTTCAACAATGTTCAAACCAGTGATTTAGGATAGCAGGTGAAGCCATCAAGTGTTGTTATTTTATATAAAGATAGCTGATATAGATATAGTTTTCGTCAATATTGATTCAGCAACGGTTTCAATAAATAACACAATCATAGTCATGCATTGTTCATAAAACAGACACAACACATAATTGGCATGATTGTTTTGCCTCAGATGCAGGAAATGTTTGTTTCATGTGTCTTTCATTCAGGAGCAAAATGTTTTAACTAGTAAAATCCCTATATGTAAGATGTATTACAGCTTTTCAGCATTTTATAATCAGTCAAGAATAACCTCACATTTATCTGACATTAATTATAAAAAAGACTGGATTTCACATTAAAGCAGAACAGTATTAAAAAAAACAACCTACTTTTGGCCAGTCAAATTGGCAGTAAAGACAGGCACGTGTCCAACTTTAAAAAAATAAATAAATCTCCATTTCTGGCTTGCACACCTTGGCACGCGTGCAACATTAATATAATTTATGCAGGCAAGAGTCCAAGCAACATCACTCATTAAAGAGTCTATTGTTTTCAGGACAGTGTCAACAAACGTTTGTGCACGTACAAGCGTGTGCGTGCACACACACAGACACACACACACACACACACACAGTTTGACAGACAGTTCAACAACTCAATCCGCTGAAGGAGGGCTTCATATCTAGGCCACCTCGAGGATTAAGGCTAACTGTCCATTCACTCATACATCCTTATATCCTTCTGCTTATTCACTGAAGGATGGAAGCTCAGAGTGAACCCCAAGTCCAAACAACATCTATTTTACATCTGTTCACTCTTCAGGGAGCGTGTGAGGGAAGCGCTTGCTCTCGACTCTGGACGAAGCTCTGATCTCAGTGGAAGTCAGTGGTTAAAGCCCAGCTTAGCCTTAAAATAAGGCAGTAGTTGGTTATTATGTCTGTTTTGCATCTCCTACTGTATATAATGTCACTGGCAACTGGCAAATAACCTACTTTAATAAGTAGGTTATGCAAGATAAAACTAATAGCAGTTTGATCAAACAATTGTAAATGAGTTCACCTGTGTGTGTGGGGGGGGGAGACACACACGGGGGGGTACGTTCATTAGTATCGAGCCCTGTGGCAAGACATGCAATTATCCCGTCTTGCAAAACAATCAGCGGCATGTCACAGAGTGAGGAGAAGAAGAATGAAGGGGAAAATGTGAATAATTAACAACTCGTTTTTTGAATAGGAAAGAAACTGAGGGAGATTCACGCTCTTCCTCCTCACATTGCTTCACTTTCATGTTCTCCTTTCCATATTCACACCTCATTTGAACGTCACCATTCACCTTCCTAGTGTTTTTCACCCCCAAAAATATACACCAAATGTTTTTATTGAACTCCTACATCTTTTTATTTATTATGCTACCACAGTATATCCTTTCCCAATTGACTACTTCCCAAAACTAGTCAATCCTACACACACCACACGTCTGTCCCCCTTTTCATGGCACACCTCAGCTTTTATTTTCCTAATTGGACATGAGAGGAGAGAGCTAAGCCAAAGCCGACCCTCTAAATCCATCAATGCTACCTGATTCACAGGTGTCAGATCTCTCTCTCCCTCTTTTTCATCTTCTCCCCTTCATTTAGACATAGCTTTTTTTTCCTGACTGCCAATGTTACCTAGCTTGTATTGATTTCAGCCTTCACCTTGATTCTCCTTTTCTAAGATGGAAAATGTGAGGAGGGGAGGGTTTGAGCTTGAGTTTTTGACTCAATAACACAGCTTCATCGCTACAAAGACAAAACCTGTTAGCAACAAATGATTCATATTTTTGCCCTTTAAAATATATAAAATCATAAATACTAAGTAAATAACTTGCATATGGACTATTGGCATGGGAAAATGAATACATGAAGTTACTGCCTTCATCTCCCGCAGCCTCTTTTCTGTGAATGAAGATCTATAATTCATAGCATGTAGAGCAACATACTCGAGCCCCACCTTTTATCTTCACATCTGTGTGAATGAAAGCTTGGCATCAGGGGTCAGAGGGAATCTGATCGCTTTGGTCTTCTCTCTGAGATGTAGAGTAAGGACATGAATAATCTATCAGTGAAGAGTGAAGGGGAGACAGAGGGAGAGCTGGTGTGCTATCATCAAGGTTGTGTAACTACAGCTTTTCAAAGGCAGGATTTTTTTGTGCACTAATATAGATTCGATAGTGTCACTAGTCATCAGTCTTAAATGCTATTCTGTCAATAACACATCATAATAAAGGTAAAAAGCAACATGTATTGAAATATAGTGTTGTTTTGATGATAAACCTTTGTGATCAGTCAGGACGAGACAACTCTCCACACCGCAAATAAATAGACAGTTAAATGCACATTAAACCTCAAACTCCCTCCTGAATAAACACACACTTTCTCTCAAACATCGCACACACTCAAGCCATGGTGACAGAGGCCATCAGCTGAGTAAACAAGCAGTGATAATAACGGTGTTTCTACTGGAGCTAATGATTTTAGCATGGGGTAAAGTTCTCGCACACCACTCACTCTCTACCTCTCTCTTACACACACACACACACACACACACACACACACACACACACATGCTGGCTTTGCATTCTTTGTGTGGACACTCATGGACATAATCCATTCCCTAGCCCCCCACCACAACTAAATGCCTAAACCCCAACCCTAAAACCAGGTCTTAACCCTCAAAAAGCCAGTTAAAGTTGTGTGGACTGAACAGCTTTTTAATACATAAACATAAATTTGACAAAGTCCCATAGTAGATGTTTGACCTTTTTCTGACACAAAACTTCTCCCTCTCTCTCCCCCTTTCTTCTGTTGCACTTCTGTCTGTTCAGCAGACAGAGGTTACTGGGTAACTCCAGTCCACTCCTCACCCCCCCTGTCTTTCCTCTTCTTTCCGTCTGACCTGCTCCATTGAAGCAGCAGGGATTCCTTCACACACACACACACACAGACACACACACACACACACACAGACACACACAGACACACACAATCCTACAGCTGCTCTCATTTAATCAGCAACAAACACTTTGGCTGACTTATCATCAGTGGCAGCAAACTATTGTGTTCACAATGACAGTCAATGTGGCCACATTGTTTTTGATGAGTCCATCAGATGATACGCTCACCAGCCGCCACTTTATTAGGTACAGAAGAGTCAGAGTTATTAGGGCACTCGGGAGTGTCACCTGGTGTGTGGACTTCTGCTGCTGGGGTCCATCTCCTTTAAGTTTTGACATGTGCTGTGCATTCAAATACATAACATGGTTACTGTTGGGAGTGAGTTCACTGTTGCCTCTCTACCATTTTAAACCAGTGAGGCATCAAAAAGGCTGGATATCAATGGATATCGTCTCTCTTTCAGACCATTCCTTGTAAACCCTAGTGATGGTTGAGCATGAAAATCGCAGAAGATTTTTGAAATTTTCAGCATAGCCCATGTGGCACCAACAACCATACCATGTTCAAAATGTCTTCAATGCCTGTTTTGAACTCCAGGAGTTCATCCTAATCATGCTTAAATGCATTAAATCACTGCAACGTTGAACAGGTGCACCTCATGAAGTGGCCAGTGAGCATATATGGCATATATGGGGAAAGATGCATGAGTGTATTTTTGGCTCAGATGGACTTCAACCTACTGCAGAGGCTCACAACAAGTAAAGTAATTAGGTTCACAAGTTCACAAAGAAAACCGCTGCATTTTGTGTGTGAGGGCCAGGATATTCTGCTGAGTGAAAAGCAGAGGGGGCCTCTCTTCTAAAGGCCACTTCTCTTTTGTGATCCATGAGAAAAAAAACAGCAACTTTGAGTGACACCCTGCAAACTACGCCCTGAGCGTGCACACAGCCACACAGCATCACTAACAGAATCAGAGCGTGTTCTTTGTGTTTGTGTGTTTTCTGTTTCACATACACATGTATGTGCATATCCCAGGCTTGATGTGGTGATTTCATATTTGTGTTTTCTGTTCAAACACCATGTAGCTGTTCTCTCACACACACACACGTCTTTGAAAAAGGGGGCAGCACAATATGATGGTATCAAAAGCAAAACTTCTCACAAAGACTTGACTCAAAAAGAAGGATGAGAAGAAAAGCAATAGGAAGTAAAGTTTGTTGGACTCTTTGATGTGGTAAATGTGAGGCCATTTTTCTGAGTATTGACATGAGTCAGGATAGAAAAGACTTTTAAGGGACAAAAGAAATGAGACAGAGATGAGAATAAAGGAAGATGGGAGGAAAAAAGTCAGGGGATCAGCAGACCCAGGTAGAAGCGAGGGAGAGCGAGATAGATGGAGGATGAATGCAAAGCATCCATATAGGCAGACGATCAATAAAAACAGATATATATGCAGGAAATCTGACACACAAACGTACACAAAGGCCCAGCAGGCTTTGGCGGTCATGCCTAATTTTCCCTCTCCTGGCGTCTGACCCAGACACTCTCCACTGAACCCCCTTTGATATTTGATCCAGGATAAAAGACAAAGAAAGACAGTGGACACAGATACAGGTTATACTGTGGACACACATGAGTGCATTAGCAACTGCTCGTCTGTACTGAAAAACACTGCAGTGAAACAAGAACCGACTGAGAAAAGCCCAAAAACAAAGATATGGCCAGCTAATCGCAATAACAGCTTGAAGTTACACGAACTGACAGAGAGGTGTGCAACCGTTAAAAAGGTCCTTCCTTTGCACTCATTCAACGGGGAAATCTTTACAGCCAAATGTTCGCTTCAACACAATAAAAGGCAAGTCACTATTAATATGTACACGCCTGTTGAGCAGCGAGTTAAGTGCTCTTTTTTTATGAGCGAGCTGATTTGTACGCCTCAGCCTTTGGTGCCTTCATGAGGGTGGCAGTTTTGTTGCAGTCTTGGGGCGTTTTATGTCACAGTCAGGGTGGATTTGTAGCTAACCGTCCGTTTCCATCCTGGCAACAGGGCTTTAAATCTAATGCAATCTAACCCCAGTGGCTTGTCACCCCCCCGAAGTTGGCAAGACAATAAACTGAAACTGAACCAGGCCTGTTGGGCGAGTAGATATTTTGTAGGTTGGCAGGGCAACATTCAGTGCATGTTTTTCTGGTTTACAGTTGGGGTTTCATGCAAGATAAAGAGCATGGACGTTACAAAGGTGGCTACACTTCAATAATAAAAATAAATACTGACAAAATAATGTGTTGAAATCCAGTTTGGTATAGATGAAGTCAATATTTTTTGAACGGTTCCAATTGAAAGACCCATAGCATGTCTATGTTGCTGGCTGGAATTGTGGCAAAGATACATGGTCCATGATACCAATAACATCCAACGATTCTGTGATAATCAATATATGGCATTACAATCATATAGCTTCTGTGAAAAGTCAAACGTGCAGGATTTCTCTACTTAGTCACAACATGGAGAACAAAGTGCATAAAGTCTATGTATTGAACGTGGATGGAGCATCTCTTAACCAAGTTTCCCCCATTCACTTGAGCAGCGCCACTGTGAGGAGACATGAAGAAGCGGCGCCCGTTGAGTGAAATGTCTGCATCTGTTAATTAAAATATTGATATTTGCCCTGGTGTATTGATATCATATGGCATGAGGAAGGACGATAATATATCATTAATTGATTAAAAGTCCCACCCCTGAACGGAGAAGAGGTCTTGAGAGCACAACAGAGTCTGAGCTGAGTGAGAAACATGAAATTCACATGTACAAAACATACTTTGTATGTCAAAAATTAACGCAATACCAAAAAACACAGCCTGTCAAACTGCCTGTGAATAATTTTCTTCAGACTACTCTAAAAAAACACTGTGGCTGGACAGACAGCACAGACATTCATTGTTGACCTTGTCACACATGTCTGACACCTATTAAAACACCATTACCCGCTGAAAAGTTCCGTACAGTAACTGTCTGGTCGTGTAAAATAAAGACAAACCCCTGGCAGTCCTACACTAAGACTACATTAAGAGCCATTACCATCCAGCCAAGCTGTCTCCACTCTATTGACTTCTGGCCCTTCTCACTCTCCAGTAAACCCTCTGAGGAGCTGCCACATCAATAACCACAAGCTCTAAGTGTGTTGTGTGAGTGGGATGAGTCTGAGCATGTATGTCATAGACCAGCTAATGACATATCTCACTGGTCCGTAGTAGTATAATGGCATACAGCAGGCTTGTGTCATTCTGCGTGTACAAGTTAATGTCTGTGTGTGTGTGTGTGTGTGTGTGTGTGTGCCTGCGGCTAACTCTACAACCTAAAGAGACGTTGCCATTGTTACACACACACAAAAAAGGGTCTTATATTTCTGCACCTTTTATCTTTTTGTCATTGTGTCTGTAGCTGACATGTAGGTTAAGTGACAATACACATGCCTATAGTGTACACATGCATGCAAGCATGTAACGTATCATCCATGCATGTTACATGTGCACACATCTAAGCAGAGATGCCTGCACGTACATTATGTCGGCTGCCATGCAGTTTCCTGACCTACATTTCAACACATTCTTTCCTAAGGGCCTGTGTGTGTGCACGTGTGTAAGTTTGTGTGTGTGTGTGTTTCCTCCCTCTTGGTTCATACAGCACCTCACAATCATTAATCCAATTTTATAATTAACTTCACACATAAAGCCATAAATCTGACATAAATATACACACAGGGTTGTGTTTGTAGTGGTCCACTGTGACCACTGCGTGTAAGTGTATGCTAAAACAGAACTGTGTTAATTAAAAGTGTGATGTGAATAATGTGCAAGCAGGGATACTCACGGAAATCAATGTGCAGCAGCTGGAATATTATCGTTTACTTTAACAATGTAATTCATGGGCATCAATATTTCACCGCTTGTTTCACACTGCAGGATTCCAGTTTACACGCCAGTTAAAAGTGATTCCACACAATGACAGCATTGTTAATTTAAATCTCAATCAGGCAATAAATATTCCTTATTTTACACAGCAAAGGAAATGAGCTTTAGTAAAAAAAAAAAACTAAGTATAAAGTAGAGTGCATCTGGTGTCACCATGACCCTGGTGCTCAACTCGTGCTGCTGTGCTGCAGAGAGGGTCTTGTCTGATTTAGACTCAGCAGCACAGCGACAGATTGAGCTAATTTAGGTTAAGTGCCTCCAGTAGCTCAAGGGCGCAAAGCAACAAGCCACCTGGGGCAGGAAGGGAAGCGGTGCGTGCGCAAGTCAGACTCACGGATACCAATGGGAAGTGGGTTAAATCATATTAACGACACAAACCCAGTCTCTCCACCACTGGAGCAAAATTGACGCTGCAGTGTTTGACCCATTTCCCACATCGCACCTCACTTCTCATCGGCAGCTGCAGCAGGTCATTTGGGGAGGGGAAGGGTTTCATCACCAAAGCAACCAATCGAAACCCAAATATACTGCACAACCAATCGTCCAGTGACCACAAATGTACAGTAGGAAGCCAGCAAGATGATAAGCCTCAAGCTCTTTGCACAATCAGGAACTTTAGGTCGGATGTGAGTTCTGGTGGTTGGTATTGATGGATGTTATTAACCAACACAATTACAATGTATCACCGCCTTTGGCTCCGTTCAATAGGCTTATTACATTGATCCATTTTGGATGTCCTCTCTGTTAGTCGGCTGTTAATTGATAAAAAGAGCAAGCTCATTGTTTTCACATCATGTAAAAAACATACTTTCATATCAAAGATTTGACATTTATGGGGTCTGGCAACAATTTTCAAATGAGAGCAGCAACTAGGGCTGAACGATATATCGTTATCGTATCGATATCTAGATATGAACATTCAAGATATTCATATCGAAAAAGCAACGATATAAACAAAATAGATTTTCCCCCGCGCTCGCCCTGCATGTACAGCTCTGGCGGTCACAATAAACTTCATTTTTACGATTGCCCTTGAATGCACCACTACGGCCAGCCAACCACAAACCTTATTTCATGCTTGCTGTGGAACGACAGCTGAAGCCAACCAATGACAAACATAGGAGGGCGGGAGGGAGACGGAGACTGAGACACGCACATACACACACACATACACACACACACACGACATACACAGCGGGAAAGAAAAGTGACAGAAGATAATGCGGCCGGTGGCGATTTTGTGCCAAAACATAAATCATCCTCCATTATTTGGAGGTATTTTGGATTTTAAAAAGGATGTCAACCCGAGCGAGGTGTTGTGCAGGTCGTGCTTGGCGAAAATTGCAACGAACCAAGGTAGCACAACAAACATGTTTCACCACCTGAAACAACACCATCGCGTGCTGCACGAAGAGTGTATTACAATGAGAGAAACACCGGGGACTTCTCAGGTATCCCAAAAGAAGCCCAAGTTAAGTGTGTTTACTGATGCGTTCAGTAGTGTTACACCATATGAGTCGACGTCCACCAGACATAAAGGCGTTACAGACGCTATAACATGCCACATTGCAAAAGACATGGTACCCGTGTACACAGTCTCACAGTGAGTTCTCATCAATAAAACACTTTCCATGTGGAAAGTTTCCACAGTCTTTTGTATTATGATGTTTTTATTTTTCTGAAAAATGCTTGCTTTTCACCGAACCCGTAGTCATATCGTATCATATCGATATCGAGATATCTGGCATGAATATCGAGATATGAAATTTTGTCCATATCGTTCAGCCCTAGCAGCAACATGTTTGGGGTGTTGAATTCCTGCAGCACAACAGTATTTCATCAAATTTCTGCATCAAGTAATTGCAGTGTCTTTCGATTTGGATGTTGCACTTAGTCCTATTGCGATTTCGAGTATTTTGAAGCCCTAATATGAATTTGGCACAAAATATGAAACAATCTCTTTCATATCATATTATACAACTATCTTTGACATAACAGCAGCACTACTGCACAACCAAAGAAGAGTATAATCATCATCATCATACAGTGATGTGAGCTGTATTGCAAAATCTCATGGCGGTCACAGGGTCATAATCAACTGCAGCACATCTCCTGAGCTTGAATCAGTGACCCGCTCACAACCCCATTTTTTTCATGGTGTAATTTCGCTAAATCTGGTTAATTATTATCAGACGCACTCTGTAATGCAGCTCTACCAGTGTATTACAATGACTGAGTCTGTGTGTGTGTAATCCCAGAGTAAAGACAGGGAGGGTTAATATGTCTCAGGACAGGCTTAGCAGAATGACGTAAATCAGAATCATCTGTAAAACACACACACACACATTATATGTGCACACACAATAAAATGCATGTGATTGGTGACGGTGTCGTTTGGCTTATCAAACAGACTCTGGGATGCAGTTTGCAGATGTGTGTGTATATGCATGTGTGTGTGTGTGTGCACAGGAATCTATTACATCTGGGTTCCTTTATTGATAATCCGAGGCTGAGACCTCATCTGGGAAAGAAGCAGGACCCCAAATCCACTTAACCCCTCCTCTCCCTCTGCTTCTGCTTTAATAAAAAACCCCTTCACCTCCCTCCATGTCTCCACCACTCCCCCTTCTGTCCCATCTAAGCAATAATGGAGGCAATGGAAGGACAGAGGCATTAATGGATAGAGCAGACCTCCCGGACGCAGTGAGTGTGTCCTCCTAATGGGACACTGGGGAAACGAGACAAGCTGATCAAATACCCCCAAAATTTAGAGCTGCTATTATTCCAAATTAAATTACTGGTGACACATTATGCATCTTTTTGGTGTACATAAATGACTGCATAGTGTCTGATGGCAATTAATTCAACCCTAATTCTACCAGGTAATTACCATAATCACAATTTAATCACATTAAAGCACATGCGTGTTTGCTGTTAAGTAATTTATTCACTGGTTGAACCTAAATGATTCACAGATGATCGACTTTTAATCCACAAACTAGAACCACTGCACTGTCCAGTCTTTCTGCCTGGCTGTATTATGATGCCCTCTTGTGGGGACAACATGCAACAATAAGCAACTCTCTAAAAATAGTTGAAAACTGTTTATTAATTTAGTTTCTGCTAGAAACAAAAATAATAAAATTAAAATGGTCATCGAAACACACTTCACTGTGGTTTTACAAACAAACTGCATAACAGGGACTTCCTTTCCTTTTCCACTTTTCCATCTTTTTTTTTTTGTCTTTAACCCTAACCCATCTCCACATGTGGATTTGAAAAGAGACGTTGCCATGGTGAGGACAGCTCATTAATGAGACAGGTTTAAAGAGGCTCTTAAAATCACTTTCTCCCCTCCCTGCTCTCTCTCTCTCTCCTTGTATAATCAGTCTCTATGGGGGAGAGGAGCTTTTCAGAGGCTCGGCTTTGCCGTCTGAGGCTTAATGGAAACTCCAGCTGATTGGGACACGAAGGAGACTGTGGCTGAGGAAAAGGTGGAAAAGAGGCGACTCAGACCAGGGTACACGGTGGAGTGACACAAAAGATGAGACAAGTTATTAAGTGTTATAACCATGTCAGGTGGTTCTGTTAATATTTATCTTGATAAATATAATCGGTCATATAAGTTTGTTTTGGTTTTCTCAATTGCATCAGTATGAGTAAAGGACAGTATGCGCAACAGTAGATATTTCTAGGCCTTTTTAGGAAATATTATTTCTTATAAAAGATTATAAAGAATATTGCAGACATGACTAAATACACGATAAAAAGGACTTTATATAACTGTTTTCTCTCTGAATTATTTTCTGGCTGTGTGTAAAATATCAGAAAACAGTAAATCACTTTCCTTAACTCAGTGAGATGTTTTCAAATAGTTTCTTTGGTCTGACTGAAAGACTTTAAATATAATAATAGAGGCAGATCATTTTCAATTTCTTTAGCATTTCTTTTCCCTGTGCACATTTCCAGAATACACCAGTGTGCAGACAGGGCACAGACTGGTCAGTGGGGCTCACAGGGCCAGAAACCTCCGAGGACCAGGCTCAACAACAGCATGAGGTGGAAAAAAGTAAGCTCGCCTCTAATAGCAGAGTTCATTAGAGAAATGAGCTGTGACTGGGCTTGGCACAGCCACAGAGTGCTCCAACACACTAACCCTGCACTACAGCACAATTAGATCTTTAAATTAGATCGTCTAACTAACAACAAAACCACTGTTGAACTGATTGGGGGTAAAGACGAGGCCAAAAGCTGTTGCTGGAGCTAACTCAGGCCAGATTAAGTCTAAAATAAATCACGTTTGTTTCCACAGCCCAATGGCGCTTTGATCGTGTCAAGACAGATACTTGCATTCAGCATGTTGGTGCAGAATTTCTGTTTTTATAAATGAGTGTGAAAATCTTATGTGTGTCAGCTGCCGCTGCATGACACACATAATGCCACTTTACTGCATGTACAGAGAACATCAGGAAAACACATACTAAATGCATAAGTGCATGAATTGTTGGTCACTTTGGAGAAAGGTATCCATTCTTTTCTTCTTCTTTTTTTTCTACATACAAAACATGAGAACCCAAAATTAAGATGAGGACCCACATCTTTATCCTCTTGAGTCAGGGTGCCACATGGTGCAGTAAACATACCTAACCTCAAGGAGGCACTCCTGTCAACAAGGACACACTGCACAAGTCAATACTGAGTGAGTGAAGGACCAAAGACAAGACACCGAGAACTAAGTAAGAGCGCAGACGTACAATAATTACATTCACTTGTTTTATTTTGTTAAATGGGACTAAGATATTTCTTTAAATAGACCAATCCATCCTCTGCTGTCTCCTCTGTCCCATTTAGTCAATAATAGGATAAATGTCTCTGTAGATTCCAGTGATTATCTGGCTGTTACTCTCTGATGTGATAATCAAGCCATTAAATAAAACTCAATTGTACACATACAGGGTTGTGAGGTTCTATTACACCTGATCCCTCCTGAAATAAACACTGACAAACTCAAACTCTCCTCTCTCCTCCTCCACCACTTCTAGTCTCCCAAATGAAAAGCCAGCTGCGCCCAGACCCACTCTATTAATCTGACCACATTATCTGTTACAGCCATTTGTCAAGCAAACAACACAGTGTGCTGTGCTGAAAGACAAAACCACTTCCCTGGCAAAATACAAATACTAGCTCGCTTCCCACTGAGTGACATTTGATCTGATTTAAAAGACATAATTCAAATATAACTACACCAGTTTTTTTAATATTATTGTACTATTCTAATTTCATCTCACAATTCATATTTTATTATAAGGGGTAAAAAAGGGAACCTCAAACATCTTTAGCTTATGGAAAAACTATTAAAGAATACGGACAGAAATTCGTGAATTGTTGGGCGTTTAAAAAACAAGCAGCACTAAACTTACTCACATATTTGTCTGCAATAACCAGAGTCACAGCAGTGGTACTGCTTTCAGATGTCAGTCATTTTTGTTGTTTCAAACACGACAAGCCGTTACGGCACAAAATAAAATATTTAATAAAGATTCATGAGAGTGCACTCACACACACACACACAAGACAGACAAAACACACAACTCGATTACCTCCCAATATTTGTCAGTTATGGCTTCATTAGCTGTTGGTCACACATGATGGAAGAACCTGTTTAGCCAATCACAAGCCATCCAGTTCCTTTTAGGCCTTTAACAAGCTGGCAAAGCCATTACTCACTAGAGTACACTTCACCTCTTATTTTACACTGCACTAGCTTGTATACTCAGTGGAAAAACTAAAATAACGATCGGACATGCACTCATTCACACAAACCCCAAACTAGGTTCAAGATTTAATCAGTGAAAAAAAGGGTATAAAGAGGGAGACAGTGATGGAGATTGAAGTAGACAGAGTTGCTTTGAAGGGAAAAACAGCGCCTTAACCCAGTTTACAGTTGAGTGACCCAAACCAACCACTGACCCCCAATTCACTAAAGTGTGTGTGTGTGTGTGTGTGTGTGTGTGTGTGTTAAACCCGTATTTCTTCTTCTCATTAAGCTATGTGTCATGCGGAAGGGGGGGGGGCATGCACATTCAGGACCAAGTGTGTACTTGTCTTCACTCATTTGTGATTAAAAGTGTGTATGACTGTAGGTGTAAGCTGTGAAATGACAGCTAACGGATTTCGCTGTGTTCTTTTATGAATGGCTGAACTAAAATCCCTGAGTCAGAGGAGACAAACACAAATTTAGAATGACTTGACTTGTTTTTTTTGCTTCCTGTCTCTAAATCCTTTGAGGAGTAAGAAACTCTCCACTTTCATCTAGCACCCTATAACCTAAATAAATAGTTTATTTGGTTGGTGGATCACTTTTTATAATTTTTCTTACCTCTTTTACATTATATTCCGTTTGTACAACTGAGAGAAGTTGCACTTAAATAAATTGATAATGACAATGAAGGCACTCTATTCTATCCTATAACTACAGCGCCATGGCGGCAAACAATTTAAATGCTGGGTGGATCCACTTCCAGGGCATACAGCCCAATTCCGAGCATGATGTTATATTTTGTGTCATCTGGAAAATGGGAACAAAGAGCTGGAGCTGAGACCAAACATCCCCCCTCTAAACATCCCCACTGCTACAATTATATTAACCTAACTGATTTTCAGCAGCGCTTCCCTGCATAAATGTGACCAATCCATTTCATTTGGCCTCATCTAGTTACTCTACAAGCCTGGCCTCCATCAGGTGATCCTCCCTGGGGAGCCATTGGCACTAACTGGTCGATAACCAGACCTGCCTTCCTACTGAAGGATTATGGGGGATCCGGTAAAGCAGCTGCTCCACCTCTACACTGATATAAAATAAAAGAGGAAATATAGTGGCAGAAGTAAAGGGAAGAACAAGTGATGCCGTTTTCCATTCTCCAGTGAGAAATAAGAATCAGGTGACAAATGTCAAAAGGATAAAATAAGTCAAGACACAAAAACAGACATTAGTTAAACTCTATGTGTGTATTGTTTTGTGTGTATGAGGGACGTCTGATCAGCAGTGTACAAATTCACATTGCAGTGTCCAGCTTAAACTCTATTTGCATATCTTACATATACCTCATTTAAGATTCTACCTGCGAACAGACACGGTCACTCATATTGAAAGATTGCGTAACCCAGACACGGGTCAAAGTCATTTCTTTCATCACTCTCTCTTATTCTGCTGATGGCTCCTTCATGTAGTGACCAAGGTGAAAGTGGGTCACCTCCATAACCCCCAGCAGTCTCAGCTCTTCCACCCCCCCCATACTGTCAACTCTGTTACACTTCCCCTGCAGGCCTGGTCCATCACCTCCATCTGCCAGCTATTGTGTCTTGTTCCCAAGGGTGGTGGTCATATTCCTCAGCAATGTTCTACTGTCCCCAAAAGAGGACCAAGCATGGTCTTGATGCTAGAATGCACATGGGCACATATCCATGCATGAACAACACTAATGGTTAAAAGATGATAAAAGTAATAGGTGCAAGAGTGGACAAACCAGGCCTTTAAATATGCATGTGATGAAACATGGCGGCACACAAATAAGGTATAATGAAGACTTTACTGATAATAAGCAGATGGTTGTCTTTCACCCTATGTCAGCTGGGGTTGGCAAACCCTTATGTGGAGGATAAAGCAGTAGAAGATGAATGAATGAATTATAATGTATGGCATATGATGTACTGAGGAATTAGTAATTACACCTGCCAATACACCAAAGGCCAAAGGTTTCTGAGGTCACAAAGCCACTATCTACACACAAACATGGACAGGTGGCTCGGATCACTCAGTTTTCAGGGGGCTGGAAATCACCTAATAAGAAGAGACAAAGCCCCAGCTTGAGAAAAGCTTCTTCCACATGTGTCGTGACTCTCTGGCACTGTGACACACAGTGTGTAAGCACACTAATAAGCAGGAGTCTGTTTCCCAGCCAAAATAAATACCACAAACATGACTGTGGAAAAACAGCAATGTGGTGTCCTGTAAAGCCTGTTAAGTCTTACTAAGAGGCTCACACAGATTGCTACCTAGGAAGTCAAGCTCTGAAGTTGTAGACATGAACCCAGTGATCATCGTGTCTATGAGCAACTTCTGATGACAGAGAAGAGAAACACTGTCAAATGTTGACAACAGTCTGGGGTAAACGATGTGCACTACGATGCTCGAAAGTTGCACAACATTCAAAATCTCCAAACACGCTGTAAACTTTCTGCCAACAACCTAATGACACTGTCGTGAATATATGCTACTCTCTAGTCTTTACCTTTGCCATCTTGGTAGGTTTGTGTTTTCCCAGGTGAGCTTTTGACGTCCAGCCCGAGCAGCGGTTTAGGTGTCCAGAGAGTTTCCTGCTTCTGGTGGACCTTTGACACCGAAAGCAGACGTTTGCGTAGACATCCCTCAGGCTTGGCGGGCCTGGGACCAGGGATTGCCTCAGACTGGAGGCTGTTCCCCATCTTGTTAACGGGCTTGAAGGAGCACAGAGTTCTTCTCTCTCTGGAGGGGTCCTCATAGCAGGCCTTGTGCCAGCAGCTGACCACCGGCTCCGAGGAGAGGCAGTGCACGTATGTGATCATCCCCTGCTAAGACCTAACCCCCACCCCCCACAACACCCAACCTCTCTTATTCTATCCAGGACCCAAGCGCCCAACTCCTCCTCTTACTGAAACAGCCTGGTCTCTTCCTTTTTCTCCCTGGACCCTCCACTTGAGGTGGTGGGGTGACTATGTGTAGAAGACCTCCCCCCTTTGCTCTCAAACTCTCAATAGGCAAAGATGGGACAGAGGTTTGGAGGTTTTTGCAACCCACGGGGGACCCAATCCCCCTCTGTCCCTTCCTCAGTCTCCTCCTACTGTTTTTGTCCTTCCGCTGCCTCTCTCAGGGGATCCTATTGACTTGCAATAATTTGCTTGACAAAGGAAGGCTGTGCACAGTGTTAGATTACAAGATTTAACTCCAGAACAAATATTGCAAGGAACTGTTGCCGCATACGGCTATTATCCTGCATAAAACATAGCCTTCATGACTGTCAGTGGGCTGCCTGGTGGACATCCTGGCAGTTTGCAAAAACAAGACCCCAGGAATGACCACAAGAAATTTCAAGAATACTCCATAAACGCAAAACTAACATTTAAAAACAAAAGGGCAGTGCCTTATTGGAAATACCTGTGGTCAGAGAATGTTGTTGTGCCTTGAAATGACCCAGAAGGATACACCACAAATTGTACAAAAGAGAATCCAAAAAAAAAAGTTAAGAGACCATCCAGTCTTTAAAAGTGAGTCGATGCCTTGTTTTGCTAAATTATAGGTGAAAAAAAATCAGTACTTCTAAAAGAATGCTCGGACAAATTTGCAGCATCGGAGAGCATCCTTCTTCATCTCTCTCCATCCATAAAGTCAGAGCAGTGACATTGTCCAGTGGTGTCCACATGGCTTCTCCCCCTCAGCTCCTCCTCCTCTTCCCTCTTCCCCCTGCTCCTCAACTCTGCTGTTCTAATCTATAAACCCAGATTATCCAGCCTCCAGCTCCTCGCCTCTCTTTTAAGCAAACACACACACATATATCACAGATGGACGCCAGGCTGTAGATAATTAACTACATCACCTCCAGTGGTCAAATGTGTGGAAGTTCATCAAGACTTGGATATGGATGACGCAAACCCAAGCATGAGGAGAGCAGCATTGTGGGCCAACATGTCAGACCATTGCCTTAGGTTTCCCCTTGGCCTGGTTGTTGTACCAAAGCACAGATCCAGTTGAAAACACATGCTCCATAATGCTTTGAGGTGGGCAAAACACCAGCAGTGGACGCCAGATTCCCAGCTTTGATGAATCTAATTGGAGTTAAAGTTGTAGGGTGAGGCAACAGATGGACTGAGCGGTAATGGTTAATTTAAACACGGACAGATGCCAGTACGACAGACACCAGATAAAACGACAAGAGGTATACAAAGACTAGACACAGATTAGCAAACATGATGAGAGTTGCCTCAAGTGAAACAACTTAGACCAACCTGCCAAGCTTTTGTGTACTTTGGCTGTGAGGTCTAAAAGTAGAGGATAAGATAGCCATGGCACATTAGTGCATAAAGAATATGTCTCCAAATTGAGAAATTCAACAAAATAACAAATACTCTGAAAACATAAAATTTATACGTTTTTGTTTTAAAGGAAAAAGGAAGTACTAAGAAAAATGTCTCCACCTAGTGGTGACTGACACCTGCACTATACAACACCATGTACACCTCAGCCAACTCCATTCATAGTGTGTACACTCACCCTAGCCCCTTACCCTAACCTTAACCATCATAACTAAGTGCCTAACCCTAACCTAAACCGAATTGTAACCCTATCCCTAAGACCAGGTCTTAACCCCCCAAAGGCCCTTTAAAAAATGTCCTCACTTTCCCAAAATGTCGTCACTCTCAAAGCTACAAATACAAGAACTCGCACACACAACTTTAACCATAACCACTTAATGTTAACTGTTGACCAAAATTCAAATCTTGAAACAAACCAGCATGAAATTCTGCCTCATTAGGACCAGGTTTTTGGTTTCCAAGAGGACTACTGGTCCTGACAAGGTCAGTGTTTATACAAGAAAAGGTCCTAAAAATGTGACAAATACAAGCACAAGCACACACACATTTAACACATTCTGCGGACTGAGACTCTGGGTAAGCCACAAGATAGTGATTGCTGCCTAAATTGCAGTTAACACATAACAACTGTGGTTCATTCAGTTCACACTGAAAACAGCAGCAGTGGACGTGCAGTCATGCAAATCTACACACTAACACACAATTGCACCAGAAAACATCACAACATGGAGTGTTTTTACAATGACGCAGCATGCACACATGTAGTAAGTTACAAGCAGGTACATGTAGGTTTAGAATATCCATGAATTACCTGCACATTTTGCTTTTTGTGTGATACTGACGAGGGGGAAACTGGAGCGGAAGGCTTAGGGAGAGGGACAATGGTAACCATAGATATGCAGAGGTTTGAAGGAGAGGAGCACCTGCATGCTGAGTTAGTCCTCTGTGTGGGGAAGTCATCCACACATCCACAGGGAGTCGGTCATTGTCTTCACAAACTTCTCTCGCAGCAAAATCTTTCTAGCTTTTGTCCCTCGAAACATCACGTTCTAACACTCTAACTACTAAAACAAATTACTTCTAGTGAGCGACCGGTGAGGGACCCCATTATGAACATCCAGGCATCCTTCTTAGATTTTATTTAAAAAAACAAAACACCGTTTCTCTAAGCTTCTGTCTGTCAGAAGACAAAAGGTTCACTGGAGTCCTGACAAGGTCCGTTTACAGGTCACAGGAACTTCACCGCCTATTGTTTACCTATCAGGACCAGGAATCTCCTCGTCATTCGGCTCAGGGTTCTCTCTCAAGGCTCCAGGCTAATTTACATGTTTGGAGAGTTAACTAATAAAGAAATCTAGCATTTACATTTATACAAATTGTTTTCAATGGCATAAAATAAACTTTTTATGCTCCACACAGCAACTGCATCATTGGTTCCACAGTTTCGGGTAATGCTTAAAATTTCTTCAAGTGTCTTGATCTTGATCCGTGTACATTGTGTTTTTGGAAATATGATTCTTGGGTAAATGTCTTTAAATGTGTCGTTCAGTTTTGGTTTCAGGAGGAAAGGAAAATTGCACTTCAGTACTATCGACTCACAATACTTGTAGAATCGTAATACAAATTGAAAGTATGGTGATAAAATCAGAACGCAACTGCCTGCAGTTCAACACCTCTTTACCATCCTTCCCACTCCTTCCTTCCTTCCTTCCTTCCTTTTCTCTGGAAATACGCAGCCTGCCACTTTGAGTGAGAACATCCATCAACACTGCTACCCACAAGGCCAGAGGGCAGGTAATGGGTCAGCCTCGGGTCAAGAGGTCAGAGTCACACCAGAAAAAAACAGCACAGGTGCACTGGTTATTGACGGTATGTTCTCTTACAAGTTCAAATAGGTTAACAAGAGACGACTTTAACGAGCTGCAAGAATAAAGTGCTGTTATGTTCCATTATACATCTGCCTATATATATATATATATATGGACACACTGAAATTGACTGCAGTTAATAATTGTGTTGATTTTGATCTAACCAAGAAGTATTATTATAACTCATCCATTTTTGCTCAGAACTGTGCTGCACTGTGTGATGTCCAGTCCGGTCTGAAGTGCAGGAATGAGAAGTAATAACTCAAAGTGAAATGCCATGACAGAGTTTAAGTTAAATATAGGTTTAGAAACATAAGGCTTCACGGGTCACTGCCCCTGTAACACAAAAAAACACCCCGGGCCCTTGCTGCCTTCCCAAGAGTTTGTGGAACTCACTCATGCACGCAGATGTGCACACACACACATACACACACATGCATACCAACATTCCTAGAACGCATATGATTGTAAAGCATTTATAACTTCAATCTGTCTTTCAATCAAAGAGCAAATAAATATCCTATGAAAAAAATAGACAGTTTAAAAACATGGGTCTGTATAAGACATCATTACACACCACTACATCTGGAGAGAATTAGTGACACTGCATGCAGGTGGCAGCAAAGTCACTGGTTTAAGACGTCGACTGTCAGTATTTATTATTAATTCTGTCATAGAAGACACGCTGAATGTCTTGGCAAGAGACATTAGACCACATTTAACTTATTCAAAATGGATGATCCAAATCCACACTTCTTTACTGGAACATCTGGCCGAGTCGACACATCTGCACTTCCCACACGACTGCTGCCCACAACCAAAACATGTGAAGCCACTACAATGCTCGCACATCCAAGTGAACTGCAATCAGAGTGGGAACTTTGTCCACTCCACTAAGAGCATGTTGTTATAAACTGGACGTGGCCCAAGCTGTCCTGAACTAACCTTAAAACAAAATGGACGAATGAATTCCCAGCAAAATCGGAGCTTGGCGAGGCCTACATTCACTTTACATTTACGTTACATTTTCATTCCTGTGCTTGCACTGTGGGAAAACTCCAATTTTACAGAGAACAATGTTTCCAAAAACCACTCCAACTAATCCACACTCATTCTCTTCTTATGTACTTGAATACTTAAGTCATTTCAAGTGCAGAAATAACGTACCTAACATACCAAAAGCTGCAACAAGTGGTCTGGCTGGCTTGCAAAAAAATAAAAGAATCCACTCTGGATGCGGCTGTATGTGAAGGAACATGGACTGAAAGTGTGTCACATCTGCTTTAGAGTTGGCAGCCCAGAGGGGGCTTGAATCATAACATAAGCAGTTACATTTTCTGGCAACCAATGTGGAGTAATCTACCAGTTGGATCACAGATTCAAATTTGAATGCACAGTATTTGGGTCAATTTGTCTTGTCTCTTGACAGAAAACCCAAACCAGTGCATATGACTGTCCCTGCAGCTGATGTACAGTACGCTTTTAAACATCTCACAGTTGTCTGCAAGGAACAAAACAAGATACTACAGGGCTGGTTTGTGGATTAAAATTACAAAGAGAGAAAGTCGAACATAAAAAAAAAAAGTAAACCTGGCAATCTTGTTGAAAAATGGTAAATTGCTTAATCTAACACAAGTGAATTTCCTTCCAACAGAATTCCCACATGTGCTTCTCTCCGTTGTCCAAGTCAGACTCGAGAGTCACAGCGAGGAAACTGTGTAACTGACAACGTAAATTACTGCATACAGCTGACGAACTGGAACTCTGCCTCAAATAGTTGCACTCTTCAGTATATATTACCTCATTTCTTGAAGCCATGATTCTCCAGACTACAGAGGGAGAAAACACCGTGGGTTACACAATAAGAACGATTTCCTAATCTCCAAGATAAGATTTGAATGATTTAGTGAATTCAATTTCACTGCGCATAAAATGTTTTTCAACTTAGAAATCCACATATTTTTCCATATCAGTTATGCCGATATTTCTTGGATTTGCAGAGTTTGTTTTGTGCTCAGTACTATGTTGGACGAATGTTGCTGGCCACTGCAACAACAAAGAGAGCCAAAGTAGTATAGCAAATGTTATTCTTTCTAACAACTAATACAGAATGAAAACAGGTCTACGAGTTACTGCAACTATGCATACTGTATTTGACCATTTTAGTCCAACTATATAGAAATTATAAAGTCCAAAGGCCTGGAATATTACTAAGGAATGTTTTTATTCATAATATGCGTAAAAAAAAAGTGACGAAAGCCAAACCCCTGATGTCATTATGTGTGTCTCCGTTTTATGTTTCCATTCTTCTTCTAATGATGTTGGTGAAGTGAAATCCATGTTTGTTTGTGGGTGTGCAAAACAAAGAGGGAAAGAGGAGCTTGAGAAGAATTCACTAAATAGCACAGCACTGACCAAAGACCAGACACAAAGAAAAATGCAGATGCAAGAAAGAAAGAAAGAAAGAAAGAAAGAAGAACACGTTTTTCCCTGTATCACACTTTAACTGGTCAGTCCAGTAATGGCCAACACATGGCCTCACTCTCCAAGACCAGCAACTGCTGCTTTGCCAGCTGTTCCTGTGCACGGCACACACCGAGACACACAAACACACACATCACATCACTCGTCTACTTTCAAATACACGCCAAAGTTTGACAGAGAGAAAATTCAGAGCTCCTACGGCAGCTGTGCTTGAAGCTTGAATGTTTTAAGACATTTTTTTTTTCTTTCAAGGATTTCAAAGAAAAGTGACAAGACATGACGAGTCATTAAAAAGCAAATAGAGGAGGAGAAAAAAAAGGGGAGAGGTAGGATTAAAGTCAGTCAACTTATAGAAGTCCAAAACAGAAAAAAAGACAACAAAGAGAGAATAAGAGCAAAAAGGAAAAAAAAGAAAAAAGAGAGGGTTTCCTTCACTCAAGAAAAACACATGAGGACGGATATTAAGTAAAGGAAGCTTCTGTGACAAGAGATTACTTTCCACACAGAGGACAGAGATGGAGTTAAACTTTTCTTTGTCTCAGAGAGTGTGAGGGAAAAGTCCCTGACCGCTACACACTCCGCTACACACTCTCACACACACACACTCACTTACCTTTCAGACAGAACATGTCTCTTCCCTTATTTTCCCATTTATCCACAAGAAACGTCCTTCTTAGTGTTTCCACACTCTCCTCTTCCTTGCCCTCCTTTCCTCTCTCACCCGCTCACTTCTCTCTCTTCGCGGCTCAGTCAAAGTCTTCACACATGGACACACACATCCTGACACCAACTCCTCTCCACCGTCAGCCTCCCTCACCATCTCCCTCCCTCGCAGTCTCTCCCCTCGCACACATATCCACACACACATGCACATGCTCTGAGTGGCAGATAGCCAACGTCTACACTGCAGGAAACTGCTTAGCGACCACCCCCAACCCCCAATCTGTGTCCCTCTCTCTCCCTCTCCTTCCCTGCATCTCTGAGTATCTCTCTACCACTCTAACACCCCCAACTCATCTCCCTCCCATCTGTGTTGACCAGAAGCCAAGCAACAAACTAAAACTAAATCTGCCATCACCCTCAACTGCTTCATACAGATACAAAAGTACAAGTATGTTTATTAATGTACATATTTAAGACCGAGCACAAAAACACACAAACACAGGAGACTGCGAGCCATGTCGAGGATTGTGACTGTAGAGAATCTGACCAGTCAGCAGTTCAGGGTAAAGCATCCAGGCCTCAGCTTGAGGTCGACACATTGTGCACTGATCAAACGTAATCGCTTTAATCCCCGCACTTCAACAGTTTGTTATCACAAACTCTTACAAACGTGATGCATCACCAAGCCCTCCACGCTGGCCGCTGTGAATGAGCAGAGGAGACAAACACTGACTCACTCGCAGTCTACGGCAACACAATTAGCATGGTTTAGTGTTAAGCCGACGCTTTCATCTCGTGAAGAAGAAGAACAGTGGCTGTACTGTAGATCATCGAGAGTAAGCAAAAAAAACCTGCAATCCATAATCACTCAAAGAAAAAGAAAAGCACACAAAGGTAAAGAATATACATTTAGAATGAGTAGAAAAGTATATTATTTCTGGAATTTTGTGATACAAAGTTCAGGCTTTATAAACCTTTTTCAAGGTCAAATTCAAGCACTTTAAAGGTCAATTTTATGGTGCTTTTCCACTACAGACCAGCACATCTCGACATTTTTGTCAGACTGCCGTCCACCGATTGGTCAGAGAGTGTTGTTACTGGGAAAGTCATGAGCGCGATGTCCGACACAAGAATCCACCCGAACGATGCCGAACTGTAGATCAATTAAAAGGACTTAAAAATCCTGAAAACGTACGTTAATCTCACACATTTAGCAGGGAAATTTCTAAAATCTCACATTTAACAGTGGAGTCTGGTGTATTTAGTGACCACAGCGAGCGGCGAGGTGAATCACAACCCCAGACCCTGTGCTCCGGTCATCCAGGAAGTACTGAACGAATTCCGGTACCTTAAATCCTTTTTTTAAATCACATTAAAAGAGTTTACAACAAAACTCTGTTTTATAAAAGTCACAGTTACAGTCACACACACACTCAAGCAAGCCCCAGGTGGAGCAGTTTTCAATTAGACTCTCTGACGTGTTCAGTCACATTGTGAAAGAAATATAGTCACAATTTCAAGCACTTTATCCAAGATTCAAGCACTTCTAAGGACTCTTCGAAGCTCCCACTTCGAAGCTCCCATATCAAACCAATTATCAGCATCATCAATGGTAAATCAGTATCTAATCAGCACCGTAGCACAAGTGCCCTTTAATGGGAGTGGTGAACCAAAATCCAAGACAATGTCAGTAGGAAATTAAAGTGTCACATCAACACAAGGTTCGACTTGTTCCAGGCTGAATAGCTGATATGTATTTATCAAGAGCGACTTATCAAGTGTGTGTATGTACAGTCTGTGTGTGTTCTGGACATGTTAATCGGACACAGCATAGCTTGCAGGCTGTGACATGTCTGTCTCGAGCATATGTCACTAATTATAAGCTGGGTTAGGGTTAGGATTGGTGTGCTGCGTGTGTTTGAATATAAGAATGGAGTCCCCTCTGCAAATGGAGGTGGATTCAATTAGAGAAACCACAAAATCACAACCCTGCAAATAATAAGCAATTAAAACACACACACAGTCCTAAATATACACACACCTAACCAGACAATAAAAGCCAACTTTATCAACCCTTCACCTTAATTGGCTGCTGCTTTGCCAAAAAAAAAAAAAAAGAGAAAAGGGCTTTTACAGTACGTTCACCTTCATCTTGTTCAATTCTTGGCGCTGAGTTAATGACACTTGAGGTTTGTCTAATCACTGCTCTCACAAAACTGAGAGGCTTGGTGTGTCATAATCTCTGTGATGAAAAAATAGTTTGGGGTCTCTGTTTGGAAAGATTAACTTATGTGTGGATATGTAGGATTCCTAACATTTAAAAAACTATTTTCAGACCTGGAGGTCAGGGCCCTGTCAAAGGATATAAACACTTCAGCCTTCAAATAGTTTATGGCTTTTCTATAATGTTTACTTTTCTTTTGGAATAGTAAATAAATATGCATTTGCAATAAACATGGCATGGGTCAATTATTTATTTTTATTTTCCAGATACTCCCTCCGTATGCATTATCTCTTTAACAGGAGACGGCCTGAAAGCCTGCAGTCAAACATCACGGTAGCCTCTGCAGGATTTGGTTCATTAGTGTCTTTAAATTGTGTGTTCATCCATTATTAATCTAATGAAAACTCACAGTATGTTATTTCTCTGGGGCCCTGTCAATCAAAGCATTAACACAAGACCGAGTTCGATCATGTTCTGATGCAGCACACGGCAATGAGTAGTTGTGATCCATTAGTGACAAATATGCACAATAAAAGAAAAAGAAAAACAGACAACACACCGGTAACTAACAAAACCGAATATTTGATATCCTCACTCTGATGTTTCATAGGACGTTTGCCCTGGAACACATTTGTTATGTGCTTCATGGTTGACGGAGAGAATGTTGCACATTAAATCTTTAAAAGTCCAATTGTTTTGATTGCATTATATAATGTTCATTACTGTATTTCAGTCTTACAACCACAATCGTGTTTATGTAGTACAGTGGCTGTCACTATTGTCTGTATATTGTATTTCCCACTGTGATGTCTGAGATATTCTTCAGCAATGTCAGACGTGGCCACCCTCTTCTGGGTTTAAATAACAGTCTCTTTTGACTTTAACTACAGGATATAAAGCCTATGTTCAAAGACTTCCCAGCTGACCACTGTTGTTATTCTCCAAAAAAAAATACAGTCTTTGTCTGCTGATAAAACACTATCATAAGGACTAAATCACGAAAAAAGCACTAGACACAAAGGCAATATCTTCACTGTGACTCACTGCACATCTTAAGTCATGTTCCCTACAGGAAAACACACAACACGCTGTCACCGCATGCAACAAGGTTTGCGTCAGTGTCGAGATAAAGCTACGTAACACACACACACACAGATAAGAACTAGTGTTGCTGGAGCAAGACATGCAATGACAAGCAATGTGTAATGGCAATAATTTGAGTCTATCAGGCCTCTTATTTAAGCCGATTCAGCAGGAATCCACAGTAATAACACACGCTGTATCACTGAGAGAAGAAAACATGACTTAAATGTTTCTGTTCACATGATATCATCACTCGTGCATACATGATGAGGCAGATTATATAATCTCACCTCAATTACACTGTGGTTTGTGTCGGAGCACCACCATATGAACATAAATCCTTAACCTTTATCCCCTTATCATGTGCACAAATATAATCCCTTGGGTTTTTTGTTTTTTTTACCATTGAGTCTGTTCAATTGTGGATTATATCTCATGCAAAGGTAATACGATACGTACAATGTGACACAGAGGTGGGTGAGGCAGGTTGGAGATTAAGATGAAATAATGCGATTTATTTCAGGCTAAAACTGAGCTTCTGCGTGTACGAGGCTTTGTAAGGAGGTTTTGGCAGTGAGTCTGATCTGGGATCAACTACAAGAGACATACTGTAAAAATGAGGTTATGTGGGTCAGAGGACAAAGGATTTGACTTACCTGAAGATCAAGAGCATAATCGTCAGCACATAGGAGAGGAAGAAAGGAGGAGAGGTGATTAGAAACTGTTCAAATTCACACAAGTAGCAAATGGAATGTACTTTCTGCAGGACTGTGTGTGTACACAACTTGGATTATGGGCCGCCCCTTGCAGCAAATTATCATTTGCTAATCTGGATTTAAACATGCACTAAACACAGTGATGGTGAGTGTGTTTCTGTGTGTGAGGGAATGTGTGTGTAACGTGTCCAGACAACCATTCAAAAGACTGTTATGCACGTATTTCAAGCTCATTTGAATCCTCTCAAATTTCACTAAGTAAACCCCACAGACAGATATGTCCAAAAAGAGCTTTTCATAAAGTCTAAACAGCTCATTAACGGAAGACCCAGTTCTGGTTGTGGCATCCACGACACTGGTGTGGCCAAGGTATTTGGGTCAATATGTGGTTGCCCTAAATGTAATGTATAAAAAAAAAAGTAATCTACACTGAAAATACCAAAAAAAAACACACACATACAGTAGATCAAACACAAATTCTACTAAATTCTACTAAATCCCCAATCTCCCAAGTCATGGAGTTCATTTAACTTCGTGACTTCATGTAGCCTACACATCATACAGTATATGTAAGCATGTAAGAAGCAGCACAGTAATCATGTAAAACCCCAGATTCCCAGCTGCTGCTCAGACTCATTCCCTCTGAGTTTTGGAGTAAAGAAGAGCCCGACTCTTGGATCTTTTTCTTGACATGGGCTTTCAGGACAGCAATTACTGCATGCCCAGTCATTGATTGAGTCAGACATGGAGCCACACAGGGACGATCAATCGGTTGACTAAGGTGATGGATGAGGGCTTTCTGTGCTGTGTGTGTGTGTGTGTGTGTGTGTGTGTGACAGACAGAGCAGCTGAGATACTATGTTACCAAACTTAAAAGTCCAGTGAGGAAGAAGTAGTGACATCTAACAACAGTGGCCTTCACATACTGGAAAGGATGTTGTTCTTTGTTTGAGGAGTAAGTTTCCACTTCAAAATGCAAGACACACACACACTTTGGTTGGTTTGACCATTCGGGCTGCTATAGATATGTGACGGTACAAGATGGTCTCAATAAAGCAGGGCCCTTGCCCAAAGTACACATTAAAATGCTTAATCTAAGCCTACAAAGACCAAGCTATTGATGTGATTAACACTGAAAAAAACAAACCTATGGGTAGTATAATCAATTTCTACCAATAAACCTTTCTAAATGTTACTCACTGGACCTTTAACTGACACTACCTATTGTGCTATGCTATTGTCCAACAGTATATATATTTTTTAGTTCAAACGTAGTGAATACAACACCAGTTATTTGGCTGATTCTAATTGTAGGCAACCCATGGAACGTCATTTTCTAGTTCCAGCCTATTTGTTTTGAAGTTTTCTTTGCCTTAACAGTAAATCTTCATGAACCTTCTGATATTCATTTCTATAGCTCAAGAAAAATTTTTTTTTACTCCAAGTTACAACTACTGTATATATTATCAATTAACCTCTAAACCTCTGTAAAGTCTATTAAAGTTAAACACAACAGCGCCCGCTTACACATGATAAGTTGAGAGTTGTCCCAATGGTAAGGTCAAACTGAACCACACCAGGAAAGACTCCCTTGCACACAAGTTACCCTGGCAACCAGGGCAAACACCCAACCAGTCAAGCTGGAGTCTGCGTCAAAATTGCACGTTTTGGAGCCACAGCCACTCATTTTAAGGCTATATTTGCACACAGGCACAGTGCACGACTGACCATGTATCTTGTAATGGGCACTGGCAGGCGTGTGGAAGTAAGATCCAGCTGTTATAAATACGCTGGGTTTATCCGGGGAGATATTGTCATGAGACGTTTCCTGTGGTGTGCATCACACAGCACTGTATGTGCACGTTGACCTGTCTATGACACTGTCTCTGGTCTAGAATTTACTATAAAAGATATAGACTGTGCATATGACTGAGAGAAACAGAGACGCAGAGAGAGAAAGAATAATGTGTGTGAGGCAACGAAAAGTGCAGATGGAGAGAGGATCAGTTTCTTTTGCTGCACACAAAAAACAACTTAACCCAGATGGTAATTGATGTTTAAGTCAATTTCTTCATCAGCTGGTGCAATTATCTCCGTCTCCAAGCTTTACTGTTTAATAATATCACCTACTCAATGAGCTCTCAGCCTTCCTCCATTGGACATTTTACAAATAAATGATCAATCAATAATAGGAATTGACCACTATGGATTTACTTCCCGTGTTGTGACGATGTTCCAAAACAGTGACCATTTTATTTTTTGCTTGGCTGCAACTTCTACACTCTGTCTTAGAGGGGAAAAAATGTCAGGACCTTAAACCATTTGAGCCATGTGCAGCCCTGAGCTGTTTTAGGAAGGGGCAGGTTCAGAGGTGACGGAGGGACTTGGAAGGATGCAATAAACGACAATAACAGCAGCAAGCTCCGTGTTACAAAATGGCAACTTGTGCTTCGGTTACACCACGTGTTTAATCATTTGTTAAAAGGAACCACAGATGCGTTAAGGTATGCAGTTATTGGATACGCTTCAAATAAAAATACTCAGTAGCTGTAGACTGAAGAGGCTGCATATTGTGTCATGTATGTGGTCCATTGTCAAGACAAAACATATAGCTTTGTGATCACTGGAAGTCACTGTCAGACAGTCACTTGTCTCTGAAACAGGGGAATGTCATTTCAGGCTCAGTTATGTACCCATTAATTCTTGCATAGATTCTGCAAACTATAACAAGGAAACACGATCATTATGTAAAAGTGTATATGTACAAATGAAAATGGTCTATATCGCCGAGCAAATAACGTACAACCCCACCCATCCCCATCGACTTTGGAGGAAACCCAGCTTCCCTGGAAGTGACGTTTTTGCTGCATTTGTCCAATCACCATGGAGCTCACTGCAAAAAAAAAATAATTCTGTGCCCATGCGTATCTCAGAAGCTGAGCATCCAGTGGTTTTATTGTGGAGGCTGCTACGGGAATACGAAAGTCATCTGTAATAAACAGCTGATTCTGAAGAAACTAGTGACACATTCTAATCAAGTTTAGTATTGCAATGTAAATACAACACAGTACATACTATATTTTAGAGCAATCGCCACTGCTGGAAGGTGATTAAACCAAAGGGAGTATGAACTATACAAAGAATTAGGAATACAGTGACAATGAAAATGATGGATATGTGTCTTAGGTGATTTGAGTTCAGTTTAGAGATGGCAGCAGTTCGTGTCAGGGTATCTATGTCTTTTTCCACTCTCAGGTAAAGGTTTTGGCTACAGTTACAACCATTGTCATCTGACTAAATACACACACTGGCATGAACACAAAGCTAATTAGCTGATTAATAAGTAATCGGTCTAGGCCAGAAACACAATACATCTGAAGTGCTAAGAGAAGTATAAATAGTGGTCTTACCTATTTCTAAGCAGGATGTCATCCAAATAGAAACTGGAAATGTCACTTAAGTAATTCAGGGAAGTGAATTTATCACTAAAATAAATCACTTTGTCTGAGCGATGCATACTCCAAGCCTCCACACAAACAAATGCGCCCTCTCCCTGGCACAAAACCTCATGCTCACATCGCCACCAGCCGGTGACATCACCATGCCCGTGGCATCAAATGCTCCCGGCCTGACACATCATTGTTTACCTATTGTACACAAAAGGGCCCTTTGACCCGCTAACAATCCCACTGACTGTGCATACACCTCCCACCTGCTTCCTATGGCAACCAGGAAGTGTCAGGAGCATGTAGACGGAGAACAGGGGGGGTCATTAAAAGATAGTGGCCCACTTATTGCTGTGCTTGTGCATGTAAACAAGTCATTCACTGGCTTCCTTGTTGAGAGTGAGAACAAAAACCCATTCACACACGAGCTGTGTGAAGTTGTGATGCAGTCAAACATAACATGTGTTGTTTTTGTATTTTTTTTTAGACTTTACTGCCGTGTGGGTAAACATACAGTAGTTTAACCCTTTTCACTTTCTTTTCATTCTCACCTATTTTATGTTGAGGCTGGTACACCCAGTCATCATCATCATCATCATCATCACCCTCGTTTCCGTCCGCAGTGTGGAGGTGAGTGTGTGAGCGCGAGTATGAGTGGCTGCTGTGGACGGCGTGGAGCTCGCTCTGGCTGTGGAAGATGCGTCTGCTCTGGCGGGAGAGGGTAGACACGCTGAGCCAGCTGAGAGCCCGGGACAGACCCACGGGTTTGTCCTTTCGAAAGGACGCAGACCTCCTGTCTCCTCTCATCTTCACTTCGATAGGAATGAGTCCAAGAGTGGAGGACGAGAATGTCTTTGAAACTAAGTTTTAATCTGGAGATAGATTCCTCAGTTGTACGGTCAGATCCTTAGACTGCTTGATAGATATTATAGAGAATCCAAATCATGAGATTCCAAACATTTCCAAGTAGAGGATCCAGATCTACACACATGCAAAAATATTTCAAATTTCACACTTTAAATAAATCAGTTCCAGGACACAGTCTATCCTTTTCTTTCACTTTGCTTGCACCGTCACACATCATGACTGTGACCCGGGAAGTCACAACTTCAAAATTCTTTCTCCTGCAATTTATCTCACTATCACAAGCTCAAGACTAAACCATCCCCTTCCTTTTCTGCTCTTCCTTTGTGCTTAATGACTGCAGGCGTGATTCCCAGCCCCAAAGGGGTAATTAGGCAATCCAGCTATCTGGAAAATCACCACCCCTCTGCTGCACACACTCAAATAAACACTTTTGGATGCACACACTCACTGTTGGCTGTAATATCTCTCAGTGGCGCATGACAGGGTGGAGTGAGGTTTCCAAATTACACTCGGATACTTTTAAATCAAATCAAGTCAGCGGTTGTTGTTTACGATAGTGCCCTGGAGTGTCGTTATCTCCACTTGTTAGCACACACGCAGCTGAGGCGCACAGCCTCACCAGCAGAAAACACCAGGGGGTGAAAAAGTTTCAATATCCCGAGGTCTTTCCCCAGCTCGATGTGCACACAAGGGCAAAAACAAACATCCCATGTGAAGTCCTCGTGCTACAAACTTCCAACCAGAAATCCTTTCCTTTGTAACCTGATGTGGTAAAAGGTCCAGGTGTTAACAGCCGCATGGAGCTGTATCTCCGATCAGCTGATCAGCACAGGTGATAAAGCAGAAATCGGAAAGAGAAGCTTACACCTGCTGAACACACACACACACACACACACACACACATGCAGAGCACAACAAAAACAAAGTACGTTGCTGGCGAGGATTCCCTAATTCCATCTCTTGTCAGTCCTGGAGAGTGTGACTGTGGGAGTTGACAGTGTGTGTTGTGAGTACAGGATTAGGGTTACACCCAGCTCTAGTAGCCACAGTACTGAAATCCGAGTCAGTCCGTCCCTTCTTCTGTTCCTCCCTCCTTCTTTCTGTTTTCAGTCATCGCTGATCTCTGCCCCTCCCTTCCATTCGTTTGCCGACATGGCAACCATTCCTCTCTCCTTCCTTTCCTCCCCTCACACCATCAAATCCCACTTGGCCTTCTGTTTATTTTCCTCGTTTTTCATTGTCACCTCTCGTCCATCGGGAGTTTTAATTTCCTCACAAAGACACAGAATCACCTCTCGGCTTTATTGTACAGTACAGTTACTTAATTAACTAAATAAAGCAACTGCAGAAGAAGAGTTAATATATGGTAGATGAGCAGAGTCAAACACATTTCTCTCTCTGGACAAGTAGAAGCGCAAGAAAATCAGTTGTGTTTAAATATATGTTTCAAACACACTCATAGAATTACAGTGGCTGACATTTCACCCGAGGGACTGAAGCAACTGGTTAAACAACAAATTTACTAGATAGAGATGAACATGAAACCACGCAGCGATGACAACAACCACGCAAAAACTCATTCAGAAGCTACCCATATGTTGAGGTAGCGTTTTAATAACGGAGCCAAAAAAAAGGCTTTCTGGGGTTTTTACTACTGCATTAGGGAGGTGGAGTTTTCCCACCCAAGTGTAACCACAGAGTGTGTGTGTGTGTGTGTGTGTGACCTTCAAGGTGTGTGTGTACTGTTGCACACATGTTACAGCATGCTCATAACCCCAATCAATACCTTTCATCGTCTTGTACTCAAATCCGAAAACAGAGGAAGTCATTTTGGGTTTAGATGTGAATGTGAAGCAGCAGCTCTTTAAAGAGTGTTGCCTTTTGTGGATTCATTACACTGGCGAGAGCGTATCCTAGTTTTGTGGCTTGGGTGGATGTAAACCTAGACTTAAACTGTAAACCCCCCCCCCCATCAGTTCCCCGACCTCATCTTATTTTTTCCCTTTAGAGCGGAAATCTACTGTCTCAGCACTTGCTGTTTACACAAAGGGACAACTGGCAGCTACTAATGAGCCAACTAAACTTAAAAACATAAAAAAAAAAAAAATCAGGAATGCACATACAGTTAAATAGAGTTCATTTTTTTCTTATCTGCGATACATGTGACACAGAAGAGCAGCAGAATTATACCTCAGACTTCCTGCCTGAGCGATTTGTGCCAAAGTTGCATTGCATTTCCAATATTTTTAGCTGCACACACCACATTTATCAGCTCCCACCACCACCAAAGGTGTTTGTGTATGAATTTAAGGGATTAAAATAACAAAGAGTGAGAAATTAACCTGCCGTGATGACGGTAACAAAAGTCATCATGAGGGAACAGCATAAATTATGTATGGACAAAAAGTATACAGTCAGGGCCAGTTTAGCCTATTGATTTCCCCGTTTTCCTTAAGAGAAACTGATTTAATGTCATGAGCCCCAAAGGGAATTAAAAAGAGTCAGAGGTCATCATAAGAAGTCAGCTTACTAGTTCAACCCCCACCTCACTTCCATTTGTCTTTCACACACACAACCGTTTTTTTCATTTCCCTGAAGCTGCAGAGAATCGACAGCAGTGACAATCGTCAATATGTTCGACTGGATATCAATACAAGTGTAGTGGACATTTAAAAGCTTTAGCCTGGCTGAGGAGAATGCCAAAATCAGTCTTTGACAAGTGGCAGCTCAGCTCTTATCTCACACCTAAATATGTGCAAATCAATAACATCTTACCATGTTATATATTAAATAATTATCTGCATCTACACCTTGTTTATTACAGCATTAACATACACAAATATGAGTCATTTTCCATTAAAAAATGTTAGCAATTCAAGCAATGACTGAATCTGCAAAAGCATAATTGTAGAAGTTATGTTTACACAGACACAACGGGACGATAAGAAGGGAGACACGTGGCAGAGTGAACAAAATTAGAGTAGACAATGAAGGATTAGACTCAAACTACCGTGTAATTAAAGCTTGATTACAATGAATCAGACGAGATTAAAGGTTATGTGAAGATTAACTGGATTCACACACACTCCTGCTTCAAACTGATGCTGACACACACAAAAAAGTCAGATAATTATGAATGAGATTAATAACAGATGACAGCCTTCATGCAGTAAATGAGACAGTCTTTGAAGCCACTAATTATTGTGATAACAAGTGTGAAAAAACGACGTCCGTTAACTGAATTGTCTAAACAGTCTCTCCTGTTAGACATCTCACACACGCAGTGTGGTTTCCATGACTTTAGAGGAAATGACATTGACTTACATTCATTTTCTAGAGACATACTCTTAACTTAACCATAACTACTACTAGGGCTGAATGATTACTCAAGGCGCAATATTTCTTAAAGCCAAAATGTGTGTCATACAACCATTTGAGATTAAATATTGCCCTAGCATACACACAGACTGAAGAAAAGATCTTTTGTTTCTCATATCACACAGCAATCATTTCAAATATGTCATGGAAATGAGAATAAATATCTAAAAATGACCATTCTCTCTCATATTGTGACTCTTCCTCTGTAAAAATGCAGTCAAAAATGATGACAATTTCACGACTACTGGCCTAATCCTTAACCTAACCCTGACCTCATCCTAACCATATGACATGTCTCCACCTTAAAATATAATAAGTTACTTTATCTGGACTTGCTTTTGGAGGTCAAGTCCCGACAATGTGACTGTGTAGACAGATGTAGGTCCCCTCAACATGACTTATACCTGGAACACACACACACACGCGCACACACACACACACTTGACATGCACTTGCGTGAGACACACAGAAGACGGGTGACATAAGACCCTGGTGGCCTTGTTGCCAGGTAATCGGACATCAGAGGCAGGCTGGCACCTGATATCGATACACAGTGACCAGACACGGCACCAGAGGTAAATATAACGGATAGACAAGTCTACCTGGATGAAACACAAGAAAGCACACGTGGCCACACAAAGTCCACACAAAGAGTATCATTCAGTGCATCCACGAGTCAACTTTTTTCTTTTTACCAAAAGCCTTGGCTGAGTGTTTCTACCAAATTCCAGGTCCCAGTAAATACAGTTTCACAGCGTGTGTCTCTCGGGCAGTAATGCATTCACAGAGCCAGTTAAACACAGGGGTTTCGTCTCCGGCACAGAGGAAGGCTTTTATTACCACGCACCACTTCACATTTAGTGTTTGTGTATAAGTCTGTTTCTGTCCACTTTGTCTTCTGGAGACAAAGTGGACCAAACCTGTCGAAAAGACACAAAGAGTTTCCCCAATTTGGCATCGCTTCGTCTTAAATCAGACTGATCTAAAAACAGCATCAGATTATGGTTTGGATTAAGTATCAGCGTTATGGTTTAAATTAGGGGGCACGTCTAGGGAAGTAATGTAAGTCAAGGAGAGTATGCTCCACCTCAGTGTGTGCATGTGTGTGTGTGTTTACTCTAAATTCTATATCAGGCTCCTACAGGAGGTGTTGGAATCTCCACAGATGGAGGATAGATGGCCTCTCCTCCACACACACACACACACGTATTAGATGTACACATGTTGTTTGTGACATAGTAAGTCTACAGACACAAACATGTATGCCTTTACCTTCATACGAAATGTTTTTTCAGTGGTTCTTAATGTGTAATTAAAGCCCTTAAGTAAAAAACAACGTCAATAAACAGAACTTCCCCAGTACACTAATAAGATAATAACTGTATTTCCAGCTGGGCGTAGTCGTTAAGCCTGGGGGTTGATTGGTCTATTTTATATAGCAAAATGTACTGTTACTTCAGTTTCTAGCAATTTTCATCTTGAGAAGAATAATAGTGAACATGTTAAGGCACAACACTGAATTCCTCAAACTACAAACAGAAGTAGTTTTGGTTTGATTTAATATCTTTTCACCTCAACGACATACTTGAATCTTAAACAGCACTTTTGTTTTCTTTTATATACAACTGTAAAAAGAACAAATTACAGGCTAGTCTGTATTTGGTTGTAAAATTGTGGACCAAAGTGGGCGACCAAACACGACAACATGCTAAATAACTAAACACTGTTTATGGAGGCCAGAGCTGTCTTCAGTGAAATCTAAAAGAAGAATAAAGAGCAAGAGTAGAGCACATAATAAGGGAAACATGTATGAAGAATGATATTATATGCGGTATAATACAATTTAACTATCATACTGAGTGAGTGCACTCTATTCTAGTCTTACCAGACCGACTGAAGACAGTATTATCTGCAGCCATCACCTCCTGACTGCAGTTTGACCTGTGATACTGTGAATACTGAACCCTGACCTATTGTTGAACCTGGGAGTTTAGCCTTCACCTCCACTGACAGCTCATCTGTCTGCCTCAGCCTTTATCTCATTCTCACTTTTGTGAGATTGTTCCCCAACAGAGATATTAAAAAAACACACATACACATATAAAACTTATGATAGGTACTGTATGGGTGTGACTAGGGCAGCATGATGCACCTAGAATGGTAGCAAGTTGGATGGGTGGGGTGGCTGAGACTGACTTTAAGATTGTTGGGTGTCACGCTTCTGCTTCACAGTACAATGAGTGAGACATAAACAGAGCATCTCTGTAAATAAGGAAATGGCTCTCGTGTGTAACTCAACCATGATCAAACTGCAGTCAGGGAGTGAGAAGGCAGCGGAGGATAATGAAGACAATGACAATGAAGACAGAAAACAAGGTCAAAGTGAGTCACACAGTATAAAATGTCCCTCTGTTGAGTTAGCTGATGAGGTGGAGAAGGGCAGAAGCATGCTGGTGCTCAGTGATCGCCCTCTAGTGGCGTTGAAAAGTGCTGCTTGAGCTGTCAAGTTTAACAGTAGAAATGGTTGTGATCTAAACAGCAGCCCATTGTGTTTTTCTGTGTATTATGTTGATAAATTCATGTGTTTCTATCAAATCAAAACCCATCATGCAAAAATGATAAACATTAATTAGGGATGGGAATCAGTATTGGTTAAAAATCACTGGATGTAATATCAGTCAGTCAGTAATATGTCACGTGCTTCACTATGCTCAGACTGTAAAATTGTAAATAAAAATCAGCAAAAGCATTTTCAGCCGAGTCATGTTTGGGCTGATTATTTCGTCCTTTAAGGAGAGAACAATATTTGTTACGCAGTTAGAGAATTATGTCTTTGAAATGTGTTTCTAACAGCTTCATAGTTCATAAATGAAAAAAAAATGGCATCCTACCATCCTTAACATTCATTTGCACATTTTCTTCATATGAAATGGCAGCTCCTTTGGCCATCGTATCATTATAATCACAGCCTTAGATTAACTGCTCGCACCAAACCTGAGAGGGAGGCATCATTTTTAATGCCACACACATGTTATGACAGAAAATCTTGCTGGCTTTGCCTTTGATACCTTGAAACCAATTATTGGCCCACACTTAATGAGATGCTTCTAAATCCTTGAACTTTAATCTTTTCTTTGAAGTATTAACAAGCAACTTCTAATTAGTTTGTAACTCTGGGGCATGATGTTGAAATTGAAAATGTTGACGACACATCTGATCGGTTCAACTCACAGCAGAGCTCCCACATGTAGTAATGATGGAGGAAATATAATATAGGCTAAGCTATATACAGTAGTATGTTTGATAGGGGTCTAAGAGCATTGATTTTCTCCAGGCTTGTTTATTTTGTAATTGCCTTTTCTGACCACAAGGGGGTGGCAGCAGAC
This sequence comes from Solea senegalensis, assembly GCF_019176455.1. Classification (NCBI taxonomy): domain Eukaryota; kingdom Metazoa; phylum Chordata; class Actinopteri; order Pleuronectiformes; family Soleidae; genus Solea; species Solea senegalensis. Next base: position 10,711,120 of record NC_058037.1, on the reverse strand, counting down.
TGACATTCCTCTGAGGAGAACAGCCTCGTGTTCTTCGCTTATCAGTGGAGCTTTGGGACCCTAATGAATGATTAAATGAGCTGCAAAATGTGTGTGTTTATAAACACAGACTACAGTGGATAAACAATACACAGCTCGCTCTCTCTGTGTGTATGTGTGTGTGTGTGTAGATATCAATCTTCAGTGAGGGATAACAGAGCTATTTCAAACATCCAAGGACTGAATTCAGGCTCGGAGGAACAACCACTTTGAGGACACGCACATGCACACATGCGCACACACAGAGAGAGAGAGTCTTTTTGAGTTCTTAGACCAAAACAAAGGTGGTCCAAAACCCCTGGAGTCAACTCTAGTCAATTCATTGTGGTTAGAAGACAAATCCCCTCATTCCACTGGCCACGTGCTCCATTATTCTACCGTCTATTATTCCAGGCTAAAAGCTCTGTGTGTACATGTGTGCGTGTGTCAAACTATTCTCAGGAACCCCTCATGTCTGTGTGTATCCACGAGTCATGCATGTGAGTAACGTTTATCCACAGAAACAAAGAGAAAAGCGAAGCAGGTATTGAACTTTGACACGTGACTCTTGACCACAAAAAAGCAGCAGCTGACTCCTGGATTAACTCGTACTAAGGGTCAGGCTGAGTGAATTCCTGAACACACTCACTCAACAATTGTGCCATTGTCAAGACAAAGACGAGGAGCCCGGGTCGGTTGTCCTGCATGTAAAGCTGTGAACTATATGTGCGAAGCCACCTCTGTTTGGCCTGTGCTTTTATGATGTGAGAAACTTTGTCACCAATATGCAGCGAGCAAGTGAGAAAAAAGGAAAGAGGAAGACAGAAATAGAGTGAGACTGTGGGATTAAAGGAACAAAAGTTTGAGGAAGGAGTGGCACCAAAGCGTATAAGACAAATGAGCTGTGGTAATCTGAGCGGGACATTTTTCACACACACACACACACACCCAGGAGGTCTGTGTCCAGTAGTTGAAAGGGAGAAAGGGTGCGGTCGACTTTGTACATTCCTGATCAGCCGTGCTTAAGTTGTGGAGCACGTCCAGCAGACAAGAGTCCAGATGTGGTTTGCATATGCAATGAACTTTTCACACAAAGTATGGCATCTATAAAATGTACAACTGGTGCAGGAAAATAACTTTTAGGATCACACGTGGAAGCTTCACTGCTTTTTATTTAGCCTCTACACGACTTAGTCGTGATCATTCTATGACTACAATGCCTTGATTATATACATAGAAAATGATTTTCTGTGGCACAAACGGCACAAACAATCTGGAATATTCCTCTGCAAATTGTGCTCCAGTGAGCAAAACTAAATCAACACTTCATCAGGGTGGGTACTCAACATTTTAAAGTGAGTCAGCATGTTTGTCATTGCAACACGGGGCCGCAATTAATGTGGCTAAACCCGTTTTAATATGCTGCTGGTACAAACAGCACCTGGAGGAGCAAGCATGTGTGCGGGTTCCATGTATGTGTTTTTTTTCTCTACCTTGGATGATGTAGTGCCAGCAGTTCGACAAACAGCTGTTAGAGGGAAAGCACCCATCACAATGAGGGGAATTTATTGCACAGACTGTAAATACTGTACGGCAGGGTGGAGTTACTGTACAGGTATGCACACACACACGTTCCACTTCAATATAACTGTAAACACAGACACTTTATGTGCGTACATGTATATTCTTGTATTGTTTTTCCTGCACATGACACGTGACTGCAACTTGCATGCCTGTTACTGACGTGTTGTGCTGTGAAAACATGCTGAAAAAAGCAAGTGTCATCTATACACAACAGTGGCCTCCCACAGTGACACTCAGATATTCCAGCAGAGTCAGTGCTGAAGTAACACGACCATTTATAAGACCTGCTGCCTGCCACACTGTTTCATGTTTGTCTTACTATACACATACAACATACCTTATGTTGTGTGGTGGATTTTACCATGTCATCCATACTTTTAGGACATATTTCATTAAAAAAACAAACTTGCTGTTTACCCAAATGGGGATGTGGGGATGTTTTTACGGCATATTTGTATGGATGCAGATTATTTCTGAACAGGAACTCTTGTCTAGAGACAGTTTTTTGATCTGAAAATGTTTTAGATATTGGACTTTTTGCCAATAATCCATATACATATATGCGTTTAGTCCCTTCTGTAGTGAACATAACATTGCATTTTGTATACTCATGTCGCAGCAGATGTAGTTGTACATTTTCTTCATTGAGCAAAATAAAGAAACATAAAATAATAATAGTTGTAGAGGGTGTCAGGATAGAAGTCGAAGAGGTAGTAGACTATTAATGTTGTAATCATCAGTCATATTGGCAGATCTGTGTGTTTGCCATTATCCAATAATACATTTATTAATACCAATATCTGCCGATATCTTGCCAACAATATCGTGCATCCCTAGTATAAATGTAAAAATCAATGAATTGCAATTACCTTTAAAAAATAATAATAATAATGACAATGATATTATAGCAAAAGGTGAATAATTACATATAATATTTTTCCTTCAGTCACAGGACTGTTCATCAGTCATTACCTAAGGACTAATGCAAAAATGGACTCCAGTGTAAGTAATATACTCCTTATCAGAGATAATAAAAGTATGGACAGGGACTTATTTTACTAATGATTTTCATTCCCTTTCTTTGCCAAAACACCATAAATAAACCCTTCTGGGTCATAGTTCACAGAGGTTTGGATTCATTACAACAAAAATGAAGCTCAACTCCCAAGAGAGACAATCTAACAGGGGAGAGAGAGGCCTGGACCGTTAGATGGAGTCAAAGACAAAGTTCAGGTCACGTGCTGACAGCCAATCTGGCAACACACCAGGAGTCCAATCTGGCAACACGCCTATCAATCCCCACTGGGATCTGCCTACTACAGGTGCTACCACCCTCTGCTCAAGCCTCTTTGTTCACGTGTGTGTGTGTGTGTGAAAGAGAGAGTGAGAGACACAGAGATAAAAAGAGTGTAGCAGGAATGAAGTGGACAAAGACAAAAAACACAGAAAGACCACCAAAAATATGCATTAATCTCACTAAATACTTTTACTTTTCTGTTGTCTTTTGTGTCTTTTTTAAATTGTGCTGCTGTCTATCTTGACCGGGTATCTATTGAAAAATGGGCTCCTAATCACACTGGGGGGTTTTCCTGGTTGAATAAAGGTTAAATACAACAATGAATACAAAGGTGTGTTTTTTTAATCAGGACGTTTACAGCCTACAGATGTGCGAGTATTACACGGCATGTGTTTACATTCATAAAAGTGTTTTAACAAGCACACAAGAGGAGGAAAACTCTAATAAAAGCCCCGGGATGTGTGAAATAACAGTAGCAGCAGCCTGGCAGCACAGAGTGTGCGAGTGCGTGTGTGTGTGTGTGTGTGTGTGTGTGTGGCCCTCACCCATAACTCCTGTGACTGTGTGTGTGGGCACAAACACACTTTCTATCCACAACTCTACAGCTGATTTAGAGAGGAGAGCAATGTGGATAAGAGGACGGACATAAAAGTGGAAAGTGATAGAGTGCAGCAGAACAAGTGAGAGGCTTGGGGAGATGGAGAGCATGGCAGAGATGGAGAGAGAGAGAGAGAGGCTGAGATTGAGAAAGAGCACAGAGAAAAAACAAAAAAAGAAAGCAGGAGTGAGACAAAAGGGAAATTATGCTGATTAAACAGACGGCAGGCCGACCGTTACTGCGACAATAGGGGTTGACTCTGGGTCTGGCATTTTGCCCTCTACAGCTGTGAGCTGTCTAACACACACACACACACACACATACACAAAGAGGCAAAATTGTTGATTCTATGGGTTCATCCCTCTTATCCAGGCTCACAGTGCTGCATCAAGCCAGCACAAACCTCCTTTTAAATGCGGGACTGAGACCAGCTTTATTTTACTAACACACATTCAAACATGCTGATTTTTTTTTTGTCTGCGGCCTCTTTCCTCCCTGCTGGCTCACTTTCCTTACTCCTGATCCAACAACAGCTCCCAAAGCAAAGACCCGATCAGCAGTTGTTGGCCAGAGCAGCTGGCAGTGCGGAGATGCAGCCGTTACACACTGGGCTGTAACGGCACATTACAGACACACCAATGGTGTAATAATGGGGAGCGCGCACACACGCTCACACAATAGATCAACTTTAAATAGAGTGTCTGAGAGGGACACTCCCACACTGAATAATGCAAACAGACAGGGAGTGTGTATTTGCTGCACTATGATTAACCATTTAATGCAACATGGCTGTCAAACCACCCACGTATCCAAACACACACGCACCAATCAGAAATAGACATCCCCGAAAAACATTCCTCCCACGAGCTGTCAAAACTAAGAGAGCAGAGTTCCATCTGGACGCCCTCCATTTCTCTCCCTCTTTCCTTCTCCCCCCCATCTGTCTTTCTCCATCTCTCCACACCTCTTTGTCATTTCTCCCCGTCTCAGTCTCATCTCATCTCAAATGTCCCCGTAACATCCCAGAAATCACAGTTTCAACATGTCTTTATCCTTCTCCCGTTATCTCGCCGTGTCCCTTTTCTCAAACACAGCCTTGCTTTTTGTCTCCGTGCTGAGGGAGTGGAACGCAAACTCTCAGCCCACCTCGGACTTGGAGCCAAAGGCCACTGCTTGTGGCCACCCACCCACGGTGGACAGACACAGTGGGGACTTTCCATCTATGTGTGCATGTGTGTGTGGTTGCTGTTTCCGTCTTTTTAATATACAGCGTCTCCTCACAGGTGTGTGTGTGTCTCTGTATTGGCGTCCATGTGTCTGGGGGGCAGCAACATGTGATTTTGTATACACTCGTCTATGCATGCATGCACTGGTGCGAGCATGTGTGTCCGTCTTTATAATCCAGTCCGGTGACCACCTCCTGCAGCAGGCACACAACAAAGGACTGCCGATCTCATGGAAGTCACTCTGTGGTTCTCAGACTCCACACCTTACAGCTATCATAACAGCACACATGCATTTAGCTGCTAACCAAAGGAGGATACGGGGTTTTTATTTACAAAATGAAAAAGAAGAAACCATGAAATACAACCTCACACAGGACAGCTTTTGTGTATTTTTTTTTTTTGACTGTATCTCAAGTTCCACCAGTCCCTTCTGCTCCTCCAGGGCCTCTGACTGTGCTCAAATCAGCTTATGTTTCCGAGGTGCATGGGAAGAGAAACTCAGCTGCACATTTCATGTATTACCTTTGCACTCTACACAACTGTACATTTTCAACAGCTCAAGCTCGAGCCATTTAATTGCACTACTGTCCTTGTCCCAGTATACAAGCACGAGTGAGGAATCTGATTATTATTATTATGTCTGTTTATTAGTCCTTACGTATGGACACCAACAGAACTGTGCTGTAAAACATGAAGACTAGGGCTGAACAATTTATCGATATCGCAATACACCCTACTTTAATTTTGAAACTGCAAGAGGCGCAATATTTGTTAAAGCCTAAATGTGTGTGGAAACATCATTTTATTACAGATACAGATGAAGTATTGTCTGGATCTATACACATCTTACAGTATACTACGGACTGAAGAGAACTTTGTTTCTCACAGATCTGCACAAATACCACACAGTAATCATTTCAAATATGTTTTTCCGAATGAAAACGAGAATAATGATGTAAAAATGACCTTTCCCTGTGATATCGCAAAATCATATCGCAATTCCTGACAAAATAACCACAATTAGATATTTATTCAAAATTCTTCAGCCCTCATGGAGATCAGTGTAATGTGAAAACATTACAGTTCAGCCTTCACTGACAGGCAAAGAAAACCCCTTCAGTATTAAGTCCGAGCGACATGTGACACACTGGTAACAGCCAGACATAATTTAGAGAGGGGAAGATGAGGAGCCAGAGAGAAGTGACTGTGTCTTACTGGCAACACATGGAAATGACAGCATACAAACCCAAATCCTTTTAAAGATGCTGATAAAACTTTTGAAATAAGGAAAAGCAAAAGCAGTATTTATACTCTTCAGGAAATTGTGGGGATTTGAAGGAAAAAAAAAAAAAAAAAAGAGCCTAGACAGAACTCCTCCGTTAGAGAAGTCAGAGAAGTGATGTCTTCAACAACTCCTGTTTCATACAGAACATAGTCTGCAGAGCCAGCATAAAAGTCCAATCATAAAATCGGCAGACCATAATCTAACACTGACGCACATTATTTAAGTGACGGGTACAGCCGTGGCCGGTCAATAGTGTAAATACAGTTATCTGTGGATGCCATGTACCTCTGTCGCTGTGTTTCCAGAGGCAACCTCTCCACCTCCCACTCGTCTAGACAAATATTCACTCCATCATTAAAGTACAAGGCGTTGGATGCAGATTTCCCCAGATGAAAGACCATTGCCTCACAACTGGCTTTACTTCAGCGTCAAATAATGACAAGGATTTATAGCTTCTTTCTTTTGAAAACCGCAGACTACTTCTCTTTTGTTAACTTGTATTTTAAGCACAAAAGTTCAGAGGCAAACGAAGCAGGAAAAACTTTTCCTCAGAACTTTTCATTGAGTGATGGCGTACTATATGAAAACATGACTTTGTCCCAAAGCTTTGTTGTGAGTATCTTCAAAAGTCTGGTGAAAAGTCTGGTGAAAAGTCTTCCGTAAAGGCTTAACAAGTGAGTTTTCAGATAACTCTTCAGATAATTCTCTTTTTGGAAATGTGTAACTTTTGCTGTAAAAAAAACAGGTTTGGAGATTTTACAGCTTTAGAGTCAACAGGAAGGAAAGGACAGAATGAGAACGGAGGTAATCTTGTTCATGCCCAAAGGCTCCTACAGTATGATGAGTTTAGAATAGGAAAACTAACCTGTAGAGACACAGGTGCGTTGCTTTGTAGCCTATAGCACTACAGTATAGCACATATGCACACGCTTAACCTCATTTCAAGAGGAAGTGAAACAGACACATTGACATTTGCATACACAAGCATATGCAACAGACATAAAATTCTGATACGATCCCAAAACATTTTTTTTAAAAGACTCTAAATATTCAACTCCAGTTCAATTTGCTCAACTGTTATATTCCATTATTCATTTAAAAAATATATAAATGGTGCTGATCTGTGGTGAATCATGACAAACCTGAATAGGTGCATAACTTATCTTCAGCCTATTAAAAACTAATTGGGGCGTGAATGAGATGTCATAGCACAACTTTGTTCGCATACTTGTGAATACACTTCATACTTTCCACTCCTTCCTCTTCCACTTCCTTACAAAAACACGTATTTTCCTGTTTGCGCGTTAATCTTGGATATAAGTGGACAGTTGAACTGGTTGGACAAGTCAGCTGTAGCTACAGGCTGCTGTGCTGGAGAGAAAGAGGACCGGTGTGTAGAGAAGTGAAATGGGTCATAGGAGTGTGAGAGCAGGTCGGCACACAACAGTGAGAAAGCACTTCATGGCTGAACTGAAGGAACTGGAGTCTCTGTGGGTGATGAGCAAAAACGCTCCCACTCCCTGTGAGTGAACTGGGCAGAGAGGACAACAGGCTCCACATGACACAGCATTAACAAAACACACACACTAGGTGCTATTTCGCTTTCTCACGTCAAACAGGGCAACCTTAATGCTATTCCCCATTACCTTAGAAACACACTTAAAACAGAACGACACACACAGTTAAACTGCTCCAAAATACACAAACAAATGTCAGTCATTTAGCCACAAAACTCACTGCACATCTTGCAGCTCCAGGGGGTATCTCCATAAAGCAAATCAATACATTTGCCCCTCATTTTTGGAACGTTTAAAAATAGCTTTATAACCTGGATTAGTGGCCATTTTCACAGTAACTGTGAACTGTGAATAGCGGTGGAGAGATGCCGATGATTTAATAGCAATAAGAGCTTAAGTTTCAACTTTAATAACAACATCTGGTCAGATCTGGAGAGAACGCTATGCTGTGTTGTAAATCTATGGAAAAGTTCTACAGTGTAGGGACAAGCCAATGCAATATTTAATATCAGTATCTGTCCAAAAGCACTGGATTTTATCAGAGAAATAAAAATTTAAAATCCTGTGCAAGTCATAAACCCTAGATGAGCAAAATGCAAATGTCGGCCACACGTGTTTTTTATTGTTTTTTTGGAAGGCTGGTGGTAAAAATGTATCAGAATAGATGTTTAAACTTGCTTAAAATAGGAAAAAGACGGCATCGGACTGATATCTGTAGTGTACATGCAAGAATTCAAGGTTGTGATATCAATATTGGACACAAATAGAAGCATTGTGCTACTCCTAATACACAGACCACAGTGTTTCAGTGAAAAGCACTTACCTGTTGAGTTGCACAGAGAGTGTCACACAGGGGTCAAAGAGAGGATGGGAGGAGGTTACAGCAGAAACGGAAGCCATGGGGAGAGAGAGAGGAGAGAAGATTAGATTAGATTCATTTGGCAAATGTTTTTGTTTTTCACAGAGACAGACATTAAGTACATTCACTCTGACAAAATATGTCTCAACGGGGAAAAAGTTGCCTTCAGAAACCGAGCGATAACAGCACCTAACACAGTCTACTGTACATATATGTAAATTCAGTGATTATCTGCCATGAGAGTCATATTGTGAGACATTATAAGTCAGGTCTGGGTTCAAAAAATAGATTTTCTCTTGGATTGATATTGTATTATATGCCATTTCCCGACCACCACGAGCTGAAATACCACTTTTTAGATACTTTGATGTCACGATTGTCCACTCAACAGGACACTTTCTCCACTGTCCCTGCAAGACAACATGACAAAGAGGGAACGGATGCAGTTCCAAGCTGCGCTCACAGCACTTGAGAAACTTCCTGCTGCACTTCTAGGCTGTATATTTTGAACTTGAACTGAATTATCACCCAACGACTGTATCGTTGAGTTTTACTGTGGGGTCATATTCAGTGAAAAGTAAGGTGGGGGGTCAATTTCTTTATGACGCACCAGGTTTGAGATTTCAAAATGTTGTATAACTTACAGCTTTAACTCTGTGAATACTTCTAAAAGAAGCAATATCCAACTGAAAATGAAATTGAATTGGGACCTTGTTAATTGGATTGATTCAGGAACTCAGTAGCAATACTCAGCCCTGTTACAAAGAAATAAAAAGGTGGACAAAGGTGAACAAACATGTTGTTAAAGCACATCAAACATTCCCCAATGTGTCTCATATATTTGAACTTTCTTAACCACGGAGGAAAACACTTAAGATGTTTGTATCACAGGTTGGATAACAGTAAAAACCCTCTGAGAGTACATCCAGATCTCACTGAGCAAATACCACCCTCAGGAGATTTTTTAATTGCAAAGTGTTGAGTGTTTCCATCAAGTGAAAAGACACATGAGCTCAACAAGAAGCTGACAAAAAAAAAAACTCATCACGACTGATGCAAGTTTGCCAAGCCATGTCATGACGCTGAATAATACAGAGGTTACATGATGACGAGCACTTAAATGTCCCGTGTGACTAGTGTTTTTGTGGAAAGAGGCAATGTTTGCTTACTGGCAGCGAGACGTGAGATGTTGATGTGCCAGGTGCATTGGACATTTGATCCAAACGCTCTGGTGTAATCTGTAATTATTACTGACACTTCTCGAGAAGTAACACGCAGTAACGGTTATTCAGTATATCTGAGAAAAAACAGTGGTCACGCCTACAGTTTGACTCAGTCTCGTGAACTTTGGGAGAGCTTATTTTTAAAAATGAGAACACATCGTTCTGTGAGGTCATTTCGGCTGCTCTGTGCTTTCATTATTACAATTTTACCACAGAAGGCAAATCAGAGGTGCAAGTTGACTCTTGGTGATGATTTTCCAGTAAATTCTAAATTATTCTTTTAGGTATTGAGGAGAAAATATCATATTGAGCTGTGGACTGAAATACTATTTGATTTTGAGCTAATGTAAGTTAAAATGATCAGCTTTTGAAGCTGTGATTATTTAGTTTTAGTGACATTTTAACTATAAAACTATAAAACAAACAATGTTTTTGTTTGATAGACAAATCATATTGTGATAATAGTGAGGCTATTTCATTTGAAATTTAATCTCCTGCAGCCTCTTGTCAAATGACCATTCGTTATAACTACAATGCCAAATAGTTAAATTAAGATTAACATTCTTTTGATCTAGCTTCCTGGCCTCACTCCTCATCAAATTATATAGTCTTCTTTATGCTACGTTATATTCTGCAGCTATCCAATATCGGCTTCTTAAATTACATAAATAAATTAAACACCTTCTCATGTCCAGCACACCCTCTCCTCTGCGGGCACTCCTTTTTCAATAAGGGAGCGCAATAAGATCAAAAACACAGCACACTCAGCTGGAAAAGGAAGATGATAATAAAAGAGCATTCAGAGAAAGGAGGTCAGAAAAAGATCAAAAACATTCTATGTGTAATAAAATAAAACCAGAGGGCTCTGCTTTTACAGCAAATAACAGAAAAATAGGAGTGTGAGAAATGTGTTAATGAGTATTTCAGCTGTTAATAAGCAAAGTCACACCTTTTAAACATGGTTAGTAAGATGATGATGATGATAAGGGCTGTGTGTGCCCTTATTTCTTTAGGACCTTTTCTGGCATAAACACTGACCTTGTCAGGACCACAGCAGTCCTTGTGGAGACCAAAACCTGGTCCTAATGAGGCAGAACCTCATTTTAGTGGAACTGGTTTAGTTTAGGGCCAAGAGTTGAATTGTGGTTATAGGTTAGAGTTAGAGAGGAAGTGTCCTAAAAAGAATGAATGCAAACCTGTGTGTGTATGTGGCCGGCAGTAAAAAAACAAAAACTCTTCCTCTACAAAAGGGCTGAGGAATGCTGGACTTCCAGGAAGTGTTAGGACCAGGAAACAGTTTGATTCAGTCCTTGAGACAATTCATAATTCCAAAACAAGCAGGTGATATCAGAAATATAGCCTGCTGGGTCCAAAAGACTAATCTCAAGCACAGAACTGGAACTTGCTCTCACAATGTCAAAAAAACAAAAATCGGAATATGTTAATGATGATTGTAGTTAATGACCAGAATCAGTGTATCTGAATTTAAAACCTTTGCACACTGACTCACTAAAACACAAACCTTAAATGGAATAACATTTTTTCCATCCTTTAAATAGTTTTTGCTGCAACTCACATAACACTCCCAAGATTCACATAATCTGTGCATTTACCTTTCTTCTACTAGAGGAAGGTGTACTGTGGTCACGTGCTTCCAAAGCTGAAATTAATAATGCAATAGTTCAGGTTCAGTTATGCAAATGGTGGATTACAGGAATAATATCATCAAGTGGACTGCACTTAAGGTGACACTCTCTGACTTGCCTGAACATCCAGGACCATCACTGGCACTAAATACTCTTTAAGCACACATACAGCTCCTCTGCTAATGGATACAATAAAACAAGTGGTTAAATCAAAGGAGAAAGTAAATCCACCTCTTAAAATACAAGTTCCATCAATTTAGAAAAGAACATCACCTTTAGTGGACACTCCATCTATACCTCCATCAGCTTCCATTCATCCTCTTGCTTACTCCTGTTATCCCAGCAAACCAACGACCTGAACAAAGCAAGCCTGAGCCTCCACTGCACTCGTTTTGCATCGCTATCCCTCCCTCATCTCCTTACCAGGTTCACACTGTTCACACGTTTGTCTTTCTATTTTAGCTTTCAGCCTGTCTTCCACTGATTTCACACCGTCGCCTTGCAATCTTTGCAGGCATGACTGTTAAACTCTGCCAGGACTGGTTTATCTATATGAGCTGTGAAGTTGTAATGTGTGTGTGTGGGTGTGTGTACAAATCATTAGCTTAGACACACGCCACAACCATAAATTACACACACACACACACACACTCACAGGGAAACAAACATGCAAACCTGTGTAGTATTTCCTCCTTTGCTTCCGACTCCATATCTTAATCCCTCTGACAGGCATGATGTTATGGAATCACCACGCGACTGCAAGCATGGTCCAAAGTTTGGTCCAAACACAAATCTTAACATACCATGATACTCCACACATCAGTTTAAATGTACACACGCCCACTCACCATCACACTGCCTCGCTGCACACGTGCAGAACCCACACACACACACAGCGGTCAATCAAAAACCTGTCACAAAGAAAGAAGGGTGTGTGTTCGGAGGGAGTGGTGCATTCAAGGGGGCCCCAAACCGGTGGAACCCCCCTCCACCCAGGCCCCCCCAACCATCAGGTTGCTACGGTGAGGCGGTCGCTATCTGCCAAAGGCTGCTGTTGCCAGGGCGATGCAGCAAGACTCTCTTCCAAACGGGTGCTCAGGCCTCTTTCATTTCTCAAATGGTGGGTCATTGGCACACACACACACTCACACACACATACACACACACACTTTTGAAACAGATTCTTTGTGCAGTTAAGCTGCTGAGCAATCGAGCCTAAAAAACATCCAGGTTTAATTTGCTGAAGGAGAAGGAGGCCTTCACTGAACTCTTATTTCCACACAGGTGCTTACAAAGATGAAAATATAACTTTGTGTGAAAGTTAAAGTTCATATTATGCACATTATTTCCTGGGTATGTTGATGGTGTGTTTCCACCAAGTTCAGTTCTGTATGGTTGCAATCAGTGTTTCTTCAACACACGCAGTCTATTCTCATACAAAGTTTGACGTCTTGTTGAGAAAACAACCAGAAACAAAATAAAAATAAACAACTGCTGGATGTCCACCATTGTTGTCTGTTATGTCACGTTCGATGGCGATGTTGGCGCACACGTACAATGTCACACTACGGATTTCGCTGACGCAGCCATCGGGCAAAGCACACACACCCGCAAGCCTGACAGGGCTTTACCACTCCAAACCGTACCATACTGTACCATACTGTACCATACTGTACCATGATGGAAACACAGCTTTAGGGGCATTTTCAGCACTTAACACTCCCAGACGTTCCTGTCTCCATGTCAACATGACAAATGCAGCTTTCATCACTTCACTCTGCTCCTCGGACTTTCTTCTGCTCTCTCAACAAATGTCTACTCTCTCCATTATCTCGTCTTGGGTTCTCAGGCAGACAAAGAGGTCTCTCCAACTAATTTGATTACTTTGAGGGCTTTCACAACCACTCACACTCATCAATCAATGTTGCCACTTTTTCACGAACCAAGTCTTGGTCAGTGAGATCAACTATAATGTGTTTTTTTCCCAAGTCCAGTTGAAGAAAGTGATTTATGTGTTTAAAACGCTTCTGAGATGTGAAAACCTACACTGGGTTTTGGAATTTTCACATACAACTCTGGGAAGTTATCACAACTGTTCTTTTCTTTTTATCCGGACCATCTTGAAAGAAAACAGAAAAATGACGTATGCTACAAAATGACATCAAGTTGCAATTCAACTTTTTAACCTTCATGACCGCACACAGTGCCTGTCTTTCCAAACATAGCCTTACGTCTGTGAATAAAATCAACGCTGACTGATGTTTAAAGCCACTGATAAAGATAATTATGTGTGTGAACAACTCTCAGTCAGCGTTGCTCACATTGTTCGCCTTAATCATAACTTGCAAAAGCATCCGCAAACATTATCTCTTTTCCCTTTTCCACAGAGCAGTTTATCACTACTGTTCTACTTTTCCAGTCCTGCAGGAAACAGCAGTGAGAGACGTGTCACATCCTGTGACTGGTGACGCTGCTCTGGTCAAGTGAACAATCAGCGGGAGGTGAGACAGCTGTCCAATGGAGAGTATTTTTCCTCTGAGGTCTGTGCGCTGGTCAAGGGTCCAGGGTGCAGAGAGGAATGGCGACAGGGACAGGAAATAGAACAGGACACAGTTGACAACAGCATCTCCCACAGGATGCTGGGAAATGCATGTCTGAGATAGGAATTGGTTCATGGTTAATGGCCTGAAGTGTGGACAAGGGAAAGAGGTGAAGTGAACTACCAAGGCAAGGCAACACAAAGTGCACAAAAACATTTTGTAACTAAAAATAAGTAACTGGCCAGGTGATATCTCAGGCCTGTGATTGGTCATGTGACTTTTTTCTCTTGTCTCAACTCTGAAGAATCAAAACATTCATAACCTCACTTGCCTCTCAATCCCTGTCAGTAGCTCCATTCACCTTTGAACAAAACACACACACACACACACACACACAGTATTCACAAACATTTCTACAAAGTAAGAATGTCCTTCTTCCATTTCCCCTCCTTCTACCTCTCTTTATTTCCCATCTCACTTTACGTGGACCTATTTAAAAAGCCCTGGTGTGTAAAAAGAATGCAGAGACTGAAGAGAGACATTAAGATGAGCCCGGAGGAGATATAGAGTCAAGATCTACTGTAAATTAAAAAGAAGAAAGTCAAAGAATAAACAACACGAAAACCTCAAGAGCCCCGAAAATTGTGAACAGGCCAACTACTGTTGTTTTTTTTGTTTTTTTTAAATATGACACACAGAGAATCTTTGCTGCTGTGGTTGAATTGGGTTTGGTCTGAACTGACATGCTGGAGTGAAAACACTGCCACATGGGCTGCCTTGCATTTTGACACAGCGCCTTTGCGCCGAGGATGTGTGTGTGTGTGTGTGTGTGACCAGACCTTTTCTCACACTCTGCAGCATTTGATGCCAAATTCACACTCATTAGCAGCATGAGAAAAGTCGACAAGGCCTTCAATCAAACACACACACAAGGACAACTGGAAATACAGACGCAAACACACACACACACACACACACACAGAGGACAGACTTTGCTGTCTGGCACCAGAGAGAGACCACATACTGAAACAATTAAGATGTTTAAGAAACATTTGATCATTTAAAAAAACACAGAAAAATTCAGACTCTGGGTAAAAACAAGTACCAATTTGTCTAATTTGTGACACCGATTGAGTTGCCATATCGAGAGACAGCCGTGTGTGTGTGTGTGTGTGTGTCTGGAGAATATCAGCGGAGGGCAGCAGCAAAGAAACGACAGTGACATGCTACTATCGGTAAATGTCACCACCACACAGCTGCAGGACACACTGACCATACTGTGCCCATGTCAGAGGTTCAACTCATGACAGATGTTAGAGTGCAAAACCACAGAAGTTAAGGCACAGTTATGGTATGTGAGCCCACAAATTCACCCAACATATTACTGACATTCATTTAATTAAAAATAATCAAATTAAAGAAGAGAGAGAATAAATGAAAACTCCTAAAAATGACAATAGCATACAATATGATCCATGCACAACAACCAGATGTGACATTCGTATCAGGGTGAGTGAGCTTGTATGGTAATCTAACACTGTGTTTGCTACAACTATACTAATATCTTCATTAGTCTTCCTGCATGGCTGTATGAACGTGTGTTCATTTACAGTGTCCCAGTGACCCAGTGAGTGTGTTACTACTGTTCATCTGCGCTAAAAGAGAGAAAGAAAGAGAGAGAGGCTGGTAGAAAGAAGCTCACACAATGGGCTTCTGTGTGAGACCAGGTGATGAGGGGGAGAGAGATTAAAGGCTTGGCAAGGCAGCACTAAATGTAAAAAATTCTACTTCCAAATCAAAGCACTGTACTGTACTGTACATCAAACATGTTTTTAGAGAGGTTATTTATAACATGATTAATTACAGCTACAACTTAGCCAATTGTATTACATCATCCCAAAAGAAATTGGGGGTAAGACCTTTGATTGCTTCAGCGCACATGTGGCACAACTCAACTACACCCAAACGCACTCCGCCCCAAATGCTGCAGAGAATGGGAACGGGAAACGGGAATACTAAGGGGGAGGGTTGCGCCCAGACCGCAACTAATATGAACCCCGACTTATGCGAGTTTGAATCAGAGACAACGGGATGAGGCGAAGGAGGAGGAGCACAGCAGGAGAACTGCTTAGACATCGTGTGTCACCTCCCTGCTCCTGAAAGTGCCTCCCCTCCCTTCCCTTCCCCAGACCACAACAACCACATGAAAGGACAAATGGGTTGGGTTTCCATATGGTGAGGAGACACTACGAGGCTATGTGTGTGTGTGAGTGAGAGAGTGTGTGTATAGATGTCTTAACTGGTTAAGGAGCTCCCTCCGACCCAGTGCCCTCAGCCTTAAGAAGCCAAGGGGGCAGCTGTTTTCCTGAAGAGCCTCTCACTTACTCTGCTACGCACACACACTCCTCGCAGCCCAATTAGGACGCCTAGTTATGTTGTTAGTGGCTGTTTAACATAAACTCTCCTCTCTTCCTTCATCCTGCCCCTTCTCCTCCTGACCTATTCACTTTTCTTTTTACAGAATCGTCTCTGGATTTCCAGAGACTCACTTCCCATGAATACATTGCTTTTTTTTATTAAGTGTAATATGAAACAAAAAGGGGTTTTGAGTGATGTGGTGGGAAAAGCTGTGTTATCTGGGGAATATAAGTACTACATTTTCATATTTGACACCATGATATTCTTTGATCCAAACGTGATGTGAAAGGTGGCATTACTCAGTTACACCTGGCATTGAACCTCCCTCTTTTTCTTAATGTCATTCACTTCTTTTCTTACTCTTTATCCTGTCACCTCCAACCTTATCCCCTCATTTCCACTTCATCCCTCCCACTCTTAGCTCCATCTCCGTCTATCGAGTCACTGTAATGTGACAGATGCAGAATGGTCGGCGTGCTGGGAGGGATCAAGTCTGGCCAAGAATCTCTGCGTGTGTGTGTGTGATTTTGGGTGTGCAACTTTGCTGTACTGCCAGAAGGAATTAGCCTCACTTTCCCCTCACCACGTTGTGCATAGGCCTGTCTGACTTCTCAGCCAAAAATACTTTCAAAAAAGACACAAAGAAAAGAGAGCAAGAAGGGGGAGAAGGATAAGAGAAAAAGTGGAGGATGAAGCAGGAAGGAGGAGGAGGAGGAGTAGAGTAAAGGGGTGGAGGAGATGGAGTGGGCTAAATAATGCTGCAGTGGAAGTGAAAGGGGTTTGGATGAAGAGTCAAAAGAGTGAACTGAAGGTGCAGACGAAAACATTTTCAGTGTGAAAACTAAATGTGTGCCGTGTCAAACATTTACTCCCTACCCACCACTTTCACAGCACTCAAGTACAACATTGCTTATGAAATCAAAATCTCCACTGATTTGGGTTTAGCTTTATAGTTATGAAAGCTAAATCTGTAGGATTTGTGAATACTTCTGTTGGATAAAGGTATTTTTATTGACCAAATATGCTCCAAATAACATCTTAAGATGAGCAGACAAAACATACATAGGTATCGGCGTCAGAATCTCCTGAAATTGATATGATGTAATAATTTCTCTTGTAAAAGCATGTTTTTAAGTGCAAGGAAAAGGCTAAATCTGGTTCAAAAATGTCCTGACAGAACTGCTGTCTTCATGCTTAGTCGTCACAACAAACTGTATATGTTGTCTTCCTTTTCCCAAGTTATTATTGTTCTGTTGAATTGACCATAATCTGTGAGAATCGGGCTTTTGTATGGAGGGAAGATAAGAAGGTTCCAGCCAGGTTTTTACTGTTGCACTACTGTTAAGCGTCTGTTCTGTTTTTACTGCACATGTACAGTGTGAGAAGCAATCAAAGCGAATGGAGGAAAAAAACAAAGATATGACAATAAAGTGCGAGAGAGGAGACAACATAAAAGACAGAGAAAAAAAAATGGCAAAATGGACGAGAAGATAGCTGGATAAAGAACAAAGACCAGACTCATTCATAAATGATTGATAAAAGAGAAAGATTGATGGATTTCTCTTTTACTCCCAGCCCTGGGGGATCTGACATTTCTATCCAGACCACTCATCAGTGCCTCTGTCTTCCCACAACAAAGACGTTCAGTCTTTTCTCAGTCTTCTGGGGTTCATGGGACTTCTGCTCCCACAAGGCCAAGAGCCCTTACTGTGCTTACCGACTAGCCTCACTAACCCTTCTTCTTCTTCTTCAGGGACCTTTGGGCTTCGAAATAAAGTTTTTTCCAGCAGTCTTGGTGGGATGGTGCGGAGGGTGAGGTGAGGCCAGGCCCTGACAGTTTTTGGAGACGCAGCTGATGGGCGGAGTTAATCTCGAAGCTAGCCGACAGTAGGGGCGCATTGTTGGAGTTGAGGACTCTTAATTGAAAGGACAGGGGGGATTTTCTTTTATGTGGTCTTTCCTTGTTAGTTGCCATGGGCCTCACTGAGGTAAACGTATCAAACAAATGAGGAGTGCATTGCATGTGTGTACTTGTATTTATATCTTTGTGGGGCCCAAAAAACATACAATCCTATCTTTGTGGGGACATTTTGTCAGAGCCCTACAACTTTAGAGTGCTTTTTCAGAGTTAAGGTTTAGGGTTAGAATTTGGTTTAGGTTATGGTTAGGCATTTAGCTGTGATGGTTAAGGTAGAGTAGAGCTGCAACAATTCATTGTTATTCAAGTAATTATAAATCAATTACTAAATTAATCACCAGCTATTTTGGTAATCAATTCATTGTTTTTAGTGGGTTTTTTTCAATAATGAAAACAAGTTCTCTAACAAAACAAACAAAAAACTGAATAGTTTTGGTTTGTGGACACGATTTAGGAAACACCCATCAATATTTTTACATTTTCTGGTATTTTTTATCAGTTATGGTATCTTAGCTTTACATATAAAATTCAACACCTGAAGGCAAACAAAACCCAACTGCAACTTGCATTATATGTTCAAGTAAAGCAAACATGTTATTAAAATTACACCATTAAAAGCTGAAACTCTATAACATTACAGAGAAAAACACAAAACCAGGACACAAATGTTTCCATGGCTCCGAGGAATGAACCGGATCCTCCACAAACAACCGTGAATCCAACTGCAGTGAAACTGCCCTAGGACGTTAGCCAACATGACGCCGCTGACGGATGGACAATAACAGTTACTTGATACACGGGTATCAAAAGACTGCTTCATCTCCATCAACAAGGACCAATGTTTTCACATTCCTTGATAAACATTTCCTCTGCATTCATTGTACATCGAAAGCGGCAACGTATAATCTACAAGGTCTATCGTGTACTTTCTGCCATTCTCAAACAAAACAATAAAAACAGACCTAGTTTGATGACACATGACAGTACGCGTGGGTCAAAACATCAAAGTATTGGTGATATATTGTTGTCCTTTCTCGTGCAATAAAATAATCGATACGCCAGGGAAAATATTGATATTTGAATTAACAAATAAACCCGCTCTAAAGTGAATGGTCCCTGCCAGTTTCACTCGCCAGGCATCACTACTTGATGTCTCCTTGCGGTGGCACTACTCAAATGAATGAGGGAAACTTAGGTGGAAGATACCTGGCAAAGAAGAGGGAGTTTACAGTGGGATAATGGTGGAGAAAGCTATGTTAAGAGATGCCCCATCTACGTTCAATACATAGACTTTATGTTCTGTGTTGTGAATAAATAGAGAAATCCTGCACTTTTAACTTTTCACAGACGTTTTGTTTTCTTCATGATGTATGTAAAAATGACATGTAATGACATGTAATGTATCGCTATATGATTGTCTTGCAATAAATATATTGAATATGACAGAGTGGCTGTATTGGTATCGTGGATCATGCATCGTATCGTAAGGTACCCTGTGACATGGGAGCAGTGTGGGATCGTGAGTTTTGGAATCATTCCCTGATGAAGTGAATGATCCTCTGTATTTTTCCCAAAGTTACTTTGAATATAAGCTTTCATATGCCACACAACAATAAGCTTTCATTACAAGTGCTACACCAAAGACATCAATATTTGTTTATCTGAAAAAAATATATTATAGGTGTAAATATGCTATTTATTATAACATCACAAATGGTAAAAAAAAAAAAAAGATAATTAAACATCCTATCTTCACAAAAGCTTTGAAGAATTAAATCACCAGATGGCTGAAACCTTTTTGTGATAAAACACCTGGAGGTAGGGAAAATACCTAATCACACACGCACACACGCACACGCACATTACGCAAGTGTCTCCTTCCACAGGGAGGGAGAGAAGGTCAAAAACACAGCTGAGTCAATATGCCAGGACATGAGGGTGCAGTAGCCTGAAGAGAAGACACACAGATTTGTGACCATTCAAATCCCAACTCATTAAATCCATCAACAAAACTAGGCTGAAGTAGACTGGAGGAGTCATATTTGTCTTGTGATTGTCTAGGTTTATATTTATGATGCACTGTACATCTGCAGACCTGCACAGGCCTCAGCTCCTGGGACGAGAGAAAACTCAGGCCAACAACAACAACATCATCATCATCATCTAAAAGACAGTGTGGCTGTAATGCGTGACTAGCACTCACTCAAAAAAAAAGAGAACTGATTCAACGTGACTCATCTTATCTTACAAAACAAGCCTTAATGTGAATATTCAAGCAAAAGGTAAATAACTAATAATTACTGGAATCCACAATCACAAGTCTGCACACCCGTCTTGTTTATGGAGCAACAGGTAAGAACACATGCACAGACAAACACAGGTTGTTTCTCATCATACACTCTGTCTGTTCAGATTAATTCTCCTGCAGGCTCCATAATGGAGCAGAAACAGCAATGGCTCCAGCGGGGCTTAAGGAGATTAACCATTCTGTAGCCATATGAAATTATATTCCTCATAATCCCTCCACCAGCACTGACTCTGAAAATCCCCTCTCACTGTGTGGCATGAGAGGGCTTCTGTTAAATGTGCTCTTTTCTTCTTTTAAACACACGCACACACACATCTACACAAAACATCTGGATGTTAAGAATAACCCTAATATACAGATGTGTAATTTTACAGAGTGTCTACTATGATTGTGAGGACACTCTGCCTGGTCCTGACAAGTCAGGGTTAAGACTTGGTTTTAGTGTTAGGGAGTGGAATTAGGTTTAGGTTAGGATTAGTGTTAGACTTTAACTGGTTATAGTTAAGGTTAGGGATTAAGCTTTGGTAAGGCTGACTCAATTAATGGAGATAATGTCCTAACAAGATTAGATGTCCACACATGTATGTGTAACTCTTTTCTAGACCAGTAGTCCTCATGGAGACAAAAACCTGGTCCGAATAAGGCAGAACCTCATTTCTGAGAAACCCAGGTTAAGTTTAGGTAAACTTTAATTGGTTATGGTTAAGGTTAGAGATAATGTTTTGTCTTCAGTGTGTGCATGCATGCATATGCGTGTCTGTGTGTGTGTGTAAACCCTTTGGCTGAATGTTTACAATATTCAACAGTTGCCAAATACAAATAAGGGTGTGACAAGTAAATAATGGCATAAATACACCAACATGATCATGTTTTGCTATGTATATGTGTATAATGCTTCTCTGCGTGTGTTTAAACATGTGTAGGAATGTATACTGCACAATGTCTGCTGCACAATGTACTTCAGCCCTACAGTATACAACTTACCCAAGTCATTGCATTCCCCTTTAGTCACACAGAAACTATAGCTGAAGTAACTAGTTTGACTTGTTCATGCATAGTATTCTTCAAATTAAAGTTTTTGGAATTCCTAAAGCATGCACACATAATATAAAGTGTTACAATGACAATCGATATGCATCTCTGTCCATGTTCTTTCCCCATGATGCTGAACTAGTGGATCAAACAACAGGTGGTTTGGATTTTCGTAAAACTGTGTACTAGGAGAGCAGAGAGCATAAGAGGAGAATATTCAGAGGTCAAAGAGTTAATATCTTGAGACGTTTTATCGTCATTCATGGGGTTGTAGTTGAAACACGGACGATAAGAATGAGCGAGAAGGAAAACATGAGATTAGACAGGGGACAAATTAAAAAGGGAGGAACATTCAGGTGTGTGAGAGAGAAATAAACCATGGGAAACAGGTTAATAAAAGATAAAAGGAAGGAAGGAAGACAAAGGCTAATCATACTAATATCACACAAGGACACGCAAACAGGTTCTTCACAAATGCAACACATGTAAGGAGACCGACTTGGCAGCAAACCTAAAACAACTATACAACTGACACAGTAGACCATGACAGCAGTGTCTGTGTAATAAATACTGAAGCATGGACGTTTCAAGAAGGATAAGTCATTTTCATCGTACACATGTACGAGCGCATACACACAAAAACACGTGCACAATGAGGTCTCTGTGGAGGAGGCAGACGGCTAAAAGCTGCTACAGAGGAAGATTCAGTAGTCAGTTGGGATTCCTGTGTGCAGTACGTCATATTTCACAATAACTTTCTCAGACACAAGCGCATACACTCGCACACAGTAAAATGTTCATGAGAAGATGGGATGTGACAAATGAGGAAGGCTTTGCTTCAGGTAAGAAAGGGGGAGAGACAAAATCTGGTCTTTTGTGACTCATTTTAAAATGAATCTCCATAAACTCTTGGCATTTGCGTGTTTGTGTGTGTGAATGTGTAATGTACATTACACACACACACACAGAGCGAGAAAGAGAGAGAGAGAGAGCAACATGTCCCCAGTTGCAGGCTAAATGTTCAACATACTCTGAAATGGAGGGGACAGAAAGAGGTTGAAGTCCCACTGTGGTCCAAGCGAAGGTAGTGATGCAGTAGTAGCTTGTGCCCGATACTGATACCAATATCTCAAACTCGAGTATCTACTGATACAAATAACAGTCCGATACAGTCATTTTAGACCTTTTTAACAATTTCAAGCTATTTAAAAGACATGATTCTCCAACTGTGTAACACATATTATATTTCCACAAGAAAACATAAAATAGCCCACAACAAGACTTGCTAAATTTTTAGAGTGTGTGCACGATGAAACGTCCATGGATTTTGACCAGTACCAGGCCAATACCGATACAGAGTATCATAACGACTCATCCCTAAGTACAAGTTCAGTTGATGACACTTGGATGATATTTTAATAGTCAAAGAGACAAAGAGAGTTCAATCCACTTCAGTAAAACAGTACAGCAGACAGAGGCAGAGAGAGAGAGAGAGGACAATCAGTCTTTTATATTTACTCTGTTAAATCTTAACTGACAAAGTGACAGGCAGGTTTGATGAATGAGTGGGTAGGTGAAATTTTTGAAAACTGTCAAAAAAACAGGATATATTTGAGTTGCGGTTGAATCAGGACAGTCTCCGTGATTTATTCTAAGGAGTCCCTGTTTCACTGATTTAAAGGGAAAATAGACACATTTGAAAAATGAAAAAGGAAGCAGTCAGACTCAAGTTCTCGTTACATTGGAGATGCAAACTCCGTACTAACCAACAGATATCACAAATCAAGTTCAATTAACCAAAATCAAATACTGTAACCTGTATTTGTGAACAAGTATTCTATTTTTTTGTGAATAGAGAAGTTATGCTTGGTCAACCTGTTGACGATGGGCCTTCTGGCCACAGGTAGATCAACAGGTTGTGTTGCCATTCTCTGACACACACAGGGCGGTGACCAGGACAGGAAATTATGCTTTTGTCTCATAGATGTCAAACACTTTTATTGTTATTGTTAATCAAGAGAGATGTCCCTCAGTCTACTGTATACCACCTGACCATGCTTCAACGTATGGAACTGCTTGTTATTTATAACAGTTTTTCCACTAATAATAATGAACATGACAGAAACCCTGCCTCACATCAACTCACTATCATTGCTTACAGTTGATACAAATGTCCTACTGACTCAAAATTGGGACTATTCCGTCGTTGAACTGGGAGAAACCAGGCTGCCTAAATCCCAACTAAATTAACCTACTTTTCATTTGCTGAACAGTTAAAAATAGATCAGTCTAAATGTAATGTTTTCTGACATAGTGAACGGGAGAAGAAAGTCTGAAAGCCTGAAACAGAAGCTCAGTCGCCCTTTTGCTTATCCACCTAATGGTGAGTGCATTCACATTGTCTAAGGTCACCGATGTTTACAGGAGTTAAAAATATGCATGAAAAGAGCCAAACGAACAGCTGCTTCTAAGAAATGATCTGCTAAACCAAATATGGCCGAAACTCTACTCAACCTTTTCTCTTCTCTCCATGACAGGTTTAAAGTCCAAATGTGTAGCTACATCAATTCAGCGGTTTGTCTTGTTGACCTTGATAGCAAATTTAGACCAAAGTTTAGCGTGTTTGTTCCTCTTCGGGTCTATGTTGATATTTTGTGATGACACATCCATTACACCGCTGCAGCTTCTAATGGAAATGACGAGGAAGGCCACAGGACGGACCACTCACCGAATTTGTGTGCATGTTGTTTCCACGTGCGCCACGATTAAGTGGCACAAGTGACAGATGTGGCAGAAAATCCCTGTTTATTTTTCCTATGAAGTCACCGTGTGTGTTGTGTGAGTGCGTGTACAGTGTGTTATCAGGTCTCGACTGCAGTAAAGTGCAGATAGGGGGATAACAATAGACTTTATGTTCCTGTAAGATGAGCTCCCACCTGCTGCAGTATGTCATTATGTGATGTATGGATGTGTTTGCCTGTCGGGCCCCCTTCCTACTGTACACATCGCTGCTAAACCCCATGTTCACACACACATTTGTCCTCAACGTGAGAGTAATTCTCCGTTTAGTCAGAGAGGATCGTCTCCACATACAGTAAATAAGAATTACAGTAAGTTTATCACAATGCAGAAACTCCATGTTCACTCTACTAAACTAAGGCTGAGCAGTGATAAGTCCTCATCAAAAACAGAATGAACAGTGCTAATACCAACAAGATGTTGACAGTTGGGAAAGAGGCATACTTATCACAAGCTCATTTACGCTGGCTGTCATTTAGTTCAAAAGGTTTCAGAACCAAAATTAACCATGATAAAGAAACAAACAAAAAACGAGCTTAGAAGTTGAGGAGAATTTACAGGGCAAACTTTACAGAAATAAATGGAGCTATAATTAAAAGTGTGATAATGCTATGGAGCGCTGGACGTCATGTTTGTGTTCACAGGAAAAACCTCTGCAAAAATGAACATCGCCAGAATCCACAGCGCACTTTAAATTCCCGGAGATGGAGCAACATATTGCAGAACTTGATAGACTGAATATTGGTGTCTCTTATAATGCCCGTGTGGGAAACAGCCTAACATGATTCCAGCCCCTGAAAAATGTCAAAATCTTCCACTTTCTAAGACATGTTCCGTTGTCCTACTCTGGAGGATGTAAAATAAACAAGATATTCAAGCTAGTAGACATTGAATTCTGTACCTGATACAAAGAGATCACCACTTGTGGGTTCCCATCTTTCTACATCTATACATCTAGTGTGTTTAGTGGCAGTGATCCGCCCCCACTGACTCTCAGGATCTTTGGTGATCGGTAAAATGCTCCCAGTGCAACACCTATCCACCATCTAAATGTTTTCACTCCTTCACAAGTTACCTGGCATATTGCCTAGTATATACTGTATGTTGCCTAAAGAAGAACACTAAAGAGTCTTTAGTGTCTATAAGTGAAGCTGTTTTCCTTTGTCTTTAGTGAAGACCAAAGCTGCACGAGACAGCTGGGAAATACACAGCTGTGTATCTCAGTGGTGGTGTGGCTTGATTTAGAAAGCCATCTCCAACAGGCTATAAATGTGCTACCGGCTTTACAATCCGTCAGTGATTTGAACCCGATTATCAAGTAAAAGTATACATTGAAACACACTCCTTCTGCTGACATTTTAAGGGTAATCCTTATACAATGCAGCACACAAAGGGGCAAAATGCAACATGTATAATATTAGATGAATCATGTTCAGCAAGGCATTGTCTCTCTTAATCGCACTACACTTCTGCACTTACATGAGGTTGTGGGCTAAAGCTGCCATGACTTTCAAAAAGAGAGAAAGAGAAAAAACAATAACATCCTTTACTCAGAATGTGGCTCTCAGCAGTTAATGTAGTACATTTATCACCAATGTGATACAGAGGCACCAGGCCACTGTGCACTGTGCATTTGTGAATTACTGGTTACTCACACCCATCAGGTTGGGATGAGGGGGTAATTACAGTATACTGATTTGGTGAAGATGCAAACAGAGGGAAGGGCTTATTTACCCTGAGAACATTTCAACATGCTTCTAAAACCATAATTAAATGGTCTGTGGGGGAAAAAATGGAGAACATGATAAGAAGAGTAAAAATATGTTTAAAAAATGAGATACACAGAAAATAAAACATGTACTCTATAGAGCAAAAACAAAATGATTAGAAGGGGAGACAAGAGAAAAATAAACAGGACCCTCGTCTCGGCTGTGGTCAGCGTGGTAGTATGTGGGTTGACATCAAAGTGAAGAGGGTGGACAGAGATGAGAGAGGAAAAGGTCTGGAAGCCATACGAAACAACAGGAAGGAGAGAAATATAGGAATGGAAAAAAAGAGAGAGAGGAAGAGGGAAAGCGGAGGGGGGAAAAGAGAGAGTGACTGATAATGGAATATGCCGAAACAAAAGGACACATCTGCGAGCAGAGTCACTCACACGCACTCATACAGTGAAAATGGTTTGTCACATTTTTGGATGGGAGCAGATGCTGCATTTGATTTTCTCTTGAGACAGAGATCTATCATTACCCTTATTGTAAGACACATAGCCTGTTTAACATTTAGTGTACACAATAAAGTCACAAATGACACATTTAAAGGGACGTAATGGACAGAAGTGATGAAAACTGACATTAAGGTCACCTTTCATGCCACACTGTGACCAAACACGGAAATATGGAAGAGTTATAATATGAACAAATCCATTTAAAAGAAGTTAAAGTGCTTCAATACAATGAAACACACAGGCTATTGTCATTCTGTTTAGTGTCTTTGGCTCCGACAGATGAATTCTTATGGCTGCTTCAATTATCTTCTGAGGGCTTAAACCTCAGTCTGCTGCCACACTGGAGACTAAAATTACCAACGCCACTTCAAGATGTGCCCTTTTCTGTAAGAATACAATCTTTCCAAAAGTATATTTGTTCATCTTTAATTTATGGGCAGCAAAAAGCCCTGATGAACTTTTATCGCAGGCTCAATCTCGTCTCCCGAGCACTGTTGCCAACAATTCAGCTCGTGTTTGCTTTCTCAGAGGAAATGCAATCATAGCAAACAACATCTGCTCTTTGTGATACTTTACTCCAAAATAGTAAAGAGGTTGAATTCCTAGTAGTGTGTAGTGTGTTACACTAGACTTAGTGTGCCACACTAGACTTGTGGTAAATGGTGACCCACTCCATCACTGCATCCTCGATATGACCAAGTTCACAGCAGTGGGTATTAAATCTTGCTCATCTCCCTGCTCGCTGAGTAAACCCTGGATTACTGACCAGCACACACACACACGACTAGCGCCAACCTGTATCTGGTTTCTCTAAGTGTGTGGACGCAGGCACGTGTGTTTGTGGAGAACACTAATCATACCCACATGGGGTTTTTTCTTGTCCATAATTAGCTAAAATCGGTTTATTTGACACATACAGCTGTACTAAAACCCTGCCATGTTTAGTTTAACTCTAATAGCCAGCCAGTTTCCTAAAAACAAAAGTTTGTGACGTTGTTACTTTTGCACCTATACTTTACACCTACTCTAGTTGAAAAGGCAGAATCCATCTTCTACCACATCATGGCTTACTGATTTACTGACTTTCCTTTCATCTGAACAGGTGAAATATTCTTTGAGACTTTCATTGGCCAGTTTTTAAAAACATAGGCACCTGTAGTCTCATATATTAATACTCTTACCTCCCTGATTTCCATCCGTTTCTCACTGCAACCATTACTTGAAGTACAAATATCGTACAACATCTCCTCCCTGTTTTGTTTCATTATATTTCGTTTTCGTTTTTTTTGTTTTTGTTAATTCCCCTCTAATATTTACATTTGTTTGGGTTGTTGGAGCTGTCCATCAGAACAGTCTGACAACAGTTAATAATCAATGAAATAACCACAAAATCATCATCTAATATACGCATGAAATGACTGCTGGTGATTGGTGACTAATATGGGGCGGCTTTGGCTCAGTGGTAGAGTGGGTCATCTTCCAATTGGAAGGTCATCAAGGTGGTCATCAAGGCCAGATAAGAGATATATAAATATAGAACATTACCACTTAATAATATAACCACAACTCAACCATAGTTTGCACAGGCTTATCAGTTCTGCTCAAACCAGAGCTTACACACAGTCAGGCCTGCACACACCTACATTATTAACTTCACTATCTAATATCAACACAAATCCGTCTCTTTGCAGACTTGAGTTTCAGTGGAGGACAAGTGCAGAGAAGAAGCAGCTGTACATGTGATCAACTATCCATTATAACACTGACAGGCCCCGCTGAAGGAAATGCATGTGAGTTCATACACACACAAAGGATGAAACACCCAAGAGTGCATTAAAAACAACACGCGCTTTCATCAGTAACATCTCCATTCACTCCCCAATACTGCGTTTACATCCTGGGCGGTCTGTACAGAGTCATGAGAGAGGGCTGTTGCATACGTACACTAGGGCTGAACGATATGGACAAAATTTCATATCTCGATATTCATGCCAGATATCTCGATATCGATATGATACGATATGACTACGGGTTCGGTGAAAAGCAAGCATTTTTCAGAAAAATAAAAACATCATAATACAAAAGACTGTGGAAACTTTCCACATGGAAAGTGTTTTATTGATGAGAACTCACTGTGAGACTGTGTACACGGGTACCATGTCTTTTGCAATGTGGCATGTTATAGCGTCTGTAACGCCTTTATGTCTGGTGGACGTCGACTCATATGGTGTAACACTACTGAACGCATCAGTAAACACACTTAACTTGGGCTTCTTTTGGGATACCTGAGAAGTCCCCGGTGTTTCTCTCATTGTAATACACTCTTCGTGCAGCACGCGATGGTGTTGTTTCAGGTGGTGAAACATGTTTGTTGTGCTACCTTGGTTCGTTGCAATTTTCGCCAAGCACGACCTGCACAACACCTCGCTCGGGTTGACATCCTTTTTAAAATCCAAAATACCTCCAAATAATGGAGGATGATTTATGTTTTGGCACAAAATCGCCACCGGCCGCATTATCTTCTGTCACTTTTCTTTCCCGCTGTGTATGTCGTGTGTGTGTGTGTATGTGTGTGTGTATGTGCGTGTCTCAGTCTCCGTCTCCCTCCCGCCCTCCTATGTTTGTCATTGGTTGGCTTCAGCTGTCGTTCCACAGCAAGCATGAAATAAGGTTTGTGGTTGGCTGGCCGTAGTGGTGCATTCAAGGGCAATCGTAAAAATGAAGTTTATTGTGACCGCCAGAGCTGTACATGCAGGGCGAGCGCGGGGGAAAATCTATTTTGTTTATATCGTTGCTTTTTCGATATGAATATCTTGAATGTTCATATCTAGATATCGATACGATAACGATATATCGTTCAGCCCTAACGTACACACACACACACATGCACCAAGTCAGTTACAGTTCAATGGCAATAATATCCTTTCACTTCTTGGAAAGCAACAGCTTTTTTTTCCCCATCTTTCTCGCCCACTTGTCTCTGTTTCTCTGTGTCTCTGTCCTACCCCTTCTCTTTTGTGTCTCGTGAGACCAGGGCGACCTCTAGAACCAGCCAGAGAATGAGCCCAGTGGGAACTGACTTGTGGATTCTGGCTGCGTAATGACTGCTCTGCATTGATGAATGAAGGGGTAGCGCGGCCAGCCCGAGTGAATAGCATCTTGGGGGAACTGAGGTGAGGCACACAGGGGTGTTAGTGTGAGAGTGAGTGTGCGGTGGTGTTTGAAATCACAAAATCTAGCCTATCCCGGCATAAGGACACATTGTTATTTTTTTTGTCACGCGATAAGGGACACACCTTGGATCTCAATTCAGGAAAATACAATTCAAGTGTTATCATTACTGAGCGGAACTGTTTATACCCAAACACCAGTGTACAGTTGTGCCAGCTTGAGTCAAAAATGACCATCAACAAACAAGTCCAGAGTCTATGTGCCCACACACTCACACACACAGCTCCTTGAGAAGTACTTGGATATACCAACGCACACTTAGCATGATGACATGCTGCAGATGAAAGATTGTCAGGCAAAGATATACATCTATAAATATCACAAGGACAGTGAAAGGAATGCACGGCTTGTCCTGTGAGTCTCAGAGAGAAAGATGGACGGCAGAATTCAACGGGTCAGATGTAAACCTTTGAGTGAATGTTATTTTCTTTCATTGTCTGTAGCTAAGCGCCATCAAGATATCTGACGGGGAGGCCCGAAGATTCTTTTGACTCCAATTAACCTTGACTTGTTTGACCTACTTTCAACGTGAAAATAGAATACTCCCTACACAAACCAGAGTTATATTTAGCAAATAAGGCTCAGAACTTACCATAAAGTTAAAAGCAGAGTTCAGTTAAAACTTAAGGTTCAGTTAGTTCATCTTCTTAGGGAAATACAGCTGAACTCTCGACCTCTGATATTTGACAGACCAAAGAGCCAACTGCTGATTAAACAATAAAGATAATCATGATTAATTTGCAACAAGTCTAAGAACGTCATGTGAATGCTGTACCAACAACACCAGGGTCATCTCTTTACACAATTAGGTATGTTTTGTAAGGAAAATTTCACTATTTTAACTCCTTTTAGCTGTAAAAACTTCCACACTCATCAAGTCTCATTTTCCAAAAAGCTGTTGCCATGGCTCCACCTGGGGACTGTACACACTGTATCTTCTTGTTATTGCTCTCAGGGTTTGTGTCTGAACAAAACTGTCCTTTCGGAGTCCCATTGTGCTCCATGTCATTATTGCATCAGGGTGCGGCAGCAGCAGCAATATACTCTATTAAGTTTGCCACAGCCCAATGACCATATGCTGGCCTGCAGCAGTAACCAATGCTTGGCAAACATGACTAGACTTTGCTTAAACTCTTGACTCTGGAGTGTCAGGTGTTCCTACTCAGGAGTCAGAAAAAAACGCCTCTGGCCTTTGCTCTTGTGACCTGTACTGCTGCACAAATAGATGATCAGTGGCATGAGATAACCCAAATATGCATGGGCAGGAAATCCCATTTGGCTATCACTGTTCAAACTGCCACTGGTGATTACCTTTGGCAGTTTAGGTAGACAATCAGACACACACACACACACACACACACATACTTTGTCCTTCCCTCAATGTCAGTCCCCCAGCATATAGGGGCCCCTCTTATTGTCCCCCCTCACCAGTAATATGATCCATCTTCAAGCTGAAGTTAGAGAAGGAATCCTGACCAACACAGTAGTTGAAGATACAACAGACTGACCAGTCACAGTTTAATGATTTAAATGCCTACACTCCTAAAGCCAATATGTCACAAGGTTACATTAAAACGTACCTGTTATTGTCCTCACACTGGACTTAGCACAGTAAGAAGGACATGTGCATTACACAATAACTTATGATTCAAATGTGCATTCAAAACAACTCCACCCACTCTTCTACATCCTGACATATTCAAATCCATCACTCACTTCCTTCAACGTGGAGTTTCATCTTTTTTCTTTCTTTTTTTTAAAGAACAGGTGTTTGATTGTGAGTCATGTGAACATATGTCACAATGACTCTTAAGTCATTGGTTCAATCCAGCCAGCATTTGGTCTTGGGGCTGTGAGGTAGCTGGCAACTTCACTACATCACTCCAGACGTAAAACACACCGCATTCCTGCCTAATCTCTCACACCTTGTCTTTAGCTGCTGGTTTCCACTGAGTGACTGAGTGAATGACAAATGGAATCAACCACCCTCTGACTGTATCAAAAACCTAAATGCACAGCGGGAGTCATCGTGCACAATAACACAGATTAGTTAAACGTCTGGAAGCTGTCATGTAGCGTGGTACCCCACTAATCACAGCGCAACTGACTAATCACTGTGTGTATCTTCAGTCTATTGCTCATCGTACATCACATTTGCTTAGGTCTGGGAACTGTCTGCTCAGCTTATCATATCCCTGCAACCTGTTTCAAATCTGTGTGTGTATGAGAGCGAGAGAGTGAGTCACAGTCAGACAAGGCAGGGTGAATAGATGGGAAGGACAGTTTTCAAAAAAGGAAACAAAAGGCACATTAGTCAGAGTTTAAATCGCCCTCTTTCGCCAGTGTTCAGTGGAATTTGGCCTCATCTACTGAAACCTACTTTGCAACATATTTCAGAGGCAAATTAGATTTTTTTTTTTTGAAAGAGGCCATGCAGGGAATCAATGGGAAACATGATCCCTTAACTACAGACCATACGACAACCCCATTAAAGAAGCAGCAGTATATAATGACAGACGTGAGCCTCCACATTGTCTACTAACAAACTATATCTGAGCAAATAAGGTCTATCTTTAAATCTTTATGAAGCTGGCGGAGGCTCTATAGCATGAGTCAAAGTTAATATGTAACATCTGATTGTGAGACCTGAGTAGATCGCTCAACAACAAAAGACAGTGCTGGGCCACAGCAAACGAAAATTGACTTCCCATTTTCCATCCGTGTGTTGACCAACTTTGTTTACATGCATAAAACAGCATGAAAAAAGTGAGTGGGAGAAGACAGCGAGGCTTCCTGTGATCTCCCCATGTCCTCTGACGACTTAGAAACACAGATGGTCAGGGCTTTGAGTGAAGATCAATCACTTTTGACAGGACACAACACCCCTATTACCATAAACAAAGCCATGTGTTCAGGACACACTGGTCACTCCTGCCTGCTTCTGTTATTCCACTGAACAAGGTGACCATTGCCTTGAACTTCACCAGTTATGTAAGCTGACAACCACATTATTAAAACAGTAAGTTAAAAAACACCTGCCTTACACTGCATGTTTGTCATTATTAATGTTTGTCATTATGTCATTATTATACTACTTTATTTTATTAGTATTCTTTGTATAGCTGTGGAGCATGGTCTTATGTTTTGGTTTTTTTACATATTTCATTCACTTTTTTCTATACTTTAATATTGTACAGCTGTTGAGTATGTTCTCATGTGTATATTGTCTCTTTAGTCTTATACTTACTAACATGTACATTTTGTATTCCAACTCTTTCAACATTGCATTTCTCTTTTGCAGAGCTATAGAGTAACTTTCTTTTAGTGCATTTCCTTCTATAGTTTACTGATATATATTATTTTCGAAATAATATATTATTATTATCAAAGTGTACAATTTGTATTCCCATGTTTCTTATATGTTCCAGGTTTATATTCTAATAGTTTGTGTTTGAACTATGCTGCTCTAACACAAATACGTCATAGTTAATGGATGGATAATACATACTTCTTAACTTCGTGGGTCTCTATAATGATGTATATAATCTATGTGTCACACTGCAGTGACCAAGCATTCAAACTTACGTATTTTGACTTTCTTGGGATCGAAGTTGCAGACTTCATCTTGCAGAAACTGCAGGCGTCCCTGGATCCTGCAGGATCTCCTGAACACCATCCCCGCCTCCATCTCGATGCCCAGGAAGATCTCGCTGGCATGTCGCGAAAGGTCGGAAAGTTGGTAGATGATGTTGGTCAGTGTATGACAGCTAACCTCGTCCAGAGACGAGAATAAAACAGGCTTTCGCAGTTTGCGTCTGCCCGGTTCTTCTCCGTGTGTCCAGCAGCCATCCCTCGCCGACAAACGACTCACGCGCCGCGGCTCGACACTCCTCTGAAGAAAGGGCATTTTTTAAAAATTCATAGCAATAACTCCAGTGGGGCCTCAAAAGTGTTCACGTAGGAAAAGTCACACGTTTAAACCCAACGCAAGACACGCTGTCGTCCGTTGTGAAGCAATATAATCCTCTCCAATCCCGCCATATTTTTGTCTTTCAAAGCATGCGGACTCGGTGTGTGCAGCTGCCGCTGTACTCGGGAGACGTTGCCTCCTCAAGTCTATTCAAATTCAACCAGACACAGGAGTGAAGGAAGGCTGGAGAGAATGGAGAGAGAAAAAAACAAGGAAAAGTAAAGGAAAAGTATGAATCAAAACCCGGGAAATACTACAACCACCTGTAGCTTCTGGAACAGGAGCCAGATCTACAGAGGAGAAGTTACCTGCCTCCCCTCAGAGTCGGTGGAGCGGGTTGATGGAAAACGTGGACTGGAGTGTTCAGAAACTTCACCGGGAGTTGTTCGCCTGCCTGTAAACAGAGGTTTAGACGTTACCAGAAAGAAAACAGCGTGAGATTTTAAATAAATAAATAAATTCGTGTATTTTTACACCTTAAAGATCCAGTATGTAACATTTGGTAGGGTAAATTGGCAGAAATTTAATATAATACAAATTAGCATGTTTAATATAAGAGGATAACTCCAAAAATTGCTGGGGTTTTTTGTTTTGTTTCTTGTAGCTCTGTACATCCCTTATATGCCTAAAAAATAATAAATAAATAAGCTACAATGATAAGCTGTGGTTGCTGTTTTACTGTGCGACGTCCGACAAAAAACACACAATATCTGTTGTGTTTATTGACGTATAGACGATTGTTGTTTTTATCAGTTTAGCTTGCTTGAGTGGCTCAATGTAAATTGTTTATTTTTAATATGCGATTATCATGGCTGCAGCCTGTGCTGCTTGTGAAGTGTAATAGATAGTGCCATCTTCACTGATCAACTAAAACAGGGGTCTCACACTCTAATGACCTGGGGGGCCACTCAGTGTCTACTTTGGTCAGTGGGGGGCCAATCAAGTGAAAAGAAGTACAACTTTTTGACATGGGAATAATAATAATATTTATGGTGATATTTCACATCATTTCAAATTAAAAGTGTTTGTTTTGATTACAGGAACAATTACAGGAGCCAAGAGCGGCCATCGTTGCTACTATATTATTTTTTACAGTCTGTTATCTCAAGATCACATAATAATACATTTGTTATCACGGGATAACGGTCCATTTTCTTGTGACTGCAATTTTGGTTGTATAATGACAATAAAGAGAAGGAAAATACACACTGTGATGTTTTCTTACAGTTAACTTAGCATTAGCCAAGTCAATTTGTAATTTATTTACTTAGCTTTATATTTGTATTACAGTAGTAATGCACTTAAATACTCAAATTACATAGCAACTGATAAATTAAGCCAACAGTATTTTAAAAGTGTTATCCAAATGTTCTATCACAGCACTGATTTCAATCAGAGACACCGTGAGAGCACACTAACAGGTTGTTGTTTTTTTTAAGTTGTTCATACCTTTTAAATAACACGTGAACAACACACTCTCTGGACACTTGTCTCTGATTCATCTCCTCTCTCTGTGTGTTCACACTCAGAGCATGTTTGTCCAGAGGCCTTTGTTCAGTCACTCAGTCCTCTGGCCTCACATTCCCAAAGCTGCTGCTCTTTAAATCCCAGAGAGCAAACTCCCATCACCAAATAAATAACATACCACTGACCCGGCTCAGTTTCAAAATACACAGGCCACAAGTTCAGTGGAATCTCCAGCAAAGTCTGGATAACAATGTCCTCTTAGAAAAATAAAAAGGTGTGGAGTGCTTAATGCGCCCCCTGGTGTCAAAGTGTCTAATTTTTTTGGAATCATTTAATCCAGTCCAGCGTTTCCACAGTCAAAACAAGATTTACAAATTCCTGCTCCACTGATACATGCTCTGCAGCAATAGTTTAACTAATTACACAATACTTGTTATAACGCTGACACAGCTCCCTCACTACGAAAAATTGTGACATCCCATTTCTGCATCACAGGACAACATTGTGGGCAAGGCGTTTCCTCCTTCAACACGAGTTACATCCACATTTGTTCCTCTCAGACACAGAATGATTTCACAGGAAAGCAGCGCGAGGATGACAAATACACCACTGCTGGAAAAAGGAAGAAGCTTAATGGTGCTGTGTTGCTCAACAGCCTTTTTTTTTTTGCATACTCCCTTTCCCAAAAGTGGGTCAGTTCTCTGCAAGGCACAGCAGAAAACACAGGTACAACAAGTAAGGCTGTTTTTCTGGATTCATTTCATTGTTCTGCCACCAAAGGTCAAACTGTCACCTAGGGGGAAAAGCCTGACATTGTTTTGAGTCAGTACATCACGAAAGACTTGAGCACAAAGCACTTAAGATGTTTTACATTATGGAATAAGAATTTAAGGGTAAGAAAACTGACCAGTTCTGGACATGAACAAAAGTTTAATCAAGATTAAATATATGCCCCAAAAGATCTTGCAACTCAGAAGAGATCCAAACAAGTCAAAGCAATACAAAAAAAACAATGAGCTTCTCTCTCTCTGCCATGTACAATACACTCTTATAGTTTTATACGTGGTATGAATTCTGAACTTTCATTCGCCTTAGAAATTCATACATCTCATTCACCATATTTTACAGTGCATTTATTCTCACAATAGCCTTCTTCCACATGTAAAATCCCATACATAAACTCATTTGTAGAATTATTTACATACAAGGCTTGAACAGGTCGACTCAAACCCTCTTGGTGAGCAATTAGAAATAAAAGTAAAAACAAACATCACAAGATGGGAACTTACTTGAACGTTACGGTTTGGTCAAGCCAAATGCGGTGGCATTATATTACATAATTTACTGAATAGACAGGACGCATGAGCAGCCTAATTAAATAATATGATAGCCTGACACATTTAGCGAGGGACAGTAGCCAACTTGAAAGATATTCCATCTATCCGTCTTTTCAGTTTGGTTGCATACATACATACATACATTAAAAAAAATGTACAAATACAGTGTGATAAAGTGACACCAAATGCCTGATGCCCACTGAAGACACTTCCCATTCAACAACCATTGCTCAGAGTCAAACAGGGCACAGTTGATACGGCACTGTCCCATAATGCACCTGGGTGGTACATACAAGAAACATGCATGTTCAATGGGAAACTGAACAGAATGAATCTAAAGTATGGCAAGAAAACAAAAAAAAGAAAGTTGAAAACATTAAGATGCCATAACTGAGTTAATAAGAAGCCACCCAAGTCACCCAAGACATTTATAAATCTACATCATCTTAGTTCATTCACAATACAATTTCTGAGGTGACAATTAGAGTTGATTCATTCCAGGAAGAAGAAAAACAAACAATAAAAACATAACCAAAATCCCAGCACTGTATTTGTGTTGTAGTTTTTCATTTTTGAGCGCAGCAGAGATGTAACAGTGTGTCGTGACCTCCAAAACAGCGAACATTTATAATTAGGTGTTATTTGTGCATCAGAACTGAGAACAGCAACAAAAAAACAGTGATTTAAAACAACCCCAGACAGCAACACACCTGTCATAATCCTGTGTTTCTGTTTGTTTTTCTGCAAAAGAATTGATTAGCAATTGACCACTAAGGATTTAAAGAAGCGTCTTTATGGTGTAACGGTGTGAAGGTGGAATAAAATGACACATCACACCAAAAAAATGTTGTTAGTAGAGCGGGAGAACAAATATTTATGATGTATTTTATTTTTAAACTGTTACTGAGCAGAAGTCTCACAGCCATACTTCTACCCATGTACATGTCAGTTTAAACTCCCCCCAATTTACACCCGTTACTTCATTTAGAGTGTTACCTAAATCCTGCGGTGACTTATCATCGGTCCTTCATACATTTTGGCAGTAAATAAACAGTGTTGTTCAAATTGTGTCAAGTAACGAAGGTGGAATTCACACTGATTCTGTAATAAGACAGAAAGAGCACTGCTTTCACTACACTGATCCCTTCATCCTTCATATATGCTTATGGTAGCTGGGAAAGAGAATAACGCACTGCTGTTTAAAAACTAAAAAGGACGATTAAGTGTGCTTACCCTGGTGTTTGTAAAGTGTGACCGAGACTTGGCAAAGACCAATAGATCTCTGTTGAACTTGGGTATAGTGTTTTGAAGCACATTTTCAATATAATCTGATTTTCAACAATGTCTGTGTTCTCCTGGGATTAACAACCACCATTACCGTCAATCAGGAAACACTTGGCTCACAGAGCAGTGGAGTTGCCTGGTTTCCGTTGACGGTTATGAAAAAGCATCACTCAGGGCAGGAGGCAGCCACAAGGCCACGTTGGACAGTGGTGGGCTGAGGTGGAGACATAAGAGGAGCCCAGGGTGAAAAGTGGTAAAATACTATATGTGAGTGCAGCAAGGACAGGTGGTGAATATACAACAGGAATACACACTTCCTCTTCCAAGGGCTTGATGACAGGGGTGTATCTTGAGACACACTTACACATAAAGTACAAACATATTAGTCGCATCTCCAGATCAGGGCTCTAGATGTGCCTCTTTGTCACCCTCTGGTGGGTTTTTCCAGAATGCATCTGGTGTCACATTCTTCACACACAAGCACACACACATACAGGCTGCCAACAGACATATCTTCACTAACACACGCACGCACACACACACACACACACACACTCCTTGGCTCCCCTGTGTCTGTATTCAGGCTTATCTGGTGTAGTAGACTCTGTAGTAAACACTCTTGGAGCGCCAGAGTGAATAGGAGTTGTCAAACTTGAGCAGGTAGACCCCACGCCCGGGGTACTGGTGGCTGCCAGCGTACACCTCCTCATGACAGTCTCGCCGGTACACCGGCACTATCTCATCCACCTGGGGCTTCCCAGCTTCCTTCTTTGCTTTCTCCTCCTCATTGGGAGGTTCACCTGCAGACACAAGGACAGTGTGTCAGGTTGGGGAAAAATGCAGGCGGCACACAGAACCGATGTTTTTGAATGACACATACACAAGGCTCTTTGTAACAGCTTAACTGTAACCATACAATGCTATTATTTTAGTGAGTCACAGTAGCAAAAGACAACTTTCCTGTCCCTATCACTTCCTGTTTAGGTACAAAACACATCTGCAGTGATCGAAGAGAAAATAATTACACTGATTTACACAGATAAGAGAACACAGTGAATGCATGGCTTACACGGGAGCCATGCATACACAAATATTACCATATTTGTGTATTTTTCCTATCATCATTACACTATGCAGTTCGTTTGGACCTCATACTAACAAGTTATAAAAAGCTGTTTAATATTTATTTACTTTGTAAAAACACACCCGAGATTATCCCGGGTTCAAGGATTCTCAAGGATTCTCAAGAATTCTCATTGTACACTGAAGATTGAGGCATGAATCTAACAGTGTTTTATAGCAAAACACCACTGAAATTGACTTTAGGTTTCAGAGATTTATGAGATTTATGATGAAATTATAGATTAAATGAACGGTGTAATGAAAAAAAAGAGTGGCATATTTGTCATCACTTTTCCACTGACGTCACTGCTCTGGAGTCCAACAAAAAGCCCAATCAGGCCTTCCTTTTTCTCTAAGAGAACCAGTGAGTGTTGGACAATAGTGGAGGCAAATTGTGAGCACAAGATAAGATTGATTATATTCTCTTCTTACCGTTCCATAAGCAAAGAAGAGAAATTGACATTCCTACATAAAGTGCTTAGAATGGAAGAGCCAATAACCACCATGGCTTAGCTTAGCAAAGAATGTGGTACTACAGTATCCATATAGCAAATAGTTAAATGGTTATTTACGGATCTTAATCTTATTTTTTTTAATCATCACTATAGCCTAAATGGGTTGGCCTGGCATTTCTGCCACACTTATGCAATAAAATAACACACACTGCTGGCTTCTATCACAGCTGCTTCTTACCTTCCTCATCCTCATCCTCGTCACTGGATTCAGACACATGCACGCTGACTGAAGCAGAGGCCGCATCCGTCCACTCGAACAACACTCCAAAGCCGATGTCATAATAGTCCGTGGCAAACTCCCAGAACAGGTAGGCGCCCTCCTCGTGGGTGGGGACCCGCACCGTCACCACCTCGCCACGCCCCACTGTGATCACACTGTCTGCGTCCTGTCGGATTTTCTCCTTGAAGTCCTTGATCTGTGGCCGTGTCCACATGGAGGGAGCCGCTATGACTGGTGGCGAGTCAGCTGTTGTTAAAAAGGAAAAAGAGACCTTTTTAAAATCACTAATTTTATTACAATCCATCATAGGGCTGTGAAATAGCAAGATGACATAATACATAATGACATGACAATACAATATACTGGTGTATTTATTGGGATAATATAAGCAAGTCGATATATTGCAAACTTTCCCCCAGCAATAGTATATTTTATTTTATTATGTCAAATGAATAAATGGTTTATATATGGTAATATATGGTTTTCTCTTCCTAGTATGGAGTGGAAAGAGTCAGACATCCAAAAGCCTGATGCCAAATGCAGCCAGAGGCTTAAAGACAAAACAAAATCACCATCAGAAAATCTTTGATCACTTCAAAACAAAAAAATGTAAATAGTGTCGGGCTATGAAATATCGCAATTTTATTAATATCACAACCAGCTTTCGCAAATGTTTATTTTGAGTGAGTGCAGCCAGTCGGCATAAATCACCCAAGGATAGATGTTTCAGTAAAAAACTAAAGCTTGTTCCTGATTTCACATTAGTTTGTTTACTCTTCAGGATGTGTGCTTAGATGATAAACTACTTCTTCGAACAACTGCACTCCAGGTCACATCAACAATACGCAAGTCAGAATCGGGTTTAAGGGTTTGGTTGGTAACAAGAAAAAATACACATGCAGGGCACAAACCTAATAAAGGTCCATTCTCTGAGACTTCCTCTGCCGGCTCGGGCTCGGGCTCTCGCTCCATGCTTTCAGAAAACGAATCTAACTGGGCTCCATTGATTGTAGGGGCTTCCCCACCAGCAGGCGATGAAGCTGCACATAAAGGCCCAGCTGCTGAGGCAGCTACATGTTCACCACTGTTGAAGTTGCAGGAGTCAAGAGTCCCATGCATACAATCAGCCTGCTGCTGTTTCTGCAGGGCGGCCTGAGATGGAGGGAAAGACAACACCGAGTCAAAACACCAAAACTAAAAGCCAAAAATGTTACGTTTTCAAGAAGAAGAAGCAGAGCACGACATTGCTTGTTTATGGCTGAACCCATTATCCTGATCAGGTGGAACACTGCTGTTTGTTACAATCAATCTTGCATGTGATGTAACTAATTCGTACACACTGGACCTTTAGTTTTTAAAAGAACAAATGTACAAATAAAAGTCTGATTTTCAACAAAGACATCGTACCTGCTGCTGCGCCAGTTGAACCTGGTAGAGCTGCTGCATGTACTGCTGATAATGCTGTTCCTGGAGTTGACGAATAAGGCCCAGCTGTTGCTCTGGGCTGTTTGGGTATTGCTGAGCAGCATACTGTTGGAACTGCACTGCCGTCTGAGCATTCAGTGCTGCCATTATTTGTTGTCTGTGTAAAAAGGACACAGTAATGCAATGTTGATGAGTATAGAGACATAAATAAAGAAGAGGAAACTGAGGTGAAATAGAATACTGCTGTTTTTCTTAGAGGGCAAGTAATGAAGAACACTTTTGCCGTTGAGCTGTCACAACTCCAACTGATGATGGCACTTTACAGTGTCAAGAAAGTGTGACAATTATGTAATAGTGCTAAAGTTAAAAAGAAAAAAGCTCACAAACATTATTCACACACTCTCCATCACACAGGCACACATACTTCTGCTGCTCAACCCGTAGC
The DNA here is from genome assembly GCF_019176455.1 of Solea senegalensis. NCBI lineage: Eukaryota > Metazoa > Chordata > Actinopteri > Pleuronectiformes > Soleidae > Solea > Solea senegalensis. Next base: position 10,669,612 of record NC_058037.1, on the reverse strand, counting down.
CTCTCCTCCTCTGCCTGTCTCCTTTCCTCTTGCTCTCTCCTCAGCCTTTCCTCCTCCTCAAGCCTCCGTCTCTCCTCCTCCTGTCTTTGTCGCTCCCTCTCCTCCTCTTCCCTCCTCTGGCGCTCCTCCTCCTCTTTCCTGGGAAAGAAAAAAAAAAGACATGATGGTTAAGTGATAAGTGATGCAAATTATCTATTCATATGCATAGCATGATAAAATAAATCTCTAAAGTTGACCCTGTGGCCTCCCAGTGGTATAGCTTTATACAGGACAAACTGAATTTGAGTCTGTGTTTAGACACTGCAGCTGGACATGTTACCTTTTCCTCTCCTGCTCCTCCCTCTCTATCTTGTGTGAGATGACGTAGGGTGCAAAGAGGGTACAGCACTTATTAAGTAGTTGGACAAACTCCACCATGGCATCCTCTTTCTCCATGTTACCCAGGGAGGCCCACTCTTTCCTGCACACAGAGTGAGGTGGAAGTGAGGACAGATAACTGAGGCAGCAGGGGAAACTGGGTTCAGCCAATAAATATGCATTTGATTTACCCTGATGTTTCACAAGAACAGCAGGGCAAACATAACAGAAAATCAATAAAATAAAGATTAACCTGTGAACACAACAATGAATGTGGTGCAGTACAATGTCTTTTAAATTCATAATGACATAAAAAGCAACAATCAAGAGGTAAATATACTTTATCTTCAGTTCCTTTTTTTTATGAATGGAAAGACATGCGTGTATTTTTCATGAAACACAACTAAACTCGACTATGGTTCAAAGGTCACAGGTACACAAATGCAGTCGTTTGATGGTGTTACCTGCGGTCATTGCCTAAGACGTCAAAGAAGCCGACCTCTGGCGAAGCATCTGGATTATAAGGGCCCAGCAGCACCTGTTTGTGGAGAGCCACCAGTCGAAGCTTCTCCTCATAGGTCGGGTGGAAAGCTTTGCCATCTTTATCTGAGAGGAGCAACATGGAAGTAATAAGTTCAGGGGAGTTTTGTTTTGTTTACTTTTTCAATTCTTATTGTAACAAGTGCTTAATTAAGTAGCATACATGGTATTGTATTCTGGTTTTGCAATTGCAGAGCAGAAACAATTGCACTGTGCTCTGGTCTATTAAGCTTAGATTAAGGACAGCAATCACCTGATTATATTATGTTTTTTTGTTAAAGCCAAGATGAGACACAAACAACATGTAGTTAGTTAAAAAAAATAACTGACAGATCAATCAATGCCAAAAAAAGTAATTAGTTGCAGCTCCAATCACTAAATAAAAATTGCATGAAATTATGACATGTGAGACATGTGCTGGTTTGACTACATGAGCAGGTCATAATTTAACTGGTATTATTTATAGATATATATATATATATATCTTTTAAAGAGAATTGTATTGACTATAAAAAGTGACTTTTCAGTTTAAAGCTGGGTCATTCAGGAGCCCTCTCAACCTCTAGAGTAGAAGCAGCATGGGAGTGGTATGGATAGGAGGAGGTGACAGTGGGGCAGTAAAACAGACAAGGGCCAGGACTAAGGACTAACTTTATTCACAGGTCAACTTCCTCCAGCACAGAAGGAAGAGTAAGATTTGTGTTACAGACTAAACTGACTAACAGGCTCCCTTCCGACAACAGTAGTGGCAGGGCGTGTTTTCCAAACAAAACAGAATGCATGGGCTGCTTTAATGAGCAGTTGCAAGACAAGTTGGATTACTCTGCTGAAACCCAAAAAAATGAACAAAGAAGGGAGATAACATGAAGCAGGCCACACACATTATAATGAACAACTTGGATTGACCAGCTTGTTTTAGCCTCAGGCTATGCAAATATCTTTTATTGTTTCAAGTTATGGTAAAAGTTCTTCTCTATGCCGCTACAAAGGTATAATTATTAGCTCCCTGAAAACCCTACATACTTTGAAGTGCATGCCCCATGTTATTTGTATTTCTTCTTCTTAACCTTTCCTTAACCAGAGAGGAAAAAACCCACTGAGACTGAAATCTCACATGGCCAAGAGGTCGGCAGCACACATCATACATTTGTAATAGATTAATTCAACTTAATATAAGTTACTCTCTCTGACTCAAGGTCCATGGACTTGCCCGAAATTGTAGGTCTCCAGGACTATATCCACACAAATATTGGTCACAAGATCATATTTGTGTGCATTTATTTCCGATAGGAGACACATCTATCCGGAAAGACACCAGTTCCCTCTATCCAAACTGCCATCATGTTGGGCAGGAGACTGCAAGACCCACAACAGAAGTCCGCTTGTGTACCATCTCTTACAGACTGGCAGAATATGCCTGCCAACGTGTAAGAGGCATGTTATAATTCCGTTTCTCTGCTAATTTTAAAAGAGAAGGTTATCTTTAGCTATAGCAATCCCCCTTGAAGACACGTCTATGGGGTAGATCCACTCTGTATACACTTTCTAAAGCATACGCATTTCATCTGCTCTTTTTGACCCTCTACGACGCGACCTCGACCTTTTTCAATATCTATATAAAATATACATATTTTCACATTTTTCTTTGTAGATTTGACGTTTCAATAGTCCAACTCAGTTTTTTTTTCCTGTCAATGCTCTGTGTCATGGTGCCCTCGGTTACTTCTGCGCTTTAATATTCAATTAACTGCCCATATTACCACAACAAAAAGCGACCTAGTAGCTTATTAGCTAAGCTATGTGGCTAATTTAACATTACGGCTGACAGCAGCAGCAGTCCAGGCTGTGACAGGTAGCGGCTAATGTTAGCTACATGCTAACCTCAACCACCGAAGTGAGTAGTTCGCCTGACCGTTTAACGCTCGGTACCAATTCAAAACTGCATTCCTGCGGTGCACCTGTGGTATTATAGCACATATATGTATACAATACCTTTGAAAAATTTCAGGGCCATCCCGTACAGCTCTTGTAAGGGAAAGCCCCATTTCCTCTCTAACGCAGATTTAGCAGTCTCTCCATCTTCGCCCTCAACGGCTCCCGGCGTCTCGGTTTGGGGCTCCGCGGTTTCGGTGACCGGCTCTTCGACCTGGCCCTGGTCACCCTCCGAGTCAGGACTGAGGGTGAGGCCGTCGATGGAAACTTCGAGCCGGCTAGATGTAGCACTGTCGAGGTCGCCGCTCTGAACCTCTGTCGCCATCATGTAGACTGTCAGCTGAAGCGGCCACGTACCTACTTCCGGCTAGTCTTAGCGGAAATTCCGGGATACTCTTTTTCTCTCGATAAATAATGATGACGCTTTGAGAATTCTTATTTTTTCACTTTGAACTGTTCTATAACCTGTAACGTTTTGCGTTTTTACTGTACTTTGACTACAACGTGATATATATGTGATTATTTATGACTACAACTGACTCGCCATAAGTATAGGTGAATTACCCCAATTAAAGATACATATACTGTCTTTTCCATATATTAATAGTCTTTTCCATGTATTAAATAGCCAAAACAACGTTACAAATGTTTGTGACTAAATCATGCGCTAAATATTTCCATGCTGGAAACAGCGACAATCGTGATACAATTAGATTTTTACTATCCAGTTGTAGATATCTATGGTTGTAGACGTCTTCTTTTCCCACGTATACCTCTCACAGCGCCCACTAGCGGCAATAAGTGGTAACAACATACATTTCATCAGTGAAGGAAATTTACTCTCATGCCACATGGAAATAATGTTTTTATCTGTTTTTCGGAGTAATTTTTTTTCATGGTTGGTTCTTCGGTAAAAAAATATCATGGTTGGTATTTTTTTGATTTACTGAATAGTTTTTTTCTGAGTATAGAGCGCATTTGAAACAATTTCTGTTCATCTCCTTGTAGAAATAAATAACACACTGACTGATAATAGATTAGTAGGAACCATTCCAACATTTAAAAGTAAATGTTTTAGCAATAAGGATCATCATCAAATAATGGTGACCAAGATGTTTTACAGTTTTCTGGTAGATAAACTACATGATAACCTTAAATCTTTGGCATGTTAATTGAATGTCTTGACACATTTGTGCGGGAATCTTCCATGAGATGTAATTGAATATGAATAATATGAATTCACATTATAGCAGCTGCATCATTAGCAGTATTCAGGGCCCTGAGTTCATAGAGGATGTATGTACACGACAAAAATGATCACACACAATTATAATACTGCATCAGATAACATGCCCTCTCCTTTGCAAAAAGCATACGAACAATAAATGCAGCCTCCTGGAAACATCCTTCAAATACACAAAGACTGCGCTCAAAACAAAAGCACATAAGACAGCTGACATTTTAACATACCCTTGCAAACTTGTGAGGAGAACTGTCCTGTCTGTCTGTTGGTTAGATGTATAGTGGTCAGGTCAAATTGTCAGTTAAAGTCTCTTTAAACTCTTACAGGTGTGAATATGCTTTTGTTATACGCAAGTGTTTTTATGTTTGATGACTGAGTGCAGTGTGTTAACTACAAATCGACAGAAAATAATCAACTTAGAACCGCATCCTATTGATTTATGTAACTGTCAAACTGATTACAACTATAAGAAAAAGTTGTGATACAATTTTCAGTGCGGTATTTTTACATTTTCCTTCGTCACAACTGGACAGCTTTGTAGCCACACATGAAAGGGCTCAGTGCTGTAATGTAACAAATTACAAATATGTTGTTACTGTACTGAAGTACAAAATTCATGTATCTGTACTTTCCTAAATAAATTGTGTACTTTTGCTCCACTACATTTCCTTGAACTATATTTTTTACTCGTTACCACCGAATAAAATCAGAAGAAGAGTTGGTAATGGTCTGTATTTATATAGAGCTTTTCTAGTCCTGATGAGCTGCTTTACACTATAGTTTTGCCATTTACACATCTTTCATTCCTATTCCCACACTGCAACATGGGGTTGAGTGTCTTGCTCAAGGACGCATATAGACTAGCAGAGCCAGGAATTTAATCCACAACGTTCCAGGTCAAAAACAACTCACCCTCACCATGGCTCAATCTTAACTCCTCACTTTTTAAAATACTTTTAACATCTAAAAACTTAAGTACATTTTATATCAGAACATTACTTTTGGTACTTAAGTATAGTAAATGTCATATAATTTAAGACTTTTACTTAAGTAATATTATTAAAAAAAAGTCATTTTCTGGTAAGATACTCATACTCGTAAAGTATCCTTTTAAGGGTCTTAATACCCTTGACTGAAAAGATTACCACTGCCTATTCCAGGATCTGCTTCCAGCTTTTAGAAAACCTGCCAGTGACCATTACAAAAGATCAGGAACTTCAACAGCCTGGTTTTTAGCATAGCAATCTGGTCTGTGCACACAGGCAATACCCAATTAGGGTCCTCAGACAAAGCAACTTGTGAACTGTGAATGCCTTTGACAACACTTTTACATCCCACCTGAACAATGTCACAGAGATCAGTGAGTGCTGCAGTGCGTGTGTGGATGTGAAATGACACAACAATGGCAATATCAAATCATTTTCCCATACAGATCAACATTTGATGCAACAAGTCTAATAAGACAACCATCCATTGATCCAAAATGCATCCGGGGAAAGCTGCATCCAATAAGTGTGGTAAAGATCTGGGCGTCATTCATATTTTATTGCAGTAATCATGTCACACCCAAAGAAATGAAATATGAGCAGCAGAAATGTTTGCGCTATTACTTGAGTATGTACAGTGGGGAGACAAAAAAAGTCTAACCACACAATCAAATTGCTGTGTGTTGTTGTGTTGAGGTTCGTGATACAAACCATTTTCGTGGAAAATAGTTGCAAGATAGTTCCCGAGCCAAGAAAGAATTTCTGAGACTAGAAGAAGACAGGGTTATGATTGCCGGAGGAATTATTATTGATTTATTTGAATCATTTTCTCTGAGAATCACACAGCACACATTCAAACAACAAAGGATGGGATAACTCATAAAAGGGAATGTAGAAGATGAACTTGAAAGAAAGCAGAACATGGTTGAGGGCAAATTGTGAAAATATAAAGTTGGAATATTGTTTTTTTTAAACAATTTTGTGCACATTTCATTGAGAAACCATGAGTACTAACTGGAGAGCAGTATTTATTAATGATCTGAGGACCCATCTCACCCCCTCCATCACTGCTTTTAGTTACTGCCATCAGGCAGACGCTGTAAAGTCCCACTGGCCCGTAAAGACATTTAGTATTTTATTCCCTCAGTAATATCCACCCTGAACAAAATCAAACAGCCATCACACACTGGACATGATTTTATCTGTTGTTTTTACTGTGTTTCCTACTTTACTGTTTTCATTTTGTGAGTGTGAATGTGTCTTGAGAGTGTTGAATGTATTGTATTTTATTGTTGCAGCCGTGTCAAAGAAACATTTCTGTCACTGATTGGGACAGACAATAAAGTCTGTCTACCCATCCATCTATCTATATTGGAAAAAAAACAATAAACAAAATAACATCAAATTGCTGCAAATCGTGTCCAAATAAATGGGAACAAATTAGTCCGTCTGTGATGTTATGTGTCCCCTTCACTTGATCCCCCTCTGAACCACATGAAGGTGAGCCATTCGATAACAAGTGACCACTCACTCCTGAGTACTTTTGAACAGAGGTTTGTGTATTGAGATTTAACTTTGTTGTCACTGCAAAGAGGACAGGAAACATCAGTCCTTATGCTGCAGGTCCATGTCGAGGTCTACACCTAATGTATAGCCTCTTCTTAGACACCTAAGCCTTAGTAAATAAAACAACAGTGCAAGAAGAGGCCTCACTGTACACATTTAGTCTGCACTGAAATAGTAGTTTATATAAGTTACTTTATTGATGTCCAAATGGACATTTAAATACGTCAAATACAATAATCAGACGAACACACGTGCAACTGGAACATAAACACAACTAAGATTATACTAAAATGATCAAGATTAAAGATGGTTTAAACTATACTTACAAATGCAGTCCAGTGTGCATCAGTGCGTGTTTTAAGTAAATAATTTAAGGATAAAATACATAAATCTCTAAAATCAATCATTTATTATGTCATTTTTTTATATATAGGGCACAGTGATGAGTTTACATGTTTAATTTTCATTTGATCCATTCCTATAACGGTCAGGTCACCAACGATGTGGACTCATATAGAGGAAATGGCAGTTTCCGACTGTCCCTCTTTGAAGGCTACAGGTCCATTATTGCTTCATCCATTCCAAAGCGGATAAATGTTTTCTCTGGCGATGTGTATTGAACATGCAGATTCCATTAAAGCCCCTTTAAAGCGACCTGCGGCCGCTCCACGATTCCAGGTGTGATGGCTTCACACCTCCGCCGGGCCGCAGACGTCTGAAGTTGGTGCGCGGCCGCTGCAGTGCCAGCCGCCGCTGATGGCTTCCCCATTCACACATCCACACAGCACCACCTTTGATCGCGGGGGTTTTTAACCTCAGAGAGAGGCACAGGAGTCACTCACTCACTCACTCACTCAATCAGTCAGCGGCAGGACGACACGCGTGGAAAGGGAGAATCATGTCTGCAGTTCACGGGAATATGCGCGTCGGGGATCTGAATCATTTCCAGATGTATCATGAGGGGCCTCTGCAGATGAACAACATAGTGAACTCAGGTTGGTGGATGACATTTTCACTTTGAGCCACTAAGAAGAATATGGCCAAGTTTCGTAGCTTGGCTACGCTGGATACTTTCCGTTCCTGTGCGTAATTTACGCACAGTTTATCTCTCACACATTCACTAACTGAACCTAATGTTTGGTATATTTCAGATTATGGAGCTTCGGATGTGACAAACTTCTTCAGTTCAGCAAACTCTGCACCGAGGGCAGACAAATGCGTGGCCATTCTGACCCACAGGAGAAAGAGGACCAACTTCACCCAGCAGCAAATAGAGGTGCTGGAGAAAGTTTACTCAGACACCAAATACCCTGACATCTACCTGCGAGAGAGACTAGAGGCTCTGACCGGGCTGCCAGAGTCCAGAATTCAGGTACTTGAAATGAAATGAATGCTTTTCAGTGGAGTACATTAAAAACATCAGATGAATGGAATTGTATATACTGATGCAATGTGTTAAACTCTACTAATGTAAATGTTTTTTTACACAAAAATCCCAGGTGTGGTTTCAGAACAGAAGAGCCAAGTCTCGTCGCCAAGTTGGTTCATCAGTGTCCATGAAGGTAACCAATCCACCAGCAGTAGCAGCAGCAGGAGCCTTCAGCCAACTCCAGAGCAGGATGGGCTCAGACAAAGGTCATTATCACTTTTTTCATCCTGTGACTGTATTCTCACAGATATAATTTAAGATGTTAAACAATCCTGTTTGAAATGAGTTTGTTAACTCATCTTTCGGTTATGTATTTCAGTGTACGAAAGCAGTCACACCGCAGAGCCACACAGGTTGGGTGGTTTTGGATTAGAGGAAAATTTCAGACCAAATATGCACCAAAACACAGAGGATCACCACCACCGCACCAGTCTACCCACCAAACCCAGCAGCTTTGAACACAATCCCGTCTCCTGCATCTTTGAGAAAGAGGGAACCAGAATGAAGCCTGAGCAGATGCAGCAACACGAGCTGAGCGTTAATGTTCCGTGCTGCAACATCCATCTGTATCCCAACGAAAAGGAGCATCAGCCAAAGATCGAGGCCAACATGACAGACAACCAGGGTCAACAAGTTCTGGTGGAATATGACAATTTCCCACCCAACAAAACCATTGGACCAGAGATGAAAGTTGTGATCCCTCCCCTTCCATCCCATCACAACTTCAACAGGTCATCACCAAAGGATAACAGATGCCAAATCCAGTATCACCAAGTGAGAGCCACAGGAGACAGGTTCAGTCACTTTTCCCCGATCCACGCTGCTGAGGCCAAGGACTTTACAGACTCTGACTCCGACTGGGAGAATGAGGCTATTGCTGGATTTGGTGGCTTTATGTGATCTATCATAACAGCAGATGTAAAGAAAATATGTATTATAATAACCTGTATACTTTTGTTTGTTTGCAGAAAAGAAGACCTGTATTTATTGTAAAATAATAATAAAACTGTTGATTGTAAAATATGACTACATAATAAAAAATGAAAGTAAAAGACAACATTCTACTTAGCAATATTATGTTTAATATAAAAAGAAACATTTATATACAATTGCCTTGCGGCACTCAACTTTATACAACTTTACAAAACTGAAAAAGGAGATTCTCGCAGAAAAAAAACCTTTGACTTTAATTTTCAGAGTCACAGGCTTAGTGTGTGTATGTGTGTGGGGTGAACAACAACCATGCCAAAATGTGGAAATGCTAAGATCGTCTTACAGAGTAAAAGGCATCAAAACCCCAGAGTTCTCCTTTATAAAAATACCAAAATATCTTTTCAGTGCACACAAAATTACAAAAGTCATTTCTGATTACACAACAGAAACCTATCAATCAGAGATATTGTACAATTATCTACAATAAACATTTTTTATAAAACATTCTTCAGCCTCCCCTATGCTTATAATCAGCAGAGCAATAGAACACAACACCTAACGGGGGGAAACTTTAGAGATAGCAAAATATTGTTTTATAACCATACACGCCTACTCAAAAATAAATAAATATGAACTATAAAAACGGTAAGAATCAACGTTTGGCACAAGAAACCAATAAATAATCACGGGGAGTCTGGAGTGGCGGATTTGTGGCAATAGAATAGTAAAAGACTCATTCAGGTTTGTATTCAATTGAGTGCACAAACACCTTTAGACGATAAAATGGCTGGGTTAAAATACTCATGACATCCTCCCATTTGTTCTGCACAGTTTCAGGAACGTGGGCAGAGTCATTTCACCGGGACATCAACAATCATGTAGGTGGACCGAAGCAGCCGTGCAGGCTTTTTTGTTCACAGGCTGTTGAAAGTTCAGGTCAAAGCACCATCTCAAGAGACAGAATGAATGGACCGCACCTTTGTGTGTATGTGGACCTCTGTTTGGTGAGGACAATGTGGGTACTCAGACAGCATTGGTGTTGTTGGCAGCGAACGCATGCAGATTGCCCAGTTGACTAAGGCCACTCTGGATGTGTGCCACATGGATCTCAACATTATTCTGGAAACAACTGTGGAAAAAAAACAGAGGCAATAATGTAAATGATGATCCATACTTTCATACTTTCCATGTCCGTGTGTGCAGAGGTCTGCACTTAAATTTCATCATCCACCCACAAATCTGAGCACATCTTCAGTTTGATATCACACAGACCGCATGTGCGGTAGCCATGGAAACTTGCCCATGGTCATGTGACACATTTCACCAGTAACTGTGCATCTTAGCACACAAAAACACAAGAAAGAGAGTGCTTGACTGACGCAGATTCTTGTTCGAGTGTGAAAAGAATGATTTGTATGTAAATGTGGAAAGGTAACCCGGCCCTAACATGGAACCCTTATTTGTGGCCTGTATTTCTGTAGTGTCTTTCTAATCCTGATGATGACTGGAAGTGCTTCACAAAACATTTTTACCATTCACCATATCTCATTGCTTTCTATATGCAGAGCTTTTTCCCAAACACACCGCGATTTAATATCCATGATGGATGGACAGCAGTAGGTACAATTGTTCACAGCTGATATTAAAATGCTTTCTGGTTGCCTCTCCTAAGAACACATATGATCAGAATTGGTGTCTTCATAATGTGTCTGATCTTAACATGCTCTGGATGTGATCAGATTATGAAGTACAGGGATTGATCCCCTGTCCTTCCAGTATGAAGCTGAGCCCCTCTACACACTGATCCACCTCAAAGACATATAAACTATGTATATCAGTTACCTGAGATTGGAGGGATCGATTGATGCCTTAATGTCATTGAGAGAGTCTGTTAGAGATTTGAACTCAAATGAGTTGAGGTCAGTGCCGTCTGCCAGACACTGAAACAAGCCAGAAGAATAGACAAATAATAAACAATTAGAGCATCACAGAGTAAAATAAATAAAAAAATAAAAGAAATTATATACATATAAAATAAATATGCATATGTATCTCCTACCTTGATCTGTAGTAGCAGAGCAGTGAGGCGGGAAATGAGGTGTGTGAGGCTGGGGTTCGTCAAACTCTGCGGTCCTTCCCTTAGGGAACTGCTCAGCTGCACCATCTGCTGGGCCTCTTCTTCACAGCGCCGCCTCAACTCTGTGGGGTGGTCGGCAGGAACCATGCCCTGATCCGGCGCAAGCTGGACACACAAACGCAGTGTTGATTAACATCTATAGCAAGGCTCTGTTAATTAAACCCTGTTGAACTGGGTAATGTTGGTCGCGAATTGCATCTACTGACGTACCTCACAGCAATACTGCTGAACTTCATGCAGCACCTTGTTGAGATCTTTATTGAGCTGGTCCAGCTCAAGCACTGTGGTAGCGTATCGTTTCTGGAATTCTAGGTCAATAGGCATCAAGTATGACTTCTGACAAAAAGCAAAAAAAAAAAAAAAAGCATTATTTTAGAAGGTATAAGGCTCAACAGAAACACTCAACAGATTTCAGGTGAAGAATTTTCTTTTTCTTATATTGTTGTACCAGTTTCTCTGCCTCTGTGTTCATTTCTTTCAAGTGCTTGATGTGCTCTTTCTTGATCATGAGGATCTTGGACAGCCTTGTCTAATCATGTAAAACAAACAAAGATAAGAATTTTTTATTTTTATTTTTTAAAAAAAACAATCTGTTAAATTATATGATGTCATGATGTAAATTCTAAATTTTTAAGTATTTACCACTTGGACCAGAAACTTGACGGGAAAACCACCCAGAGTTTCTCCCTCACCACCCGAAAGTTTGTTCCTCCATGGTGACTGATTAATGAGAGGGTCATTGTCCTGTTTTTGAAAAATAAATACACACGTAAAGGACAGTTATTCATCATCATAAACAGAGATTTGTAATTGCAACGTTATCATATGATAATCATATCATTTTTGAGATTCAAGATCAAAACAAACATTTGTTCAAATAGTTTCAGTCTTTTAATTCATAAGTTCCCTTAGAGTCTGCCATGCTTCTTCACAGGCCCATACATTGGCCCTATGGCCTGTTGCACATGTATGTTACCTGAAGGCCATACATATATTATTGATCTGTAAAGATCTGAGATGAATGTCATATTTATATTACCATAAGGACAGGAGTTGTAGCAGAGGGGTAAATTCCTCTGGGTGGAGTCATGAGGTTTTGCATGTAGCGTGTTGTCCGGTGCTTCTGGGCAAAAGCTGAAATGGGCATCGTCTCATTGGGTTCATTGCTCTGGAAAATACAAACACCAGCAGATGCACATTAATGCTGTACATTATTATTATGAAGTGAAATAAATAACACAGACAATCATACCAGGACTTCATAGTCAGGCACAGTGTGTGTTCCCAGACCAGTGCGGTCAAAGGTGACGCGATAGGTCGCAGCACTGGTGTCCACGGCGTCAATCTGTCCTGTGAACAACCCATCGTGGACACCTCGGAGTCGAGCTGTTAAAGAAAATACAGAATTGGTACTAGTGATATATGTATAGGACACCTCAACCTTAGCTTAGCCTATCTAAGAACGACACCCAAGGCAATGTAATTAGGTTAATGATTTTATATGATCATTAGTTATTGATTACTAGGTTACGATTCAAAGGAGGGATTCAATTTAACTCTTTTCAGTATATACAAAATAAAGCTAAAATTAAAAATCTAACTTGACTGTTTTGCAGGTTGTTTCGCTACAATTATAACTGTCTATCTAACATTTGAAAGTGATATTTTCTAACCAGTGACTTTGGTTCCTATGATGAGAGGCAGGGGGATTTCATCAGGAAGGTCTTTGCAGTTTGACACGTCAGACAGTTTTCTTTGCTGCAGCAGACGCATCTTTTGCCTTTTCTGCCTCAGCGCTGTTCGCTCTTCAGCAAAAAATGCTGACGAACACCTGGAAATCAAGAGAAGAGTGTTGTAACACTTTTGGAAACAGAGCTGTGAAATGTTAAATTTCAAAAAACAAAATTATCAGGGTGAAGGCTGCAGGGACAGGAAGTGTAAATAGCGCAGCCTACCGTCGAGGTTTTCCCATCAGCCTCCTGATAGTTCCCCATTCAACTCGTGTTAACTTTCTTGTTTTCAGGTTGGGGAAAGACTCCTTGAGACACAGGCAGAATTCGTTGTCACCCTCAAAGAGCGGTCTGGAACATAACACATAAAATGTGTAAATCAATACGAAAGCAGTTCATTAGTTCCTTAGGTTTCTGAAAATCTGGGTATAGCATGCCAACATTGTAACAATATTTGAGTAAGAAAAACCAAATCAAATTGCATTTTTGTGTACCGGTTTAACTGTATCATTTCCTGAAGGTGAAAGTGTGACTTTACCTGTCAATATTGGAATAGAACCACTCATAGATGCACCATTTGTGAGCTTTAGGTAGTTTCAGGAGGTTTCTTAGTCTCAGCCCTATTTTCTGGGATGCCTTTTTATCTGGTGTCACCACATTAGAAAACTTCTGTAAAGAAAAACATTGAAAAACTCATTACATATACCAGATAATCACTGGAAGACTATGGCCAGGTCATCTAAAACTAACCAGGTCACCAGATTTTTCAGTGTCATTAGAAATAAAGAGAAGAAAAACAAAAATAATAACCCTTTTCCTCTATTATTCATAATAGTGTTGTATGGGTTGTACCTGTGGTGTGGTGGTGACCCTCTGACTCCTTCGAGGGGATCTAGAGGGGAGACGCTGTTGTGGCAGCTCATCTTCTTCACGAAACAAACGGCTCCTCTTTGAGCTCCGTGTGGGCTAAAAGAACAAATGTAAGAACAAATGTGCACAGTAGTTGATGATAAATAATAATAATAATAGTGAATATCTAAAGTAAATGTATTTTATGTCATTTAAAAGACATGAATTGAAAATAAAGGTTAGCATTCACATAACCGTATATAACAGAAGCCATTCTACGGCTTTACTTTAACAAATTAACACAATGTCTCTTACCGTATCCATTGTGAGGGAGGAATGTCGTCCCCTGGTGTTGTGAGCTCTTGGGAAGCTGTTCTTTTCATTCAGAGTGTTGGACAAACTACCCTCTGTGGAGAAATCAACCAAATTGAAATGTAATGTAATCAATTACATCAAAGTAACTTTTATCACATTCATGTACACATAATGTAGAGAGAGTGTGGCCTGTCACAGGAAGTCTGCCTTTAGGGTGAGAAATATGGGAGTCTAATCCAATCAAGGATGTATGACTCTTGACCAAATCTGAACAGCAAACATAAGGCAAACCTACACACATACCTTTTAGACTGACGAGTGCCTCTGCTGAGGAGCCTGAGGAGAAGCACATTAATTCCATCAATTTACAGTATCGAACCAACAACATTGGAAGATATACATCAACTCACTTTAGTGTACAGTATTTAGGAATAGCTTTCTAAATCTAGTGTTAGTGTCTAGTTTTGTAAGAAACTAAACCTTCATCAATATTATAATATCGAACAGTTAGGTTGAAACTAAAAGGAGGTGCTCATCTAGCTCAATCGTCTCTTCCTATGATGTAGTATGTTGACAGTATGATGTAATACACAGAGATGGATCTATTGTCTAACCAAACATCCTAACTTTTTATAAAACTATGGCAACCCAATCCAAAACATAATATTGTGACAAAAACAAAATTGTGCATAATGGCAGAGCTGAAGATGCTTAGATTGTTCTGGGGAGTAACCAGGATGGACATGATTAAGAAATGAGCATCTTTGAGGGACAGTTCAGGTTTAACGTTTGAAAATAAATTGAGAGAGGGAAGGTTGAGATGGTCTGGTCACATGCAGACGAGGGATAGTGAATATATTCGACAAAGGATGTTGGCAGGAGGAAAAGATGTGGTCAGATGATCCACTACTGCGAGTATGCGACCCATAATGATAGAAGCCAGAAGAAGAAAGAAACAAATGTCTGCATAATTCAACATTTTCTGACTAAATTTTTTGAATAGACAACATTCGTCATCATGTCCAAGAGATTCATAGTAAATCCCAAATTAATTTTATAGATGTTATTCAACAAATATATACAAGAACCTTTAAATGCTGCAAAGTAGGGATGCACAATATTATTGAAACAACATTGAGATTGGCAGATATTGGCTAAAATGTATTATTGAATATGACTAATGACTATAACATAAGGCTAAATAGGCTGCCACCTCCTTGACTCCTATGCTGGCGCACTATTTTTTATTGTATGTGTATTTGTTTGGCTCAATGAAGTCCATTTATATCTACATCTGCTCTGTACGCCAAAATATGATGTCAACTTCAACAGAAAATACTGAATGACCTCTGCAGTTGGGTGCAGGGAAATGCATATATTTATCAGTTATCAGCACAAGCATTCTTGATATATCAGCATATCCAATATCGGCAAGCCCAATATCAGGCATTCCTAATGGAAAGTATTAGTATTCAAATATGCAAATATATTGGGAACCCTGAAATTTCTCCCCTCTGTGGGACCCAGTCTATGGGCTGCTATGGCTGATTCGAATGGGATGTACAAACAAGGAAAAACCTCACACCAGCATAATTAATACATGCATTCTTTTCAGTTAAGTATTCCTAATAATTAATAACTGAGTGTTTTACACTAGGTTTATACTGTACACATTTAACAATTCTGAGACTGACTGGGAAACAGAATAAGCTACAGTTGAATGCCTGTAAGTTGGTATAGTAGGTTTCCTTTGACGACTACAGGAAAAGTCTGTAGACTGCTGATGTCTACTTGATTGTCCTTTAGAGAGTGACAGCAGCCAGGTGGATTACACTGAAGCTAGCGCTGTCAGTTAGGCCTTCACCACCAGTTTGAGCTGTCATGCACGGATATAACATCAGCTGGCCACATCTGATCAAAGAAACTAGCCCAACAAGCTAACGTTGCACTAAGTTATAATTAAGAGCTACTATTCGGCAATATTGCATATGCTCGCATCGGCTAACATCACCATTTCACATGCTTCATGGTCAAATAACTTGTCTGGTTTATAGGCATGTCAAAATGTAACACAACGCGTTACAGAGCTACATTAACCAGCGCTAACTACCGCTGAATACAAGTAAGGTGTCACAAAGGTCTTAAAAACTACACAGAGAAGCAGGTAGCTCGAAGCTAACGTGTGTATTCTGCATACAGAAACCAGGCAGCGGTCCTTTTGTTATTGTTGCGTACGATGTAGGGTTAGCTCGTGGCTAAGCTAACGTGATTTGTTTACCCGGTAGGGCTACAGTAACTTGCTCAACTCCTACATTAGCCACTGTTAGCCTGTCCTGCTACCTAGCGCTAGCTGACTGAACAGACCGGTGCCTCTTTGCGTCTAAAAATGTACTGTGCGCACTCTGCATACAACATACGATATTCGTTATGTGGACAACGGTAGCATTGTATCATTAAATGTGCACTTTACCACCACGGTACCGTTGTCTCTTTACACTAGAAAACTCCTTGAAATTGTGTTGTTACTCACTCTCGTCTAACAGCTGGTCCATCTCCGCCATCTTGAATTAGCCGCGCCGCTTTTTCAAAGACGTTGTCAAAATGCATTCTGGGTCGGGACGCTGTCTGGAGGGCAATTTGACAACTATAACTAAAGCAAATTATCGAATTCGCATACTTTTTCTACTTTATTTATATACACAACATTCTCCACTCCATATGCGATCAAATTATTGGTATATAATACTACGTGAAATGCTTGAAAACCTTTTCAAAGGGAAAAAACTGCACTCAGAAGGGGAACACAGCAACAGTACTCCTTAATTTCATACACTTGTTTCCCTGATAGATGTGTCTTCATTGCCGAGTTGTTAAAACATTTCACGTCTAGTATAAGCTGTTTTTTGCCTATAAAAGCAGGAAAACATGCCCAGAGTCAAACAGCATTTTAAAGACAATACATATATGTAAAAGGCATTGCAGTGGAAGAAAACTCAATTAGCAAAGACAAGCACATTTTATTTTAACTCTTTTATTTGGAGGTATGCAAGAAAAAACACTGATCAAACATATATACAGTATTCTTTGAATCCAACAGAAACATCTAGAAATTCATCATCGATTCATCGTTGCAATCTTGCAGGGGAACCTTTGCAACATGTAAACACTGCTGGAGAAGCAATTATTAAAGAAAACAGACACTGAAAAAATAATGTGAAAAACAAAATACAGCCATAAAAGATAAACAAGAATAGAAGAGCTAGGTTTTGAGTTATTTATTTAGGCAACTCTAACACCACCACCAAAAACCATCATCATTCGTGAAAATCAAAGTACAGTTGGAAAAGACAAAAAAGTGCAAGCTCCTATAGTACAGACATACAGTAAATAATAAAAGTCCAGATCGATAGTAGCACCAGGATCAGGAGCATCTACCCAAACCTGAAAACACAAAGAGAGGTTAGCACTAAGAAAGCAAACCAAACATGTATTCCCATATTACTATTAGCAGCTTGTCAGCTGAATTACACATTCATTCGCAAAATACATTATTAAGTTAAATTATTATAGCATCTGCAGTTGAAACAAATGTATTACAGATAAATACACATTATCATTGTAGGGTGCTACTGATCTGCTGATTATGACGTGATGGAGCTACATTACAGCAACATTCATTGTTATTCTCTCACCTTTAACACTGTGTTTGCCCTTTGTAATGTGTGCAGTGGGGAAAGAAAAAAACACATTTACTTACAAACTCCACAGAGAATTTATTAATAAGAAAAGTCTGATGCTTTCCAATAAATCAGACTGTTACTCACATGTTGCCAAGGGTCAGCCAGCACTAAGAGACTCACCAATCAAACTCACCAATCAAAGCCAGAAGATTAAAAAAGGACATACATTAATTAAATCAATGCAATTTACTGGTGAGTACCTGAATCTGGATCCACAGCAGCACCTCCTTGAACTGTGAGTTTCATCTTCTTGGCTTTAATACTACCTGTAATAGTAAAGATACGTTTATGTAAAGATAATATAGAGAACAAACTGATAAACAGGTAGAAAAACGTCTGAAACAAGGTTATTGTGTGCAAATATTATGCACATGCAGTAATGACAGCAACCATCCTAACTAGAAAACTACAGCAGTGAATATCCTTTACGTTCCTCCTTCACTTTCCTCGTGCTCCAGACTTGGAGGCCACAGATGGAGCCTTGGCCTCAACTTTGACCTCTGCTCCCCACAGTGAGATGGTGTGCAGGGAGACCACTATTTCCTCAGCTTGTCCTTGATTCCCCAAATCTGCTGGCTGTGGTTCTGTGGATGCACACAAACACAGTATAAACACATCACTAAATACAGTGTGTGATTCACTGTAAAATATAAAATGAATGAAAGGACAAAATATAGATATGTACTCAACTGCTCTTCCAGTCTTTCATTCTCATCTTCTTCTTTTTTTTTGTTTCTTTGACACTCCATCAACCTCATCTGATTTGTGCTTTCTGTGAGAGCAGAGTATTAAAAAAGTTTCCTTCCAAATCTTTTATTCTTTGTTTTTTTGTATATTAATCATGGTTCAATAACAAAATGAAAAACATCCAAATTAGCTCCCTAAATGGGGTCAAAATGGGACACAAACAAGTCTAAATATGACACCTTTACTCATTAAGCAAATACATTAGGGCCCATCAGTTAATGGAGACACACAAACACACGCTGGTACATGTCTCCTCAGTCCCAGGTGTTGGTGCTGAAACCATCCACCCTGCCCCGACAGGAACATTTCATTAGCTCCCCAATGAAATCACTGATCCAACCAGTGACATGCAAGCATCCATGACTTAGTAAATGACCACAGAGCGGTGACTGTCTCTGTCTGAGGCTTTGGAGTTACAACAACACAAAACAACAAATCCCTGATTGACAACTAGTGACATCATGAGGGAGAAAGGGATTTCTATAAAAAAGTGTCTTTCAGCCTCAAACATAATGTGTGTTAAAGTGATGTTTTCTGTGAGGACAGGTAGGCAACAAATCATGATACCTGTTGACATTAGTCTTTAGATTCTTGAATCAGAATCACCTATATTGTCATTATACAGTGTACAACGAGATTCTTGAGCATCAACACTTGGGACAACGTGACTGGACTGGTGAGAATGTTACTTATTTCATCCATTTCATTGTCATTCTGTGCAGTTGAGCTTGATTTCTGACTTGAATCTCCTTTTTTTTCTCTTTAGGAAAACTATGGAAAACACATTATTGAGCCTTCACACCTTCCAACAAACAAGAAACTCTTCAAATCTGTCTTTCACTATTGTACAACCTTACTACAACTCTTCATCAGCTTCTCCCTCCTCCTCATCACCACCTGCTGACTTGGTGATTTCCCCCAATGTCGCGTACATGGCAGCTGAGCTCGTCATCGCGTTTCTCTCCACAGTCGGTAATTTACTGGTCTGTATCGCTGTCTGCATCAACCGCAATCTACGCACCGTCACCAACTACTTTCTGGTCTCGCTTGCAGTTGCTGACATCTGTGTGGGCACTATTGCCATTCCCTGTGCCATCCTGACAGATGTCGGTTTACCACGTCACAGTTTTTACCTATGTCTTCTCATGCTCAGTGTGCTGATAATTTTCACCCAGAGTTCCATCTTTAGCCTGTTGGCAGTTGCCGTAGACCGCTATGTGGCCATCTTCATGCCGTTTCGCTACCAGGCCTTGATGACATCTCGAAATGCCATGCTGGTCATCCTCACCACGTGGCTGCTGACCTTCTTCATTGGGCTTGTGCCTCTGATGGGCTGGCACAAGACACCACCTGATTCAGGCTACTGTTTATTTGTCTTAGTGGTGGACATGACCTATTTTGTGTACTTAATGTTCTTTGTTTGTGTGTTGATACCTCTGTTGATCATGTATCTCATCTACGCTCGTATCTTTGTTATGGTCAAGCGGCAGATGAGACGCATCGCATCTGAGCAAAGTGGTCGAGGGGGAAAGCAGATGAGGGATGCGGCGAGCATACGCCGCGAGATGAAGACGGCCACGTCACTTTTTCTGGTTCTTTTCCTTTTCACAATCTGCTGGATCCCACTCCATGTGATTAACTGCTTCCTGGTTCTATGCCCAGTCTGTCCAGTGCCATTCGAGCTGCTGCTCACTACCATCATACTGTCACATGCAAACTCTGCTGTTAACCCTTTCCTGTATGCGTACACAATGACGTCATTCAGGGACACTTTTAAAGCCATTTTCTTATGCTGCCGACCGGTGAGAAACAGAGAGGCTGCAAATATGGACAGTTGTGAAGGTAGAGAGGGTGAAGCTGAACACCAGAGCTAAACACCATCAATACTATAATACAAAGATTTACAAAGAAAATACAAAGATTCTACACAATACAACTAAAATAATTCACTTTTGGTCTCACCCTTCAGATTTCATAGCAGGAAGTCTCTTCTTAAGCTCTTCCTTGTCTTCAGCCCGTAGTGTGTTGTAACCCTTCAGCTGGGCAGCAGTGTATTCAGGTTTGAAGGCCAGCTCCTCCCTGGGACTCACGAAACACGCTGTGTGGTACCAGCAGTCAATAAGACCCAGCTGAGGTTTCTCTGGGTCCACAGACTTCTTAGACACACAATCTGATCCTAAAGATTAAGCCAGGTGGAAAAAAGGCTTTATCTACTTATACAGCTGGACATTTAATACTACCATTATTGGGACGAAAATTGAATTTATGTCATTCAGTCTTCAGAAGATGAAAAACCAAATTAAAAGTGTGAGAGAAAAAAATCCAGTGCATTAAATAACATTCATTAGTCTTCAGGTCATGAACCACATTTTTAAATTTAACAAAAATTGTGTGGCAATTTATAAGGCCTTTGTGCTATACACTGTTAAAACATGAAATAAGTGCAACAAAAGTGCTCATAAGGCTGATTTGTGACCTTCAAAATAAAATATTTGATTTCATGTAAACATCTGTGATTTGCTCAGTGACTCAACATATGAAAAAGATTACACTGGGGCAAATAAGTTAACAAATCTTTGTATAAATGTATAAATATATGCATGAATGTATGGAAATGAAACTATTTTTTGTGTGACAATCTCCATGCAGGAATATGGGGACATTAACAAGTTTGTGCAAGTCTTTATTGCAGTCAAGTGCTTAAAATTGAGTACTGACCTACAGCTCCACCACTTTCAATGGCCTTTTTGACTTTACCCTGGTTGTCCCAGCGGAGGTCAGTGTACCCAGCAATGACAGCAGTGGACTGAGGTGCTGCTCGCTGCCAGATGCAGGAGTAGTGGTGCCGGTGACGGACCTTTCCCTCATACATGGGGGACTGGAGGACACGACAAAAAAACAAAGGAGGATTTCATTTGTAACTGTGGTGAATGTGACACGGAAAAGATGATAAGAAGATCCTGCCAGTGTATGTATTTTAATATCAACTCACTGTAAGAAGATGTTTGGGATATTTTCTACAAATATTCCTGGGCGCATGAGGTAAATGTTTGTATAATACAGTGAATACATTATATTTCTAACAATTAAGGCTGCAACTAATGATTATTTCATAATTGATTATTTTGTCGATAGATTACTCGATTAATCAAGTACTTGGTCCACAAAATGTCAGAAAATGTTGAGTGATGTGTTCCCCAAACCTCAAAAAGATGATGTTCTCAAAAGTTATTTGTTCCATTTATGACAATTTAATGATTTCTTTGGTATATGAAGCAAGGAAACAAGAAAATATGTACATATAAGAAGCTATGTTAGTGCTATCAAACTGTATGTAGTGCAGTAAAATATCTCAAACTGTAAAGACACAGTAGAAACCAGTGATTTAATGAACATTACTGAAGAAGAAAATGTTTGCGTTGGTTGCGTGATTGAAGTGAGTGAGAAGGATAAATAGAATGTATAGGTGTTTTGCACTTTATTTGCTGTAAGATGGACTTTAGCAAACTCAAGATCTACCTATTTGGTCTGGTTTTTAATTTTTGTGATTTTTTATAACCATTATTTTACATTATACATTCAAATGATCCCAATTATAGTTATATATTACATTTAATATAATATTTAACGTCAACAGAAGTATCCATTTGATTTTCAGTTAAAATAAATGTCAACCCAGGACCCAGGTCAATATTAACTGCGGTTTAAAAATGTGAAAAGTAATTACTAAATGGCGCCATCAAAGTATTAACTACTATAGGGTGTGGTTTTGCCCTTTTTCAGCTGGGATTGGCACCAGCTAACTGTATTGTGTTTCATCATATGTGTATGAAAAATACAAAACAAATAATGTTTTAATGATTGAAAAATAATTTGAGGAAAAAAGTAGAGTATTTATAAAACTCACAGACATCAAGCATACATGTATTTAACTTGATCGGATTGGGAGCACTAATTTACTCATTTATTCACTCACTCATTTACTTATTTATTCACTTACTTAACTTATTGGAGTAAGAGCACATATATTTTTCTATAACCTAAACAAAAGTAGTTAATCAATCTGTAACAAATCAACTATACAAATGTTATAACCAAAGTGCATTCTGTAAACAGAAACCAGACAGCAGTCCTTTTGTTATTACGATGTAGGGTTAGCTCATGGCTAAGCTAACATGATTTGTTTACCTGGTAGGGCTACAGTAACTTGCTCAACTCCTACTTTAGCCAAAGTTAGCCTGTCCTGCTACCTATTCTGTTCCTGAAGAGCTTTACCTGAAGACTTGATGTCTGTGAGGAAATCCTCAGAAACCACACGCACACCTGCGTCCCTCACTTCTTCCATTTTCTTACTCATATTCTCCACTTCCTTTGTAAAAGTGTAAATGTTGAAGTTACAAATCATATTTTCAGTGCGCAATTAATTAGTTTCAATTCAATTAGATTAATCCTGTTATCGAGTCATAACCCACTCTTAGTGCTCAGGCAGATGGAGGCCTTGTTGGCAGTGCCGGTTATCTTTCCCCCATCTCTTCCACAGCAGCCTTTAAATCATCCTTGTTCTTTCTCAGCTTACCCACAGATATTAATTTCATACCAGTCAGAGGTTTGTCTGTGGGAACATAACACATAAAATAATATATATAACAGAGGTTTATAAGTAAATAAAACATGGCATTGAGGTATGTAGATTATTTAAATCTTTGTAGTTTGGTATGACATTTCATTTGAATCAATTAATTTCAGGGTTTTTATTTTAATTGCAGAAATATTTCCAAACAATTTGATATCATCTTGCACCCTAAACTTATATTAAAATCAGACAACAGGAGAGTACATATTCCGGACCTCAGAATCAAATATATTTAAACAGTGATGGGATATCAACATGCTCCTTCATGTTTCACCTGAAGGTGCTCCCCCTGGCAGTTGCTTGGACGGGGCACTGGATGCACTCGCCAGGCACTGGCAGCTGTCAGTTTGATTGGAAGCCTCCTTTGGGTAAACCCTGTAAACCCTGAGCAGTAATAAGCATCTCCCTTATACACCAGCTGGCCCTTGCACTCCTGACAGGCCTCGAGAGCACCAAAGGCCATACAGTCAGCCAGGCAGTCGACCACCTGCGGATGAAACAACACTCATTATAAAACACGACTCTGGTGACAAAGTCATTAAAATAATAATATAGTATAATAGAGTAATAAAGTGCTAAAACTCTATTTTCACTGGCCGTTACAGTTCTGTATGTTGTCCAATTGTCAAAACCAAAATAACTTATCCATACAGTTTTCCCACGTACATACATACAGTATAATCATGTGATCTCATTAAACCTGATCATCAAAGACCTGAAACATCTGTACATAAACGTTTGTCACTAAAGTTGCTCTATCTGTATGTTTAAAACTCAGAAAACAGTGACAATGTGAGATGACAGAAACCAAAGAGCTGAGGTTCTCTTACATTGGTCTCTCCAGAGGGAACCACCTGTCCATTTGCGATCAGCAGCTCCTTCATATCATTAATTGAACAATATTTCCTCAGCTTGTCCTTGATTCCCCAAATCTGCTGGCTTTGGTTCTGTGGACGTACACAAAACCATAATATATTACGAATATCACTAAATATAGTGTGACATTCACTGTAAAATATAAAATGATTCAAAGTACAAAATATAGAAATGTACCCTCAACTGCTCTTCCAGCCTTTTGTTCTCGTCGTCGTCTTCTTTCTTTTGTTTCTTTGACACTCCATCAACCTCATCTGATTTGCGCTTTCTGTGAGAGCAGACAAAAGTATTAAAAAGTGTTTTCTTCCAAAACTTTTGTTGTTTGTTTTTTTGTATATTCATCATGGATCAATAACAAAATGAAAACATCCAAATTAGCTCCCTAAATGAGGTCAAAATGGGACACAAACAAGTCTAAATATGACACCTTTACTCATTAAGCAAACACATTAGGGCCCATCAGTTAATGGAGACACACAAACACACGCTGGTACATGTCTCCTCAGTCCCAGGTGTTGGTGCTGAAACCATCCACCCTGCCCCGACAGGAACATTTCATTAGCTCCCCAATGAAATTACTGACCAAACAAGTGACACGCAAGCACCCACGATTGAGTTAATGACCACAGAGCAGTGACCGTCTCTGTCTGAGGCTTTGGAGTTACAACAACACAAAACAACAAATCCCTGATTGACAACTAGTGACATCATGAGGGAGAAAGGGATTTCTATAAAAAGTGTCTTTCAACCTCAAACAGAAAGGTAGGCAACAAATCATGATACCTGTTGACATTAGTCTTTAGATTCTTGAGCATCAACACTTGGGACAATGTGACTGGACTGGTGAGAATGTTACTTATTTCATCCATTTCATTGTCATTCTGTGAAGCTGAGCTTGATTTTTCTCTTTTTTTTCCTCTTTAGGAAAACTATGGAAAACACATTATTGAGCCTTCACACTTTCAAACAAACAAGAAACTCTTCAAATCTGTCTTTCACTATTGTACAACCTTACTACAACTCTTCATCAGCTTCTCCCTCCTCCTCATCACCACCTGCTGACTTGGTGATTTCCCCAAATGTCGCGTACATGGCAGCTGAGCTCGTCATCGCGTTTCTCTCCACAGTCGGTAATTTACTGGTCTGTATCGCTGTCTGCATCAACCGCAATCTACGCACCGTCACCAACTACTTTCTGGTCTCGCTTGCAGTTGCTGACATCTGTGTGGGCACTGTTGCCATTCCCTGTGCCATCCTGACAGATGTCGGTTTACCACGTCACAGTTTTTACCTATGTCTTCTCATGCTCAGTGTGCTGATAATGTTCACCCAGAGTTCCATCTTTAGCCTGTTGGCAGTTGCCGTGGACCGCTATGTGGCCATCTTCATGCCGTTTCGCTACCAGGCCCTGATGACATCTCGAAATGCCATGTTGGTCATCCTCGCCACATGGCTGCTGGCCTTCTTCATTGGGCTTGTGCCTCTGATGGGCTGGCACAAGACACCACCTGATTCAGGCTACTGTTTCTTTGTCTTAGTGGTGGACATGACCTATGTTGTGTACTTCATCTTCTTTGTTTGTTTGTTGTTACCTCTGTTGACCATGTATCTCATCTACGCTCGTATCTTTGTTATGGTCAAGCGGCAGATGAGACGCATTGCATCTGAGCAAAGTGGTCGAGGGGGAAAGCAGATGAGGGATGCAGCGAGCATACGCCGCGAGATGAAGACGGCCACGTCACTTTTTCTGGTTCTTTTCCTCTTCACAATCTGCTGGATCCCACTCCATGTGATGAACTGCTTCCTGGTTCTCTGCCCATTCTGTCCAGTGCCATTAGAGCTGCTGCTCACTGCCATCATACTGTCACATGCAAACTCTGCTGTTAACCCTTTCCTGTATGCGTACACAATGACGTCATTCAGGGACACTTTCAAAGCCATTTTCTTATGCTGCCGACCGGTGAGAAACAGAGAGGCTGCAAATACGGATGGTGAAGATAAAGAGGGTGAAGCTGTTCAAAACGCACACCAGACCTGAACACCATCAGTACTAAATATGAAAATACAAACATTCTACACAACACAATACTAAAATAATTATTATTTTCTATAATCTTTTTTGGTCTCACCCTTCAGATTTCATAGCAGGAAGTCTCTTCTTAAGCTCTTCCTTGTCTTCAGCCCGTAGTGTGTTGAAACCCTTCAGCTGGGCAGCACTGTATTCAGGTTTGAAGGCCAGCTCCTCCCTGCGACTCACGAAACACGCTGTGTGGTACCAGCAGTCAATCAGACCCAGCTGAGGTTTCTCTGGGTCCACAGACTTCTTAGACACACAAATCTGATCCTAAAGATTAAGCCAGGTGGAAAGAAGGCTTTATCTACTTATACAGCTGGACATTTAACACTACCATTATTGGTACATATTAGTTCTTTGTGGCGGTCTACCTTTTCTATTTTCTGCTCACAACCTTTGCATGAGCTATGGTTTGACTTGGCATAATCCGCTGCAAAGTCGCTAATGTCTTCTCCTATTTAGCTCCACTCTTTCCTAAAAAAAAAAGAGAGAAAAGATATGTTATTCTGTTTTCAGAAGATGAAAAAACAAATTAAAAGTGTGAGAGAAAAAAATCCAGTGCATTAAATAACATTCATTAGTCTTTAGGTCATGAACCACATTTTTAAATTTAACAAAAATTGTGTGGTAATCTATAAGGCCTTTGTGCTATGCACTTTTAAAAACATGAGTGCAACAAAAGTGCTCATAAGGCTGATTTGTGACCTTCAAAATAAAATATTTTATTTTATTTCATGTAAACATCTGTGATTTACTCAGTGACTCAACATATGAAAAAGATTGCACTGGGGCAAATAAGTTGACAAATCTTTGTATAAATCTATAAATATATGCATTAATGTATGGAAATTAAACTATTTTTTTTGCGTGACTATCTCCATGCAGGAATATGGGGACGTTAACAAGTTTGTGCAAGTCTTTATTCCAGTCAAGTACTTAAAATCCAGTACTGACCTACAGCTCCACCACTTTCAATGGCCTTTTTGACTTTACCCTGGTCGTCCCAGCGGAGATCAGCGTACCCAACAATGTCAGCAGTGGACTGAGGTGCTGCTCGCTGCCAGAAGCAGGAGAAGTGGTGCCAGTGAGGGACCTTCCCGTCATACATGGGGGACTGGAGGACACAACAAAAAAACAAAGGAGGATTTCATTTGTAACTGTGGTGAATGTGACACGGAAAAGATGATAAGAAGATCCTGCCAGTGTATGTATTTTAATATCAACTCAATGTAAGAAGATGTTTGATATATTTTCTACAAATATTCCTGGGTGTGTGAGGTAAATGGTTGTATAATACAGTTAATACATTATATTTCTAACAATTAAGGCTGCAACTAATGATTATTTCATAATTGATTATTTTGTTGATAGATTACTCGATTAATCAAGTACCACAAAATGTCAGAAAATGTTGAGTGATGTGTTCCCCAAACCTCAAAAAGATGATGTTCTCAAACGTTATTTGTTCCATTTATGACAATTTAATGATTTGGTATATGAAGCAAGGAAACAAGAAAATATTTACATATAAGAAGCTATGTTAGTGCTATCAAACTGTATGTAGGGCAGTAAAAAATCTCAAACTGTAAAGACACAGTAGAAACCAGTGATTTAATGAACATTACTGAAGAAGAAAATGTTTGCGTTGGTTGCGTGATTGAAGTGAGTGAGAAGGATAAATAGAATTTATAGGTGTTTTGCACTTTATTTGTTGTAAGATGGACTTCTACCTTTTTGGTCTGGCTTTTACTTTTTGTGATTTTGTATTACCATTATCTTACATTATACATTCAATTGATCCCATCTCAAGTTTTATTCAGCTATTAACTTAATAAATGTATTCGATCTCCTGAACTTTTTCATTTCAAATGACTGTTAACTGAACAATGTCTTTATATATATTGTATTTTATTCCAATTTTTGTTTAATTTTTGGTATTTCCTCATCTTCCCTCACATGATATAGCTTTTCCTTAGCTTCTTTAAGGGTGTTTTTTAATTCTAATGATCTGTTATAGCCAGTGTGTGACTGAATGCATTTTTATGTAAAGATGTGTGTGAGCGAGTCTTAGTGAGAGGAGAGTGTTTTTATGGTTTTAATGAAAATAAATTTGTTGCAAGGTTGAAATATATTACATTTAATATAATATTTAACTTCAACAGATGTAACCATTTGATTTTCAGTTAAAATAAATGTTAAGCCAAGACAAGTAATTTACATGGCGCCATCAAAATATTAACGGTGCGGTTTCACCCTTTTTCAGCTGTGATTGGCACCAGCTAACTGTATTGTGTTTCATCATATGTGCATGAAAAATACAAAACAAATAATTTTTAAATAATAAGTAATAAGTAATTTCGAAACTCACAGACATCAAGCATAACATGTATTTAACTATTCATTATTCACTTAACTTATTGGCGTTAGAGCACAATATATTTTTCTATATCCTAAACAAAAGTGGTTAATCAATCTGTACCAAGTCAACTTTACAAATGTTATAACCAAAGTGCATTCTGTATACAGAAACCAGGCAGCGGTCTTTTTTTAATTTTTGCTTACGATGTAGGGTTCGCTAGTGGCTAAGCTAACCTGATTTGTTTTCCCGGTAAAGGTACAGTGCCTACATTAGCCACGGTTAGCCTGTACTGCTACCTAGCGCTAGCTGGCTGAACAGACCGGTGCCTCTTTGCGTCTAAAACTGTACTGTACGGACTCTGCATACAATATACGATATTTCTTATATGGACAACGGTAGCATCGTAATAAATGTGCACTTTACCACCACGGTACCGTTGTCTCTTTACACTAGAAAACTCTAAATGTGTGTTGTTATTCACACACGTCTAACAGCTGGCCCATCTCCTCCATCTTGAATTAGCCGCGCCGCTTTTTCAAAGACGTTGTCAAAATGCATTCTGGGTCGGGACGCTGTCTGAACCCGGATACTTTTTCCACGCTGAGTTGTTTCAATATTTCCCTTCTAGTGTAAGTTGTTTTTACCTAAAATAGCAGGAAACCATACCCAGAGTCAAACATACATTTTTATTTGAGGTATGCATGAAAAAAAACACACGCACTAATAAACAGAAATCGACATACTCTGGCTGTTTTTATTTCTCAGAATACATCACATGAACACAAACTACATTTTTTCCATTTTCATGAAGGAAGACAGCTGAAGAAACAACAAAAAAAAAACAACATATGTACAGGTCAAACATTGTACAGTATTCATTGAATCCAACAGAAACCTCTAGAAGCGTTCATCGTAGGGGCGATCTTGCAGGGGAACCTTTGCAACATGTAAACACTGCTTATTTCACAACTTAGAACTATTTATTTTTGCAATACTACTCTTGAAGATTTAAAAGAAGAAAAGAAATTAGATCCTTCTCAGATGTGGGATTATACCAGTCAGAAAACTAACCTTTGATGTTGATCACTGGACCAAAACCTTTCTACGTAGTATGTATGCATCAAACTCCAGCTACTGTACAAAGCCAGATTTCGGTATTTAAGAACCTAATGTAATTCTAAAGATGAGTGCCTGCTGGAAAACATGACAAAACCAAGGAAAGCAACTGGAGAATTTCCGTGACAATTGTAAAAGATGGTAGAGCATCATTTCTTTGCCAAACATCTTCTGTTGCAGTGAATGTTTGTTTGGAGGCAATTGTGGCAACAGTTTGTTTTTGTTTTGTTTTTTACTGAAGACGGTTTGGACACAGCCCTGCTCACCACAGGGATGACTGGTAGTTAAACTTGGTCTTCAGAAGATACTTCAAATTTATCTGTGCTGTGTCGTACACGATGTATCTGGAGAAGCAATGGTTAAAGAAAACAGACAATGAAAAGATAATGTGAAAAACAAAATACAACCATAAAAGATAAACAAGAATAAAGGAGCTAGGTTTTGTTATTATTTACATTGGCATCTCTAACACCACCGCCAAAAACTAACATTTAAAACAATAAACCATCATCATCCATGATGGAATTCTACAAAAGATAAGACAAAAGAGTGTTAGTTCCTGTTAGTGCAGACATGAATAATTACAAATTAAACGGAGTCACTTTATTCAAAGTCAGCACACTGCTATTAAAGAATTAACTGTATTATAAAGGAGGGAAAATGTTGAACCATTTGGGAAAGTTATTATCCAAGTCATGAACCAGGAGATAAATATTAAAGGATACTCGTTGTACAGTAGACTTGTGTCATCTATGTTTGTGGAGGTTCCTTTTCCCAGCGGTACTTGCACCCCGTCTAGATCGATAGTAGCACCAGGATCAGGAGCAGATCTACCCAAACCTGAAAACAAAGACAGCAAACCAAACATGTATTCGCATATTACTATTAGCAGCTCGTCGGCTGATTTAGACATTCATTCGCAAAATACATTATTATCAAGTTAAGTTATTATAGCAGGTGCAGTTAAAACAATTGTATTACAAAGATATATACAAATTAACATTGTAGGGTGCTACTGATCTGCTGATTATAACATGATGCAGCTACATTTCCCCATTCATTATTATTCTCTCACCTTTGACACTGTGTTTGCCCTTGGGTAACTTTGTAATGTGTGCAGCTTTCTTCAGTTCATGCCTGCAGTGGGGAAAGAAAAAAACCCACATTCATTTACACACTCCACACAGACTCAATTAATAAGATAGATTCTGATATATAGGCTTTCCAATAAATCAGGACTGTTACTCACATGTTTCCAAGGGCAACCTCAGCCAGCAATAAGAGACCCACAGGGTCGGACTGGGAGGTGTGACAGTAGTTTGCACTCTTGGACACCATGTCAGCAAAGTATACACCTTTGCCAAACATGTAACCAGTCTAAACAGAAAGAAGCAAAACAGCATAGTAATAAATGAGCAAATAAACACAAGTTATTAATATGAATGTGGAGGTATTGATTTGGTATTAAGAACACATAATGGTGAATCTTTTGATTTAACACGCACCACTGGAGCTTCTGGAGGCGCAATGCGAAGACCCTGAGACATGATACCAGCGTAGTTGGTGGTGCGAGAGCCGTGCCACAGCAGCTGGCGATTGTGTAGCTCCTCAAATGGAAGGAACCGCTCGCGCTCTCCCTCACGAACAATTTTGAAGATCTAAAAAAAATAAATTGTATTGATCACTTATGACTTGAACTACACTAAAATACAATAAAAGGTCTATTTTCCGACTCTATTGCCCCCACAATATAGACTTACCTCATCTACTTCCAGGGAGTAAGTGTTGTGTGTAGCAGCATGAGTGTTTTTAACATATTGCAAAATGATCTCAGCCTCCTCTGTGGTCTTGTCAACAACCTGAAATAAACATATGACATACTGTAGTATTTCCATTCATAATTGGTTTCTAGCTCATCCAAGATAAACATTAGCCTAATGAGAGAAAATAGGATAAATGGACAGGACAATGCATACAATCCAAGGAAAACTCACCTCAATCTTGGTTTTGAGTTTCTCATAGTTGATGTCAATGGGATCTTTATCGTTATCCTCGGCGCCTCCTCTGAGCAGACTGTATGCCACTTCAATATCCAACAGGTTGTCCAACATCTGAACTTTAGCCTGAGCAGAGATGTATGTAGATGAATTTATCTGCCCTTATTATCAGTGAGATAACAGGAGACAATAATGTGCTCCCTTACTTGAATGTAGTCCAGGTTGTTGAGCAGAGGAGGTTTCTTCATGCCAAAGTCATGTGGTATTAGGGTGTAAAAGCGATTGGAGAGATCCAGTATCTGTGCCTCTGGCAAACAATCCGACACAGCCTATGATGAATAGGAGAAAAAACAGTCACCGTTATATTTAAAATAAATGGCATAGATATGGTCCAATAACCAATAAATTCCTGAGCTGAGTCATCTTTACTTAAGCAATTCCAATTACCTAAAGCAAACACCTGGATATGATTGATAACATTACAGACAAGACAGACTTGCTATAATTTCAGAAAATTGTCTTATATGTCCTTTTAAAATTAAGTAAAGGTTAAAAGGAAACGCAGATGGTCACTGACCTGCTGTACATCAGTGAGAAGAGCGTAGGCACTCTGGATCTGCCTCTTACTCAGCTTTCCGAGGGGCATCTTCTGTAGATCAATCTGAAAACAGCACAGGTGACGAAAGTTATATGTATGTAGAACGCAAAAAAGAATTATATGTATACTGGGGTCTATAATTACAGTTAAATCTAATAGGACATTCATTTCTATGTCGTTTGTACAAAGTCGAAATTATTTTTTAAACTAATTTTAAAACCTCTTACCTCAAACTCTACCATGGCCTTCTTCATGCTCTCCACATCAAAGATCATCTTAATCAATTCCTGGACGGGTTTGGCGAGTTTGGACTTGGCGCCAGCAGTGGCTGTCAGCCTCCTCACCGCCTCCTCATCCTGCCAGTGATGAATTGAAACAAAAGCCAGTGATGGACAGTAAATACACTGTGGGGTACCTGCTTCCTTGTTTTGAGGATAATGGTGCATACCTGTCCATAGTCAATCTCCAGTGGGTAGAACTTATTGGGATATTTGGTGAAGTTGGAGGTGCCCCAGTTGTTGCCGGTCTTCTCCTTGTACACACTCAGGAAGTTGTCCAGGGCAGAGTTCTTATCATGAAACTTGTCCAGCTTGTTGCCTCCGATGGTGGTACCCACTCTACCCCATGACCTGAACACCCAGTACCTGCACACAGATGATAGATGACAGTCTGATGTTATTCCAAATTAGGTTTGTGTGTGTCATTGTTTTTTTTTTATGTAGAATCTACATTATGTGTATTATGACAAGAAGGGACAGTACCTTTTTTGTACATCATCCTCCAGCAGCTGCAGTTTATAGTAGGAATTAGTTCCTCTGACAATGTCCACAAGTCCCAGTGTGGCACTGTACATTTTCCCACTCTGCTCCAGGACATGGGCGCTGTTCTCAAGACCTGCAAAAATCAAACACACCAATCAAAGCCAGAACATTAAAAAAGGAAAGATGTGATTAAATCAATGCAAGTTAGTGGTGAGTACCTGAATCTGGATCCACAGCAGCACCTCCTTTAACTGTGAGTTTCATCTTCTTGGCTTTGCTACTACCTGTAAGAGTAAAGATATGATTATGTTAAGATAATGTAGAGAACAAACTAGTAAACAGGTAGAAAAATCTCTGAAACAAGACCATTTATTTAGACAAACAACTATTTGCACATGCAGTAATGACAGCACCTCACTAGAAAACTACAGCAATGAATATCCTTTACCTTCCTCCTCCTTCACTTTCCCCGTGCTCTTGGTCGCCAGCGCTCCAGACTTGGAGGCCACAGACGGAGCCTGGGCCTCGACTTTGACCTCTGCGCCCCACAGTGAGATGGCGTGCATGGAGACCAGTTCCTGAAGAGCTTTACCTGAAGACTTGATGTCTGTGAGGAAATCCTCAGAAACCACACGCACACCTGCGTCCCTCACTTCTTCCATTTTCTTACTCATATTCTCCACTTCCTCTGTAAAAGTGTAAATGTTGAAGTTACAAATCATATTTTCAGTGTGCAATGAATAAGTTTCAATTCAATTCAATTAATCCTGTTATCGAGTCATAACTCACTCTTGGTGCTCAGGCAGATGGAGGCCTTGTTGGCAGTGCCGGTTATCTTTCCACCCATCTCTTCCACAGCAGCCTTTAAATCATCCTTGTTCTTTCTCAGCTTACCCACAGATATTAGTTTCATACCAGTCAGAGGTTTGTCTGTGGGAACATAACATAACATAAACATAAAATAATACATAATACAGGTTTACATAAAACATGCCATTGAGGTATTTAGATTACTTAAATCTTTGCAGTTTGGTATGATATTTAATTTGAATCATTAATTTCAGGGTTTTTGTTTTAATTTCAGAAATATTTCTTGCACCCTAACCTTATATTAAAATCAGAAAACAGGAGAGTGCATATTCCAGACCTCAGAATCAAATATATTTAAACAGTGATGGGATATCAACATGCTCCGTCATGTTTCACCTGAAGGTGCTCCCTCTGGCAGTTGCTTGGACGGGGCACTGGATGCACTCGCCAGAGGTTTGGCACTGGCAGCTGTCACAGTTTGATTGGGAGCCTCCTTTGGGTAAACCCTGTCCTGTTTCTTGAACTTGAATTTTTTCAGGAAAGGAACCTCATTGAATTCCTGAAAGAAAGTTAAGAAAATATAATGAGGTTTTTCATTATTTTATTTTTGTGTAGATAATCTCCTTTATCAGCGACACTAGTCCCTTCCTTCATAGTAACTTACCTTTGGGGTTACCCAGTCCTTGCGTGCAGGTGTAGTTGTTTTGAACACACATTTTGTCCAAGCTGAAATGTCGCCTGAACAGTAATAAGCATCTCCCTTATACACCAGCTGGCCCTTGCACTCCTGACAGGCCTCGAGAGCACCAAAGGCCATACAGTCAGCAAGGCAGTCGACCACCTGCGGATGAAACAACACTCATTATAAAACACGATAACTGTGTTTGCCGTCATAGGGGATCTGGTGACAAAGTCATTAAAATAATAATATAGTATAATAGAGTAATAAAGTGCTAAAACTCTATTTTCACCTGCCGTTACAGTTCTGTATGTTGTCCAATTGTCAAAACCAAAATAACTTATCCATACAGTTTTTCCACGTACATACATACAGTATAATCATGTGATCTCATTAAACCTCTGTACATAAACGTTTGTCACTAAAGTTGCTCTATCTGTATGTTTAAAACTCAGAAAACAGTGACAACGTGAGATGACAGAAACCAAAGAGCTGAGGTTCTCTTACATTGGTCTCTCCAGAGGGAACCACCTGTCCATTTGCGATCAGCAGCTCCTTCATGTCATTAATTGAACAATATTTCCTCAGCTTGTCCTTGATTCCCCAAATCTGCTGGCTTTGGTTCTGTGGACGTACACAAAACCATAATATATTACGAATATCACTAAATATAGTGTGACATTCACTGTAAAATATAAAATGATTCAAAGTACAACATATAGAAATGTACCCTCAACTGCTCTTCCAGCCTTTTGTTCTCGTCGTCGTCTTCTTTCTTTTGTTTCTTTGACACTCCATCAACCTCATCTGATTTGCGCTTTCTATGAGAGCAGACAAAAGTATTAAAAAGTGTTTTCTTCCAAAACTTTTGTTGTTTGTTTTTTTGTATATTCATCATGGATCAATAACAAAATGAAAACATCCAAATTAGCTCCCTAAATGAGGTCAAAATGGGACACAAACAAGTCTAAATATGACACCTTTACTCATTAAGCAAACACATTAGGGCCCATCAGTTAATGGAGACACACAAACACACGCTGGTACATGTCTCCTCAGTCCCAGGTGTTGGTGCTGAAACCATCCACCCTGCCCCAACAAGAACATTTCATTAGCTCCCCAATGAAATTACTGACCAAACAAGTGACACGCAAGCACCCACGATTGAGTTAATGACCACAGAGCAGTGACTGTCTCTGTCTGAGGCTTTGGAGTTACAACAACACAAAACAACAAATCCCTGATTGACAACTAGTGACATCATGAGGGAGAAAGGGATTTCTATAAAAAGTGTCTTTCAGCCTCAAACAGACAGGTAGGCAACAAATCATGATACCTGTTGACATTAGTCTTTAGATTCTTGAGCATCAACACTTGGGACAATGTGACTGGACTGGTGAGAATGTTACTTATTTCATCCATTTCATTGTCATTCTGTGCAGCTGAGCTTGATTTTTCTCTTTTTTTTCCTCTTTAGGAAAACTATGGAAAACACATTATTGAGCCTTCACACTTTCAAACAAACAAGAAACTCTTCAAATCTGTCTTTCACTATTGTACAACCTTACTACAACTCTTCATCAGCTTCTCCCTCCTCCTCATCACCACCTGCTGACTTGGTGATTTCCCCCAATGTCGCGTACATGGCAGCTGAGCTCGTCATCGCGTTTCTCTCCACAGTCGGTAATTTACTGGTCTGTATCGCTGTCTGCATCAACCGCAATCTACGCACCGTCACCAACTACTTTCTGGTCTCGCTTGCAGTTGCTGACATCTGTGTGGGCACTATTGCCATTCCCTGTGCCATCCTAACTGGTGTTGGTTTACCGCGTCACAGTTTTTACCTATGTCTTTTCATGCTCAGTGAGCTGATACTGTTCACCCAGAGTTCCATCTTTAGCCTGTTGGCAGTTGCCGTGGACCGCTATGTGGCCATCTTCATGCCGTTTCGCTACCAGGCCCTGATGACATCTCGAAATGCCATGCTAGTCATCCTCGCCACATGGCTGCTGGCCTTCTTCATTGGGCTTGTGCCTCTGATGGGCTGGCACAAGACACCACCTGATTCAGGCTACTGTTTATTTGTCTTAGTGGTGGACATGACCTATGTTGTGTACTTCATCTTCTTTGTTTGTTTGTTGATACCTCTGTTGATCATGTATCTCATCTACGCTCATATCTTTATTATGGTCAAACGGCAGATGAGACGCATTGCATCTGAGCAAAGTGGTCAAGGGGGAAAGCAGATGAGGGATGCAGCACGCATACGCCGCGAGATGAAGACGGCCACGTCACTTTTTCTGGTTCTTTTTCTCTTCACAATCTGCTGGATCCCACTCAATGTGATGAACTGTTTTCTGGTTCTCTGCCCATTCTGTCCAGTGCCATTCGAGCTGCTGCTCACTGCCATCATCCTGTCACATGCAAACTCTGCTGTTAACCCTTTTCTTTATGCGTACACAATGACGTCATTCAGGGACACTTTTAAAGCCATTTTCTTATGCTGCCGACCGGTGAGAAACAGAGAGGCTGCAAATATGGACGGTGGTGAAGGTAGAGAGGGTGAAGTTGTTCAAAACGCACACCAGACCTGAACACCATCAGTACTAAATATGAAAATACAAACATTCTACACAACGCAATACTGAAATAATTCCCTTTTGGTCTCACCCTTCAGATTTCATAGCAGGAAGTCTCTTCTTAAGCTCTTCCTTGTCTTCAGCCCGTAGTGTGTTGAAACCCTTCAGCTGGGCAGCACTGTATTCAGGTTTGAAGGCCAGCTCCTCCCTGCGACTCACGAAACATGCTGTGTGGTACCAGCGGTCAATCAGACCCAGCTGAGGTTTCTCTGGGTCCACAGACTTCTTAGACACACGAATCTGATCCTAAAGATTAAGCCAGGTGGAAAGAAGGCTTTATCTACTTGGATGGACATTTAATACTACCATTATAGGGACTAAAATTAAATTTATGTTGATAATAATAGTTATTTGCGGCAATTTACCTTTTCTATTTTCTCCTCACAACCTTTGCATGTGCTACGGTTTGACTTGGCATATTCCGCTGCAAAGTCGCTAAGTGTCTTCTCCCCTTTAGCTCCACTCTTTCCTAAAAAAAAAAAGAGAGAAAAGAAATGTTATTCAGTTTTCACAAGATTAAAAAACAAATTAAAAGTGTGTGAGAAAAAAATCCAGTGTATTAAATAACATTCAAAACATTTTTAAATTTAACAAAAATTGTCTGGTAATTTATAAGGCCTTTGTGCTATGCACTGTTAAAAACATGAAATAAGTGCAACAGAAGTGCTCATAAGGCTGATTTGTGACCTTCAAAATAAAATATTTTATGTAAATATCTGTGATTTACTCAGTGACTCAACATATGAAAAAGATTGCACTGGGGCAAATAAGTTAACAAATCTTTGTATAAATGTATAAATATATGTATGAATGTATGAAAATGAAACTGTTTTTTGTGTGACTATCTCCATGCAGGAATATGGGGACATTAACAAGTTTATGCAAGTCTTTATTCCAGTGCTTAAAATCCAGTACTGACCTACAGCTCCACCACTTTCAATAGCCTTTTTGACCTTATCCTGGTCGTCCCAGCGGAGGTCAGTGTACCCAGCAATGTCAGCAGTGGACTGAGGTGCTGCTCGCTGCCAGAAGCAGGAGAAGTGGTGCCAGTGAGGGACCTTCCCGTCATACATGGGGGACTGGAGGACACAACAAAAAAACAAAGGAGGATTTCATTTGTAACTGTGGTGAATGTGAGACGGAAAAGATGATAAGAAGACCCTGCAAGTGTATGTATTTTAATATCAACTCACTGTAAGAAGATGTTTGATATATTTTCTACAAATATTCCTGGGCTTGTGAGGTAAATGAACAGTGAATAGCTTATATTTCTAACAATTAATGCTGCAACTAATGATTATTTCATAATTGATCAATTAATCAAGTAGTTGTTTTGGCCACAAAATGTCAGAAAATGTTGAGTGGTGTCCCCCAAACCTCAAAATGATGATGTTCTCAAGGGTTATTTTTTCCATTTATGACATTTTAAAGATTTCTTCGTTATATGGAGCAAGGAAACAAGAAAATATTGGCGTTGGTTGCATGGTTTAAGTGAGTGAAAGGGCTAAATATAATTTATAGGTGTTTTGCACTTTATTTGCTTTAATATGGACTTACAGCAAACTCAAGATCTACCTTTTTGACCTGGCTTTTAATTTATTGCCATTATATATTAAATCAATTCCAATGTTAGTTTTTCCCCATGTCCAGTTTTATTCAGCTATTTACTATAATTGTATTTGATCTCCTGAACTTTTTCCAATTTAAATGACTGAGTAATATCTTTATATTTACTGAATTTTGTTCCTCTTTTTGTTTCATTTTTGTCTCCATCTGTGGTATTTCCTCATTCTCACTCACAGGATATAGTTTTTCCTCTGCTTCTTTTAGTGTGTTCTTAATTCTAATGATCTGTTTTTTTTGACATTTAATATGATATTTTCCTCCAACGGATGTTCCCATTTGATTTTCAGTTAAAATAAATGTCAAGCCAAGATCCAGGTCAATATTAACTGTGTTATGGATTGAAAATGTGACAAGTAATTACTACATGGCGCCATCAAAATATTAACTATTGTACGGTAGGGTTTCGCCCCATTGTCAGCTGGGTTTGGCACCAGCTAACTGCATTGTGTTTCATTATATGTGTATGAAAAATGCAAAACAAATAAAGTTTAAATGATGGAAGACGAATAATTTGAGGAAAAAAGAAAAGTCATTTCAAAACTCACAGACATCAGGCATACATGTATTTAACATGATTGGATTGGGAGCCGTTATTTACTAATTTATTCACTGGAATTTTACTTATTTGTTCACTAACTTAACTTATTTGAGTTATAGCACATATATTTTCTATAACCTAAACACAAGTGGTTAATTGATCTGTAACAAGTCAACTATACACATGTTATAAACAAAGTGGAGAAGCTGAGGTGAAATGAGCTGCTACACACACACACAGGGGCCATGAATAAGGAGGCACACTTTAATTATTACTCTATCATTATCATTAGCTTCTTGGTTGAAATGTATGTTGTTGTGGTTAATCGAGTTTCCCTGAATTGTGATTATTGTGACGCAAATATATAGAATATTTGTAACAGCTCCGGTTCACACATGCGACACACATGCACGAGAAAAGCCCACTTCAGTGAACAACAGCATTCATTCATACACAGCAGCGACACTTGGAAGAAAGGCTCGGCGCTGAGGACAAAACTACGCATATATTGTCAGCAGTTTGGACGCTAACGAGGGGGCCTATTGGTTAACAACTGCAACGACTCCTCACTATAAAATACGCACTCTTAGGTGTTTCATATTAGACACTATAAATAGTGAATAAATGAGCTTAGCTAGCAGAGCAGAGCAGCCGTGGCTACGTTACCTGCACCATGATGGCCATCCGCAGAGAGTCTTTAGCTATATTGTCTTTGCATTTCTTACACGACGCGCGGCCGCTTTTAGCGTATTCCGCCCGGTACAACTTGTCGGCTTCAGTGTCTGCCATCGTCCTTTAGTGATAAAGCAGAGAACACAATGGACTGGCTGTAGCTG
Organism: Solea senegalensis; assembly: GCF_019176455.1. Lineage (NCBI taxonomy): Eukaryota > Metazoa > Chordata > Actinopteri > Pleuronectiformes > Soleidae > Solea > Solea senegalensis. Next base: position 10,629,566 of record NC_058037.1, on the reverse strand, counting down.
GACGAACTGAAGGCGAGGTGGGTGCTGGAGAACTTTCTGCGGCAGCCACAATAATCAATGCCTCGGCATAAGAGACGGAGAGAGGCGAAGCCCGCGTGCGTCGGCGCTGAAACCGACAACAGGGAAGAGGTCTCACTCTGTTGCTGTTTCAAGACACCAACACATCAGAACCACAATGTGTCAAATATCTATGTTTACATGTAATATCCCAACATTACTTATATTAGCTACTCTGGATATGTATTATAGATATTCCTATCTTTTTCATAATCAAAACAAACATTTTCAGATTTGTTGAAACACATTTGAAACATATTTGTCAGATTTGTCGAAACACATTTGAAACATATTTGTCCGACATTTGTAACAAAAGTCGGACAAACTGCATCACATTTTCCTACTAAATTTAGAAGAGAATACAACTAAAATGTCACAATTCTGGTTAGACACCTTCAACTTCCCCTGATTTACAAAACAGATTTAAATGGTAGATTACAGAAATGTTGTCATAGTCATATGTCATAATTCAGTTACAGATATCCATCTGATTGCCATCACCATTGGCATTTGAAATTGATATTTAATGTAAATGTGATCGAATCACTGTACTTTTATAAATTTGGTGTTTTGGTTGTAAGGCTATTTTTTATATATATATTCATTCAATTATTATGTTTCATCTTTTGCTTGTTGCCTGCCTGTTGGCCTGTCTATTCTATTCTATTCTGATACTCTTAAAAATGAGCAATGCAATTCAAACAAAGAAACAAATGCTCTTGAGCAGTGTTCCAGAAAATATTTCATAAATAAAGGAAATCGATCTTATATTTCTCTCCCCATAACAATATCCATACAGAAAACAAAAGCTAATACTCAAATTAAAATAAAATGTTCCAACCAGAGAGTGATCCATCTTTCATTATAGACGATCAGTAGAATCCCCGCGCTCCTCATAGTCAGAACTAGTCGAACCAAGAAAACTCGTTTGGACCAAAGCAAAAATGAAAGTCTGACAAACTTGTTCCTCTTTCAATCTGATTCATAGTACGTGTACGTGTTTCAGGCATGAAACCTGACCTGCTTAATGAAATGTTGCACAGTTGAAGTCAAATAAAACCACACAGGTTTGAGGTTGTTACACATTTTATTTGTAGAAATCGTACACTAATAAAATGTTTTTGTAAAAAGTATTTAAATGTACTTTGGAAAAAATAATAACAAAACATTGCTGTTTTTTTTCCAGAATTCCAATCCTACAGAAACCAAATCCTTAATATAAATTCAAAAATTCCAAACAAAAAGCCCTTGATTGTGATGGACTTTAATTTGCTTAACTTTGTTAATTGTTTTGAAAGACATGGTTCATATTTACCTTAAATCGTCATGTGACTCATTTCAGATTCACATGGTTATAAAATAAAAAATATTATTTTATATATTTTATATATATTTTATGTTCCTCATGTAATATTATCATGACATGAGGAACATGTATGGCTGGTGCTTTAGCATTAAATTCAGCTCAATCTCTTTTCCCAGTTCCACAGTCTAGATAGATAGTGTAGATTCTGCCTCAGTGTTTACATACATGCAGGTTAGGTTAATAGTATGGTACAGCTGATGAATGGACACTAGTACTTGAAGTTATGTATCAAATCACAACAGGAAATGTAAAAATAACGGATAATTGTATGGTAAAAACATAAGTCAGTATTGTATAGGCCACTGGTTGTCTATAAAAGGTTGTGGTGGTTGTTTTGAGGTAGTGTGTTTTGGCTTAGAGGTGTGAGGATAATTGGATACAAAAAAAGATGTTGGCCTTTGCTAGAGTTGTGCAAACTTCAAATAAAGATAAAACTGAAATCAGTGCTTCAGAAATGTAACCATTACAGAGTTCCTCTGTAGATTCCTTTTGTAGATGACAGAAAAGATGAAGAGGACACAGTCATGGAGGGAAACTGGTTCCTGCGACCAGTGTGCTGCTGATTATCTTATGGCAAAGTATGAAATAAAAACAACAAAGGTGTAAACCAGTGGAAACAATATGGATGTACTGTGTCCTCCACAATCTGCTGTCATCCTTTCAGCACTGCATGGAGCAGGGAGTCAGACTGAATCCTCCGTTGGTTTCTCTTATCCTCTCCTTGTGTCTGGCCTGGACGAGACCAAACACCACTCCTGCCAGTGTCATCCGCCCTCCTGTCCTCTCTGCTGTGCGGCCATATGCTGCAGCATTGGCCGTCTTGCTGCGCATGGTGCTGATGAAATAGGTGCGGACTTTGCCCTGGCGCTCACTCACCTACAACAAAAGCAACAACAACAGCAGTCTCACAAATTCTGTCTCGGAGGTCATACCTGATCCTGGACCAAAAATGCAGTCATGTTATTTGATTTCTCTCTGTCTGTTGTCTCTTTTCACCAGTAGGTGTCCCCCTTGTTGTAGTTGTTCCCTTATATCTGGAGTGGTTTAATTGTCCATGCCTGAATTTCTACACTTGTGCTGACTAATAACAGCCTTCACTTATATTCTGGCCAAATTGAAGTTGTCCCTTCCTGATTTTTTCCCTCTTTCTTTGACTGGTCACAGCTTTTCTGTTCTCTGAAGTCACAGTTACAGGTGTAGCTGTACACCAGATAAAAGCACAGACATTACTGGCACCTTTAATCACAATTCAGGTCTTTCAGGACCTCGATGTGGTGCATGCTGGATCACTAGTGTGACTAATGGGGACTCACAAGATACAGCTTTAATGTTAGTTGTTGCTGTGACGTGTCAAAATGACTTTGTCTGAAATCCCCCCCATGTTCACACATTCACACATTTATCGCTCATCATTATCACTTTGTGTCATCACTCACAGGTACAGAGCTGCACAGTGTGACGTATCACAATGTGACAGATAGAGAGCAATTTTAATGCAATAGAGCATTCTTTTTATTTCATAGCAAGAAAGTAACCCTATCAAAATGAATTGCCACAGGGTAAATATTGTGCACTATAGTGTATTAGTCATTTGCAGAGACTGGGATCTGCAGATGTGTCACGGTAGATAGATATTGGGTCTCCTAATAATTGTACAGAATTCTTTCCAGCATAAGATGAATGCATGAATGTTTTAAATAACATTCAGAAATGTCAAACATATGTCTCTCTGACCGGGTCACAATAGTTTGTCACCTTTATAAAGTGGGTACTATATATTGTCAGGGTGATGTTTGGTGGTCAGTGTTGGATAATTAGTGTAGGGCACAATGAGTCACTACACACAGTGAAAAGTTTATGTTTTTTTCTGAGCAATCACAGGCGTAGTGATGCAAGTGATTAAAATAAATCTCTACTACAGCTACGTCACGACATGAAAAATGATGTACTGGTGAAACAGATTTGCAGTGAAATGTAAGAAAACATCAAATAGTACATTTGTGAATGTATCATTAGGACAAATGTATTTTTGAGCAGTTCAGCACTTAAGCAGTGGGAAGTCAAAGGGATGTGAGAGAGATGAGTGGAACCACAGTTCCCTGAGTGCACAATCACTGTCTCTGAACACACAAATTTGTTCAGTCAGTGAAGTGTAATTCCTCATGTCAACAACTGCTCATCTATACTGCACAACTGTGTAAATCAATGAATTGAACTTAACCATACATCATTCTTTCAACCAGCCCTAGCAAAAAAGCAATCCGATTAATCTTTCTACTACTCACCCCCTTGACAAATATTTCTCCACGTAGCTCCAGGACAAAACCCCACTCTGCCAAGATCCTCCGCGTGGCCTCAGGTACCTGGATACGTCCGCTGACACCTGTGCTGTCCATGCGGCTGGCCAGGTTCACTGTCGACCCCCAGATGTCATACTGCGGCTTGGTGGCACCAATCACACCCGCCACAACCGGCCCGTGGGCGATGCCTGTTTAAATCAGACAAGGAAAATGATTTATCTTGGATAAATTATCAAAAAATATGTGTTTGTGAAGGAGGTCAGTCCCTTACCCACACGCAGCTGAAAGTTTTTGGCTGTGTTCCTGTTAATCTCTTTCAAGGTCTCCTGCATTGCCAACGCAAACAAAACCAGCTCGCTCAGGTGATTCCATTCATCCATGGAAACCTGAGAGACAGAGATACATGGATAGATAGTGAGTAATACATTTCTTAAAGCTGTTGCCAATGAGGGAGGTGCAAATGCAGCCAAAACAAAAACAACACACTCCATACACAAGAGAATCTCCCACCTGTCTGTCTGGAGCTAAGCCAGAGGCTGCCATGTAGCAGCTTCCGATGGTCTTGATCTTCTCCACATAGTGGAAGTATGACTCCTCCAGCAACTTGGAAGAAGAAGAAACATTTAGAAAGGAAAAACACAAACTAAAACTCCAGTCTCGCATAATAGGAGCTGAGTCACGCAATGAGAGGCAATCACATTTGGCAACAGCAAGACTTGGAGTGAACAGTCTCCGTCTTATTCACTTTTATCAGCTGAAAAGAACGGTGTGTACTGTTTTAATTCCAGAAAATAAATGTTATACACTGTTTAACTGTTTTAATCTCACAATAAGGTTAAATCAATGTATACATACTTTATTTATATGGCACAGATTCATTTCTGATTTAAACTTACCTCATCAAAGCCGGCAATGATCTCATTCAGCAGTCGGAGGCAGTCTACTCCTTCATGTTTGATCTCCTTCTCTTCAAAGTACTCATTGAACCCAGCAATGGAGGCAAACATAACACCCACTTCATCATAGGACTGGGAGTACAGCTCCTGAAATGTATTATACACAATTATCATGACAGAGGAATTCAAATATAAGCTGATAACATGAACTACAAACATTTATGTCAGCTGTTATTTTCAAGGGTCATCTTAAATGTACTCATTAGTCTAAGTTGGGACGTTGATGATACCTCATCGTTCTTGCTCCGGTCCAGGAAATGTCGAGCAACGTGCACAGGCAGGATGTTGTACAGCAGACACTCGTTGTGCTCACGCAACTCTCTCATGTCCTCCACTTCCTGTTGGGCCTGCAGACGCCACAGGAAGTCCAGTCTGGCCGTGGCCTCCCACTTGGAGGACAAAGGGCAGATACAGAGATCAGAGATCACCTGTCTTTTAGACACACTCTCCTTCATCGATTAGCTGTCTGGCAGTCAAACACGTTTCCTCTTAATAATGCATGTAAGAAAAACATGTCCACACTGACTGAAACTATTATCTTGAAGAATGCTATGAGAAAACCAAGCGTCACAGTACCTGCCGTCCATTGTAGAAGACAGCAACAATGAACATTATCATGAGAAGGATGGCGATTCCATTTCTCCTGACATAATGAGACCTGTTCATGAAAAGCGGTGGAGCATTGATATCTGGAATATATACCTGATGTATTAAACATGCATACAGCAGGAGTAAATACAGTATAAATGTGTTTTGTGTTTTACTGACTTGTGCTGCACGTCATGGCGTGCCAGTGCGAGGAAGGCCAGGTGGATGAGGTAGGAGTAAAAAGCCACGGCCAGCAGCAAGACCGCCAGCTTCAGCAGAGAGTTTAGACGCAAGAACACGGCGCAAGTCACCATGGCGATCACACCACTCAACACAAACACCTGAAGAAACAGGGCAGTGAAGATGTTAGGGTGACAGAAGATGCACACATTCAAGTTTGTGATGCCAGATGAACTAAAATCTCTTCAGGTGAGTATAACCTAAGTATAACCATCCGCTTGTCCTTACCTCAGGATAAGTACAGACACTGAGAGGACGCAAGGCTGTGCTGGTTCTGTCCATCACGTCAGCCTCTTCTGTGTTAATGACAACACACCATACCTGCACACAGAGACACAGCACATGCAATTCAACTCTGAGGTCTGACTTTCCCTCTTAATCCATATAGACCTTTTAGGTGGAACATTTCTATGACACGAGGACATGCAGAAGTCATGTTGGTCATGATGTGTGATCTAACCCATTAAAGTGCTGATGGAAAACTAAGTGAACCCTTGGAAATTAATGGTCCTGGTAGACACATTGCATAATGGACCTACAGTATGAACAGAGACATGTAATAGGTCAAATTAAGCCTTTAGCTGAGCTTTATTTTTCTAATTGCACTGATCGCTCTATTGTAACTTGAAAAAATGTGTCCATATTTGTAGAATTAAGAATTATCTGTTTATTTCCAAAGGGCTGCTCGCTAACTTTTTCTTGCCCTTAGTGCATCTTAAAGGTCAGAATTAGTGACATCTAATGTGATCCAAACATGTTATGGAATGCCAGTGACCCTCACACACCAGACAGCATTGTCATTCGTTTTTTTGTTTGTGTAAAATAGGAGAAAAAAAACAGGCTCTCACCATGTCAGTAGAGGCCAAACCAAAGTTGATGACGATGGCAGTGAGTGTGAGAAGGTTGCGGGCGCTGTTGTTTTCATGGATCCAGCAGCAGAACTGTTGCAGGGCAGAAGGAGTCCACTTGAACTCTTCAGCCAGAGCCAGCAGTAGCAGCAGCATGTAGATGAGCAGAAAGACCAAAAACTGGAGGACAGCTGGGAACAGCCTTCAGAGGACGGATGAGGATGGAGGACAAGAAGAAGAAGAAAAGAAGAAGTAAGTGAAAATGTGACCGTAGCATTTGATGCTCTGATTTTATGGATTTGTCACCTGTTGTGATTCTTCAAGTACAGTTCTGAACATTTATAATATTATATTTATTAGTTGATACCTGGGAGCAGGGATGAGGGCCTGGGCAGCCATGAGGAAGAGGAGCATGATGAATGAGCAGACCAAGTTGGAGTTGAACATTTCATCTCTCATTTGGGAAAACTGGACCAAAAAGAGATCAAAGAAGATCAACATCATGTCTCTGCAGCACTGTTTATGAACATCTCACTCTCTCTGAATCATACGCACCTTGTCCTCAATGTTTGTGTCCTTGAACACCAAGGTCAGTAGAGTAATGTGCTCCTTGTGCATACGCTCACTGCTTCGAACCAATATGGCATGTTTGATGCGTTTATTGATCTCCTTGGAGGACGACTGCCATATGTTGGGCAGTGAGCCGTTTGTAAAAGAGGCCAAGATCTAAAGTACAAAGAAAGTAAAATATGAATGGGGTGAGATTAATATTTGCTGTTCAAATCAAAACACCACAAACAAAGTGATTTCCCTCTGTTTTGCATCCCTGGACCTACGCTGTTCATGTCTATGACGTTCCTGAAAGGCGTCTCTAGGCTCCACGTCTGGTTTGTCTTCTGGATTCTGGGGGGCTCAGCGTGGTCAACTTTGACCTTTTCCTCCTGAGGGCAGATTAAGAACGTGTCGATGTTGTGTTTCTTGAGAAACTCGTTCCTGTCGCGACCGTGACCGTCCTCTGTCTTGTAGGTGCCCTCTAAGCAGTCCAGAGTTGCCCTTGAGATGTGGATGCGTCTGAGTGAGGGAGAAGTGAAGTTATTAGTGATGTACAAAGAAATATTTTTCCCAAATAACAACAAGAGAAAAAAATAGATTCTCTGAGACATTCACCCTGGTATTCCTCCGGCCTCCAGCATGTTGGCGATGCCTACATCCCAGGACCAGACGTCGAACTGCCATTTCTGAAGTCCCAGCACGCCACACAGGACAGAGCCTGTGTGGATGCCGATCCTCATGTCCATGTCAAAGTTTAACTGCTTCCGCACATACCTGGTGTTGGTGGAAGATAGTGTGCACAGACATATTTTTGTTTTGTTTTTTGAGTGTTTGTTGTGACACACCATATCTCATCATATTTTACAGTGAATTTGGACCCAGTGCTTTCGACTGACCGTATAGTGGTGATCATAGCCAGGCCCATCTCCACGCAGTGACGGGCATGGGCCTGCTGTGGCTCAGGGACCCCAGACACACAGTAGTAACAATCTCCCAATATCTTTATTCGCAGGCAGTGATGCTCCTGAAACGAGGGAAGACAGAAGGGAAATGACAAGAGGAATTTTATTTCAAGTTTTGTGTAAACCAGAGGCTTCAAACTTGCAGCCCACCACTTAATATAAAGTTAAAAACAAATTATTTTGATATATTACACTATTTTCACATCGCCGTCCCCTACTGACCTAGTTAGTGCCCCCCCACCCGGGTCATTTCAGTTTGAGATCCCTGAGAAATACTAAGAAATACTCAGGGTTTCACCTCTGCCAGGCGGTCAAATCGTCCAAAGAGCTCGTTGAGAGTTCGAACCAGATCCTGTGCCGACAGGTTCATGGACAACAGAGTGAAGCCCTTGATATCTGCAAATAGGATGCTGCAGAGAGGAGGGACAACAGTGAAACAACGTTGTCAGATTTGACAGTCAGATTTGCCTCTGAGCTTCCTCTTAAACTGCTCTGTCACAGTCGTCACATGCTAGACTCTTTGTAAAAAAAAAGAGAAGAAAATCCTGCAACGTAATCCTTTTCAAAACATTTTAAAACCCTCTGTTAGCGGTGTAAGCCTTGCTGTGTGAGCACATGGGTGTACCTGACGTCTTTGTACTGGTGGATATAGATCTTGTGAAACTCCTGAGGATTCAGTTCATCTTCCAAGGAGCTCATGTCGGCAATCATCTCCAAGGCAACAAAGCGAGGCAGGATTGACAGCACCAGGCGCTCCTGTGTGCCAAAATAATGAGCCCAGTGTGTCAGTGCACTGTTAATACCAAAATAACGCCTGTTCACAAACACATCACAAGATGATTGCGATAGGATTTAATGCTCCCGTTCAATTTGTTTCAAGTTTGACTATAGAGCAAAACCTCAGCCTTTAAAAACAACCTGTCTGTGGTTCTCCTGCTCCAGTCTCAGGCGACCCTCAATGCAGCGCCGTGTCTCCAGGAAAACCTGCCTTTGTGCATGGTCTGTCAGGTAATGGATAAACAAGCCAGCTGTGTTCATACCCAGGTACAGCAGGCCTTTGGCAAACACCTGCATCCAATTATAAGAGTATACATCTGTTCAGATTTTTTTTTTGGGGTATCAAAAGCTTTCTTGTTAAATAAATAAGTTAAATTCGATATCTGCTATCAGTTGAAAGTGCTGGTCTTCAGACTAATGCACAGAGCAGCAGCCAGATACAATCCAAGCCAAAACTCAAACTAAATGGTAACGCCAGGCTCAAATTCAATGAATGGATGAACTAATCAATCATGTCCTGCTTCAGTCAGTGTTTTATGCAGCCATATTAGTTCATTAGAGTGAGGAGTAGCTTGATATTATGAATAATGAAAATACATTTCCAGTGGGGGGCTATATCAGCATTCATCAGTCAAAGTCAGTTGACTGAATTCCTCACCTTCCTCATTTGCACTGCATCATTGTAGTTGTGCACAATCTCCACCAGAAGGTGCAACACTGAGGTGAGGGTGCCAGCACACATGGCCCACAGCAGAGGTAAGGGCAGCAGGGTGTATGTGGCGAACAATGTGAACAAAACGTACCACGACGGGTCTTTTTCTAGTCCGTACACCAGTCCTCCCAGCACCTGTGTGGTCTGTGACAGCCAGCTAGCCACACCAGCATAGTGGAGCCACCGCAGGGACAAAGAGTCTTTGCAGGTCAACACCATGATGCACAGTGCTATAGAAAACATCATGAAAATGCCTGTCAGGCAGCCACGCAGAGTGTCTTTGGAAGGCTCAGGGGCCAACGCCAGGTACAGAACCAACACGTGCAGCTTGGCCATAGCATCGATTACATTTGTGATAGCTAGAGAGTTGCGTCTTTGGTGGGAGGAATGTTGCTGGTACAGTTTCTCCAGGTCGCGGGATTTAAAGGTATGCCTCAGGGAGGGTATGTACACACCAAGAACAGTGTGGCCCCAGTGCATAAAGAAGTCCGCATCGCTGGAATAGTCACTGAAGGATCCCCCAGTGCGGCTGTGTGAGCAGGTGGACCCACGAGGGTGGACTCTGAAGGTGGAGGAGCGACGTTTCGTGAGCCCACGTGAGCCCTTATTGAGGATTTGTCTGTTGATCTCATCGATGTAAGTATCTGTCACAAAGATTTTGCGTGCTGGCTCCACACCAACCTGTGTTGCAACAGAAAACCGGACATGTTTACTGTAGGGAGGCACTGCTCCCGCCTTTTTTTCACCAAACATCACAACATCTTACAGTAATGGTGGAAAGCAAATTTATTTGGGCCTTTTAGAAAGTGTCTTTTTCATCTCTGTGCTTTGCAGTTGTTGATAACCTTCACTGGATTGTATATTTGGAGAATTTTCTATGACCCTTTAATGTACCAGTTCACCAGAATTAAACGTATACTGTATATTATACACTTATTATATGCGCTTCACCCATGAAAATAGTTTAAATTCAGCATGGTCAGCAATTGGACTACATATTTAATTTCATTTATTTATTTATAAAGTGAGTGAAAATGGCATGATGTTTTGATAACCAGCAAAAACGTTGGCTAGATCTTTTTAGGGTGCCAATCTATACTTTTTATACTAACTGCATTTTTTTTTCTATTTTAACTATTTGAATAGTTCAAATAGATCCATGACCATGACAAAAACAGGCTTGCTGTGGCTTTAAACCTTAGTGCTCACGTGGCACAGATCCGTGCAGCAGGTTCACCTTTGTTAAATTGCCGTGAGAATCATAGACAACTCCTAATATGGACATCCTGGGTGTGTGTGTGTGTGTGTGTTCATAGGTCACATTTTCAGGCTTCACAAAATGTGTTTTTTTTTTGCCTTCTTATGTGTTGTTGAGTCAAAGTTATGATTCATTTTATTTTTTATTTTGTGACTTTTTTTAAGTCACAAAGTGGACTGTTTTTATTTTGAGCCAAGAGAACTTTGATGCGTTTCCAAATTTCACAAACAGTTTTGCTCAGGTGTGTTCATATAGTTGGTGAACATAAAATCATCAGATTGCATAAAAAGAGTTTGATTGAAAAAAGGTGTTCTAAGGGTTAAAGTCCATGTCCTGGTTGCAGACACCTCCACACACGCCAAATACAAATCAGAGGTTCAGTGAATGTTGTCTGTTTCAGTACACATAGTCTGCATAATCCTGTAGGGGAACATGAAAGTGTACACAGAAAAGAAAACAGTTCCATCTGGACAGATGAGTGTGGGATAACAAGTCACCTGGGCGCTCAGCTCCTGCTGGATCATTATGTGTTTCACAGCATTCTGCCACAGCATCTTTTTCCGCCGTAGCCCGGGTGACAGTGCTGCAGTAAAGCAGGGTGGCTCACAAAGCCCCATAGGGGCAACCGGAGTGGTCTCTGTAAAGGTTACCATGGTGATGATTGTAGTTGACCAAGGCTGTTGGGTGTTGGATCAGAAGGAGGCAGTCGTCTGGAGTGGGAGCAATGTTACAGGATGTGGAAGAGAAGAAAGAAGGAGGTGGTAGTTAATGAGAACTTTCAATGATGTTTAGATTCCATAAACTCTCATCACGGCTGATTTCTTGATTACATGATACAAACTAGAGCTGAAATGATAAGTGAATTGACTTTCAGTATGTTTCTCAACAAAACAATTTAAAAATAATCTACCACCAAGGTTTTACAACTCTAGGCAGTTGTGATGTTTTTTTATTGACCAAAAATATGAATCAGATTATTGTGAAAATAATGGTGGATTAATCAATAATAACATAATTGTTTGTTATTGCTATTAAGTCCCTAGGTTATGTTTAAAATTAGTGTTGTAAATAAGCACTGAAGATTAACAAATCTTCAGTGAAGATTAACAAATCACTAACATTATCTGTTAAATCTGTTTAATACAGCATTATAAATTATACAGTGGCATAACATTTCTAAATTGATAATGATTTTTTATTTATTAAGTTTGCCTTTAGGCTAAATTTAAAGATTTTTTTTCCTTTTTTTTGTCAGTGTAAATTTCTTTTTGTATGTTCCAAAATGTTCTATACTTTTCACCAGCAAGATATATGTGCATATAAATGTGGCAACACATTCCATTACAAACAAATAAATGGATGTTAAAAATCTTTTCTGCTGTCAACTCTGACACGGCTGAATAATTCAGCATGTTTAAAAAAAAGAGTCACCTGTCAGACTCCACGTGTTGACACAGTCAGTGCCAAAAGAAAGGCAGCTTTCCAACAAATTATCTGCTAGCCAGATTTAGACCTGAGCTGTTTAATGCTCAGAGTTTAACTCTTCCTGGTCCTTCTGTCTCTACATGCTGCTGTCTCACCCTCTCACAGTCCACTGTCGCTAGTTGTCTTTCCACGTTGCACAGAGTGGATATGACAAAAAAGAGCTTTTCTATTAACTTTTCTCTGTGGCAAAGAAATTCACATTCACAGGATGAAAACTTGATTTAAAATATAGCTATTTTGATATTAAATGTTTTATCATATCCATTTTTCAAAAAACAAATCCAAAATAATCACTAGTCATCCAGTTGCTGCTAGTTTCACCATGCAAAGACTTTTTAGTACATCATTTATATCCATTCTGTGTTAGTTAAAGAGGTTGAAGCTACAAAACTGACCTGAACTCTTTTACATATTGTATATCCAATGCTCAAGTCCAATATATACTCAGCCAGGTCATCATAATCCTCTTCTTCAGATTCCATTGCACCGGAATTGCGATCTCAAAATTTTGTAAGGCACAATCCATATATACAGGGAAATGAAACTTGACGTAGCCTCCACTGTTGTGCAGAATCCAAAACTGATGAGGAGCGGGAGAAGAAGGTGTAGCCAGGATGTGTGTGCAGAAGCTCTGGCAGGGTTGTAGGTCACGCACTGCACTGTTTTGATATGAAGTCAACAAATGCTCTGAAGCAGAGCGGCAGGACAGGAGTGAGGAGTGCAAAGAGGATTAGCAAGTCAGCAGCAGCAGCAGCAGCCACTCTTACTGTCTTGAAAAGCTGAGGTCACTAGTCACAAGACAACGTGGAATTAAAAGCGGTTCTCTCACACGTAGGCCGAGCCGAGGCGACCAAACCTTTTTTAAAAGGACGACTGACACTTTTACCATCAGTCTGTTTTCATGTGTTCTCAGTTTCATTCACTCCTCTTTTTTTACCCATTCTCTCCAATCCCTTCATGACAATAAAAAAAAGTAAAGGTGATACCAGTCTTACTATCGTCCTCAGTGATGTGTCATCAGTGCCATGCTGGTACTCTTCTGTAACTAACACACACTTCCTGATCATTAAGCAGCATTGTTAGATATCACTGTATCACATGAAAGCATCATTCCCATTTATTGATGTTACCCTTTTCCAAATTCACCTGAAATAGTAAAAAAACAAACATTTAATAGCTATTTTAAACATGCCACTTCTCAAATATTAAGATCAACATGTGCATCAATAAGACAAAGGAGAGCCTAACGTCTCAAAAACAGAATAAAATCACAGCAAGAACATCACATATTGTGAAGTGGACCTCGGTTTGACGATCTAACTGGGCAGCAGGTCTGTGGTCCCTATGGTTGTAAGCTGGTTAAAGTTTTTGAGACTAGCATCGCTAATTGTGTCCAGGCAACGCACAAAGCTCCTAAGGCTGATCTAATGAATTCCCATCTGTTCGGCCATGATGGTGTGGCTCAGACCTTTCTTGCTGATTACTGTACATCCAAAAATAGCCCACAGGTCTAAGGCAATTACTTCTACTATACTGTGCCACCACATCGGCAATGTCACGTGTAATAACAGCCCTTTGTTTTTTTATTAGTTGTGATAGTCAGTGGACACAGAGAGTAAACTGATGCACGTCACATTTGAAGATTACTAATTTTCTTGAAAATCGCTTGGATTAAGTGCATGTGTGTTTATTTAATCTGTAATTTTGTTTAGTGACTCTACAGTATTTGCAGTGCCTGTGAACTTGAGTCCACCTGTGGCAGGAGATAGGAAGTGTTAGTCTCCTCAGGGAGAAAAAAAACACACACACACAAGATAATTAGTATTAAGGGTAACTGCTTTGGCTGCTCACTAATCAGCTGACTCAAGCGACACCAGTTAACCCTACGGTCTTTGAGCTTGCCAAACATTTCACTTATGCCGTACACAGAGGCCTATTTGAGTCTTGTCTGTGTGTATAAACGCCTGAGGCGTAGGACTACAGTTGGACAGTGAATGCGTGCTAGTATTTGTTGGCTCTTGCACAAACATACAGGCCACTTAAGGTATAAACAAAGACACCACGCATCAGCCACAGCATTAGAACAGAAAGCAGGTTCTTTCTTTTTTTTTTTTTAACAGCCAATTTCAATGTGGCTAAGTAAAGATATTTTCAAAGCACTTCTTTACCATTACTTAACTTTTATCTCCCACCGATCAAAACAAGAAGTGGCATGAAAAAAGTTAAGAGAGGAGAAATGTCTGTAAACAATTTGACACTGCCACAAAACGTCTTCACACTTTATCTCCACTCAAAGTCTGTGGGAGTCGGGTCACTTAAAGAACTTCACAACTTACTGTACTTACTTTCGGTCTTCTACAGTAGGTGTTTCGGTCTTCATCCAGTCCAAAAAGGGTCTCATGAACACATAGAGAACTGTCAGCATCACAGGGCATGGGAGGATAACAATAATTCTAGATAAAAGACACTTTAGAGCTCATGGCTTAGTGGTGTTAAATGCCTTAGTGTGCAAATGTGTGTAAGTGTGTGTAAGCTGCAACTAAATTGTCCTTATTGAAATTAATAAAGTTGTCTGAATTTGAATGTCTCCCATCTGCACTAATGCTGTCTTGCAAAATGCTCAGGTTTAAGTTATGTTGCACTTGCAATGAAGCCTTTTGAGGAAAGATGAAAATAATTATGTCTATAATTTGCAAACTTTGCAAAAATCTACTGCTGCGACTGAATGGTAGAAAGGAAGACTCTGCTGCAGCAGTAAAGTGTCATTTACGACAGAGCTACAGAGGCTTTTTTCTTTATTGTGGTTAATCCATAATAATAATACTGTGATTTGGCAGGTTAATTGCATTATCCATCATTCACATTCTTACAGTATTGAATTTGAACACACTGGAGATACTGGCAGCAATTTGAGGTCAGATTGCTCTACTACTCATCTGCAAGAAGAAAATATGAACAAGGAAACTATGAATGGAGAGGGAATTTGTTTTTAATATTAAATTTGAATCAACCAGAATCCAAGAGGAACAATGTCTTCATTGTCTCTTTAGGACATTTTCTGGTGTTAACATAGGTGGGTGTGAATAACACTGAGTTTTTGTTAGGACTAGTTGTGCTTCATTGTCCTTATGAAGTAGAATCTAATTTCTGAGGGTTTAATTGATGACGATTAAGATATGTATTGTTGTTACATTACGTTTAGGGTTAGACATAAACTGGTTATGGTTAAGGTTGGATGATCCAAATGAATGAAAGTGCCATAACAAGAAGAGCTGCACACACCTGTGTCGTGTGTGTATGTGTGTGTGTGTGAGAGAGAGAGAGAGAGAGAGAGAGAGAGAGCAAATATTGTAGCCCCTGTGGTAGCGGTGTTGTTGTAGTGTAGCTGTACATGTACAGCAGGTAACTGTAGGAACAGTAACTACACGTGTGGTTTGACTGAACTGTAGTCACGGTGGCCGACATTAACGGCCTGCATGCTGTACATTTTAAGGATTTCCACTGTTTTCACTTCATGGTAAGTAGAGAGTATGTTGACATTTATAGGCGCAGCCAGCAGTGAGCTAAGGTTAGCATCATAGTATCATACATGTACACTCACGTAAACCATGTTGATATTTTTTTTAAAAAAAGTATCTGTCAGTTTTGTTACATTAAGAAAAAGAAAGTTTATCTCTGAAACGTACATAACTTGATTGAACCACTTGTCATGGAAGTACAAAGTTCACGTCTCACGTTTAACATTGCTAACGTGAAAATAATTTACTGGCAGCTGTCATCGTCTTAAATGTATGCCAGGGTGTGATAAAAATAACCTGTCTCGCTACTTGCTTGTCGCCGGGCGGATAAATGCAAATTGTTTTTGTTTTCATTGTTTCAAACATGTTAAAAATGTCAACAATGTGTATTAGAGTATCAGCTAACCTGGGCATGCTAACTTCCGCAGGCCTAAGACAAGCCAGCGGCTTTCCTGATTGTTGAACCTCTGGTGGAGACTCCGTTGCGGGCTGAAGTGCCGCCCATCTCCGTGCCATTGTGAATCTGGAGGAGCAACGCCGCCTTGTGACAGATATCCAACATGACAGGTGAGTAACACCCAGTAATTATGAACCTGCTAGCAGACCACAAATGTTGAATGGAGGTGCATTGCTGAGTAATTAAACTAGATTGTTAGATGTTTAATCCACATACACCACAAATCACTGCTGATTGTGTGAAATATTCTCTGATATAAACACTATGGGAAGGGATGGGATTACATACAGTATTATTATTGCACATATTGAAAAAAAGTGCTCAGAATATGTTGACTGAGTTGACTTTATTTAATTGGATAAGTGAGAAATGGAGAAAAAACCCATGATGTTGTCTAGCTCACTAACTTACAATATGTGCCATAAGCATTAGCCTGTATCTGTCTACTAATGACAGGAACATGTAATGATATTACTTAAGATTCTTGTTTTGATCTTGGTGTTAAAATAACATTTTTTTTTTTTTTATTGGTGTTTTGATTTAAATGTTAGTAACATATTCTTGTTAAAGGTACATCATTTTGGTAATGTTTTCTTGTAACATTAGTTCATCTATTTACTCTGTTTATGAACCAAATGAAGATGTTCATGGTTAAAAGTCTACAAAGAACACCTTATTTTAAGCAATTATATTTCACAGTCATTACAATAATGTCATGAATCTTAATTATTTTAGTAAGGATAATCATGGCATTCATAGTTGCCAAAAGCCAAGTATATGAATTTGCACAGAAATCACTCACCACACACTTTGTCTGTGTTGGTATCCACTGGTGGCCACATTCCTTGCACCTAAAGCCCACTGAATGAATAGTTGTCCCACGGTTTTTCCTGTTTCCCTGCTTCTCTCTACCCTCCTATCTCTGTGTCTCTCGCCCCAGAGAGAGCCTTCTGGTGGATAGTGAGCCCAATTGTGTCAGTGAGATGTTTATTAATGAGAGAGGAGCACACAGAGCAGAGCTGCCATGGAAAGACTAATCGCTAATCTCTTTGTTAATACGGTAAATCTGCCAGTGTACTAAATTACCAAGAAGCTGCAAGACAGGGACATGTGAGTTATTTTGTGGAGGGGTACTTGGTGACTTTGTGAATTTGCTCTGGTGTCAGACTTTACATGGAAGTTGGAGTCAGCTTTTCTTTTTAAGGACAGTTGTATGTGTAAGTTGTTGGTGTTTTATTGCTTTGGAACCAGGGAGTTGTGGATGCAAGTGAGTGAGTGAGTGCAGTCTTGCATTTTAAAAAGCTTTTAAAAAGAAATTTAACTCTGTAGTTATTGGTTAGGTTTTTTTTTTTTGCATCTATAAAAGGGTTAGTGTGTGTCTGAGTGTGTGTGCTTGCTTGTGGGCTGTTAAGTGTTTGTTCGCCTGCCATGCCCTTGCCTGCTCCTGATGTCCCAGCCTCTCAGAGGCTGGCACTGGACTGTCGTACCCTTCTGGACCATCGCGTTGGCAAGGGTAAGTGACAACACCACCTCCTCTGTTCTCTCTCTCTGGCTACTTCTATGTTTCCAAGTGAGAGAAGGATTTGACTGAAAATTTGCTTTCTTCTTTGATGGTTGACAAAATACTGTACACCATGCTGCAAATTGACTATAAGGGCTCTGACTTGTTGCAAACTACATCTGGTCTTGTCATAAGCATGAGTTAGTTGAGCTTTTGTCAGGTTACTTGAGCACTCAAGTAGGCAATCATAAAAAGCAACACTGGCTTTAATTACTATTTAGCTGTTACCGTTATAAAGTTTCAGCCAATTAAATTGAAGTCAAGTTAATTTTCTGTCTGGGTCATATTTAATTGCTTTTAGTTTTAATCATGGCTGATGCACAAATGTGTTCATTAATGAAATTTCTGTGTGGCATGTACTGCTGCTCTTCAGGGAATGGAGGTTCAGAACTGCTAGAATACCAAAACCAGCAAAACAAAGCTTTTTTTCTGCATGATGCCATTTATTCAGGCAAAGTGAGCAAAGTTTACCTCACTCCTCTTGAAAGTATCTTGTCTTAACCTGAGTTAAGTTTTGCAGAATATTGGTCAATGAATTTACTTGGCTGCAGCCTTAACACCAGCCGCGGCTCATGTATGAACAGAACAAATTGGTTCTGTCTGTAATTCATTGAACTAGTCCCTTTGTAACCCCTCTCTCTTTGGGTTGTTTAGTCACTGACAGCTGAGCACAAAGATCTCAGGTTTTTCAAACCATATACTTTATTATTACATTACATGTCATTTAGCAGAAGCAGTAGGGGTGGAGTGGCTCAGTGGTTAAGACCCTGCCTTGTGTGCCAAAGACATCATGGTCGCAAGTTCGATTCCACCCCTGGCTAATTGTACTTGATTCCATTGTAAGTCGCTTTGGATAAAAGCGTCTGCTAAATGACATGTAATGTAATGTAATGCATTTTGATAATCCAAATGCATACTGTGTTGCTGTTTGCAAAAAGTTGGTTCTTGATCTTGTGGTCAATCTTTGAGAATATATACAGTCTTATATCTAAACTGATGTTTTGGTTTGGACAAACTGCAAGCCAAATATGTCAAGGACTCAAAAAATATACATCAGGCATTTCTCAGGTTTTACAGTGATGCTGCAGCATCAGGAGGTTTTTGGTGTCATTGTAAATTCATGCATCAGAGATATTTTTATGAATACTAATACCTGGTCTTATGCTTGTCATGTTTATAGCTGTGTGATTATGTAGTTGCAGATGTTGTGCAGATGAGAAGCTACATCTGAGTGAATTCTGTTTAGTTACAGACGATGGAATCTGAATGAGAATTAGTCAACACAGACATTGTAAAGCATTTCACAGCTTCTGTTTGCTATTGCTGTTTTTCTGCTGCAGCTTGTTAGAGATGCAAATACCAGTAAACCGTGTAATCACACATTATTTGTGTTAGAAAATGTGACTGATTTAACAACAAAAATGAAAGGCTGGCATATTTGAGGTTTCCACTTGCTGCTGTGGCAAAAACTTCATTTTGAATTCTGTCAAAATGAAGAAAGAAGAAAAGGCAGACATTTTAAGGACAAGCTAGAAAACCGATAAAAATATAGCAGAAAGTTGCATAAGCACTGAAGGAAAAACTGAAAGCAAGTAAAGGAGATGGCATGGAAAGATTAGTGATGGACAGGAAGGGAAGAACGATGCTGGCAGGGGGCGGAGGGAAGGTACAGGGAGACTGCGTGAGTGGGAGGTCTTCTCCCTTTCTATCGCTGTGGTGTATATTTCTCTCATATTCTCCCTCTTTCTCTGTTATTTTCTATGCAACTGAGAGAAATTATGAGAAGTGATTAAGTGTTTTCCTATGTGCAACCCCATGTGAAAATCTGTACAACCCGACCTTCAGAAGGAGCGCTGTCGCTGAAGACAAACAGGAAAATCCAAGGTCATCACAGCACGCTTCTCTGTGACGTTGACTTCAGCCCCCTTTTCAGTGCGCGAGTGTATATGGCTCTGTGTGTGTCAGATCGGCAGGCGGAGTGGGAGTGTGTGTGTGTGTGTAATTCATTGCTTCAAGCCAGGCTCTGCACCAATCACAGAGCACATTCTTATGCCTTTTAGCTCCAAGCACACGTGCAGGCATTTATCCCAGAGTGAGCATTGTGCGTGTGTATGTGTGTAAGTGAATTTTCAGTGCCTCTTGGCACAGCAGCATGTCTGTATGAACCACTGAAGCCACATTAAGGAAACATAAGCTGCTGCTGCAGTGAGTCGCCAGCATCACGAGTGATGTACGGTAAGAATAAGTCATTCTTCTGATGCATATTTGTGTGTGTGTTCTTGGCTTTAACATCATGCGAGTAATCTGAAGCCTGCAGAGTCCAGTTTTCCTACATTCCACACATTTCTTCTCACATTTCTTGTGACAGACTGCAGTTGTCAGTACAGTATAATGTCTCCTAAAAGCGTATTATGGGAACGTTGCCTCTTACAACGATACTCTATTACTATTAAATTGCAGTGTTAGTGTGGAAGGTGGAACGTGTTTTCAGGATGTTTATTTTCGGTAACAGACACTTTTGATTCCTTCTACTATTTTGGATGTGGTAACATTGGGATCTCTGCAATTAAAATATAGTCATTTTACTGCTGAACTTATCTGTTGGAGATGTGGTTGTACTGAATGTTTTTATTTACTGGCTTTTCTTACATGGCTTTCATGACATGAGACAATGCCCTTGATGACATGCTGGTGCTGACATTTGCTCTAGTGTTTCTGGGTCACGCTGATATATGGTTCATTGATTAGCACTAATTAAAAATGAAGGCAGCTTTGCTTGGAGTTTGCCGACTGTTGATGGGAGAAGAAAGACAATATCAACACAGACACGACACAGGAGACACTTAGCTTGGTTTCCCTGTGCACTGCACTAGTGAGCTAATGCATGAGACTCTCGCAGCCCAGTTTTAGTAACAGTTTGACTGTGATTCATAGTGTGTCAGATTGGCCTTGTATCACAAGGATTTGATGGCAGCTGCTGTGTCTGTGTGCAGCGTTGGTTGGTTGGTTGCATTTTACCAGCTGTGCTCACTGCCACCCACACTTGATCTGACTCGTGTACAGGGATTGATGGTGGAGAAAAATGTGTATGCTGTACCTATGTCATTGCAAATTGTATTCACTGTGTGCATGTGTCAATCACCTGAGGACATGTTCTCAATTCATGAGGCTCGTCATGCTGGAGATAGAGAGGGGGTGTTGTTAAATAGGTGTTTTGGTCATATATGCTCTGAACCTGCATAGCTTTTCTCTGCATGCTTTCGTGACAACAGTTCAACCTTAGTATTCTCAGTCTCCTCTCCATGTTGCTCACCTCCTCTTCTCATCTGCCATGCAGCTCTTTCTCAAATTCACTGTGTGACAGCTTGTGTGCATATTAGTCTGCTGTTGAATCAGCCCTGCTCATTAATTGTTATTTGCATATACTCTCCTCTTTTATTTGTCTCTGCATGTTAGTAGTTTAGTAGTGAAACCCCCCCTCAGGCCAAATTGCTTTGTAACCAACCAACATTATAGTGTGTATTTGCTTGAGTTTGTCTGTGGCCTGTCACACTAGTGCTTCCTATGACCCCAGGTGAAGCTGAGGTCCAAATGTGTGTTGATACAAATACACACAGAGATCCGAAGCGTATCTTATATTCTTGCCGGGCACCAGAGCTATATTTACTCACTCTTATCATCCACGTGATTTTTGGTGCAACAGAGAAGCTTCAGGTCAGCAGGTGCAGATTATGAGTCTGCAAGATATGACACTTTTCACATTCTTACCGTGTGTGTGTTTATGTTTAGTCTATTACACTACTATTAACACTTGTGTATTGTTTGAAGAAATTATTAAGAACCTACTTGTATTCTGAGTTCTGTATTTTTTGATTTTCTCCCTTCAACATGTAGTTTTTCCCTCCCCTGTCTCTCTCATCCTAAAATGTTAAGCTGACATGCTGTGGGAAATGGAGAGTGTAATCTGTTAATGCACCAGCCCATTGTTACATGAATAAAAATAACATTGTGATTGGCTGGCTCCATGCTGTAGTGATTTGAAGAGTAGGGAAGAACAACCTCTGAACCTGTTTGTACATGTGTATACTTTATTCCAAGAATCCAAACAGTGGAACATGTAGATATTACACAGGAAAGACTTGAACCAGATGGCAGAGATGTAATTTTTCTTCTGTCTACAAACAACTAGCAATTCCACAAGTTGTTCCACTGTTACATTGTCATTAAAGTGTGCTTGAGTGTGGGTTAATGTGTGAGTGTGTATGGAAGGGCGGAAGAGCTCACTGTCCAGATCCTTAATGTGTAGTCAGCTTGCGTCAGAGTGGGTGGATGTCGTGAGATCCCCTGCTATGTATGCCTTTCACCACTGTCTTTAAAATTCCTGTCCACCCACTGTTGCTCTCTCTCTTCGTTCTTTATACACTAACCCACCATTATCAACAACACCAGAGATACAAAACAACTCTCTATTATTTGTTCTACATAACCTAAATACCGCTCTGAAACTACACAGGATAGTGAAGTTCTGGGCAGTGGAAGTAGCAGCAGTATTCATCCCTACAGCCAACTCAAGCCACCTTCACACTGTATCTTGAGATATAAGCTGTCACACTTTGGAAGTGGCATCCATCAACTAAACTCTACAGACCACTTAGTAAAAATATATATCCCAGCCACATTTGAAATGGATTTAAAAGCAGCCGGGTTTTTATCACTGAGGCACAGTCGGTTTTCAGGTACAGCCTCTGAAGGATGTGGCCCCTAAATTGGGGCACAGCTGCAGAGACTGCTTTTAGTTAAACTGGCTTTTGGCACATACACACACACACACACACACATACACACATAAACAACTGTTCAAAATACATTGTGCATTTGATTTGTCTGCTTGCAAAGATGGCAGCAACCTTAAGGTCACACATGAAAAGTACATTTTCTAAAATGATGTATCACAGTTTATAACCAAGTGCAGATATCATTTAGCATAATAATTCCTTTTAAAAACTATGTTTATGTTCTCTCCCTTTCTGCCAAAAAATAAATTTCTTCTACTGATGACGGAGCGGACAGGACAGATATACACTGTACAAATGAGAGATACAATAAGTAGCACACTTATCTGTGACTCATTCAATCCACCTGCCCCATCAAAATTCGATCTCCCTCTGTATCTTTCCCTGTCTGTCACTTTTTTTGGTACTCAACTCTTTCCTCTCTACACTTGGGACCTGCTGCTTATTTGATTTATTCAGTGGTGACTCCTACACCCTAGCCCTGAGCCGATACAGCAAGAATAAGTGAGGGAAGTTGAGGGAGGTTTAGAGAGTAGGAGGAGGGGATGAAGGAAGGAGGTAGGGAGTGATGCAGAAGCCTCATTAGTGTTTGAAGTGATGGAAGATAGAGGAGCACTGCTATGAATAGACATGCAGCTCTTAGATATGTGTCTGAACACCAGCAGATATCCTGCTGTGGAGTTCAGTGGAAGTTTTAGAGAGGAGATTAGAGCCTCAAAACAGAGGGGCCTTTAAGTAGTAAACAGTAAAGATGCCTTTTATGCAATTAAAGGCTTTTCAAGGGCATCCTGCTTGCATCAACTCCCCTCCTCCCTGGTGTAGGTCACTGGAGACACACCATAAGGCTGGTGCATGTGCTGAATGCAGTCCAGAAGAGGAAATGGTATTATGTTTGGTTGAGGATAGTAGTAGTCAAAAGCCTAACCATGACATGCAAAATTCCATACCCCATACCATTGCTCTTAAGCTTAAAAAGATCCTTGTGTTTACATTTATTTTGTTTTGGTTTTTATCCATCAACTCTATTGCACAAGGGACTTGTGTTGTGTTGTCTTGTGTAGTGGTGGTACAGCAGGGCTCAGCCTCTCTTTGCACAGTGGTGAAACTGGCAGGTGACTGTTGATTGATTCCATCTTGAAATGTGCACACTTGGTTCATTTTATTATTAGAATGTATTTTGTTATTATCTGGGCACATTTGGCTGCAGTTCTCTGTAGAAGGAGTGTCTTCCGGAGTGAACATTAATGTTTTTCTTGGTTTTTCTTTCTATAGAGAATATGAAGTATGGAAAAAAAGAAAAGCTCAAGACTAGAGTCCATTTGCTGGCACTGCAGTGACCTACTTTTTTCTATTGCTGTTTGTGATCATAAAACTTATGCCTGTGTGAAATGAATGTAGCCCACACATATAATGCTTGTTATAAAAAGCTGTGTGATAGGACACAAACAATATTTTTTCCCCATGTTTCTGTTATTCCTCTTTTTTTTCTCTCTCTCTCTCTCTCTCCCTCTCTCCCAGGGTCCCCTTATGACTCACCACTGCTGAATTACCTCAGCCAATCAGAATCCAGCTCTTGCTGGCTAAGTAGCTTGCTGTCCCCTCAATGCAAAGTCAGAAAATTCACTCGTCAGTGTGCTGCACTCAACCATCTTTCTGAGGCTTACTTTATTAGGAAAGAGACTGTGTGTCTATGCTTTTGTATTTGTGTGTATTATCTCTGAGGCATTTTTGTGATTATTTTGTGTGAAATTCTTTTTCTACCTGGCTTTCCTCAAAAGGGCTTTTAACAAATTTACCTTGACTCAGTTTGTGTCTGAGTTTGTGTTGGGGAAATAAAAGCTATTATTGTGCAATAGCATAGGGACACATGGTGGAGATGCTTACTAAGCTTTTCTGTCCCTGAAGATTTAATAGCGCGAGCATATCTTAAAGTTTGTAATCTCTGACTGAATAATGGCCTCACGCCACTACTTTGCCAATCAACATTTGGCAGCTCTGTACTTAGAGGACGTTTGACTGTAAATTTCTGTCTTGTCTTTCCATATTTCTGCAGTTCCTAGAAAATTATTCAAACCTCGACACTAAGCTGATCATGTTACCTGTCACAGCCGGCTACACACATCTACTAAAACATTGGCAAGATTACTGTTAATTTTAGCTTGCCATTATTTTACGAGCTAGAGCTGTCTTCTTATTGCTGACATGCCAATTTAATTTATGACTCACTATGTCTCCCTATTTCCCACCGTTGCCTTTGTGTTAAAACACTGTGAAACATTATTTGTTGCTTCCTTAGAATTCACTTATGGCAGAAGCTTGTGACTGATTTGTGACCCAGCATTTCCCCCGGTATGTCAGGATGATGTTCACTATAATTTCCTCTCACATTATTTACCGTCTTTGACCTCGCTTTTTGGAACAAGGGGTTTATATTCATACAGACTACACAGAGTGCAAGAAAAGAAGACATTTTAAGTTGTTTTTCACTGGACAAATCAAATTAATCACCTCTGTTTCTCTTTGTTTTTCTTCCTCTCCATCTCTCCATGTCCTTCTCCTCAGGGGTTTGCGGTTGTTGTGGGGCACTCAGGCCTCGGTACAAGCGACTGGTAGACAACATCTTCCCAGAGGACCCAGAGGTGAGAAGCACCAGTGACACAAAAGCTGTTGTTATCTTAACAATATTAATATTTGATATTGGCTCAGGTGGCTGGATTGTATCTCTGTTTCCTCAATAAAATCTTATTAAATAACAAAGTTTAAAAAAAGAAAAGGAAAAAAAAGGGCCTGAAGTATTGAATTATTTCATTTACATCCTACAGAGGCCTCTACAAACAATGTTATTTCATTGTCAGTTGCTGTATCCTGTGATAATGAATTCCAGGCACAGGATGTTTTGGTGAGGCAGACAAATGCTAAGGCAGCCCTCTGTTCATCTCAATATAAACCCTCTGATTAGAGGAGCAGGTCTGTTTTTACAGCAGGCACCTAAACCTTTCATAGCTAGATATGTCAGGTGCAACTAATAACATTAATGGGGGGCCTTATTTTAGTTAGGTGTGCCAGAAAGCCGTGGCAACTGGAAACTCATATATTAAATGAAACCACCAATAAAATGTTATCACTGTATCAAGCAGCCATTTGATGGTGTTGACAAAGCGCTACAGACATGGCATAATAAAGTTCATCTCATGATCAGCAAGGTGTACGGGATGCTCTCTACTATATGTGAGATTGTGGCCCTTTCCATTTAAACCTGTCGCAATCAGAGAAAGTAACCATTTTATTTTCATTTCACAGCATCAGTTTCATGCTTGTGGCATGTTCAGGGTGGCTTATTTTGACTCTTGAATATATTTGTAACTATGTAAAGGCTTGGTTGCCATATGTTTGCCATCATTCTGTTACGCTGTTTGCTTTTAGTTTTTCACAAGTACCAAAAAAAAAGGAGCTATTTAACACAGCTATTATAATTTGTTGCTTTGCTCTGCAACACTTTATACAGGTGGGTTTAATCTCCATCATAAATCCACCCTATTTTAATAATGTTTTAAACTGACTTTTTATTCATCCATTTACTATGTTATTGCTATGTCCATTAGCCATTACACTATGCGACACCTACTCATCCTGGGGGCCAAGAGAAACAATACAATTAATTCACAATATTATATAACTATATAAAAGGAGAAAATACTTTGTGTCTGGATGTGAAGGAAACCAAGAAGGCTATAAATGTGTTAAGCTATCTCCTTCCCCTGAACAAACTGAAGAACAGTGAATTAGGTCAAGGGGAAGATAGGGGGTAAATCTCAGTGATCTATTTATGGAATTATAAATTGGGGTATGTGCAGAATTGTACACTACAGTGCTGCATAAGCTCAGAGGTGTGACTTGAATAATTACATGTGTGGGATACCATGAAGGGTTCTTATCCTTGTCTTGTTTTTGTCTTGATTTCTTTCCTCCTGTTCCCCTCCTAGGATGGGCTGGTGAAAGCCAACATGGAGAAGTTGACATTCTATGCCCTGTCAGCTCCAGAGAAGCTCGACCGTATCGGAGCTTACCTGTCTGAGAGATTGTCAAGGGATGTGGCCCGACACCGATACGGGTGAGCATCGCCTGTCAATCTCTAGTCAAAATAGTCTCTGCAAAAACATTTGAGCTTGTAAATTTCTACTTTGACAAACAGTCTTTGTTTATATTGTGCAGTAGTTATTTTTCATGCTGAGATGTATTTGAAGTTGCCTTGTCATGAAGTAATGCATTAATTGGTGCTTTTTACACAAATAGTCCTATCACATTTCAAGATTTGTGAAGTTCAGTTGGTCTGAACACATTTTTGACCAATCTACTCAATGAGTTCTGGACTGTTTTTTTTCTTTTTTACATTCTGTCACAACACTAAGTAATTATATTGTGTTTTTTGCCCACTCTCTGCAATGTTGGAGAACGGTCATCGACAGTGATGATTCTGTACAGTCTGCACTTTATAGCACCTTATACTCCACAGAGGTTTTAGTCTTCCATGACTCATGATTTTTACGCTGTGTGATGATTCTTGGCTGTGCCAACAGCCTGCACAGATTATTACATTTACACTTGGCAGAGTCCACCTGCCCGTGCAGTAAGTGAGACTCTGGACTTTGTCTGTAAAGCTTATCACAATTTGATCTCTGTAGCTACATGGAGATGGACATTTAAAAATGTATGTCTATTTCTTTCATTGTCAAAATGTAAAATACATTTGTCTTTAGGGTCATTTATTGTAATGTGTCTGTGTTTCTTTTCTCAGGTATGTATGCATAGCCATGGAGGCCTTGGATCAGCTGCTGATGGCCTGCCACTGTCAGAGCATCAACCTGTTTGTGGAGAGTTTCCTTAAGATGGTGCGGAAGCTGCTCGAGTCAGACAAACCCAGCCTACAGATCCTAGGAACCAACTCAGTAAGTGTCCACGATCAGACTTACTTGGATATTGAGTACCTTTGATACATCTAACAAAGAAAGAGCAGCTCTATTCGTCCTCCATTGTTAACATTTTGCATTTTATTTAAAAAATACCAGCTCCAACACTATGTTGTCACAGTCAGGGAGAGAAATGTACTAGCCACAATAAGTCTGTTTGGGAAAGATCTTGGCAAATTGTGTGGGAATGACAAGTATGCTCTTATGTGGGATGCAGCTATTAGATGCATTGTCCGGGTCAGTGGAGGACACATAACAGAAATCAGATTAGCTGCAGACTATAGCAAAGCTCTGCAGTCATCTACATGGATCCATGAGACATGTCGGCCTCTCACTCATAATCTTCCTGCTGTCAGTCTCTCTCATGCACTCATGCACGAGTATTAAGACAAATGCAAGGCCATACACTGATGCACTCATGTACGGTACTCTGTGGAGTGAGCATCGCTATGCTGTTTCCCACAATAACTAGCAGAGGAAATTTGCCTGCTATCTGCTAAATGTATGTATGTGCATTCATTGCTCCCCGTTTGCTGTGAGGATATTGATTGGGGATTAATTAATTGCAGTTGTTTAAACACACTCTTGAGACACCCTGATCTTCCCACACTTGGAAATGTATATATACTATAATTTTCATCACAAGAAAATACTGTATATTCACTTGTTGACCACCACATCGCGTCTTTCCTGTGTATACTGTGTAGCTTGTGAAAAGCAGTCCAGTGTCGTAGAGAGGTGAAATGAGAGGATTAGAGCGTTAACGACAGCAGGAATCAAGCCCCACCAGGCTTTCTCATACTGTTTCACTGTGTGAAACCTGGAATACTGCAGAGCACATTCTCACTCACCAGCATCTCAGATTGTGTGTTGTTGATCTGCAGTCATATTTATGAATGACTCTGTGACAGAAAAGACTTGAGGCAGTGGTTAATTTTTCCAGGCATAGCCTTCTATCTCCACTCTCTGAATTTATACCCTAATGTTGTCTGGGTATTAACTGCAGTAGCAATTTACTGCAGCGGCTGAGCAGCATCACAGGAGCTGTTAAGGGTTCACTTCATTAAATTTGTTCAAGAGTACTTCGTTTAATTGCAAAACCCACTTCAGTACGGGAAGTTAATTCAACAGAGAATACCTTTGATGCTTATTTTCTCTCTACATTTTTTTTTTTTCCCCAATCCTCAGTGCAGCATTTTAGTTACAGCACTAATCGTGTGCCTGTACGTGTAACTGAATGGGGAATTAACATGCTCTAATTATCATCTGCTTTTCTGAATGATCGACTATTATTGTTGCTAGGTTGTATTATTTCTAACATGATTCCAAGAAAACCTAGTTCATAATTTATTACTTGTAGTGTGGTGTGATGCTAAATGTCAGCATGTTTAAATGGTGACATTTCCTGGCCCAGTGGGAGTGCCCTCCTCTGCTCTGTCCTTTTTCATTCTTAATAAGATGTTATGGTGCTACTACAGCTTGAATTTAATGTGTGACATACACACCAAGAAGATTAATTGAAATAAACTATTAGAGGATTTAAGCACTTTAAGAATAGTAGGAACAGACTGGTTGCTCGTTTTCATAAAAATGTATTTTATTTTTTCACCTCTCAGTTCGTGAAGTTTGCGAACATAGAAGAGGACACCCCATCGTACCACCGCAGTTACGACTTCTTTGTGTCACGCTTCAGTGAGATGTGCCACTCTAGCTTCGAGGACCCTGACATCCGTACAAAGTGAGTGGACAGATGTTTCATTGTGCCAATGGCAGATTTATGAAGTAGAAGCTGTTTTTAGACGGTATTGTTTTTTTTGTTTTTTTAGACCATTGCTGCCTGTGGATATGTCTTTTAAATCTTTTCAAGCAAAGTACAATCTTTTTTGTAAGTGATTAACTGAAAAAAGAAGGGACATCTTTTGACAGTTAAATGTAACACTGAAAAGAAAGATATGAGACAAACGCTGACAGGAATGGGCGAAAATAACCTTTACTAAATAAATAATCCATTTATAGATCCACTGAAATAATTTCTACCATGTGTCTGTGACTGTTACCTCCAGGATCCGCATGGCAGGTATCAAGGGTCTGCAGGGTGTGGTGAGGAAGACTGTGAATGATGAGTTACAGGCAAACATCTGGGACCCTCAGCACATGGACAAGATCGTCCCCTCTCTGCTTTTCAACCTCCAGAGTGGAGAGCGTACAGAGAGGTGAGTGTTCACAAAAAGACTGAAAATTAATGTGTTTTTTTATATTGGTTGTTATTTTTGCCTTGTTTAGACCTGAATTTAATTTACATTCATTTAGATCAAATTATCTGAGCCAGAGATTTGTTTAGTAGTGGGCCTCATGTCCTGGTGTGCTACAATTTAATAATGAACCAAAATATTTTTAACCCTTTAACATCGAGCATATCGCAGACGACACCATTGTGCAAGTGCACTGTGCATTACCGTAATTGCGCGACAGTGTGTGCTATATAAGTTGCATGTCAAAGCCAGCATGTGGTTATTACAGTAATAAAAACAACACCCATGCTTTTGCAGGAAGACAGCGAATCTGTGTCACCAGAGAGGAGAGAGAGGGTGTATTTTGTGGTGCTGAACATTATACATTTTTAAAAATTGAGTATGTATCAGTAAAGGTGAATATAGCTGCTCTGTCTGTGACTGACATGAAAAAATAGCTCAGTGTTGACCTGCCATGCCTCCATCACAGTCAACTGCTCTGTAGCCTACTGGTGCAGTTAGTCTCAGCTGAGGCCATGTTTGTCCTGGTAGTCTAGCCAGCCATCACACATGTCATTTATCATCTATGTCATGTCTGAGTGAACTCCCTGACAAGGGCTCTACTGCCCTTGTGGGCATTTGTTTTCCTACCTGCAGCGTTTAAGGACAGAAATCACTGGCAGATGTGAGAAAATCTAAAGGGATGAAAAGGGAAAGCACCAACATAAATAATTCCTTTTGTGGAGAATTACACCATCATATAGATTGAGGACTCGACCACACCAGTGAGAGAGATAAAGAGTTTCTTTCTTGGCAATGTTTCACATCAAGAAATTAAATTTGATGTCAGTGCAGGGATCTGAGTCTTGTGGAGGCCAGTGAGACGGAAAGTAAAGGACTGAGTGGAAGGAGGATGATAGAAAACAGAGAAGTAAAAATGGAGAGGTAATTGGAATAAAGAGGTAAATGGACAGAAAGAGACAGATAGACACATTTCCCAGTAAGCCTCCCTCCCCTCAGTGTGTCCTGGGGTCTACCCCTGCTGTGCATCCTCCATTCCTCCTCACTCACACTGAGTTTAGCCAGTCATTACCAGCCACTGCAGTCAGTAAGTACACAGTCAAGTTAAACTCAAAGATGGTGCAATTTCTCTGTTTTTCCGGCAAGTCTACCAAAGAGCAAATACAATTTATCTGACTTTTAAAGTAGATGGGAGATGCTACTCTCTTTGCTAAATGCCCAATACACTTGTATTAGGCAACTGAGCACATCAGCACAACCCATTTGTACCACGTGGCAACAGCATTTATTTCCACAATTAAATTAGAGAAAAGTGGATTAGGACACACCCAAAATAGGCTTGTGCCATGTGCTTCCGAGTAACTAAAGTGATAAAAGTGAGAATGACTATGTTGACATGACACCTAATATTAAGTTTCTCCTTTGAGTTTGTGCTTCGATATTCGTTCTGTAATATTATTTTTTTTCTTGGCAATGTTCACTAACCCAGAGGAGCCACTGAGAGGCAAGAGGTCACATTTCCTCTACAGCAGCAGGAGCAGGAAAGATAAAAGAGTTAGGCTTTTAATAAATAATGCCATCATTGGTGGACCACCCGAGGCGAGTCATGACCAAGTTCGAGTTTTTGGTGGAGGTTTTAAGTATTCATGAGAAAAAAAAGAAAGGTCGGATGGATTGTGATTATCCATTTGCAAGCAAAAAAAAATATGGCGGCAAACACAGTCACTTACTTTTTACTGCAGAGAGAAGAGTCACCTCAGGAGCTAAAGCTGCAGTGACACAGCTGTATCTGTTTTTGTGTAAAACATAAAGCCTCTGTGTTATGTGAGTGTTGTTGAATCCAACTGATTCCAAACCCTTGTCTCTTTTCTCCTTCTGCTCCCATACACCTCTCTGCCCCTCCCAACTTACCCTCCCCTCCCTTCTTCCCTCTCCTCACTTCCTCTCTGTTTTTTTTCCCCTTTCCTTTCTGCATCCTCACCTGCATTGCTCCCGACCAGCCGCTCCCCCTCGCCGCTGCAGGCGTCAGAGAAAGAGAAGGAAAGCCCGGTGGAACTGACAGAGCGCTGCTTCAGGGAGCTTCTGGGACGAGCTGCCTATGGCAACATCAAGAATGCTATCACACCCGTGCTAATGTGAGAATTCACTGCAAGATATTTTATTTACAAGATCCGTTCTCTCTTCATGATTTGTTTGCTTGATGCAGTGATTTCCTTTTGACGCATTGGCTAAACCTGAAGGGATAGTAACTTCCCATGACACTACTGCGGCATTTTTAGCTTTACCCCAATTTGCCCACGAGGGCACAAGGTCAATGCAAGGTTGCACAGTTACCTTTGACTAGATGCGAGTACACGGTGTGCTGAGTAGTGCCTTGAAGGCCTTTATCTGCCTTCAAGGTTGTTATATTATCACCCATTGCTGTTCTTTTATTTCAGGACATTTCCAACTCACTGATTTTTTTTATCTCCTGTCATATTTTGTGATGTTTTTATGCAACCTGCACTATGGAGGTTAGTTTTGGCTGCATTTGTCTATTTATTATCTATTTATCTTTTTTGTCAGATTTAGATGACATTTTCTGGGAATGTTATATAAATTATTATTATTAGAGTGTTTGCAAGATTGAATTCCAATCTGATTTGAAAATATACAGGGTTTTTATTGTGGGTTGATATGGTTAACAATGAAAAAAATTCACAAAATCTTAAATTTTAGGTACCATATAAGTCTATTTATTTACTTTATAATTTGTCCAAATGCCACTGTAGCCCCTGCAGTGTAGTAACATAATTTCTTATTTTATGAACACATGATCCAGCCATATTCAGTTTACTGCCAATCTAACCTTCAATTCTTCTCACTTGTCAAGAGAACAGCGCTCATCCATCAATCACTGTCGCTCTATAAGTTTATTTCATGCTTGAGTAGTTTATTTTTCCTTCTCCGTCTCTACGTAGCAAAGGACTTTGCAGTTCAGACAAGTGTTGACTCATCCCAGCCTACCTTTGATTTTCAACTATGAAAGGAAGATAATGTACACATTATTACATTTTCAAACTTCTCCAACTCCATGTACATTACATGTACATTATATTTAAGAAAATAATTAAATGTATATATAAAATGTAAGTAGGTGGCTGCTCTCATTTGATGACATCAAATGTTCCATCATGTGTTCCCCCAGGCACTTAGATAACCACTCTCTATGGGAGGGGAAGACCTTTGCAGTGCGTTGCTTCAAAATCATCATGTACTCCATCCAGGTGAGTGAGAAAGACCTTTTTTTTCTAAACCAAATTTAGTCTGGAACATTTTTTGTGATTTACACAGTGCCATATTTCTGTCTTTGTAAGTGGTTGTTGCATACTTTAGGGAGGGGCAGTCAAAAAAACAAAACAATTGGAGCATATTATAGATGCTGATTTACAACAGGACATCAAAGCTTTTGCTCACAGCTGTGGTTAATTTTGGACATGAATGAAAACTGTAAGCTTTTATTTTGCCACCTGGTTTTATGACTTGCAGCGATTTGCCATGTTTGTTTCTTCTTCACTCATTCCTCCTCCTCTGCGTTGCTTACAGTCTCAGCACTCCCACCTGGTCATCCAGCAGCTTCTCGGTCACCTGGATGCTAACAGCAAGAGCTCGGCCACAGTGCGAGCTGGCATAGTAGAAGTTTTGCTGGAGGCAGCTGCCATTGCAGCCAGTGGCTCTGTTGGTGAGCTATATTTGCACACACTAAATCATAGTTTGTTGTGTTGTAAGTGGTTCAGGCGTTATAAATAAGATGGTACATTTTTATTTTTGAGGTGAACCAGTCGTTTGAGAGTACCTTGTGTTTGTGTGCAGGCCCCACAGTTTTAGAAGTGTTCAACACTCTGCTGCGGCAGCTCCGTCTCAGTGTTGACTACGAGTTGACCGGCTCTTACGACGGCAGCACGAACATCGGCACCAAGATCATCAAAGCTCACGAGGAGAGGCAGCTGCAGGAGGCTGTCATCAGGACCATTGGTGAGTATGTGGGTCATGTGACTTTGTTTTTTTATCTACATGTCTACATATATATCTCTCTGAAAGGAAGTCAGCAAGCAATGGAGTTCTTTGTGATGATTCCACATACCTTGTCTGTGTTTATGTTCACGCCAGTACAATTTTCTTTTCTCCAAATCTCTTCTTATCCATCTCATGTTTTTTTTTCTCTCTTTCAGGTTCATTTGCAAACACTCTGCCAACATACCAGCGGTCAGAGGTCATGCTCTTCATTATGGGCAAGATCCCTGTCCCTGGTGTTCACCTAGCGCTGCCATCCACTGGCTCAGGGTAAATTTTGCTTACATGTCAAACAATGCACAAACTGCTTTGTAAAACAAATCAGTTTGAAGATTTCTTATTTGTATTTGCTCTGTCATCCCCAGGCCTGAGGGCACCCGGATGATTCAGATCATGTTACTTAAATCCTTGGTCCAGGTATGTCTCGTTCATTTAGAAATAACTGTAAAGCTTTCAGATAGAAAGGGATGGTAACTAGTTATATGTTAATACAAACATGAAATCCAGAGACAGGAACAGAGACACAAATCAGAGATGACGCTGAGGAAGAGTGGCGCCACACAGATAATAGAATAGTGTTTTGTTTATCATAGTGATATCGGTGAAGACGAGAAGTGGTTTTAAGGCAAACCTAAAAGCTCTTATCTGTCTCATCAGAATATCATTTTATTTGTCTGTGCGTCTCGGCTTGTTGTGGTCTGAAATGGCTGTTATTATCTTAATTATATCGTTTCAGCTTCCATTTCTCTGCATGGCTTCACATTTGTCTTTTCATTAAAGGTCCAGTGTTAGCATTGGGATGGTTTATTAGCAGAAATGGAACATGCTACCCAGAAGTATGTTTGCATAACTGCTATAAAGTAAAAGTCGTTTGGTTTTTATAGCCTTAGAATGTGTGTTTTATTTATAGGTAATGGTCGTGCTTTAAGGATTTTGCCATTCCGTCCCGTCATGTTTCTACGGTCCATAGACCTAACTGCTAATCATTCTGTCAGGTTACAGCGGGATTCCAGACCACCAACATGCTGACAGCACTGCCAAGCTCCTTCCTGGAGCCACTGCTGTCCCTCTCTCTCACCGAGGATCCAGAGGTTCGACTGCTGGTGCTACAGATCCTTCTCAGTCTCATTGACCGGCATGACAACAGGCCAAAGTTCTTCAACATTAGGTATGAGATTTGTTATGGTTTTGTTATGTGCAGCTCTATAAGCTTTAACAAGTATCAAAGCATTTTGTTTTCAATTTGTGTTTCTGTTGTGCTCTCTCTCTGTGCAGCAGCATCTCGGACATCTCGGCACTCAAGCTCAAAGTGGACAAGTGTTCCAGACAAGACAACTTATTCATGAAAAAGGTATCTCCTTCATCTTCAGACGCAATTTGTGTAAATAAATATGAGAACTATTTTAGGAATGGTGTTCTTTGAATTTCATGTCAGGTTGTCTTTTTTTTCTTTCTAATTACAGATACATAGTCACCATGTTGCAGATGCAAATGACTCATTTCTCACAAAGCATAATTTCTTAACGCAACTACTTAGTAGCATAGCATAGCAAATTATTTTTATTTATCAAATGTTTTCGTTTTTCCTTCTGTGTTCTCCACTCACAGCACGGTCAGCAGCTGTACCGACACATTTACCTGGGCTGCAAGGAGCAGAACAGTGGTCGCCAGCACTACGAGTTCCTTTTTGCTCTTTTGGGCCTTCTGAGTGTGGAGCTGGCTAATGAAGAGGTGGTGGTGGACCTCATTCGTCTCACATTGGCATTGCAGGTACTGATGCACACAAACTTTAAGATAATATTGTACTGTGTCCACTCATAAATTTGTTTTGTCAAAATAAATGGGATATGCAATTATTAATCTGGTTTACAGCAGTGGTTCCAAACACTGATCACAAATAATCACAAAGACATTGACAGACACAGTCCATGAGTCATAAAACCTGGTGTTACTGATGTTACAGTGGTTTCCTGAGGTTCAGTGTTTCCCAATGCTCAGTCGTGCCTCTTTGTGTGCTCTGCAGGACCTGGCACTTTCGACCGACGAGGCTCTGCCCGTTTATAACCGCTGCGCTATTCACGCCCTCGCCGCTGCCTACCTCAACCTCATCTGCCAGCTCACCACCGTTCCAGCCTTCTGCCAGCACATACACGAGGTCTGGGCCTGGGATTAATTGTGGTTTGTGTGTGACTGAATACCAAGAATATGTGTTAATCAAACCACCTCCTCTCGTCTGCTCCACAGGTAATTGAAGTCAGACAGAAAGAAAGCCCCTACCTTTTGCCTGAGGATGTCTTCATTGACAACCCCAAGTATGTACCCCCTTTCATCCAATCTACAGCACTTTTATGTCATATTTAATTAGATGTTAAAGATATTTATTTGATTTAATATTTAAATAATCAATACATGGAGTGAGTTGCTTTTCTCTTCTATATTATAAGAAAGAACTAACCACCCACTCCTTCTCTCTAGGCTGCCTCCCTCCCTGGAGAAGGTAGAAGGGGATGTTTTGTTCCTTCAGTCGAAGATTACTGAGGTGCTTGGAGGCAGTGGTTACAACACAGAGAGACTGGCTACACCTTACGTCCCACAGTACACAGGTAAAGGAACTTATTTCGTATTAGCTGTAGCACAATAAAGGATAGGTTTTTGAGTTATATGTTTTATAATGATGAAAGTATTCAAATCCACTTCAAATATTCTATGAAAGATTGTTAATCAGAGTTGACCCTGTTCCAGCTCTACAGTGTATCAGGTTCACCCAAGGTTGAGGACAATCTCTTTTTTTATTTAGATTTCTCACCCCATTTTATCTCTCTCTTCTTTCTTTTTTTTTTTAATTATTATTATTTTTAATCTTTTTTGTGAAGCGGTTTCATTTGAACACAAGTCAATCTCTTTGCAGATGAGGACCGTCTGTCAAAGAGAAAGAGCATCGGAGAAACAATCTCACTCCAAGTGGAGGTGGAGTCCAGAAACAGTCCAGAGAAGGAAGAGGTAAAAACATATTTGTATACATTTAAAGCTATATATCTTTGCTGTATAAAGATGGAAGCACTAGTTTTTCACCTGTCAGTATATTTGACTCATTATTGCATCATATTAACATTTTTCTTTCATTGATCTGCAGAGGACACCGGCAGAGGAGATCACATTTGAGACCTTAAAAAATGCCATAGGTAAATCTTTATACTCTGGTGTTAAAGCGTTTCTAAAATTGCACACAATTCAACACACTTATGTGCCTGTTTCACTAATGGTTCTTGTTCGTTTGAACAGATGTCATTTAAATGACTTACTAACAAAGGAGTGAAATTATAATGTTGTTTCTGTCTGTCTCTAGTGGACAGTGTGGGGATGGAGGAGCAGGAGAGGGAGCGGAGAAGACAAGTGGTGGAGAAGTTTCAGAAAGCCCCCTTTGAGGAAATAGCTGCCCATTGTGGTGCCAGGGTACGCCAGATAAACATTTTCTACTTGCATTCAAATTGTTTTTTTAAACAGTTTTCCTTGTGTCATGTTCTTGCTGCTGCATAATATGATATATTCTGTCCCTTGTAGGCCACTCAGTTGCAGAGTAAACTAAATCAGATCTTTGAAATTACAATCAGGTAAGAGACTGTGCTTTTGAGATGTTTGAATAAAATCATATTTGGTCACATGTGTTTTGTAAAGACACTCAGTATGTTTACATGCTCAGTTTAATCCTTTGTTTGAGGCCTTTGTTTGACTAAGACGGGCAATTGAGTATACATAAGGAGGAGAAAATCTAGTTATTGGTAGTGTGCATAAGCTAGTGCATATGGAATCAGTTTCCTTTTACGTAAAAGAAACTGTAAAAGTTAATCGTGATACAAATTAGACCGATCATGGCTCTTGTGGTTGCTGTGTCAACTGAAGTAACCCAACTATGAATCGCATTATCCAGGTATGTTAGTACGACTAAAACTAGCTTGATTTTAGTCGGACTAACTTGTTAATGTGACGTTAAGAAAACTGAATGATTGTCTTTAACACGCATGTAAACGCACTGACTGATGGCAGTGATACCAAATTAGTGATGATGCTGTTGATGACGAGGATGTTTCCTCTCCACATTCAGACCCCCACCCAGTCCATCTGGAACCATCACGTCAGGTTACGGCCAAACCCAGAGTCGATCCGTGCCCATCTATGAGATGAAATTTCCCGACCTGTGTGTGTATTAAAACCAGAAAGTACACAAAAGAGAGACACTGATCACTCCTCACTGTAAAGGCATCTTTGACACAGAATCTTTTAAGGGATGTGAGGGAACTATTACAGTTGAAGCTAAGCCACTTTTCTTTTTTTTTTCTTTTCTTTGATTATCCTATCCATCTGAAATGACAATTCTTTTGCTCTGTGACAGCAGCCAACACAAGGAGGCCTATGTTTGTGAAAGCAGCAGTAAAAACAAAGTTTATTTGAATTAAATGTTTTCCCTTCAGTTCTCCTTAAATGTCTGTAAAAGCTCCACTGGCTGGAGTTTTGTGTCAGTCTTTGAGGAAAATTGTTGTGACAGACTGAAACCTTTTATGGAGGCGGCGTCAGAATGAATGAAATGAGTTGCATGCTCTGAAACTGGACATATTTTAAAAAGCACTGCTAACTATTTTGTCCCTTACAGGGTGCCATACTTCCGTAAATTAACAAAAATAGATTGACCAATCATTCTTACTTTCTCACAACATTTTATATTTAATCAATTGTCATGTTTTCTTTCGGTCCAGAAGAAAGTATTTGAACGAGACACATTTTAATTTAATCCTGTTGTATATGTTACTACTTCCAATATTACGTGTTTAACTTGTTTAACAGTTTGGTTTTTTTTGCCTTTTTTTAGTGTTAGCCAAAAGTGCTTTTTCCTTTAACAATGGGCATATATATATATATATATTTCCTGCACCTATTTTTACAAATTTTCTTTTAATAATTTGTTTTGTTTTTAGCTGTGGTTTAAAGAAAGATAACTGCTGCCTGTGTGCTATCCTCCAAAGTGAGTGTGCCTTATAGGTGACTCAAGTTCCAAGACACGCAAAAACACACACATACACTGCGCCACAGACGATCTGAAGAGTTTACCAGATTAAACACTAGAGAAATGACTAAGGATTCTTTATTTTTTTTTCCTTCTCATAGAAATGTGTATATACAGAGAAATATATAAATCTTTAAGCTGATGTACAGAGTAGGGACGTTCTTGTTTGTGTATGTACTATAATTGTATATTAATTGTAATTTTAGACTGCCACAACACTGATGAGTGTCATATATGGAGGGAGAAAGCTACTTAGTTTGTATTCAGATACTTTTTCTAAAACTCTCACACAAATAATCAACACGTGAAATTATAATATTAATTGCCAAGGGTCTCTGTAAACCCTCAGTAGAAATCATGTGAAGCCAGTAATAGTTATGCTAGTAAGGTATTAACGAGCCCATCTCATACAATCTTTCAAGGAAAATGGATTTAAAAGTTACTTTATTATTATGTCATTGCTTTCCAGAATTGTGGAAACTTGTTTTGCTGCCATTACGCCCCAAGTCCTGATGGAATTAGTTTGCGTTAGTTTTTAGCTTCTCCACCGCCGAGCTGTGGATCTGTTTTCCTTCAGCGAAATAAAAAGTGCGCCTGAAAGCCATTTTGTGTGTCCCCAAGCACACACTCGCAGGTATTAAAAACAATGTATAATGGCAATAATGTGGCACTAGCCTGACTGATAAAGCCCGACTATAGGTAGCAGATCCTTGTGTGTGATTCGTGTGTTGTACTTTTTGATGGTTCAGTTTTGTGAAATTGTAAGGGACCGTGTCTCCCTCCTGCTCCTGTGCTTCTGTGAAAAGTGACTGCATCAGATGTGGCACGTGTTCCAGCCATCTTGTTAAACATGGACGATGGTGTATTTCCATATTGTCAATTTGGTGTAGTCCAATTGGCCTCTTCTTCTATTTTTTGTTGTTGTTTTTTTTTACACTTTAGTGTCCACTGTATGTATCTTTATGTCCACACATGCCTGTGTATCAAGTCGTCTGTTCACGTTTACCCCGTCGTCAGTGGACATGTGTTTGTGTGAGTGAGTGTTACATGTATACGTGTGTGTGTGTGCGTGTGTCTTTATCCTCATGATCTCAGACCAAACTCAGACACAGTTTACACTTTTTGTCCAGTTGTTCTTTCCTCAGCATTGACGAAGAACAAGCCTAAACCTTCCAGTGACACCTAATGTAAAATGTAAAACGAATTTTCAGCATCTTGCAGCTCCACAGTGAAGACCCGTAAATGTGTCGGTCCGCTCATTGTCATCATCGCTGTGTGTATGTGTGTAACCGAGAGTAATCCATCCTTAATTTTGACATGACATGTCTGGTTTAATAGATCTGTTTACAGTGTAGTGCTATAGGTCAAATCTATTCCTAATGTGAACTTTGCACTTTAAAAACTGGATTACCTGGGGACAAAGGCAGCTTTTACATGGAGAAAATGCCTTATGAGTGTCATACCTGACTCTGCATGCTAGTGATGTTGCTGTGTTGTACAATAAAATTGTCCGTAACCATAAATGATTTGACCCCTTCATTACTGAGGTGTGTGCTCGAATCACTTAGTCTCGCGTTCTGTGTGGGTTGTAGACGGTGATCTACAGCAAAGAGAATTAGCTCAAGAACCAAAAAGAGTGTGAATTCATTATATAAACTGAGTTTTTTCTGCAAGCTGATGTGGAAAACACCCAATGAGTATGGAAACTGCCACACAGAAGCCCTTACCCTCTTATCTAACAATACTCCCAGTTATACTGTTCCTCTTTAATGACATCATCTAATATCAAACATTTTATCATTTTGTTTACCTCGTCCACACATATCGCCCCCTTTTTTCTTGCTCATCATATGAAACCAGTTGAACAAATGGAAGTGTTTGCCACAAACGGAATAATCTTTAATATAATTACAGCGTGTGAACTCAACAAAAACACATTTCACTATTAACTGCGTTGCTTATTAAAACACGTCCTCATCGTATCTAGTGCCCCCGTCCTTTGAATACAATTCCCAGTGTAGTGTTTGCAACATTTGAATCAGTAATGACAAAACAAACCAACACAAAACACCAAGTTTCTTTCTGCAGCTCTATCTTAAGTTGAGCTTTTAGGTTTTCTCTTTTAATTGCACGATAAAGTAGAGATACATGTATGTTGCCCTCACCAACAAAGTAAACTCAAACTATTTATTTTAAGTATGTAAATATTTGTAAATACGGTAATAACAACAATAACAATAATAATAATAATAATATTAATAAATGTTTTTTGGAAATCGGGCGCTATATTTATTTGGATATATCTTATAAAGAGTAGCAGACCCACTGGTAGGTCAGGGGAGGAAGCGTGTCACTTGTTGTACAGACTGTGAAGACCTCTGAGGCAAATTGTGTTTATGATGTCGGGCTATAGAAATAAAAATTGACCACTGGCCATGAGTGAGATTTAAGTGGATCTGCCACGCAGTGATGGAACAATATATCATAATACCCCTTATTGGGATTAAAAGCACTTATATAACTGAGCACTTAATAAATTAATCCTGGTGATTTTTCTATTATCGTTTTAATCGCGAATGAAGAAAAACATCAATATTTCACATGTGACTTGAAAATTCTCACCAGCATACAGTGCTTGTGATCTGGCATCTTTCCTATTGCCCTATTATTCATTCATTCATCATCTGTGATCTTATTAAATAATGTTTCACTGACCTCTGTGACAGAAGGCTGCACCTTTACATTTACGAATCTAAAATAGTTTCAGTCATTGCAATAATATTGTTAACCGCGACCATTTTGGTCGGGATAATTGTGACCCAGGCGTCACCCTGTGTCATGTATTTTGATTATTTGTATCTATGAAAAGCTTTCAAGTCAACACCAAGCAGGTCCAGGCAGTCACAGTGTCTTTTTTTTTTTTTAGCTTTATTTGAGGTTTTAATGGGACAAACCTTTGGCCCAGACAAGACATTTGAAAAACATGCAAGAGGAGACAGCAACAATAGTAAAATAAATTAAAACATTAACATGCAAAGACTTCTACAGCTACCCCACTGCCTTCCTTCTCCACCCATTCATTCCAGTATTCTCTGCTGCACATCCTTCAACATAATGTTCCTGAAGAGTGAGGCCAGCTGCCCCTTAGGTTTCGCCTCTAACTGCTTCATAAAGCTGGCGCTACGTTTAGAGGCGGGCGGGTTCCCCCATCTAAAGTGACCCATGCGGTAGCTCCCGTCCTGCGGGCTCAGCAGGACTTGCGACTTGGAGTTGACCTTTGACCTCTGGCTTTGCTGTCCCCCTTTTGCCGCATCCACGTAGCTGCGCAACTGCCTGCGAATCTGTGGGAGAAAACTGTCCTCGCCGGAGCCGCCTCCCTCCAGAGAAGAAGCGAAGACTTTGACAGGCCGGCGTTTGCGGCCCGACGGTTTCCCCCAGCGGAAATGCTCCATTGAATAGGAGCGTCGGTCGTCACCACGGGCTTGAAGGCCGGAGTCTGTTATCTTGTCTTCGGAGGAGGCCAGGGTGGCCAATATTATGCCGACTAAGTAGTCGTCGTCAACATCTTCGTCTTCAGACGTCTTCACGGCCAGTGCACTTTGCTCTGCTAGTTCAGCACGGACTTTGGGCATGCACAGGTGAATGCAGTCCTGCGGGGGAGGAAATCCACAGAAACATTTTTAATCTCACTGTTTTCATCACCTGAGGAGATGATTTAACAACAAGTTGCTGACTGTACTTCATCATCATTTAGTCCAAGAGATGAAAGAACCAATGACAAATCTGAATCGTCACTGTCAGAGATGACACCGTCCAGTCACCTGCAGCAAGAGTTGCTTTAACAGCAAGCAGTTGACTGTATTTTTATCACCCTGACGCCGATTTTTTCAAACAATTATCACATTTTACTGATGACACTCACGTGTCCTTACATGGAACATGGAGTTTGCATGTTCTCCCCATGTGTGCCTGGGTTTTCAGTCCAGAAACATGCAGTATGCTGATTAGATAAAGTGGACGCGCTAAATTGACTGCAGGTGTGTGTGGGAGTGGATGGCGACCTGTGTGGGTTGTTTTTACCCCACCTTTCGCCCTCAGTCAGCTGGGATCATGTGGAGGATAAAGTGGTAGAAGATGGATGGATGGAGATAATAAGATTAAAAGTCTAATCTAACATTTACAGAGCTTTTACTGGTTAATGCAACAAAACACATCTGCTTTCAAATCAAAGGCATAGATTGCCTAATTATCATGACAAATGTATTACATTTTTCCCCTTAAATGTTTACCTTAAATATATATATATACCTTTCAAAGCACACTGTGCTCTACTAAAAGCAGTGGGATACAAGCAGTAGGAAAAAAAATAAAAACCCAGAAAGGAAACAAGGCAAATGAGTGTTTTTTCTCTCTCTCTCCCTCTCTCTCTCTCTCTCTCTCTCTCTCTCTCTCTCTCTCTCTCTCTGTCTCTCTCGCCTTTTCTTTCCCCTCTGTTTTTCCTCAAAGAGCGACGCCAGCTACAGGAAAAGAAATAAACAGAGAGCAACACACAGAGGTCAAGGTGAAGACACTTACCAGGAGCCTTCTTTCGGTGCTCAGGTTGTTGCAGATGGAGCTGTTCCAGCACACTGACCCACACCCAGGCACGCATACGTACACCGTCACCACCATCAGCATCCACCGTAGACACACCATCTTCAGCCTGCAGTGCAAGAGCAGAATAACTGAGCTGTGAAACCTGACAGCTGTAATAACTGTAATACAAATACAGTTTCATGTGACTCCAACAACACCTTCTTATTTGGGATAAATGATACACACATAGCCAAGTGTATTGTAAATTGTAAACATTCCCATAAACCTTCAGCCCCAAAATCACAAGAATCAACACAGATGGTTTTGGTTTTTCCACGTAAAAAAAATAAATAAAATGTGACGCCGTGTCTCTCTCTGCAGAGAGACTTGATGGTTTGCAGCGTTCAAGTTTATTCGTATAGCACTCTCGATACGCAGGCCAACTCAAAGTGCTGCACAAGGGCATAGAAATGCACGGGGGAAATCACAGAATCAAAGCGAGACGTTGAAATCGGCATTCAGATAAAAACAGACATTAAGATCACACACGAGATAAAAGATGACGCAGGAGAGGAGAGTAATAGTTTGAATATGTTGCATAGAGTGGAGAATATCATAGCCTCATTGATATTATCTGAAAAAAGTCAGATTTATTTATTCATGGACCGCAAAACCAATAATTTCCCGATGCAGTCGCTTCACATGAAAATACTTGAGCTGGGAAAACACATGATGACTTAGAGTATGACGCAGCCACGGGAAAATGAGCTGTGTTTGTCACTGTGGTTTTTCTCTGCCTGCTGTAATTCATGAAATCCTTGTTGATCTTTGTCATGTTTGGCATTTTATTTATCATCACATGATCGTAATAATGAAACGAGACAAATGAAGAAAAAAACGAAAAGAAAAAAGACTTGTCTTTCACTTCGCTGCACCAATCTGTGTTTTTAAATCCAGGTTAAAG
The DNA here is from genome assembly GCF_019176455.1 of Solea senegalensis. Classification (NCBI taxonomy): domain Eukaryota; kingdom Metazoa; phylum Chordata; class Actinopteri; order Pleuronectiformes; family Soleidae; genus Solea; species Solea senegalensis. The sequence goes on along the minus strand of NC_058037.1, from coordinate 10,585,266 downwards.
CCCCTGCTTTTCTCTATATTGCGTATATGACTGACCTCTTTTAAATCTCCTGCACTCTACATTCGCTTATCATATTTTATGTTTATGTTTCACTCTGCACTTTAATTTATGTCATAATTGTGTTTTGTTCAAACTGTGCATTTTAGTGTTCCCACAATTTGAAATTGAGGTGTCCTTGTGTACGAAATGTGCTGGCGGACATACCATAGTCAGGCAAGGCCCTTGCCTTGTCCCTTGCATTTGTGGTGAACTGAAACTATGGTATGTCTGTCATTTAAACACACAAATGTCTGCGGCGCCATTGTAAAATAAACATTTACAGCTTGACCTTCTCATAGAAACCGTGGGCCCACACAGCACAAGGTTTTTTGCAGACACCTGCTCTTCACCTCCATAAAAAACAGACTTAAGGTAATAATAACCCAAGCTTTAATGGAACTAATTTAGCACAACAAGACCCTGTTCTGCTTCAGTTGTCGTATAATTAATGTCAGCACTGAATATCAGTACTAATACGTCATAAAAAACAACAACAACAAGACAAAGTTGTTTTTTATTGTTATTACAAATGCCGGTTGGGGATTTCTCCAAATGTATTCTTCTATTAAAAGGAATAATTCAGGTTTTTGCAGTGCACTCACTGATGACTGATTTTAGCCACCTAATAAAAGCTTATATAAGCAATATCTTAAGAATATGATCGTCACTTCTTCTTTTTTTTTTCCCTTTACCATTTCACATCTTTCTCCAGCTGGAAACTGAAGTTTCCAAACTGCTCCCCTCCATGCACTGAACTCCATCACATCTAATCAATAATGATGCCAATGGAACACAGGAGTTGAAAACCCCTAGTTAGTAAGTCCAAATTGTGTCAGCGTGTGACTTTAGTGTTTCAAATCTTTGGTTCAGAAGTGTCCCTGTTGTTGATAACATGTAATCAGGGAGAGCAAGAGTCTGTTGCCAAGGCTTGTTAATGGAGACAGAAGCAGCCTCAGCAAAGTCAGTGATGATAATGTTTCAACACGTCAGTAATTCAAAGAAAAAAAAATCCCCAAACTGTCTCTATGAGCACAGACCTGAGGCTGACTTTAAACATATGTCAGTCCCTGTCTCCACACAGTCCCTATTCTATGTTAATGGTTAATAATGGTTTTAAATCAGCCCTTAATTGAATGCCGTAACCTTGTAAAGCTGCTGGAGGGGAGGGCGGGGATGAAAGGCGTTTATTCTGGGTCATTCAGGGACACAAAACCATCTGTCCACCTCCACCTTTTGTTAAAGAAGTGATCTGGAGGTTTGAAAGGTCAATGACGGGCGACGGCAGTAATTGGCTTTGTTGGGCGAAGTGGTGAGCAAACATTACCTTGCATTCCACCTCAAGGATGATTTACAGAGCACATACATCATGACCATCGCAAAACAAAAAGGGAGGATGCGTCTGTGTGGGTCCCACACAGACGCATGGAAAAAAAGCTTCCAGGGATTTTCAGGCAGACACGGAACCTTGTCCTTCACGACATGAAGACATGGCATTTTGCTTTTTAAGATCATTTAATAATGTCGCAGTTTTTCCACTGGTTCTACCTTTTCATCTCTTTACCACTCTCTGCATTATCATGATTTATTTTACATGTGTGAATAAAACTGAATAAAATGGAAGGAATTAAACTTTAAAGTCTGATTACTTTTAGATTTCATCACATGATGTCATTGATTAAGTATGTCAACATTGTTAAGCTCCTATAAAAAAATAACAGCTTAGGTCAAAAGTTTTCTCCCTGCTGCTTATAAACGTCTCACTTTTTTTTTTTTTTTTTGCTGGGAAATTGCATTTTCTTCTTTTCTCCCTTTAGCCTCCGTTATTCTACAGAGTGACTCCTTGGTGGGCCGTTGTCTTTGTAACTCTTGACTACACTCTTCCCTCAGCATGACTCACTCAGCTGCACTCTGGTCTCCACAGACATAATCTGTTAGGAGAAAGACTGAGGGCTGCAGTTAAATCCAACACAAACCTCATTATGCACATTTATTTTCAGGTTGTTTTGCTTTGTTTTGTTTTTTAACTTGTACGTCATGTTAATGGACACAAATCCCCCCCCCCAAAAAATGACACAATCATGTTGTGAGACAAAAGGACAATTAACCAGCAAGTGAATGTGCACAGAAAAAACACAAGATGCACTAAAAACAACAAAAAATGCACAAACAATAACATGAAAGCAACATTTTTACCTTTTCCAAACTGCAATCGTTTCCTCCCTTCTTGCTTCTCTCCCTTCGTCTGTCCACAGATCTTCTTCTTCCAGAGTCTCGACTTCTTCTTCTTCTTCTTCTCAGTGATCCCTCTCCTCCTCCTCCTTCTTCTTCCCTCTCACTGCTGCTCTGTGGTGAAATGTTCAGTAGGAGAGGGTCTGCTGCCGCATTGCTTGGAGAAGAAAAGCTCTTTATATAGCCTTGTGAAAGATGAAGCTAAGCTTCTCTCGACCTCAGGGTGTGATTGAGGTTAGGGGTCTCCTGTTCCTCCCTGTGTAGGTGTGTGTTTGTGTGTGTGTGTGTGTGTGTGTGTGTGTGTGTGTGTGCGTGTGTGTGTTTGTGAATGGCCTGTGTAAAGGCCACCCACACACTGCTTTAACACTGTGCTCAATGGAGCGGCTCACGTCACCAGACAACAGGTAAACGCATTAATGAAGTAGTTGTTGACTTGATGCTCTCCTCTTCCTGCTGGTTTTGGGTGTGGAATTAAAAAAGTTAAACTCTTTTTTTTGAGTGTGTGTGTGTGTGTGTGTGTGTGTGTGTGTCTACTATACACTGTCTCCTCGTGTGTTTACACACTAATAAAAGCAATTGCTGTTCATCAGTCGACTCTTGTCAATCCCTGCTTTAAATCCCTCAAAGGCCACTCACTAATCACTGACATCTTAACACTCGCAGCAACAAAAAAGGCTGAAGAGCCACAGCCAAGCATGTAAAATCAATTTGACTGATTGGATCGTTTTGTTCCGGCGCTTTTCGTCTACAAGGTGGGCCCGGAAGAAAACAGCCCTCTGTGGAAACCTCATTTGGAAGATCTGACTCACTGGCTGAACGTCATGATTACATGACAAGTGAGTTTTGTGAAGGTAAAGGTTCAGGCTATTGAAAAGGAGAATAACAGTCCTTTTAGCTATTCATTGCCCACAACATACACACATATTCAGCCGCGGCTCTATAGAGAGGTTTTCAAGGAGAACAAGGATGGACCGTGAAGAATAGATGGTTTTCAGGTGATGTGGAGGACAGGAGACGAACGACATGTGCTCCCTGTGGAAAACACCAATCAGTCGCTTTCATTTCTTCATATTGTTGTGTTTTTTTTCTCCCTTAGTTTTTAAGAATTCTCAGTACAGTATCAATAATACAAAAAGCATACATGATCATGATTCGTGCTGTCCAACACGCGCTGTGTGATGATGCATGTGTGGCCTTCATAACGAGACCTATTTCTGCAAACAAAATTGTTGTAGATCTTGCATGTTTTACAGACTTCCATATTTATTGTATATATCTGTATTCTTGTATTTGCTCTTGCTTGCTTTGTGTGCAGTCTCTTTCGAGTTTATTGTTCATTTGCTGTTACTGTTTTTTTGACATTCATTTGTTTGTTTCCGTTAAAGAACTTTGAATTGAAGACGAGGTTTTGGGTCTTTTGCCGCCGAGTATCCTATCCTTTGCTTCGCCTGTCAAAGCACTTTGTATAAGAAAATCAAAGTGTTCTATGAGATTATTAAGTTAAGTTAAGTCCCGACACAGGACACAAAGTCAACAAAAACACAATGTTCTGATAACTACATTGATAACTGAAAGGATACACTGTATTTCCTCACTATTTGGGCAACACATCATGGCACACACTGTTGTTTATCAGCACTACTTGGTATTTACACACACACAAATGTGTTGAATACTGTGACACACACACACAACACAAGTGAATATGCTCCAGTTCCTCAGGCAACACACAAATCAAATTCTAACCAATCCTTGAGATGTTGCGGCTCCCCCCCCAGCCCTGGACATTACAAAGCCACAGTTTGACGGTGGCTCATGTGACCGGTGCTCGGTACAAAGACCGCTCACAGACACAGATGAGAACACATACACGTGACCCCTGACCCAGCTTCTCAGGTGACGGCAGATGCCAAGGACGAGCCCATTTGAGTTATCACCACAATTGTTGTTATGTCTTGGCGACCCAGCCACACAAGTCCTATAAACATGTCCATCACAGAATCACGAGGGCAGCAACGACGATGAAAGCATTTTACTTGGGGAGAAGTATTTACAACCCTTGTGAAAGAGAAGATGTGAATGTATGGTATTGAAAGTATTATGTCGACGAAGAAGTGGCTGTAAAACTGTTAATATTGCGATTATATATTATATTTTCTCCGCCGACATTTTCGACAGGCAAGACAGACAAACAGAATGCTATTAAAAAAAACAAAAAAAACCCATAGTTTCTATGGTAACAGCAATTTAAAAACAAATAATAAAAACAGAGATTTTGTAATTATGTAAAATCTTAATTTGTAAATTGGGTTTTTTAATTTCCCCTGGAGAACTGTCCACCCTGAATCCCATAAGATCAGCAGTGAGTCCTCCCTCTCTCGACGTGCTTTTAAACTAAGAGGAAAGCCGACGAGAATTCTGGGGAAGAGATTAACGAGATACAGATAGATCAGGTTTCAATTTATTTTAGATTCTCAATTTAAGTTTCACTGACGTGTGAAGGAGCTGTGCAAAAACTGTCAGAAGCATTTATTGTAGAACAACACTTGCACCCATTAGGTCATTTTACAACACTGAGGGTAATGGATGAGAAACCTATGAGATGCATGGTGCCACTGCCCATTACTCAAAAAAGTTTTTTTAACGTTTTTGTACTGTGTGAAATTATGTTTAATGCATTTGTCCCCACTCAATAAACGGGACTAAATAGAATAAATAAATACATGCAAATGCTTTATAGCACATTTAAATTGACCTTGCACCTGCTAACATGTACACAATCTTTTTGTGCATTTGATAATATGAAGAAAAATGTAGACTTTGCCTTTAACAAAGATGGTTAATGCTCACAGACAGTAAGTAGCTCAGATGCACACACACATAAGAAGTATTGCTCTTAGTATACACTGAATAAAATCAATAAAAACTTTTTAAATACAGCTGACAAGGGATATACTAATAATCTATTTGTTTAAAAAAAAAACGAAAAACTGCATTTGGGTTTAATCTGAACCAGTGTCTGTAACAGGGCTGAAGGATTTTGTGGAAAATATCTATTTCTTTGACAAACATTGTCATTTTAAGTTTGATTTGAAGACAAACTTTGAAGAACAAACACTTCACATTATTCCTTCCGTTGCGTTTGTGTAACATTTTTTTGGAAAAATGGTACCAAACATGGGCGAAGAATCATAAACCGAAAAATCACACTGCACTGATTGCATAATTGAATTAAAATACTGTAATAAACCAACCAATGTAACCGCTCACAATAACTGTGTTTACCGATGCTTTTCTGGACAAAACAAGAAACTCTTGCGCGTGAAGACTTTTACCTGAAAGCAGCATAAAATGGCCATTACTGTGTCGCTTTGTCAACGTTCATATGGGGAAATAACGGCCATATTCTCCATTAGCGTGTCAAATTATCCAGCATTTTTCTTTGTTTTGTTCCATTACAGTGTCGGAGATATTTGGTGCCACTTTTTCACAGTGCAGTCATTAGCCAGCCAGCCAGGCGTCCTCTGTTTGTTTACAAATGCGTCTTCCTTCAGTTAAAGGGTGAGACACTCCTTATTTCCACCCAAAGCTGCAGAGTATAGGCTATAACCCATATTATTTAAGCTGTTAGTCAGATATAAAATGTTACTCGGAATGTTTGGTCAAAGAAGAACACACTGCACCTGTGACAGTTCAGAAAACCAGGAATATTATCAGTCCGTTTATTGCAGTCTTGACTTATGCAGCTGTATGTCATGAATAGGCTGACATCCCTGAATCATTTTCGTGCCGTAGGAGTCGTAGAGAATAGATTCAATCAACGAAAGCGAGGGGACGAGTGTATGTGCTACGGAAGGTCAAAAATGTCACCTTGTTTTTTTTGTTGAAATGGTCCAGCTGTTCTAAAGCACCAGACGATGGGTTTGATGACCTTGAAAACGGTTTGAAAAGGAGAATGTCTCGGCTGTGCATCAAAGAAAACCCCAAAACAAATCAAAGTAGATACATGACAGTAGTGCATTGCCTTAAGTGGTGGGAAAACACCACTTCCTGTTATATTTTAGGTCATCTAACCCTCAGACTCTGTGCTGAAATTTCACTGGAGTTTAGAAACTGAAAGGTCTTTACTGCAGCAGTTTTTACACTCCCACGCTGACATTCTAAATGATCCTAAATCCTGAAATACACAATAAAAACGCAGACACATGAACCACACTCGACTGCTCTGTAAAGACTGATAATGCATATAAATTATTAATGAATAAATTCCTGTCGTACAGTATATACACTCCATACTTCTTAAGACAAAACCACAATTTGCAAATAATTATTTCTAAACTGCCCTCAGCTCCAGGTAGCATCTTCAAATAATAGCTTATTTTTGTCCAGTCTAAAACAGGAAGTCATAATATATATGTATTTGTGATTTAATTGACCCCATGTCACTCCATTGACCTTCTGTTGTGTCCACACTGACCTGGACAACCCAGGTCAGCCTTATTCTGGGATTTCCCTCCCACAATGCCCTGCTCCAGGTGCTATTGTGTATTAATTGTCACACTAACTGTTACCATGCAAGTTGCATGGCAACCACAAGAGGCTGCAATTTGGTCACAAATAATAGGAGGCTTGACTTTTCTGGGAGTTCCCTCCTCCCCTTTTATTTATTCCATCCCTGGTTATCTGTAGTAATAATAATGATAATAACAATAGTAAAATACAGTTGAAAGTATTTTTGGATACTGTGTATCATCATCATCATCATCATCATCATCATCAATTTTCACTGTTCCTGATGATTTGAATCAAAGATATTATTTGATTTGATTTTCTTGGGGATGTGAATTTCACTTCAAGAGCTCACGGTGCAAATTAGATATAACTGAACCAGAGATGTAATCATTGTGAGTCTAAAATGTAGAAATAAACAAGGATAATTTAGAGTTTTGCTGCATTTTTAATAAATTGTCTAAGCTACAGACTACTTTATTGATAGCTTTTTATTAAAATAGCAATTCTCTTAATACAGGATTAAATAATAATGTGGCAATAATGTTGATCAAATGTCTTGTGAAGCCTCATAAATTAAAATATGTTGATATGTTGTTTGGAATATTGGTCAAAATCACACACAGCTAAAAGCTAACATGTTATAAAAATGTAGGCTATGCAAATAAATTGCCCCCACAAAGCTGTAACTCATCCACAGCCAAAAGGCGAAAAAAGAGGGGACATAAATACGTGAGGGGACCTTCTTTGTTCGACGTTTAGTCACCACTGTGGCCCCTGGAAAACCATTAAAGGAGGAGGACTTCTCCCAGGAGCCCGGCATTCCTCACATTCCTGCTGTGTGATGTCAGAGAAGAGGGGGCGTGGCTTGCGGGGCATCTGGAGCCGCTGTTGCCTTCATGGTCCTCACTGAGGCTGCGACATCTGGGCTCTGCTCTGCTCTGCTGCCCTCCCGAGGACTTCTACTCACATCTCTGCAGTGTTGTAATGTAGTAAAGTACAAATGCTTCGTTACTGTAGTCAAGTGCAAAATTCACCTATCTGCACTTTACTTTGTTAGTTATATGTCTAGGAACTTTTGCTTTACTCCACTACATTTCCTCTAAATATCTTTGTTAGTTACCACCAAATAAAATCAGAAGAAGAGTTGGTATTGGTCTGTATTTATATAGCTCTTTTCTAGTCTTTTGCCATTCGCCCATTCACATGCTTCAACATGTGTCTTACTCAAGGACACATACAGACTAGCAGAGCCAGAAATTGAACCCACATCCTTCCAGTTGAAAGACAAGTACATTTTATATCAGAAAATTACTACAGTAAATGTCATATACTTTAAGACTTTTACCTAAGTAATATTATTAAAAGTAACTTCAAATTCCACCAAAGTCATGTTCTGGTAAGATACTTGTACTTTTACTCAAGTATCCCTTTTAGGTACTTTATACAAGACTGTATCTCTGTGATTTTACTCAATACTAAATGCATATGCATAATTTCTTCTTTTATCATATTGGTGTTTATTCCACACAGAAATGGCATACTTTTCTTTCTTGCTCTTTCTCGTTCATGTTTCGTGCCATTTCTGTGTGGATGTGGCCTAACTATACTGCTCATATTGTGATGTATTGCTATATTATTGGTATCATGGACCATGTATCACGTATCGTATCATGAGGTACCCCGTGATTCCCACTCCTAGTACATTGTAATGGTTAGGCTTAATTAAAATTAATTCATATTCTAATCTGTAAAAACACACATTAACTTTTTTGGGTCATGTGTTTGGTCAAGTAACTACTACATGCAAATGTAATTGAAGCAAAACTGATGCATATTATAATTTACAAAGCTGCTCCTGCTTGTACTGTATGATATATAAATATGGTGACCTAAATAAACTACTACTTTTTGTACTTTTAATGTTTTATATTGGGGTAAAATAAAAGTGTGACCTTCTCTCTTAATGTCTCGTGTTTTCCTCAACTTTGTGTGGACAGTGAACGCATCAGTGGCTCCTCTCCCCCCGGCCCTGAACGCCTCCCTCCATTGGACTAGACTGGGACCTCTACTACAAACATACCAGGAGTCCGAGGAGGAGAGGAGACCATGTCGATGAGACCCACAGTCAAGCAGCACAACTTTTCCTCACTCTTATTTAAAAAAACTTCTACGACTGAAAAACTGTGAAAATTTGTGTGTTGCAGCTGCAGATTCTCCGCCAGTTTAGCACCGACTTTTTGGGGACTTTTTTCTTCTTCTTTTTTTTTGTTTGTTTGTTCCGAACGTTGCACTCGTATGTTTCACGGCACTTTGGAGACTACTCGCTTTGCGTGCAGGATAATTCCCCGTTATTTCAAAGACTACGTGAGGAATTTCTACTCGCTGTGATTTTTTTTTCCACCCCGTCGAGCAAAGAAGTTTCTTCAGCGGTGAGCAGCAAACGGCATGTAGCACAGGAGCAAGGGTGAGTGTTTCACGTACCCAAAAAGAAAAAAACTTAAACAGAATTCTTTCTTTCTTTAACACAAAACCCTTCACTTATGGAGGATAACCGTATACAAGTCTGAATTAGCAACTCTTAAATGTAGGCCAAATGGCTTTGGCCACGTAGGGCAGGCAAAAGATCCCAAATATTTTCATGCCACCCCTCCTTCTCCTCCTTCTCCTCCTCCTCTTCCTCCAGCACATAAACATACATTAAAATACACACAGAGCCACAAAACCCTCCTTTATATACACAATAAACACAATAAAGTATTGGCTAGTGTTTGGTGTGAATTAGTATAACAGTAAAAGGCAGAGAGACACGCCTCTTCCAGAGTTTATGAGGAATTCATACAACATTTCTTACACATAATTGGTGGAGGGCCCTAATCCTCTGAAGGGCTTCTATGGAGCCACACGCCAGGTAGAATCTTCAAGATGAGATCCTGCTGTGCTGTCACATCTGGAGGTGACATTTTTACACTGCTGCATGTTGTTGCACCTAAGCCCAGAAGACATACTCTACACCAGGGGTCTCAGACTCAAATGACCAGGGGGCCACTGAGTGTCTAGTCTGGTCAGCAAGGGCAAAAAAATGACCAATGCAAGTGGGCCATATGAGCTTAAAATTGTATCACAATGTTCCGTCATGGTGTCATAATAACGATATTTGTGAAGACCTTTCACAGAATTTCAATCTGACATTTTAGATCTGAAATGACATATAACATATTTATGATGCAAAATGGATCAATACATGATAATAATAATAATAATAATAATAATTATAACAAAAAAACTTGTGATAACTTAAGTGGTGGGCCACAGGTTGGGGACCTCTGCTCTACACAGATAGAAAGACACATGGATACTTTATTCATCATCTTGGGGAACTTCCAGTATCCAGTAGATCATTCCAATAAACAAACATCAACGACAAAAACCACACACCAGCAATAAAAGTTCTAAACAGTTAACGGTTAAGAATTGCATTTTTAAAAGCAAACAAGCAATCATTAAGAGCTGAATATAACGTACACATAAATAAACAAACAAAAATAACTTTTTATCTAGAGCAGAGGTCTCTAACTCGTGGCCTGCGGGTATGTGGCCCCCCACATAATATCAAGTTATGTCTGAATGTTTTTTTTTTATTAATAGACTAATTTTGCATCATAAATACATTTATATAGTGAACTACTTATCATTCCATATCAAAACAAACACTTTTATTTTGAAATGATGTGAGATATCATCATAAATATTATTTTTCTTCTCTTGACGGCCCCCTTCTGACCAACCTATAGACTCAGTGGCCCCCAGGTCATTTGAGTTTGAGACCCTTGATCTAGAGTAACTAGAGAAAGCACTCAAAGGTTGCAAACCTCCGTCAATGCCGCTCAGTTTCCCACAATGTCAATACACGACCCTATCTTCTAAGGTTACCAATCCTTTTCACGATAACCTGAATCCACTAAAATCACCATTAAAATCAAGTCTGTCCTTTACTTTTTGAGTTATGCTGCTCACAATCAGACAAACATGACATCTTTAGATTAGATTACGTTAAATTACATTTTTATTGATCTCAAACTGGGGGAAATTCTCCTGTTACACAAGCAAATGTGACAACATAGGACCAGAATAGAATAAAATAAGATTTAAAATGTATTAACAATAGTGTTATTTTTACATCATATACAACATACACCTTTCACTGGAAAGTGTTCTGTAAAGTACATGGAAAGACAGGTGACATGACAGGTGAAGAAGGCGTTTGCATGACACGGTGTGTTTGTGGATGTGGAGTGTGCCTCCTCCTTAACCCAGCGATGATGGTGATGATGATGACATGATCACTTTGTTATTGAGCTGTTTGGCCTGCCCTCACACCCTTCTTGCACACTGCATACGTGAGTATGTGTACGATGTGTTTGGACATGCACCTTAGACTACCGCGGCTACAGTAAAGAAGGGAAAAAAAGAGTTCTATAAAGAAAAATATAGCATAGCTGCAGGAGGCGTAGGCCACACATACACACACACACACACACACACACACACACACATCTGGCTGTCTTTATAAGCTCAAAGGCATGTTGTGTAAATTATATGGTGCCAGAGCAAGTGGCTTGGGGAGTACACAGCAGTTTTTAAAGACTGGTGGAGAATTTAAAGCACCAAAAACTCAGGGCAGTGGCCTTCATCCATGTTCTTCATCATCATTTCATTGACCAGGCACGATTTAGTGTGTAGACACACTCTGCAGGCCTCCAGATTTAAAAACAAAAGGAAAGTTGCTGAAGTGCAAAGTCCTGAAGGTCTGTTTTGTTTAAGGTCAGCATGGGTAAGAATATAATAGGTGTTTACGGCATAATGGGAGCCTGCATGTAAAAGGAAAAGTGGCTATTGTTTGTAAAGGCAGTGGTCATTTGAGTCTTAAAGGCCATTTGATTACTATGTGGGGGTGAAACATACCTGTAATTTTGGTCAAGCGTTCATGCTGTAGCACAGGAAGAGAAGGAGGCAAAAAAGGCAGCAGCGGTTTTTGTTGTTATTGTAGAAGTTTAAAGCTGCAATATGCAGGTTCTGTGGGAAAACAGTTGATTGATAATGAGTGAATTGTTGTGTTTCTCTGCTCTTGATGATGTTGTCTATGTACAGTGCCTTGAGATAATGTATGTTGTGATTCAGCACTATACAAATAAAATTGAGAGAACTGCTGCTCACTGGATATTTTCTCTCAATATGACCATTATCTTTAATTCCTAGAATTGTTTTTTGAAAAAATCAGACTAGCCTTAGCACTGACAACCACATGCGGTGTTCAGAATCGTCTTTCTTGTTCTTCTTCTTCCATGTTTTTGCATGCCTAAAATGCATTGAATGGCTGCCATGGGATTTACTGATTAGATATCCATGTTAACAAGCGGTTGAACAGGTGTACACTTAAAAATTTCTGTACACTGTACTTTTAACAGAAGGCCAAAAAATGCCAGTGGGGAGGATCATGAGGCTATGACCTCTTTTTAAAGCCATGATGGTACAGTTCGGTTTGGTACAGTACGGTATGGTTTGGAATGGTAAAGCCCTCGGTCAGGCTTGCGTTTCGACTGAGAATAGTCCCATTCATTTGTGGACAGGGTGTGTGCTATGCCCGATGGCCGCGTCAGCGAGATATGTAGTGTGACGTTGTACTGGTGCGCCAACAATGGATCATCCAGCAGCATGTTTTTTTTCTGCTCATCTCATCAAGATATACTATTACTGTGGTACCCCAATGGAAGGGTATTGAAAATTTGAACGGCTGGGACTGGTTATTTTGGGACTATTCCTAATGGAAACGCCAAAAAATATGCACCATACCAAACCATTCCGTTATAATTTGCAAATCATCTTTATGACTCTCTTCCGTCCATTGAATTTATAGTTTTGCTTCTTATGTTGTTGACAGCACATTGTCAATGCAAATGGCATCTCACTGTAAGCAGTATCTCGTGGGTGGTGAGTGTATTCATGTCAGCAGATCTCAGAGTTGTGTAAGTGCTGGTCTGCGCAGGCTGACAGACAACAACAGAGCTGAGAGCATGCTGTGACCTGTCCAACTCTCCCACACTCCACCTTAGGCATCTTCCAGGTGCTACACATGTGCCGTGTCAATCACGGATGCCCCTCCACTCCTCTTCACCCAGACTCTCTGATTAACACAGACTATAGAGCATGTACCTTTTTACATGATTTGATCGACCTTCGGGTCCACATGAATGCACACACACACACACACACACACAGACGTTTGGGCAGCTAGTCTTTTTTTGGACTCTGCTTTGGCTTCCATTCATCTGGACAGCGAAAACAAAGCAACTTAACCAACCTTAACCTAATCACAATTCAGCCCTAGACCAGTTCATTAGAAATGAGGTTCTGCCTCATAAGGACTGAGTTCAGTCTTGTATGAAATACCTAAAGGGATACTTGAGTAAAAGTAAAAAGGTACATGACTTTGGTAGAATTTGAAGTCACTGAAGTATGTGACATTTACTGTACTCGGGTATCAAAAGTAATTTTCTGATATAAAATGTACTTTTGTGAATGGCAAAACTGTATTATAAAGCAGATTATCAAGACTAGAAAAGCGCTATATAAATACAGACCATTACCAAGTCTTCTTCTTATGATTTTATTTGGTAGTAATGAGTAACAAAGAGGAAATGTAGTGGAGTAAAAGGAATAGTTCCTGGAAATATAAATAACAAAGTAAAGTACAGATATGTATTACCAAAATATTTGTACAACATGTTTTGGTCTCCGTGAGGACTACTGGTCCTGAATAAGTCCTTAAGCAGCAACAAATACAAGTACACACACATACACACACGCTCAGTTTTTCCAGTAAGGAAGTAAAGGGACATCAATGGGAGAACATTTCCATTTGATGTCAAGTTTTAAAAATGTGTGAATTTTCCTTTCCTTGGAGCCATCATGTGTTTTAGATACGGCCGGATGTAAACAGTAGCCAACCCAAAGTGTTGCTGCTTTCATTGGCTTGTAAACCCGGGGCTATTGAAGTCCCGGTTAGTGTTTGTGCTCAAGGCTTCAGCTGTGAGAAAACACTCTTAGTGGCTTTTGGCTTTTTGGTGATGAAGTTGTGTTTGTGACTATGGTTTTGTGAGTGTAGTTCCCAGAAGGGGAGTTGGGCTGGTGGGGAATGGCATGGAAAATGTGAACAGCACCTCGGTTGGGCTGAAACAGACACATAGCCCAATGGTTCCATTCTGTTTATGTTGTTGAGGTGGAAATCTGCCTCTATCAGCCTCACCGTTCATGTTTACTCACCCTTCCCTCTGTCCTCCCCCCTTCTCCTCTGACCAACTGTACCAACATGATAACAGCATGAGAACCACCGGTGTCACATCCCTTCTTCCCTCCTTGCTCTGCTCTTCGTACCTCTCCCCTTATCTCACAGCATTTCAGATGTTGGGAATCACCCACACTTTGTGTGCATTCTGAAAACATATTCTTTCTCTCTCTCTCACACACACACACACACACACACACACACACACACACACACACACACACACACACCACTTTCACACACCCTGCACCTCCCCCCTTTTCCTCTCAGTCATATCTCCAACTCTCCCTGCCTCCATAACATCAGTCCCCAGATTCCGCAGGATGAGTTGGCAGAGCTGTCTCACTGTTGGTTTGGAAAACCAGTCTCTGGTCAGTGTTAAGCTGAATCGCTCTTTGATCCTCCCACTCCCCATATTCTATAGTGATACTATACTACTACCACTATACCAGCCTGAAACACTGGGCATTCCCATCTGTGGCACATATTTATATGTTTGTCTTTGGGTTTTTTGATATTTACAGTTGGCAAAGTCCAAAATATATGCAATCAGACTTGTATTGTGAAAAATATTGTTCTGGTAAGTGAAATTTGTACGCCGCTATGACCTAAGACCCCATAAATCATAGCTGCTTTTTCTGCTGCAAAAAATGATTGAACTCCACTGCACTGAGCACTCAAACGGAATAGTCTGGCCAGCTACAGCTCATAGTATTACAGGAAATTAGACCCCATAATAAATCATCTTAGTAGAGCTGCAACTAACGATTATTTTCATAATCGATTAATCTGTCATACAGTATCAGAAAACCTTAAGAAATGTTGATCAGTGTTTGTCAAACCTGGAAATGATGATGTTCTCAAATGTCTTGTTTTGACCACAAACCAGAATGATTAACCTTAATTGCAAGAAAATATTCCTATTTAAGAAGCTTAAACAATTAGAAGTCTTGTTTTAATCATGAAAAATGCTTCAAACTGATTAATCGATTATCAAAATAGTTGTCGATTAATTTAGTAATTGATCATTTTTTTCAGCTTTACATCTATATCCCTAGCCCATGTAAGTATTGTGTAATCCAAAATAAAACATTATATGTTAAATATGATTTTAGAAAAAGGGACCCGTTGATATAAGCAGTCATCAGATGTGTGAAATTGTCAAGCTAAACTCTGCTACCATGGTAATACCCTGTGTTTCCTGATCACATACTTACAACAAATGTAAGATGGAGGAGATTGCACTCATGTTCTTGTCCTCTGCCAAGGAGGTCATGTTTTTGGTATCAGTCTGTCTGCCTCTTTGTCTGTTAGCAGGATTACTCCCAAACTACTGAAGTGGTGATTCCCATGAAACTCTGTGATGGGTTAGTCCCAAAAATTAAACCATCAAATGTTGGAGTGGATCCATATACTGTAACTGCTAGATCATTGTTGTGCTCTTGAAGGTCCTATTCTGTCTTTATTTAATATTTGCATGAAGGTTCCACCCTCGGCGGAATCCCTCCTATATCGGTGCAAGGTGTGTTCTTGTATTTGTCGCTTTGTGAGGACCAAAAAAAATGTAAAAAAAAACCCATCTGTAGTGAGGACATTTTGGCTGGTCCTAACGTGCTTTTTCAGGGTTAAGACGGTTTTAGAGCTAGGCATTTAGTTGTGCTGGTTAAGGTTAAGGTTAAGGTAAGGGGCTAGGGAATGCATTATGTCTATGAGGGTCCTCACTTTGAATACTGTGCAAACATATGTGTGTGTGTGTGTGTGTGTGTGTGTGTGTGTGTGTGTGTGTGTGTGTGTGTCAAGTTACAGACAAGGCTCCATCGCTGTCTGGATGTCACCACTGTGTGAACACCCTGTGTCTGTCATCGTCACTGTGTTCTCGTATAATAGAGAGAATGTGTGCATGTGTGCTTGCTTGTTTGTGTGCATGTTAAGTGTGTGAAAATGTGTGTTTGTGTGTGTATACAACTTTGTGTCGTAGACGGAGTGGGAGGGAGGGAAAAAAAGAAGGAGACTTAGAAAGTGAAAGAGCAGATGCGCTTGTTAGGAGCACACACTGTCTGGCCGCCTGGCTCCACCATCTGTTGCAGCTGCCCCTGTTTGCGTGTATCAGACAGTATGTATGTGCCTGTGAGTAAATGTATGCGTGTGCAGAAGGAGTGCGTGTGTGTGTGTGTGTGTGTCTGTAAGCAGCAGAGATGTATAGTATGGCCCATGTTGTGGAGTGAATACGTGTGATTATTTCTGTAAGATAAAGAAATACAAAGGCTTTTAATGCATGAAAGTACTCCTATACACACACACACACACACACTGGTGCAGACAGAAACATGGGCCAGTGTCGGATAACAAAGAGGACTCTGCTGGTGTGTCCTGCTGTCCCCTAGGCATTCCTGGAGAACAAATCCTACTGTGCATATAAAATGTGTGTGTGTGTTTTTTTTTCTTCCAAATATCAAACACTAAAGTTTGTGTTTTATAACCCAGAGAGTAGGACTGATCCTGATCCAGGATTAGCTCCCAGAAGCCGCTCTCACTCAGACAGACTTTGGCTGTATGTGTCCAGAAATGTGTGTGGACTTCAGAGCCATGTTTTCCAAAAACATCTCACTATTTAGCTCCCCCGGTAAGCCAGCGGGGCTCAAGAGGATCAAAGTGCTAAGGCAAATTTGGAAATATCAAACCGAATCTGGCCGTGTTGGTGCAGACAGTGGTATGTTCCCAATCTTGGGTCTCAGCTCTCGGAAAAGCCCGCAGGAGACACCAATTCACACCATTAGTCAATTCAAAAATATTGTTAAGTCAAGCCCATGTTTATTTATAGCAGGGTATCTCATCCCACTGCCCTGCATGTTTTAGACGTTTCCCTGCCAACATACCTGATTCAAGGTGTGTTGAATCAGGTGTGTTGGAGCAGGGAAACATCTAAAACATGCAGGATAGAGAAACACTGATTTACAGTATAAAGCTTTTTTTTTTTCTTCTTAATAAAGAGAAAGAAGTGTTGAGCATGTGCAAAGTAAAATACAAGATGAAAAGATGAAAGAATAGAATAAAGTCCCAACCCATTTAAAATCTTCAAAATAAGCATTCATCACTTACAAAATAAAACTGACAAACCAGCTTGTAAACCACTTTGTAAACATGATAATTAGCTATTTTCTCATTTGTATTGTAAATGGTAATTACACTCAAGGCTGTTATGTTAATAAAAACAAATCATAAATTCTTAAGTGATTAATGTAGAGCTGAAATGGCCACAATTGTTTAATAACTGGCTAATTGTTGTTAATTACAGTGCTATGCATTATTGCTTCTCAAACCTCAAAATATGCTGGGGTTCACTGTTTCTTATTTGTGTGTTTTTTAGTATTTGTTGGGAAAAAGCAGCGATTTTAAGGACATCACCTTTTTGAGATGTTGTTGCCTATCAGAGACTCATTTGTTATTGTTCTATTTATACATACATAGCCTGTAATACAACTTTAGATGCACTTGTCATGTTTGGTCCAGTCTTGGTTTAGGTTTGCGGACTGGACTGTACAAACATTGCGCTGAAGAAAACGATGTTAAGTACTGTGAAGCACTTAACCCGTTTGTTTTGCTACAGCATTCATGTGTAACAGGAGGAGGAGGAAGGGGACTGTGGGGTCGGGCGGGGTGGGGGGACAGGGGGTGGTGTGTTGGTATTTCAGACAGACAAGTAACAGAGATTAGATTGATTGAGTTACACACGCTACATTTGCGTCCTCAGCTCTCGGCGGCCTAATGGTCTTAGCAGTAGGCGACAAAGTGCTGTTTTGTTCCTGCCTTTGTGTGAATGTGAATGGAGCAAAGTGACAGACGGGCTGCACACAGTCAGCAGCCAGATCAGCAACCGCACTCCTGAGCATCTGCATGAGAGCCGTGATATTTTTTTATTGATTGAGGTATATAAAATTTAGCATTTCATGTGTTTTCTTTGGGGGGCGATCTGCAGATGTGTTTGTGTTTTTGTTGCTACCTGGAGAGTTGTGGTGTTTGGTTTGATTGTTATTTCCACATGGCCCCTACGACATCAAAACACACCCACGTGAATAAGAAAAAATAAAAACAGAAATTCCTGCATCCTGAGGCAAAAGCCTGTCTGTCAACAGTGTTTCAACTGATATTACTTCTATCATGCGTCAGCTGTGGGTGTGAGCAGATTAATGTATAAATTATATTATAAATATGTAAAATTTGCTGGTTTTTTCAATGCACGTCAAAGACGTTTCATATTAATTTATTGCTCTACTAAAGAAATCATGTCATCACATAATGCATCTACAAACATAGTGGAATACATGGGTCAGTTTGTTGTAAGCACAGGGGGGCGGGATCAACAAAATCCACAAAATCCTCTATTTTGTTTTTTCTTCTTCACCTTTTTGCCCCTCACCACACCAATTTGGGGGAATGAAAAAAATAAAAAACCACAACAAAAGCTTGGAATGGTTTCATATATATTTAGCCAACACTGCCTAAACTGAAAGAGAAAAACAACCCTCATCCCGCAGTTTTCCCTCTCGTTTTCTCCACGCCACAAAATTACAACGTGCAAATTCATAAACGTATATGCTGTTTTTACACTCTGGAAATAAACACGACGGTCAGGCAGAGAATGTTGCTGCAGTGCTGTAGTGGCATTACAACTGCTTTTTTTTTTTTTTGGATCGAGGAGTGGGTTTGTTCCCAAGCTATTGTGTGTCTGTCTGTCTGGTTTTACTCAACCACACACTCCCAAACCATGCCGCTGATTACTAGTTTAGAGTTGCACTAACTGCTGTCTGGTCCTTTGGCTAACCTCTGTAGAACCTGGTGGGTGTGTGTGAGATCTTGTGTATGTGTTGGTGTGTATTTGTGGTGCGCCCTGTTCATGCATGTCTATGTTTGTACACTACACAGTGAAAGTATGCGTCTGTATTTGTGTCCTTGTTTGTTTATCTGTGTCCGTGGACTTTCTGACCGTGCCCCTGTCGGCCTGTGAGTTTTGGGAACATATCTTTTGGAAGGGGTTTTACCGTCAGTCTGTGATGTCACTTCCCCTAAGTCAGAAGGGGGAGGGGTCAGTGGGACTGTGGTTTGGGTTAGGTGAGGGCTGGGGTCAAGATTCCCATGTATTGCGATGCAAAGCGGACTTGTTATTATTGTTGTCTAATTATTCACTTTTCTGCCGCTTTCACGCTCCACTTGAGTGCATTGGCATGGATGCCCGTTAAAAAATAAGATAATGGCACATTGCAGCGAGTTGTTGTAAATGGATTCACCACTCAGGAATGTGTTGTTGCAAGAGACAAGTGTGAAGCAAATGTAATTCAGTTGTAACAAACACCACACGGCTGTTAATCAGCGGTGTGTAGCTTCCTGGCCTCTTTCATTCAAGACTTTTTTAGTTGTGTCTTTTTTCTCGCGCTCACTCAGGCTTGTCACACACATGCACACATGCACACACGCACACACATGCTCTTAACCTCCTTGCAGTGCATACTTATGTCAGGTGTGCTCTGTTTTTCCAGTCGGGGTAAAGAGGAATCTGGGCCGGGGTCCAAGCTGACTATCAACAGCACATTTTCAGAGCTCAGGACAAGAAGCAACACATCCATTCTGTCTTCACTCCTCCTCCTTCTCCCTTTCTACTCCTCCCTCCTTTCTCCTCTCCTGATCACTGGAGCATTGACATGCCATAGTTTTGTCTCCTTACTCTCCTGTTTGTGTTTTCTTTTTTAATCCATCTTGCATCTTGCGCTTTTGTTTCACTGGTTCCATACACTTTCATTTCTTTTTTTCCTCAAACATTTTGCGCTGAGTTGCCCTGTCAGTGATTATATTAATTATAATTATTATAATTATTATATTATTCTCCATATTATATTATGGAGAAGTTGTTGTTGTTGCTTGTACCTGCTTAGGGTATGTGGAGCCTTGTTTTTTTGGTTTTTGATGCAGTTCCTGTCTAACAAGGTTGTCTAAAGTGGTCACCACCCTTTAAATGACACAGCTTTTAATGACTCAGTGAATTCCCGTGGGCAGTTAAAAGAAATAATTTGGAGGCAGCTGATTAATGCATTCAGTTTGAAGCTCATATTTTTAGGTTTGCCCGCCAGTGGTGTCCATATTATATTATGCTGTTGTGCTGAGATTTTTTCACATTGTTCCCCACAGTGTGTGTGTTTGTGTGTCCTTGTCTTTATTAGGCTGTGTGGACAAATTTAGGTTCAAACCCATCATTATGAAGTTGTCACACCTTTAAAGGTGTTGACTTGGATGAGGGTTAGAGTTAGAATGATGTTTGGGTTTAGAGGGGTTAGAGATAGGTATGTGATGGGACTAGGGAATGCATAATATCTCACTGATGTCCTCAGAACTATAGAGAGACAAGTGTGTTTGTGTTTATGTCGGTTTGTCTTCCTTGTGTTTGCTGCCCTGATGTTGCAGTAAGTAATTTTTAAAGTTTTATGAGTCCCTCATTGGCAACATGAATTCAGATGTTCTGTTTTGTGGCAGCAGCAGTCACAAGATCATGTCTGTGGCACATGTGCCACCACCACATGTTGTGATCTTACACAGCAACACACTCCACACTACAATGTCTAGCACTGTGCTGCTGGTGGGCAGGGAGTGGGGGGGTAGAGAGGGGAGATAAAAAGGAAAAGGAAAGCCCTCCCACACAAGCAGATATGAGACTTAGAAGCTCCATTAGCTCCTCAAAGCCAGCTGCCGGGTTCAGATGGATGTCTGCTCTCTGCTGTTTGATGTCCATTCAGCCATAGCCTTACATCTCTGCCTCTGTCTTCCAGCTTTGCCTGACACTGGGCCTCAAGGGGCTGCAGACAGTGCAGCTGCCATAACTACAGGATAAAGCTGTCTGCTTCTGCAAACATTGCAGTACCACCACTCACTGCTGCTATCAGTGGTTATTCTGCTCCACTCGTATGTTTTTGTTTCTGCATGTTTATGGGAGGTAGGCAGAATGATGAAAAATGGTGTGGGAGGGTCTGATAGGGGAAACTGTAAAACCACACAAAGTTGTATTTCAGGAGTTCATAGTCATGGACTAATCCTTTTTTTTTTTGTTTCTCCTGACAGCAGCCACTCTTCCTCCTCCACCTCATCATTCTTCTCCTCCTCCTCTGGCATCTTTGGGAATGGGCCACCACCTTGCCTGGGTGCATCTCTCCACCCGGTGGTGTGGCTGGCGTCGCGCAAGAGTGAGGGGGGCAGTGGCCAGGTCATAGAGCCTGCCCGCCCCTCTCTCCGGTTGCTTGCTCCCAAGTTGACTTTTAACCTTTGACTCGGCTGCGACTCGGCTGCGTCCTTCGGCAAGCCATGCCCTTCCGGCTGAAGCTGCGGCGTACGCGGCGCTACAATGTCCTGAGCAAGAACTACTTTGTGACAAGGATTCGTCTGCTGGACAACAATGTGATTGAATGCACTCTGTCAGTGGAGAGTACGGGACAGGAATGTCTGGAGGCGGTGGCCCAAAGGCTCGAGCTGCGAGAGGTATGTTTATTATGTTACAATGGTACATGGTATTATTAGGCAATGTGTCATAAGCTTTTTGGACACATCTGTCAGCAACTTTCTCTCTGAACAATGTACAATACGTTTGTCTTAAACTGGTTTTGGTTGTTTGTTTTTCAGTTATCATATGTTGGGCATTTTCATGATGTTTTTTATTATTTATTTTATTTATTAACGTGGTTGGGGAATCGTAGGCTGATATGAAGACTTTACTGGAATTTATAGCAGAGATGGTAAAGCTGATGACGTTATTAAAAGGCAAACAAAAAAGTCAGTAACTTTGAAAAGAAATGTGGATATATATGGATTTAAAGAGTGATACAAATCTTTTGACTTATGTTTGTACACTAATCAGTAAAATACTGTAAAAACATAAGTCTTGTTGCATTTGGACATTTTATTTTAACAATATTAAATATCTTTAAATGCTGAGTCAGAGGTTTGTGTATGTTACCATGAATCCTTGTCAGCAGCATTCATGGTAGATCAAGCATACATCAGTATACCAACACCTAGTGTTGACTTGACACTTGTAAGTGTAAGTGTGTGTGTGAGATCACCACGTGTCTACTCCCTCACCCTGTGTGTGTCTCCCTGTCCTCTCGTGTCTCTCTCCTGCAGGGTCCTTGTCTGTCACTAACGATGCGTGGCTACCTCTGTCGTCTTTTCACTCCCAGAAGAAAGAGATGCATGCTCATCCCCCTGTCCCACTTCAACCCTTCCTGTCCTCTCGCTCGCTCTCTCTCTCTCTCTCTCTCTCTCTCTGTCTGTCTTCTCTCATACTCTTCTTCTGTTGATGATGTTTAATCATTTTACGCTGACTCACTTTGGATATGTGTATATCCAAATACAAGTCTCTCATCATTGCTCTCACCTTTGTCCTTTGCTCTTTGTCAGTCAGTATCTTTACATGACATTAGAACAAACAAATGATTGTGTTAGTCAGACTGAAATTGTACTATTCAAATCACTCTAGTCTAACATTATGCAATTGGGAGTCGAGCTACTACTGCATTTTCCAGCATCTCTTGGAGACAGAAAAGTTAGAAAACTGTGGAATTTTTTTTTTTCATCTAGCCACATGCTACGTTGTAACTGCCTAATACTAACAAGCTGAGTAGAGCAGAGATGGACACACTTCATTCAATAAATCAATTTCCCACTCATGCTTGTTTACTGGGACAAAGACAGAACGTTGAGCTTGTTGAGCTCGTCTGGACTGTGCGTAGAAACAGACTGATTGACAGGCGTCTGTAGTGTTGTATCTGGCTTTAACTATTTGTTTGTGGTGTTGTTTTCATGGCTGTGGAGTGATAGATACTTTGTTCACACATCAGGAAGAATATGTGTGCTTCCTGAAGGCTTTGATGAATATGTGTGTATGTGTGTGCCCACTGAGCTGCTCACGGAATAAGAGGGAGGGACAGCAGTGTTGTTCTGTGTACTCGCATAGTGTTGTGGTATTTGCCAGGTGTCAGTGATGTTATAAATAAGGTGATGTGACGCCTCTGCTCCAGCCGTTGTCTGTCCCGTGCATACAGTATGTGTGTGTGTGTGTCCTTCCGAATTAGTTGTTTTCATCTTTACTACTTAACCGGAGACCCTGAGTGTGTGTCTGCATGTTTGCAGCTGCATATTGCACCTTTTACGACTTTTATCGCAGTAGAGTCAAACCGCACGGAAAAAAAACAGGTGTTCTTACTTCTTGGTACACACACAGACTTGTACGGCATTCTTAGTGAGGACATTCATAGACATAATGCATTCCCTAGCCCCTTACCTGAGCCTTAGCCATCATTTAACTTTCACGTAGACCCAGGTGTAATGCAAACATTAAAACCAAGTCTTAAATCTTAAAAACATATCTGAGAACCAGCCAAAACATCCTTACAAGGTCACATGTGCATATATAAGCCACTGAATTCAACAAACAGAGGAAGATCACAGTTACATCTGACTAACGTCATTGACTTACACGCTCATCACATGTCACACAATTGACTATCCATCTCACACATTGCACATACATCTAAGATAAGTCATACGGGGCTCCTGCTCGTTTTGATTTGGTTGAAATATTTCAAAATTAATGTCACAGGAAATTATCACAGCATGCTGATACCTGCCCCAGATCTGTGTTTACAGGCTTCTGCGCTGGCTTCAAGAACATTAGCTGATAAGAAACATGAGGACATCCCAAAAACACTATAATTTTAGTCATAGTTGGGGTAATGGCTGTTGCTTGCAGTCTGAATGTGTTACAGCTTGTCTGAGTGCCAATAAATACAGCATGTTTTACATGAAACATTTCCTGAGAAGTTCATACATTTGAACAGCTTGATCATTTTACACCTCACTTTGTTTTTGCGCTGAGCTCAAATTTTCAAGTAGCATGTCTTTACCGAGAGGAAATGACTTTTGTTTTCATTTTGTTATAAACAGATAGGATCATTACCTATTTCCTCTCTCTAGGGATTATTTTATTGCTAATGGCTCTGGGCTAATATTTATGTTTAATAGAGTTACTGACGTCAAATGTTGGACCAGCTGCTATGAATTCCTCTCTGTTTGCTTTGTTTCCAATTACTTTCTTAACTCATCCCTTCTCCAACAATTTCTCTCAGTCCCCATTTCTTATCACAAACCTTTGCCTCCTCCATTTACTGATGTTTTCTTTGGTCTTTCTTCTGCTTCTGCTTTTTTCCTACCTGTTGCTCTCTTCATCGCCATTCCTTGACTTTGTACACCATAATGACTCTCTCCATGTCTTTTTCCTCTTCTAGACCCATTTCTTTGGGCTGTGGTTCCACGGAAAGACGCAGGCCCCGGTTCAGCGATGGGTTGAGCTGGAGAAACCCCTCAAGAAGCAGCTCGACAAGTTTGGCAACGAGCCGCTGCTGTTCTTTGGTGTCATGTTCTATGTGCCCAATGTTTCTCGGCTAGAGCAAGAGGCCACAAGGTAATATATCTATAGACACCAATGCCAATACGAAACGTCTTTAAATATGTTGTAATGAGTCAGATTTCCTCATTTGCTTACTTTGCTACTTCTCTGTGCACAGGGTTTTCTGCACCTTTCAAATATTTAATAGTCTTAGTACTTTATGTAGCCTCAGCCAATATGTTGCCACCTCAAAGGGAACATTTATTTTCCTTACATAGCCCTTTTCCTGAATATAATATAAAATGTCCTTGCTGTCTGTAGAGGTGAACATTTTCCACTGTCTTCATAAATGCAGTCAAATTCCGTCTATGCTTGAGCAATGAGATTATGAGAGTTTAAGAAAGACGGTGTCAGATTATATATATATATATATATATATATATATATATATATATATATATATATATATATACATATGTGTGTGGGTGTATATATGTGTATGTACATATATATATACACATGTGTGTGTATGTATTTGTTTAAATATTTTTATTGAGAAATATGGCACATTTACAAAAACAGCACTGTAAGCCACAGTTGTGAAAACAGAAAAAAATAAATACTTGTAATGTAATGTGCATCACAAAGGAGTAGTAAAAGAACCATATTACTTTCTTGTTTTTTTCCGTGTATGTATATGTATATATATGTGTATATATATATATATATATATGTGTATATATATATATATGTATATATATATATATATATATATATATATATATATATATATATATATATATATATATATACATATATATATATATATATGTATGTATATATATATATATATATATATATATATATATATACATATATATATATATGTATATATATATATATATACCAATATATACAGTAAGTAGCTATTATGTCCTGATACTACTGTATATTCAGTGTGTGAATGAGCAGGTTAGCCAGCTGGGAATAGGGCATCCAGGTGTCAGTGTTTAGTGGTCTGCCACTCAGACACACACACACACACACACACACACACACACACACACACACACACACACACACACACACACACACAAATGTCCAAACTCACATTCTTGCAGACCTCGCACTGAGCTGGTGAATTTGTGGCTTCTGCTTCACAGGATGGGGGAGAGGTCAACTGCTGGTCAAAGCTGACTTTTGTGTGTGTGTGTATGGGAGTGTGTCAATCATTTACACTGTTGAAAGTATTTTTTAAAGGCAAGAACACATTTTTTTATTTTACACATAATAATCATGTACCAGGGATTAACCTGATTTACTTGCGGTGTGTGATAGAGAGAGGATCTCAGGAGTGCGTGTGTCTGCAGGTTCGTCATACTGAGGCCAGGATCTGCCCTGGTAAAGAGATGGTATTCCAGGAATCCCCTGCGGGCTTTATCGTTGTGTGTGTGTGTAAGTGTGTGCGTGCATGTATGTAGGGTTATGGGGTTGAAGGGGTTATGATGGGGCCTGGGGGGTAATTTAGTGAACAATACTCGCCTCATTTTCTCAAGCCCCCACTCTTTCTCACACAATCCCAGTACATCGTGTCTCTCCTACTCCTTTTTTATCAAGAGCAGATCTCTTCATCACTCTGGTCCCACATTTTACTTTGTTTCTCCACATCCCCTCATCCTCCTTTTCTTTTCCCCTCCCTCTTTCTCGTCTTATGTTAGTCAGGAATGTTGGCACAGCCGTCCAGCGTAGGAGGCGGACCACACATTCCTCCCAGCAAAAGTGCTGGGGGTAAAGGGGGTGGAGGATGTCTAGTTTACAAAACACACACACACTCACACTCGCACACCGCACACCTCACACACTCACACACACTCCCCCAAGAATCCTCTCAGAAACCAGCTGCAGCTCTGGCGGAAAAGTCACTGCATTGTGAGTGCATGGTTCCTGAGGCTAACCTCTCTAAAAACCCTTCCTTTTCTCTCCACATCAATGTGAAAACAACTTTTTTTTTGATGAAGTGCGCAACATTTTTACCTGTCCCCAGTGAGTTTTCAGTAAAAGTAAATGCAGTTTAGGAGACAGCTCTTTTTTTCTTCACTTATTGACTGGGGTCAGATCCTTTTGAAGCGGACCTACATCATTGTTTTTCTACACACCTGGACTGAAAGGGGTTCAAAGAAAGCACTTGTGGAAGCACTTCCACAAAGAGGAAGAAAAGAGCAGACAGAGAAAATAAAAAGTTTGGCAGCAAGACTTGTCATGCTGTTATTTATGTGGTCTAGTTTCAACTGAACCCATATTACGTAATTAAATAAGTTACCAACTGAGATGTAGGTCATTGTTTGAATGTATTTTAACTGTATTGATCTTTATTTTTTTTATCATTTTATTATGCTATTTCTTAATATCACATGTTGACTGCATGATAGATATAGTAATCCTAAACCTTATGTCATTATATAATCAGGAAAAAAAAAATATCTAGTAAAACAGATATTTTTAGAGGTTTTTAGAAACAAGTTCAGTCACATTTTAGTGCCAGAAGCCAGATAGATGGTTAAGGCTTTCTGTGAGTAAATGAGATTTACAAAGTAAAGTAATGTGAGTTTTATAATGTGGTCAGGTCTTTGAAGTTCAGAGTTTGACTCATGTGTAATCTGATGCTGGATCTCCCTCTTTTCCCC
Organism: Solea senegalensis; assembly: GCF_019176455.1. NCBI lineage: Eukaryota > Metazoa > Chordata > Actinopteri > Pleuronectiformes > Soleidae > Solea > Solea senegalensis. The sequence goes on along the minus strand of NC_058037.1, from coordinate 10,558,037 downwards.
GTCCATCCATTCGTCTGTTTCTCCTTCCCTCTCTTCCTCTCAGCATGCAGCTGTGAAAATCACCCAGAGCGGGGGGCAAAAGTCTCTGACCATGTATCTGTCTGCCTGATCACTGGCCACATATTTACACCAATAATCACACTAACATGCAGTTATAATGCAAGGAAGGTGGAGCCTTTTCTGAAGCCAATGGAATAATGCCCATCTCATCAAATATGTAGATTGTAGATGACAACAAACAAGATCAAAAATCCAAATGCCTGTTGGTGCATTTCAAGTATTTTCCATTTTCTTTTTTCCAAACATTCTTGAAGCTACTTCTGCTCTTCTCTGTACCACATTTATTAATTGTGGGGCTACAAATATCAATATTTTGGTCAGAAAAACCACAAGAAATGCCCACCATTGCATCATCGTGGTCGTCAGGACTTGCTTAGCAGTTCTAGTTTGACAAAACCCTTTGCAGACAACAAAAATATTGTTACTCTTGATGATCTAAGACTGTTAAACACTGCACAAATTTGGCATGGTAGAGAATCTATAAAATTGCACAGTAGATATCGTCATATTCCACAGCCACATGTCCAACGTAGAGACATTTTTAGCCAGAATTGTTCCACCATTGTAACCATAATAAATCAGAGAATTCGCTTGCTCAGAGTAGTGGGTATAATTAAACTTTTTTTTATGGCGTGTGGGGAAAACTCTTGTTTGTGTTGAGACAGAATGGTTTCTTATGTGTGCTGCAGGTCAGCAGAGTTGACTACTTGGTGATCAATCATCAAACTTACTTTCCACCAATTTCTACTTTTATATATTTTTTTAATATCTGTAAATCACTCGCGAGGTGTAGTGTATTTGTGGCCGACACACTCTTTTTCCTTCTGTCTCACTGATATGAAAAGACCAGGCAACGTGGTCCAGAAAGAGAAAGTGAGGAACCTAAACAGAGAGCTGTTGACCACAGCGAGGCCAGCTGGCCCCAGCAGCCCCCAAGGCCACCGGCACCAACAGCCTTGAAATCCTAGCTTTGTTCGTCCAATTATCACACACACACGCACACACGCACACACACGCACACACACACACACACACACACACACACACACACACACACACACACACGCACACACACAGACACACACACTGTACTGTTGTGACCCTTGCTGATTCAACACATTTCAAAGTGAAATCCTCTTGCCTCCCACACAAGCCGTCTGGACCCATCCCCAGGCTGAGGGGGCAGTTGGGGTCATACCACTGCAGAGATGGCAGGGGGAGGGTGTGTGTGTTTGTGTGAACACATAGACAGATTCATGCATGCACATATGTTTGAAGGACTGTTGTCCAGGCCGCTTGGACATCTGGCAGCACGTCTTGAGGGAGACTTGAACATGCGTGGGCTTATAAAGAGCTCTTTGTGACTGTGTGGCTGCCTGGAGTGCCAGCAGAGCACTTTGCTATGATGGAAGTTACAAGTTAACTCCAAGTAAGGAAAGCTCTACCTCATGTTTGCTCGCCATGTATGTTCACCTGTTATTACAGCATGACAGCACATGCGTCATTCTGACATACATGCCAGGTGTGTGCTGCTGTAAGGATGTCTTTGTGTTGACTCATGGTCGAAAACATTACAAAAATTAAATGTTATAAATGTGTCATTCATTTTATAAAAAAATAAATTAAAGCCCTTAATGTTATTTCTCAACCTATAAATCAATATAGAGTTTTTCATATATCATTTTTAGGGAGTGCAAGTTGACCTAATATAGATTGAACCCAGGAACTAAACGGGATATCTAACAAACAGAGGATTTGTTTGCTCACTCCTTCCTTTCACAAGTTCATCAGGCAACTATGAAATGATCTCAATCTTTTTCATTTGCACAGTAAGCTTCTGCTTTAAAACAATGGTTTGTTATAAATCAATCTGCTGTAGAAATATGGCAACATAGCAACCTCTGTTAAAGAAGACCTTGACCTAAAGTTCATATGGAAGGCTTTGACTAAGGCTGCGAAAATCAAACAATATTTATTTTAAAGCAATTGTTCACTGATAGTTTAAATGTTAAATGTTCCTACATGTTACAATTAAATTCCTTAAATTCACCTGTGTTTCCGACCTGTAAGCTCACAGCTGCTCACGACACAGTGACACTGGTTACAACCTTTAGACAATTACTACTTGTGTTCTGGGGTCACGTGTTTGTTTTAAGGGTCAAAAGCCAAAGTAGTTGGGAGCCACTGCTTTATGAAATGGTTTGCGGCTGTTTGCATAATTCTGGGTTCTCCCTTGGCCATGGGGCACGCGATGAAACCTATTTTTTCTACCATTTACTGTCACGCTTTCACTTGTTCGTAGTTATTTCAACAGTTCACCGTCTGCCTCTTTCGCAGCTGGCCTCACATATGTTTAAACACCATCATGTTGTTTCCTCTGAACCTCAGAATAAGAACCAACCACTGTCAACCTCAACTTTTCCCCAGACCCCGTATCGAGAGCGCTGGTAAAACACGGGGAGTTTGTAAAAACAGAGTCCACAATCATCTGAAGGGCTTTGTGTCCCCTGAGACTCCTCCCCTCCAGACCACATCAGGCCCCGCCCCCCTTCTGCAGCTACAGTGGTTGGGGTTGCCTAATTAGAGGGTTGCCACGGGAACGGAATGGCAACTTGGCCAACGGGTGTAATGACAGGGTGAGGGAGGAGGGCGGGGTCAGATTATAGGCCCAAGAGTGCGCTGAGACGAGCTCCAAAAAAGAGAAGAGGGGGAGAAAATATGAAAGAGAAACATGGAAGACGTGAGGTGGTAAAAAAAAAAACTGAGGCATTAACTTATGTGTTGTAGAGGATGATGACAAAGCATATATAGTTTAGCTGTTTCCTCAGGGAAGTGTGTGTTTCCTGGCACGGCCTGTCCAATTTTTACTTCCTCCTGAACACTGTGTGTGTGTATTAGTGGGAATGGATGGATGTCAGAAAAGGTGTCTCACAGCCCACATTGGAAAGACACGGCCTGTGGTCACCATAGCAACAAACAGGAAACGTCACACAAGCTTTTATGCAGCTGGGCCCAATCACACCGACAGTCCTCTCTTTCCTCCTGTGTGGTCACCCCATTCTTAAAAAGGCAAACATCCAGTTGGACCACAGCTAAAAGTGGACAAAAGGAGCTCAGAAACTTAATGAGCATGTTGTATTTCAGCCTCTCGGTTTTGGGACCGACTTTGTACCACATTTTGTGAAGCCTGTGAGTGGGCTCCACATTTTTAACAATGTCATCATATCAGTTTACACTTGGCAAAACCACCTCTGCCCAAAACCGCAGGGCATGAAGTCCCGATCTGAATCACATTCACACCACAGTTACAAAACTTTACTCTTCTCCAGCTGGTGTTATTCCCATCGAAGATTAAACACAGTCCTTATTAGAACCAGCTCCGTGAAACACGCTTGCTTTTCGCTGTAAATTTATACACCTATTAAATCATTTTGTTTAGCCTCTGCTGGTATACATATGGCATTCTTCTCAAGTCAAAAATGAGTCACTGGTGTTTCAAATAGTGGTGATTCATCCATTCCTCTCTAGGATTCTAGAAAACGGCGTCTCTGGCATTGTTTTTACCGGCTAAAACGGTTGCCAATGCCGTCTTGACGCATTCTTTCTGTTGCACAAGCTAGAAGTGTATTTGTGGTGTCTCGGTAGATGTTTGCAATCATTCAGAGGCTGATGTGCACTGACATGAGCACAACTCCTCTTACTTTCCTTGGCTTAATGTGTTGAACTGGGACCCATCATGATTTCCAGCTTGATTTAATGTAATTGGTGTTCAGAGACAGTGTGGCTAGATGGAAAAATAACGTTGACCACCGGCCGATTTCGGAGTGAGTTCCTCAAAGCCAATGAGATTGCCTTTACTGCCACCCACTTAGCCTTACAGTAGAACGGCTGTGGTATGCAGTCTGATATGTAAAAGCAAAACAGTACAGCATTGCTTTGATATGAGTGCCAACATCAGCATGTTAACATGTCTATAATGGCAATCTGAACATGCTAATGTCTAGCAGGTATGTTTAACATGGTCACCGTTTTACACAAGCCTCTTATTATGCTGACAGCAGATGCTGATGGAGATATCAATTCAATTTTGACAGCAAAAGCATGTGTTTAATTCTTCCTGTCTTCCTTCCAGGTACCAGTATTACCTGCAATTGAAGAAAGAGGTGTTGGATGAACGTCTCCACTGCACAGTAGCGCAGGGGATCAGACTAGCAGGCCTAGCAGTACAAGGTAACACACACACATTCACACACACACACACACACACACACACACACACACACACACACACACAGGGACAAACATCTCATGTGGATGACCTAGCAGAGGGAGACAGACAGAACAAGAATGAAAGAGTGAGCACAAACTCACTCTTTCTCAGGTCATCTTGACTTCACTACCTAATATGGCTGCATACCAGTGGGAGAGCCCAGTCCACTTGAGTTCCTATGGTATCAGTCTTAACACACACACACACACACACACACACACACACACACACACAGCCTCACTCCATCTTCTTGGTCTTGTTCCTGGGTGCTGTCTGTGTCTCTGGGGGAATGTAAACACACAGTTAGCTTATCGTCGGCTCCAAGGTTTGCCTTAGTAGCATCAGGAAGTTTCTTATCTGTCAGGAGGCGAGGATCCTCTGCTGCTCCTCCTTTTGTCGGACAAACAGCGGAACAGAGCTTAGGATGTACTTACAGGCTCTATCTGCAAATCTTGGATTAATGATTGACCTTGTTAAGTTACGTGTTAACTTAACAAGATAATCACATTAACACGTTGCTTTTATAATTTTGTACCAGACAGTTATACAAAGAAAAAGTAAACTAACTGTGTTAAAAAATAACATTAACAGTCTTTTATTAAAATGAGTTAGGTAGAGCAAGGCAGTGATGTTTTTGTTTGTTATCGTTTGTAAAATTCTGTGGGATGGTTATAAATTTATGAATAGACAGTACTTTATAAAGAAAATAGAACTTTCGATAAAGTTTTAATATATAAACCATTCAGAGCTGTTACATTGTGCACATGAAAAGATGTTTATATTTATACATCGTGTGTTTTTTAGCTGACTTTGGAGACTTCACCCAGTTCATGTCTCAGGACTTCCTCAGGGAGTATGTGCTCTTCCCAGTGGTGAGTTTTTAAACCTTTACTATACGCAGGTGTGTGTGTGTGTGTTGCCTATAGGCAGGCATTATTGCGTCATCTGTGTTCCTCCTCCCTGAGGTTGAACATAAGCAAGAACTTGGACTGAGATAAAGATCTTTTTCATAGCAGATGTGTTTCCTCAATTAAACACAATTTTACCCTGTTGAACTGTCAGCTATGTGATGTAGCGCCCTTTATTACAGCTGAGCTGCAAAACTAGTTTAGACAGTGATTCATTTAATAGCCCTCTTTCTCATTAAGACAAGCTCAATTTTTCCTCACCTGTTGCTTGTCTTTCCTTCTTTTTTCCTGTTCCCCTCCTCCATCTTTGCCTCATTCGCTGCTGCCTCCTCTTTCCCCTCAGAACTGGCCACATGGTGATGAGGTACTCGAGGAGTGGACCCAGAAAGTTGCTGAGGAACACAAGAGTCACTGGTACTGTCAAGATCATTTTATCCTGTTTATATATACTTGGGTGCACACATGAAAAAAAAAATAGATCCAGAGACAAGGTGACATTTCTGGTTCTTGTGTCTCTCTGTGTCTTTAAGTCGGATGCAGGCTGCTGAAGCAGAGCTGTTATACATTAAGGAGGTGGAAAAGCTGGATGGTTTTGGCCAGGAGAGCTTTGCTGCTAAGGTAGATAAATTACATATCACTTTCTCCAGCCTCCCACATACACATACTCACTTTTTAAAAGGAGCCTCATACTTTGGTGGTGAGAGAACCTTATTTATGAAATCATTCTATTTCCACAGGACAACTACACTAATGATATTTTCATTGGCGTGTCCTTCGTTGGGGTGTTTGTCAAACACAGAAACGGCAGATCCATCATGCTCCACAAGTAAGTCACCACTCCGTATTTATGTATTCTGGAGTTTTGACCCCATTTATGATATTGTAGCAAAAATGCAAATACAGGAGTGTGAAAGAAAATGTCATGTTAATGTGGGAAAATTCAATCCTTGTGTGTTTTGTGTGTATGTGTGCTTGACAGGTGGAAGGACATTGGCACCATAGCACACAACAAGTCAGCCATCACAGTGGAGATAACGAGCAAAGACGACACCATCATTTTTCACATGGTGAGTGTTGTGTCTGAAGGTGGTCCCAGTGCATGCACGCACAGACACACACACACACACACACACACACATGCTATGTACAAGGTTTCCAGTGGGAAGTACAACAACAAAAAAAAACCCACACACATTCCCACAAAGCTTAGTCAGACTTCCCTGCACAGAGAATTTTGGTCTTGATTTCCTATGAATACAACTTGTGTATTGAAATAAAATAATCAATGTTTTTCTTCCTGTGTTTGTATCTGCAGGAGGATATGGAAATGGCCAAGTACATCGCTCGCCTCTTCACGGCCAGACACAAATTCTACAAACAGAACAAGATTTGTGCCGAGTGAGTCTCGAGGCCACACAGAGAGGCCGACTGAAGGCCATTAAAACATTTAAATCCGGTGATATATGTGATTTAAAGGTGCAGTGTGCAACAACTCGGAGGGTTTATTGTAAGATACTACCCATAAGTGTGTTTGTATAAGTGTAAAATCACAATAATAAGTATTTTATATGTATATTAGGCAAGAGCCTTGATTTACAGGCCGTCATCTTTAGCCACCACTTTCTACAGCAGCCTGACTGGACAGACCAGCCACAGCATGTGCTTTGCATTTTGAAGTGGAAGCTTACTACACAAATGCAAAAATATTGAGATTTTTTTTGGTATGCAAAGGCCACCGTAGTTCCCTGACATGCTTAGGAAAGGCGAGTCTGTTTGTTTCAGTCTGTAGTCTCTCCATTAGCCCAAAACAAATTATTTAACTAAACAAAGTTGACTTTAATTTGTTTAGTTAGTTACATTACATTACATTACATTACATGTCATTTAGCAGACGCTTTTATCCAAAGCGACTTACAATGGAATTGAGTACAATCAGCCAGGGGTGGAGTCGAACTTGCGACCATGATGTCTTTCGCACACAGGGTACAGGTCTTGACCACTGAGCCACTCCACAGTTTTTTAGTGCTTTAGTTTTCTGAATCATCATGGCCAGGGTTGGTTGTGAATCATGGTTTGTGTTCTCCACCTCTTTGCCTTCAGGCCCACTCACTCACCTGCACCAATCAGGAGGAGACCCACTTGGACCCACCGCATCTCACTGGTATGAAAACATGAATTTTCTCTCTTTGGCGTTGTTTTATATCGTTGGATTTTGCTGTGTTGTGACACGGCCTTATTTATTTTTGTTATTGTCTGTGGCCTGTGTAAATTAGCCCAGAAGCCAAGAGACAGAAGGAGCATTTAAAGAGGGAGAACAGAAATGGCCGTGGTTAGAGATTTGACCCTGCTCTCCCACTCAGGCTCTTAATTGTGCCACGGAGCTTTGGTTTTAACATGCTGTGCTGGTGTGGTGGGTGTTGCTGGAAAGTCTGCAAGGGTGTTGCTTGGTCTGATTTCCGGTGCGACAATGAAGGCAGTGATTTGCACGTCTCTGCTGGCGAGACAATGGCAAAGCTAAATGTGGCACAATAGCTGTTCAGTCAGTCCACTTGAGTGCTCAGATGTCTGAACCACAGGCACTGGCGTTTGACAGCTCCATGACCCTAGAGTGGCTCTGAGTCGGTCATTATCACCTGTTGCGTGGGTTTGGTTAGACATGAAAAAAGAGAAAAATGACTTTAGGTTGAAATGGAAGGAAAATTAAAACTATTATATATTAGTATTGTTTTGTTTGAAAAGTTTAATATTTAAAAGCTACAGTGCATAACCTTTTTGTATTTTTTTGTTAACACAAAGAATGTAATTATTTGTATGTTGCATTCTTACCTTTATCTGAAAATGGGCTTTGTCCAGCAGTACTATCAGACCTGACTGGTGAAGTATTTGTGTGTATACACAGGCAGTGCAGGGGCGAATGGGGGCAGGAAGCGTTTAGTCTGTCAAACTACTGAACGACCGGGTATTTTGAACACGAGAATTCACTTTTGAAATGTTTTGTGGGCACTTCTTTGTGTTCTCAGTCATGCTCCAGCCTGTTTAGCAGCTGTTTCACTTTATTTGCTCAATGTTTCTGTTGCCTGTATCTTGAAAAAAATGTGAAATAAAATGTGAGTTGTTTTCCACACGATCAAAAGGAGGAATACAGAGACAGTGGAGTGGAGGTGATAGGCTGATTCAGCATTGTGTGAACTAATTGGACAACATTTTGAGTGTAATGGATATTTGTTTATATTTAAAAGTTATGCACTGTGGTTTTAAGGTTGTTTAGCGGTTGTTTCAGTGTTGCAGATCACAATGACGCGCACAACTTGGATTTTATGGAGAGTAACAGTCGATTACATCCTTCCTAAAAGTGTTGCATTAAATTTGTTTCTTCTTTCAGCCTCGTCCTCAGTCCTGTAACTTCCAGTCGATGCATTCCCAGTATGGAGAGCATTATCAGGACACACAGAGCTCCCAAGGTATGTGAGAAACATACACACACACATATACAGAAAAAAATAATAAAACAGCAAACACATTTTTAGAGTAAGCTTCAGCCCCTGCCACTCACTGTTTTAACCACAGTGAAATGTATGCATTGTCCTTCCCTTACGATAACTGAAGCATTTCAATGGAGCTAATTGGGTGTCTTTCCCGTCTGGCGTGTGACTCACGACCCATTTGTATTTTTAACAATCTCCCAGCCAATTAAAGCCCAATGCTAGGGGTGCAGAGCAGTGACCTCATCTGTGCTTCGCTCTCTCATTAACTTGTTCACACAGTCAGTCTTTCTTATAATCTGAGAGAGTTTCAGTCGTGTTTGACAGTAAAACGGAGCATGTGGAAAAAACATTCTGGGTGTGCTACCATGCGAGGGTGTGAGATCATGCTGCAGCGTGACCTCAGGCATCGAGGCCTCTCTCACTGTCTGTGTGAACAGAGATTGTGAATGTCTGCTGCTGGCTCGTGGTTCCACATGAGATGAGAGAATACTCCATTGTCCAATAAAGAGCAATAAGATGCATACCACTGTCTGTTTCATCCGGGTGGGAAGAAAATATTCCATGTCCATAATTTTCCTACTGGTGGGAAATTTTCATGACTTGTTGCTGCGCAACCAGAAGCCTACAGAGATCATTTTTGCCACACTTTGAGAATGTCAAAGTTTTTTTATGGCTCCATAACAGCAAAGACAGTTTAACTACAGAACCAAACGCTGTGGATGTTGCACAACTCCAGAAGGGGGAGACAAGGGCTTAATTATGACAAGGGTTTAATTCTAATGTACCATCCACTTTGAAAGAAGCACTTTTACCCAAGGGTACAAACGTTGTGGTTTTAAGAAATGATGGTCCCCCCTTTTTCTCTTCATCTCAATAATGTTTGATTGATAATAATAATTGATAATCTCAGTTCATCTGCTCTTAAAGATCTTCAATTTCTCTATATATTTTTTGTTTGATTTATTATTTTCCATAATTGATCATTTTCTATGTCATGCACTTACATTAAAGTGCATGACTTCCTTTAACAATTTTAGATCTGATGAATTAATTTATTTTGAGAATTATTCATTAAAAAGTTGCAAGCAGCAACTCATTTCTTTATTGCATTGCTTATTCAGTTATTCTCCCTTACTCTTTTGCTTTTCAGACAGCATCTTCCATGATGACCCCTACTATAAGTCAGAAACAAGTTTGGACCGCTGCCTCTTGGACTTTCCTTTCCGAAATGGTACAGTGCCCAACGGAAGCATGTACAGCAGCCCCAGCCTGAGCTCCCTCAATCACTCCCAGACGTTCGTGCCTCCCTCACCTATATCCTCCAACCTCAGCATCCCCGGCAGTGAGCTCATGCGCCCCGACTACATCCCCAGCCACCGCCACAGCGCCATCATCGCTCCGTCCTACCGGCCCACGCCCGAGTATGATGCTGTCATGCGGCAGAAGCGCCGCATGCTCCCCACGCACCATGATCTCCACAGCCAATCGCTCCGCAGTCTGAACATCAGTAATGCCTGTGCTTACCGCCAGCCTGAAGCTCTGGTGTACAGCCAGCCGGAGATGAGGGAGAGAAGCCCGTATCATGGACTGGGCCCCAGTCCTGGACCTTACACACCACAGGTAGAGCTGAATTTGCTAAATGTTACTACTCTTGAGGGCTGTTATTGATTAAAAATGTTTCAGTTGATATCTGATTCACCCAAACAGTTTGTTGTTTGTTAACAATTTCAGAGCAATGCTTACAAAAAATGACATCACACATTAAGGTAAAACCCTTTAGTTGTGTGTTGAATACTACTAGCTTTGTCATTGGGCGTTGGTGGTTGGCACAGAACAAAACACCAAACCAATATAACATATTATACAAACCAAATTGCAACGCATTTTTGATATTAGATGATACAGAGGAAGTTGGATCCTCAGGTGATACCACAGAAATATTTAAGTTTGATACCCAGCCCTACTAGTGCTTGATTTTTAAATTTGTATGCGTCCACATTGCAGATCAGCTACAGTAAGCCAGTGTCCCATGGTCCTCATCAGGGTGGACCAGCCAGCAGCAAAGGCCCCTGTCACTCGCCCTGTGTCAATGGCAGTGGAGGCGGTGGCGGAGGTGGAGGTGTGGGGAGCTCCATCTCTCACACGGTCAGCACACCTGAGTTGGCGAACACTAAACAACAGGGGACTAATGCAGGAAGCTATGCAGCCACGGCCAACATGCTGAGAAACCACATGTCACGACCTCCCCCACCTTACCCTTCCAGCTCCTTCCGCCCGGCCACCAGCACGCCTGATCTGGCCAGCCACCGCCACCGCTGCATTGGGGGCAGCAGCCCGGAGCTTGTTACCCGCATGGTGCAGCTGTCGGTCAAGACCTTCCAGCCGGACAGCTCAGCTGTTGTGCACCAGTCCCTGCAGGAGGTCAGCGAACCGTTAACTGCAGCTGCTAAACACCGCTCCACTCTGGGAAAGAGACACAGTATGGAGGTGATCAGCAGCATGAGAGGAGGAGGAGGAGGAGGAGGAGGAGGAGGGATGGAGGGGCTAGTGATGAAAGGCATGAATGCGCCACTTCATCGGAGGAACACTCTCAGAGAACATGTGATGCCTCCTCAGCCTCAACCCATTCCTCAGCCCCAAACCCCTCAGACACAACCCCAGTCCCAGCCTCCACCGCAGCAGACAAAAGAGCTGCCCATGCAGATGCCTGCCCAGAAAGCACCTGAGGCTTCTGTGACACAAACTGCAGCCGTGTCTTACCAGCATCAAAAGACTCTCTCTAATGCTACCATGCTCATTCACAGTAGTGAGAGTGAAGAGGAGGAGGAGGAAGAGGAGAGGCCTGAGCTGGACGTTCAAATCCCAGGTTTAAATGAGGACATCAGCATCAGTGCTCAGCTCCAGGCTGCTCTGGCCAAGCTGCCCAACAAACCCCCGCCAGAGTACCCTGGTCCTCCTAGACCTCCAAGCAGTGCTCAGATCCGCAACCACACCCACGGTCACAACAACCACACGCATCACCACAACCACAATCAAGGACCACAGAGCCACCAAGGACCCATGGACCCAAACCAAGCCCAGGGCAGAGTCCCCAAAACTGTCCCAAACCAGGGAGTTGGTGGGCCCGGAGGAGGCTGTGGTACAGGTCCTGGCGGGACGCTGACCCGAGGGGACCAGGGTGGAGTAAATGGAGCTGTTTTAGGTCCATCCATCTCAGAACCAGACCTGACCAGTGTGAAGGAGAGGGTACGGAAGGAGCCGGTCAAAGAGAGGCCAGTGTCAGAGATGTTCTCACTGGAAGACAGCATCGTGGAGAGAGAAATCGCTCAAAGGGTGGGAGATGTGTTTTGTAATTTAACTAAATACCTTTACACACCTTTTGTTAATGGTTTAATTTGTGTGTTTATCTTTGGATTTCAGAACAGATATGAAGTTGTCATTTTTTTGCTCGGGGAAAATCATTTTTCAGTATTGTTTTATAAACATGTGTAATATTGTTGTAAATTGCATTTTATTTTCATTTAAAAATCAAGATGTATAGAATGAAGTAATTCAGCTGAGTTGTACAAGCACAAGTGGTATTGTTGCTATTTTCATAGCTCTTGATTAGCTGTAATTCGGGGTTCAGCACCTGAGGGGATAGCACAAGGCTCTGTGAGTCTCCCCATGCACTTAATACCCTCATAAATCCCTCAGATTATTCTTTTGGTTAGGTGTGCTTGTTTAGGTTGGGTCTTTGTGTAGGAGCACACATTCAACACATCAGCAGAGTCCAGGTTTAAATGGATTCATATCGACCAGGTGGGGGCAAATATTGAGCCCAGGAAATTCCTCCAAAACTCCAAAGCTAATATCTTTCACTCAAGCCGATCATCTCATATAAAGAAGGTTCCCCTGGTGACACCCAAGCTGTTGTTTTGACTGTCACACAGGGAATGAAGGAGAGGCGAAGGGGGGAGCTGTCCCGGAGGTTTATTAGCCTCAGAGATTAGGAGAGGTAATCCTTGGAGGGACAGTGCAATGTGGGTCAGAGTTTGGTCGATGGAGAAAGAGTCAAGGTGACGGGGGGATTGTGTGAGTTTTTGTTAAAGAATGGAGGGTGAGGCAGTAGGTGGGAACAAAGGAGTGATAGAATGAGGAAAAAACTTGAAAGAGGCCGAAGGTTTTGAGATGGATTGAACAGTACAAGTCAACTCCTCCCGATAGGCTTTTCATACATGGACTGCTAGTTCATACCTGTCGACAGTGCAGGGGGATTGGTACGGCCCAGTTTGGCTTTTAAACAAGACGCTCACACTCGCATTCTCCCCACCCACTTGTACACACACACACACACACACACACACACACACTGTACTCCGGCCATGGCAGGTCAGTCATTCCTGAAATGCTGCCGGTACCTGTAACCATGACACCGGGATTTTTCTCTCTCCTGAAGACACTGGAGAGGCAGAAGATGTCGGTGGACTCCATGAAGAGACCGCTGATGATGGCTGCCCTCAACGGCCTCTATGTTGCTCGAATGCCTGTCCCCAAGAGTCCTGCAGAGGAAGGTGCCAAGGCTGCTAGTGACGAACGGGTAAGATGCTCATTTGTGCTTCAGAATCTGTTGAGTTGACAGCATGTGTTTGAGTTGAGTGGTCGGTAGCTTTTAAAACACTTCAGTTCTAGCTTCTGTTTTGTTGGCTCTTGCTCTGCCTGCAGCATCCGGCGCGTATGATGATGTGAAAATGATAGGTTGAGTGCCATTAAATATTGTATGATGCTCTAGATACAAAACAAACTTGAAGATCTTCTTTTTTATGGCATACTTGCTCAAAAAGAATGTCAACAAACAAATTCAAAGTGAAAACGTAATTACACTGGATTTATGCAGCCAATTTTGGTCCCTTTCATTCAGGGAGACATTACTCAACTTTCAAGCTCCAAAATTGACTTGTTAGAACGTGTTGTATTATTGGCGGATCACTCGCAACAGCTGCTTTCTCGGCTGCCACAAACACTTTGATGAATGGAGATAAAAGTCAAACAGTAGCTGATAACAGTAATGATTAATGTCGTGCATTTTCCACTCCTGAAGTCTGTCTGTTTGCTCCATTTTTGAGTGCAGGGATTTTGAAAACCAGCCTTTGTCCTGACAGTTGCTAAGCTAACAGGGGGCAAGCCCTAAGTGGGCTGTGGAACGTATGGCATGGTGGTGCTTATCGCTCTCTGGGCCCGCTGGTATGTTAAGAATGTGACCCGAAAGAGTGAGTGAGCTGCAGAGACACAGGGATAGACCACTGCCAATTGTGCCCTTTTTACAGCTGTGTTAATGCATTACATGCATCAGGGCAGTATTCCGGGGAGATGTCTGTATTCCCCTCGTCTGAATAGTCTCGAAAGTATGTCGGAATTTAAACGAATGAAAGCCCATAGGGCCCTGAAAGAAAAACCCCTGAATACTGTGTTGCTTGTTATTCAATGACTAACACCCCCTCTTCCTCCTCCTCCTCCCTTTTTCCTTCCTCTCTTCTTTTTTTTCCTCCATCTCTCCAGTGTAAGACCTTTGAATTGAAGCTGGAAGAGGAGCGGGTCTTCACTGAGTATGAGCAGGTGCCTAAGAAGAAGGCAAACAGTGTTCTCACCACGGCAACACTGCCCGAGAACACCGAGCGCAACCGCTTCCGGGACTTTGTGCCCTACGAGGAGAATCGTGTCGAGCTTGTGCCCAACAAGGAGAACAACACGGGCTACATTAACGCCTCACATATCAAGGTAAAAGTAGTATCAGAAACACCCAGCATACAGTGCACACTTAAAACATGAATTTAGGGTTGATTCCGATCCCTTCCCTTGTGTTATTGTGTGTTTTCTTTATGAAAGAGAAACATTTAGATGACTGTAGCTTCATAAAACACAAGTTTATGTGACTGTTAATCACAGCTGCAGTCACAGACAACATACGTTGAAACAAACGGGTATAAACTTGATACACTCGGCTCGCCGCTCGTCTTTGTTGTGGTCATTTCTAAGCAGGGAACGGCTCGGGGGGAAGGATGAAAAGCGGCTATTGAAGGCTGTTTGGGCCTTTAAGCTCACAGAGCTCGTGGAATTCCCAAAGAATGTGGTCCAAACTCCAAACCCTCTTAAGTCAGCCTGAGCTGCTCTCACTAGCCCTCTATTCATGCTCGGTGTGTGTGTGTGCACACAAGCTTGTGTGTTTATGCCTGAGTTTGCATTTCGTGTGTGTGCCTAATCGCAGTCCAGGAGCGATCGCCGCACTGAGTCACTGCCTATCACGGTGTAACCCTCTTACTTCCCCCTGTCATTTAAGGTGGCCGCCGCAGAACAAAGGGCCTTGTTTATTCCCCATCCATCTCCTATGTTTACAGTCACAAGATGGCCTAAGGAATCATGATTCCTGGCACTGCTTCTATGAGATAATAAGAAAGAGGAAGTTTTTCGGTTTTTCCGTCGAGCCACATGATTATCGATGGAGGGGAAACAAAGAGAGATTTAGTGGAAAGGAAGTTTTTTAAATTAAAGGGAATACGGCCCCAGACAGAGGCGTTTATATTGCCCTCTAGTGGCTGTTTTGATTATTTTCAGTGTCTCAAATGACCTGTAAAATCAATATGCTCGAAAATACAGTTTCTTCCATTGTTTGCACTAGACGCACGATGCGTTGCACAGTAATTGGTTATTTATGCATTTCTGTGTTTTGTTTTCCCAGGTGATGATCAGAGGGGAGGAGTGGCACTACATTGCCACCCAGGGTCCGTTAGCCAACACCTGTGCCGACTTCTGGCAGATGGTCTGGGAGCAAGGGGTCAACGTCATCGCCATGGTTACTGCAGAAGAGGTACACACACACACACACACAGATGTGGCTCCATTTCAGAAGCCAACAGCTGGCATTCATCTGTGTGAGTGAAATATGATGAGAGAGAGAGTGCATCACTGAATCTGTGCGTGCGTGCATGCGCGCGCACGCGCGTGTGTGTGTGTGTGTGTGTGTGTAGGTGGCATGTGGTAGAATACATCTATTACCCCCCCTCCCCCCATTCAATTACCACTCACCAATCAATTCATCTTCATCTTCTCACACTATTCTCTCTCTTCCGTCCAGGAGGGTGGCCGGTCCAAGAGTCACCGCTATTGGCCTAAACTGGGCTCCAAACACAACTCGGCCACTCACGGCAAGTTCAAGGTGACCACCAAATTCCGCACCGACTCAGGTTGTTACGCCACCACGGGGTTGAAGGTCAAAAACCTGCTGTCCGGCCAGGAGAGGACAGTCTGGCACCTACAGTACACCGACTGGCCTGAGCAGGGCTGCCCGGAATACGTGGTGGGATTCCTCTGTGAGTGGGAGTGACGAACAGTCACTATATTTAATTTTTTTAAAAGAGTAGCTCAAGAAAGACACCGTTCAATATTGCTTACATCTTACACTTTTGTCGCCCTCCCACCTGCAGCCTACCTAGAGGAGATCCAGTCAGTAAGGAGACACACTAACTCCATGCTGGACACGTCAAAGAGCCTCAACCCTCCTGTGGTGGTGCACTGTAGTGCCGGTGTGGGTCGCACCGGTGTGGTCATCCTCACTGAGCTCATGATCAGTTGCCTGGAGCACAATGAGGTAAGAGGACTGGAGGGGGGTGAGGGTCTAGGAAAGTTTAAGTCAAGTTGAGATGACTTAGAACCACAGCTGTTTTCCCTCAGGATACATGTATCTGCATCCCAAGAGTCACAAATCGCTATTCCAAATGATAAACAGTGTCTTGTGTAATATAGAAAGTTTGCAACATCATTTGTCTCTTCTCCTTTTTAGTCTTTGTTTCTCTCATTCTAAGTTCCATCCCCATTGTTTTCTGTGTCTCTTCAGCCAATGGAAGTTCCGACCATGTTGTCGGAGCTGCGGCAGCAGAGGATGCTGATGGTTCAGACCATCTCCCAGTACAAGTTTGTCTACCAGGTCCTCATCCAGTTTCTTAAGAATTCCCGCCTCATCTAAGCATGACGGTGGTACTGATGTAAACACGTGGACTGACACAGCTGATTAATAACCGAGTTAGAAGCAACTCCACCCTCATTTTGACCTTTTCCAGGTTGACGTTGTGGAACTTTGTTGGTTTGCAAACGAAAGGAATTTGTGTGGGTGTGCATCTAAACTGATGGTCAGTGTGTTCACATTTCATTCTTCTTTTTCTTTTTTTTAAGCTTGGACCTGTCTTTCTGTGTGGAGCATGCACGTTAGTGCTTTTTCTCCGTGCAGGTCGGGTGAATAAGCAGCGTATCTCTCCTGCAGGTGTGTCTCCATGCCCTGGGTGCTCACGAGATATTGCGCTCTTCTTTTTTCTCACTTCTACTGTTCAGACTTACTGTTGCTAAGTTTCACACAAGCCATTATTAGACATGGCTTGATGCTGCATGAACAGTAGGTGGCAGCAGTATTATTGCTAAACTCTTAATGAACAGGGTTGCCAAACAAAAACCATTCTCTACATCACTGTTCTGAAAATGTGCCCTTTATTTTTTAACAAGAGTATTAATGAATACAGCAAATATTTACTTTTTCTTAATTTTATTTATTTCTATCAACAATGAGGTCAAGTTTGCCGTTGTACAGATCACTGACAAGCATGTCGGGTCTTTTGATCTCGTCTTTTCTTCCCAGTTCTCCCCGTTTTCTCTCCACACATTTCAACCAAGGACCTTTCAGCAGCGGTTTCCTTGAATCTCCGCTCTTTGCCGTCTCTTTTAACCATTTCAAAATCCTCTCCAGTTGATTGGAGATACTTTATAAATATCCGAGCGTTGGCATCTGCAGTCAATAGGAAACTGTGTCCTTATACTGTATATGTAGCAGATACTGTATTATGATGCTGCGTTGAGACATGAAACGGGAACCTCCAAAAAATGAAATCGTCAAATCAGTAATTTTATTGATTGCTATTTTGGTATAAAAGCTACTTTAACATTTGAAATCATTTACCTAACTCTCAGGTAAGGATTTGTCACCAGGAGCCAGAGAAGTCTGAAATCTGGGATTGTTTTTGAAACATAAGCGTTAAGTCTTTGCCATAAAAAGGCAGTTGTGTGTACTCACCTGATCCAAACCCAGTTAGTACTGTGTTGTGTTTCCAAGTATCTGAAACCACCTTCTACAGAATGATCTGTTACATGTTAAAATAAATGTAATGCAAAGCCAGCCGTGTCCAAAAAAATAACTTTGTACATAACGGACATGTGAGAAAAGATTTCTACAAATGTTTTATATCACTTTCTTCTTTTTTTGACTTGGTACCCTAAAAATACCGCAACATAATAAACTATGCATGCATTTTTTTTTTTACATATATTTCAATGTATATATTCTTGGATACGTATAAGCTCTCTCTTGACATATAAGTGTTTTGTTGCACTTCAGTTCTCTTTTTACGACAGTATTCTCTCACAAGGCATTCCACTCTTTATTAATATTTAATTTTTCCCCCCCAGTCTTTCTTTCTTTCTTTCGGCCAAATTCCTGAATACGTTTCAAAGTATGTGTAAATAGGTTTTGTATATGCGTTGTCAGTCTTTTGTTTTTCTCTCCCCAGACATGTACGAAACTGTCAAACTTGCTTATTATGCAATAAAGCCTTATTTTCTTTAAGACTGTGGCCACAAATGTATTTATTAAGAAGGGCTTTCCTTTTACCTTGAAATATTCGGAGACTCTCACAGTATCAGTGACAGGTGATTGGTGGGAAAAGGAGTCAGAAATCCACTGTCTTCTCACAACTAAAACTGCTGTATATTCATCTGTATCTCCACTCCACTAACAAAAGCAGGAGAAAGTGCGTACAGTTCTGTAAAACGCCGAATCAAAAGGAGTGTCTGCAGTCAGTCAGGGACACCAAAGTCACCTCCAGCATCATCATCTTGCCTCTCTTTTCATTTCTGTGCTATTTCTTTGCGCATCTCAGTCAAGTAGAAGTGATCTTTCCCGTGAGTGACCTCCATGATGGCCATCGCCTGTGGGCACACAAAGGTGATTTTTCTTTTTTACAACATTTTACAGAAAGAAATTATGTACAAAATGTATAGATTTGGTGGGTATGAAACTGCTCTAAAAGTTTAAATGAGCAGCAACTGAATCAACTTAATTCCTTGATTAGAAAGTCTCCTGTTTTAAGTTTAGACTCAATTTAATATAGTTGAGGTACATATGCTGCTTCCTCATTACCTCTGTGTGTATTTTCAATTTTAAAAAAATGATGGACACAACTCTCAGGACACTTTCTGTCCTCAGTGTATGAACAGAATGTGGGGAAAAAAGGGTATTCCAGTTTTTGCTCTTTCAGACTGGAACAATCTACAGAGAAAACCCTTAAAACTCCAAAATCTGGTTTCTCTGGCTCATTTTAAATTCCTTCTGAAGGAGTTAGAATCAAAATTGCTGGTGTGTTATTGTCTTATTGTAATTTGTATGAGTTTTCTTTATTGATGTGTGTGTGTGTGTGTGTGTGTGTGTGTTGCTGCTGCCTTTTAACCAAGACGCCCTCGGAAAAGAGATTTGCAATCTGAATAGGATTATCCTTCTATCTTCCTCTGAGCAAGATGTTATAATAAGATTGTTTGGGTATTGTACCAGTAGCTGTGTCAGGGTAGAATTTCAAATGATACTCAGGTCTATTTTGTCTTTATTTTGTTTTCCTAACAGTCCTCTGTGTCTGCGTATGAGAGTGGCAAGAAAATCCAAACATGTCATAATTACCTTCTTGAGAGCTTTAATGCCCCCTGCGTGTTTCTCCATCACCATATACAGTCTGCCCATCTTCAGGTACATGGAGCACACATTCAGGGAGTAGGGCGGGTAAAGCTGCCTGCGTTGGACACACATTCATATGTTCTGATTTTGCTCAGATGCAGAAATAGGACAAGCAAAATGCACATGATGCCTAAAAACAAGTCAAAAGAATTCCCCTATAGTTATTACAATTTTTAACAATAATATCTACCCATTTACAAGAATAATGCCTCTAAATAACTTCAGCGTTTCTTACATGTAAGGTTGGAGGATCTTCTCTCCGTATCTGATCGCTCCCTCTACGTCGTCCATGTAGAGACACACGCCCATGGCCTGGTACATCATGTGGAGCATGAAGACGTTGGAGTCGTGGAAGACGGTTCCCATCTCCTCCAGGGTCTGTTCGCACATCTCCAGCAGCTCACTAGGGGGTGCCACAGAGTCAAGGCTGCACTGAAGTAGACTCTGGTCACACGATCAGAGGTGGGGAAGACACTGAAATGACCCTGCTTAAGTCTACAGTGACTAACGTCTTGTGTAACTCATTAAACAAATCAACCAATTTCTTCTTTTTTTTTTTAGCAGGGAAGGGGAAGTTATGCTCTCAAGCATTAAAAAAATAAACATAAAAGCAGGTTTTTGGACTCCCAATTGTAAAAGTTCTCAGCGTAGACAACACGAGAGAGTCCAAGTGTGTTATTTAATGCCGTCAAAGGATATCTTTTTCATTTTTAAGAGCTCTGAACTTTCTGATGCTTCTCCTGGCGTAGCGCACCATGTTGCTGATGACCTCCGGCTCGATGGGGTCACTCTTCTTACGTAACTTCAACTTGGCCTTGTCCTGTAGGAGACGACAGAGCCACACGATGACAGTCAACCAACTCCGCACAATATTACCTATGCATTTTTATTTTTTTGTTTCTTTTCTGAGTCTTACTTTGGACTTGCTTTCACATTCCTGACAGTCACAGGTAAAGAAATAGGACTCTCGCAGTCTAGTGTTGCGGTCATCTGTTGGATAAAGCAGGTCTATGTAGCTGATGAGCACCTACAGGTGGAAATGAAACGCAGCGTGTGAGCGTCACACTGCACAACACTGCCAGACAGCACTGCCAGACAGCACTACTTGAACTAAAGGTTCAAATCTCAGCTCTGAAAATAACCCCTGACCAGCCTCTTCACTGTGAAGCCTTTTAAACCTTTTCTGGTTAATATAATAGATAAGATAAGTCTTCTGACTGAGGAAAACATGTGTTTTAAAAGTAGATTATTATGTAAAGGTCCTGTGGGTAACCACTGATTAAAAGGTTGCTAGAATAATCTTCAATTTGAAACTGTTTAAAGGGAAATATAAATATGTATATATGCAAGTGAACAAATGCATTTCCCAAAACTTTAGCATTATTTAAGTAAATAAAGTTGAATGATTCTTATATTACTTGAAATGAAACTACTACTCTGAGTAATTTGACACACACACACACACACACAGAGCTCCTCCACACATGCACTTAAAAAAAAGGGAGAAAAAGAGAGAACCCAACCCCCTCTAACGGCAGCTGTCCCCTTTGCTCACTTCATCTCCAGGCTTCATGTCCCGCACAGCCCGAACTTCAGCTGATGTCCCGTTATATGTGACTATGACACTGGGAAGACAGCTGTGGTTTATCAGTGCCACGCTGTGGATCCACACAGACACATACCAAAGACACAGAGCGGGATATTAGAATAAAAAATAAAATCACTTTCCACTTTCCTTTTCTTCAAAATGAGACAGAGCAATGACCCAAACGGCGACATAAACAGTTTATCTGTACGTGGTGTTGCTATATATATAGAGGACATGTGGTTATTTCCTGACTTGTTGGCTGGAAATAGCTTAACAAGGAGCTGAGGGGGAGATTTCACCTGAACAATCCCAATTTTAAAACTGAACTCACCCACAGTCACAGCAAGGAGAATCTTTTACAACCAAAACACCAACTGGAGAAGACGAGTTGACATGTCAGGCCTCCTTTGGACGTTTGTTGGTTGCTTTAAATTGCTTTGAACACTGATATGTAGATTAAATTACAGCCCCGGAAAGGAATGACGTTTTGTTTTGGCTCATGTATGCAAATACTACGGAAGAGTAGTAAGAGTATTTTGGCCCATGTACAAAAATGTTCTGAAAGAAAGTAAAATCCTGACTTTTGAATTTTTTTTTCTCCGAATTATGATTTTAATCTCTGACTTTAATCCCAGATTTTTTTTCTCAGAACTCTGACTTTATTCTCTGAATTGTGACTTTAATATCAGGATTCTGACTTTGATCTCATAATTCCGACTAATTTCTCATAATTCTGACTTTAATCTCAGAATGAATGCTGTTTTATTTGCATTAATTAATTTTATTTTTTTCTTTTCATATGGCCCTAATACACTCCCGTTTAAATAGAGATAAACAAACCATGACGTTAATCTTGTGTCAGGAGGGAGAAGATACTGTGTGGTGCACTACACCTTTACATGTGTTGTATTGTATGTATATCGTATGTATATGCATGAGTTTTCCGCCTTACTCTGGGTAAACTGCAGTACCCAAGTGGGAAAGTTCATCGTCCTCGACAGTGAAACCATTACAGGCAACCTGTTCCACAAAGGACACAGAGCAGAGAGAGAACAGAGAAACACGCTTAAGTATACACTCACCGGCCACTTTATTAGGTACACTTGTTCACCTGCTTGCAATTACTAATCAGCCAATCACATGGCAAACCAAGCTTCTGAATAGGGAGGAATATGAAGTGACATAACGTGGCACGTTTGCATGGTCTAGTGGGATTTTTCACATCGAGGACAGTCGCTCTGAAAAGGTCCTTGTTCATGCAGGGGATCAGAGGAGTGGTTCAAAAATGATAGAGAGGCAACAGTAAAAGTACCTAAAATGCAACCAGGGTGTGCAGAAGACCATTTGGGAACTTACAACACGTTGAACCTTGAAGCAGATGGGCTACTGCAGCAGGAGACCACACCAAGAGCCACTGCTGTCACTTTATTAGGTGTCCTGTGTGTAAATACCGTGGCTGGTGAGTATAAATCAGGCTGTTTAACAGTTTGTCTTAAGCTGCAGCGGAGGACAGAGATATCACACAACAATCAGTGGATCATCTTGAGCTCAATGAGCTCAGTTTAACGTGTGTGTGTGGTACCTGGGAGAAGAGCGTGAGCAGGTCTTTGTGATCAGGAAAATCCAGGTTTTTGGAGTAAAAGCGATGCAGTTCAGCGATGTCTGCCTCGCTCATCTCTCTTTTCTCATTGTCTATGTCCTCCACGTCTGTTGCAGGAAGGAGGACAAACATTTTCATGAGACACCAAACGTAAAATGTTGTGTATAATTTTCAGACTGGATGTCCAGTGAATTGCTGTCGCCGCAGTGACCCGAATTGTATCTGGCGTTGAATCAACAACAGCAATTTGGGCGCCGTCCCAGGTCTGAATGGCAGACAGACACTAGATCAAATTCACTTCCTCTGGTGGTCTTTGCTGGTTAGAGAGCTTTTCCTCACCTCCACACTGTTAAGCTCTGACAACTGTAAAAGGACAAGGATAAACAGCTCCCCTTCACCACTCAGGCTGTGTCATGGCCACATCACATTGTCACCATATCACACACATATACTATTATCTGATTGTGACTGTGTGCCAAACTGTGTGTATGGGGACATTAATCTGTCCATAGTCAAACATAGTCCCCTTATGGGGACTTCCTTTTTATTCCCACACGGAAGACATGTCTCCATAATGTAAAGTGTTCCATTTTAAGGTGAATTCATGTTAGGGTTAAGTTAAGGTCAGTAGACCAGTAGTAGTTCAGGTTAAGGTTAGAGTAAGTCTCCAGGAAATGAGTGTAAGTCACTGCAATCTCCTCAGAAGTCATGGAAACTGACCGTGTGTACGTCTGTTGTCCCTATAACGAAACACTAATCGGCTTATTAGTGGAAAAAGAACAATAAGCAAATACTCACGTGATTGCATCTCCCCTATGAGCAACATCCTCTCAGACACACATCGTTCTTTCTGCGTTTTCTGTCGGGGAAAATACACGGGAAAATTACAACCATAAACGATCGCACAGGTTACGCCAGACAATGATCACACACGTGTATGTTTTCAAAACTTCTTCAACCTTCTTGGCGAGGATCCGGGCCACCAGGCGGGCCGTCTCTGACGGGCACCATTTCTCTCTGAACGCCGTCATTGCCGAACACTCCAGCTTGTGCATGGCCCAGTCCCCTTTCTACACAACACGTACAAATGTTGTAATCACATAAACAAAAAAACAACAAAAAAAACAGGAGAACCCTGTAGGTTGAAACTACATAACAATAAGCACAATATCATTTTTGCCCCCTCTCGCCCAAATAAAGTTAATCTGGAGCTGCAAATCCATAAACATGGATGCAGCACCTTTTGCCAATTAACCACTACATTCAATGGTCATTACAGTAATTTGTCAGTCTATACTTCGGCTTGACTGAGCTTTAAGCTTCATGCAAATTAAAAAACATAAGAAATAAAAGGCAGAACTCAAAATGAGAAACAGTGCTTCTGTACTGGACCTTCATCGGGCAAATTTGTCTGAGTTTTTACCAAAAACACTGCAATAAAGTGACACAAAATCTGTTGTAAGAGATAAAACCATTAACTGAGATGATAGTTGACTTATTAGATAAAAAATCAAAGTCATGAGTCATTGTGACCACTTTCACGTCAGTTTATTTTGTTGTTCACACCCAGAAACCAACCAACCATGGCTGCAAGCTGTGTATCAACCTAACAGAGGTTGTAAGGGATATCCAACATATGCTGTGTCATGGTCTTTTGATTACATTACAATATGGGATGTATTTCCTACCTGGCATTTCACATTGCAGTAGAAAGCCTTCTTGCACTTGCCACATTTTGCCAAACCGTTTTTTCTGCAAATGACAAAAAAAAGAACAGAAAAAGACGTTCTATTATCTTATAAATTAGATAAATAAAAAAGTAGCACATTGTAAAGACGCCACTGAGAGAGTCTCACACTTTCAGAGACCACGCAGAACATATATCATGACTTGTGTGTGTATAGATCTGTGCATTGGCCTCTGAGTGAGTGTCAGACAGGAAGCAGCAGTTGCTCGTGGCCTGTCAAAATGAAAAGCAACGAAGGGCATTAAAACATTCTGAGGTATTAATAGAGCTGTCCTTGTTGTGGGAGCAGCTGTCTCTCTATCACAGTGAAACAGTAAAGCAGTCCAAAAGTCCACTGACGCAGATTAGAGACACTTACAGGCTGTGACAGTGTTAATAAAAACAATATGTCTCAACAGGCATTATTTCTAACTCCCATCTGACTGAATCAACATCTAAATGTCTATATAATTCACATTTATACTGGAAATGTGTGGGATTGACATGGTCATGGTCAAGAAAGTTGGGAAGATTGAGGTTGAAAAAAATTAGGTCACAGTTAAATTTAGGGTTGAGGTGAGGTTACAGTGGTCTGCGCTGTAACAAGTGACTCTACTTAAAAGTCCAGCGTTTAAGAATCAGTGACATGTCATGGGGAAACTGCAGAGTGCAACAATCCCTCCTTCATGTTAGGAACTACGGTGCAGGCCTTCACGTACCCGAAAGAAAGTAAATACTCTATCACAACTGTCTCATTTCCTCCCTCTTCGTCTTCTTTGTTTATGCGTTGGGTTTATGTGGGAGGGGCCATTTTTTGTTTGTTTGCTTCAAAACCCAAAATATCTACTGCAAGAATGTGATGACACAAAATGGCAGCCTCAGTAAAGTAAGACGCTTGCTTAACATAATTATAAAAGTACTACTGCTGTATAGTGACCAGTATTGGTCCAATGCTGGTCACTTCACTCTGCACAGACTGCAAAAAATGTAAATACAAATCAGCAATCAATATTTTAGCTGAGTTTGGGCTGTTTATTTCTCCTTTTTGGGAGAACAATATTTTGTTACACAGTTGGACTCAGCACAAATGTGTTGTTAACAGCTTCATAGTTCATGAATGGTGTCAAAAAAATGACTGACTAATAATGACTACTATCGGAATCAGTAGAAACTTGAGTTTGTGATATTGGTAACGGACACAAAAAAGTGATGATACCCTAACTTATAGGTAGTATAGTTATTTCAATAATCTCTCCTAAATATTATACACTGTATCTTTAAACAGTTATATTTACTTTATTGTCACTGCTGCATGAAGAAAAAGGTTTATAATCATGCAAATAGGAAGATATATAAATAAAAGAACAAGTGATTAACTAGTGGCTAATGACAGTAATAAGGTGCACAATTAAGGAATAATACATCCCTAAAAGGAACACAGAAGAAAGATAATAGTGGAAATGTATTTATGATGACCTTACTTTTACACCATAGACTGAATTAAAAAAAATATGAAATTGTATGTGTCTCTATAATGGATTATTGTTGTGGTAGTGTTGTTGGTAATTGGTGGAAATAAACTCTATTATGTAACCATGGTCGCATAAAGGTAGCATAATCTTATTCTCATGGTCACCTCACAAAGATGGAGGGTGCATGTGAAAGACAATACAGAGGAATCACCATTCAGGAAGAGGAGACGCACAACCGAAATAGATTTTGTGGGTGAGAGCCCATGTGGCACTGCATGTGTTTGGTGGTCAGTGGTGATTCAGAGAATGAGATTTATACTTAATTAGTGTTTTATTCTTCTGTTTTCAGGACACACCCATGCAACAATAGTATTTGTGTTTTTAAAACCTATATAAATGCATGTCATTTAAAATGATAAGATTATTCTGATGAGTAAATGAACACATGGAGGTATAAATAAGTATCCAGTGATTACCTGCTGAAGCAGAACTCACAGTAGCAGCCTCTCTCTTTGGCTGACAGCACATACGAGTACGCGGCGCTGGAAAACAGCAGCTCTCCAACTTTAAAGGCTCTGGTAACGCGGAGAGCTCGGCCTTTCCCCGGGCTCTCAAACCTCTGCAGTCCCTGGATGCTGCCTGTCATTGCCGTGCACTTCACCTCCTCTGCTCCGTCTACGCTCACAGTCTCTCTTCACTCAGACGCGCACAGAGTAAAGTGGGATGTGGCAGTGGCTCCAAAAACTCCAAGTGTCAGGGCGTCACCGTGCCCAATAATAGTTCACACGCTGTGGCATCACCAGTGACATGTGTCAGATAGACACATAGATGTTATTTATTTATTTACTTTACACACTTTAAACACTTGAATTCAGAAAGCATTAAAACCAATGGCGCTAAACAAAGGAGAATATCCATGAAATAAGAAAAGCATGAACTATAGGTACACCCATTAGTAAATTACTCTGGGGTCTGATTACGTGATGACGTAAGACGTCAGGACGCCAGGTTCACGCGACGTTAGCAAACGGTCAAGGAAAGTTCAAGGAAAGGAACGTTAGTTTAAAAAACGACAAAAGTTAGAACAGAGGAAGAAAAGAGGCACCTGAAAACAAACTGGTGCAGTTGACAAGTGTAACACAGTCACAGGCTGTTTTTAAAACCGCTGCAGAAGCAGAGGTTGTTGCTTGAAGACGAGACAGGTGTGTTTGTTTGTTTGTTTGTTTGCTACAGCGTCACACAACGTTATGTTACTGAGCCCTAAACGGCTTTGTTACTGCGTCACTGTGAGACGTTTTGTTTGCTTTGTTACAGACTCGAAGAGACAGAAACTGAACTCCAACCACGAGGCCATTTCTCCAGAGTGACTG
The DNA here is from genome assembly GCF_019176455.1 of Solea senegalensis. Lineage (NCBI taxonomy): Eukaryota > Metazoa > Chordata > Actinopteri > Pleuronectiformes > Soleidae > Solea > Solea senegalensis. Next base: position 10,530,757 of record NC_058037.1, on the reverse strand, counting down.
CTGCACAGGTAGGATTTAGTTAACACTGTGTGTTGTGTGGGAAACTGTGTAAACAACAATAACGCAGAGAAAGGTACAGTGGGCCTTTTGAACAGCAGGTGTAACTGATTATTTTATGACCGTGTTCAGTTCATATTAGTCAGGACAGTGTACCAGTGAACCAGAATGCATCCTGAAACTAGTTAAGATAAATGGAACTCAGCCATAATTCGACTATTTACCTCACAATTCAAGTCTCAAGCAAGTCATTCTTGCAAGAATCAAGCAAATCAAGTCAAGTTGTATGAATATAGTAGATGAAGAGGATTTCCCAGATCTTATTCCACATTTAAATATCTTTAAAAGACTTTTGACTTTTCTGATTTTGAACAGAAACACTGTATTACTGATACAATGTAAAGAATGCTTCATGGTCTCATACAACTGAATTGTTGTAAGTAACATCAAAAAAACAACAACAACTGCAGAGCCTATAATGTAAAGAATACTGACATTAGGTCTGCAAATGCATTTCAAATACTAGGCTTAAAAAACCGTCATGTTTCACCTTAACTAGTTAGATTGTCGGTGTTGCACGGTTGCCAGGTTTGTATTCAAGCCTTAAAAGCAGACACCCAATGTTTTCTGTCTTTTTTTTTCCATGTTCACTCAACATTTGAGAAAATGTAAATATTCCATAAGTAAAGTCATTTGTGTCATTTTACTCAAGTCTAAGTCAAGTTGAGTCTTTTACCAACATTAGCCAAGCAAGTCTCATGTCCTCATTTGCAACTTAAGTCAAACTTCAGTCATGTGACTTGACTCGAGTCCACCTCTTTCCTACTTTGCCCAGCTCTGTCCTACTGTGGGCTCATACTTTAATATTTATTTATGTTTTATGGCTGCATTTTTGGCATTTTAAAATACAGATTTTGAAACTCTGCAAAAATGCTGTAGTGTGGCTTCTGTTTTGTCTGACTGTTGCAAATACTGATGAACGGGTACTTTGAATATTAATTTATTTTAGTTTGTTTTTGCTCATAGTGTTTTCCTCATGGTTTAATACAGTACCCTTGACTGACTGTTTGTTGTATTGTTATCTATTCAGTTTAGCGTTTTAGCTACTATAAACACATACTGACTCAAACCTTCAATCATGTTGTTTACGTTCACATTTTGTTTATTATTTTAGTAGTACAGGAGGAAATGGTGAAAAACATGAACCCATCTTCAATAATGGGGCAACTGTAGGACGTTCTGTAATTCAGTGATTGCTTATGTATGATGTCTGTGCTATTCTCAGTCACTATTATTATCCTCCACTTTTCTTCATATCAACACACACTCGCTTCTCTTTGAACAAACGCCGTAACGTTATCCATCCACACAGAAAACACCACAGCAGACTAATGTAGAGTAGTAGAATGGACAGAATGATGTTCAGCAGCATCACAGAGCATTAAGGAGGTGTTCATGAACCCAGCGTTTTTTTAGAGAGTGCAGCAGAGATTGCAAATTCCAAAAATCTACGTGAAACGACAACAGTAATAACAATAACACAATCAACCACTCAAATATAAACATAGATACTGTGTGAGTAGTGTTAGGATTTTTTACAGTAGTTCAATGAGGCCATCTGGTGGTGAAAACCCTATATAGAGTGAAGGCCTACAGTCAAGTGTTTTGTTATAACATAATCTATCATTTATAAGTTATATTAACTGATACATTTTAAATTTCTATAAATATCTATTCTCTTTTACATTTTTTTGTCTTTGCAGTCTGGGAAAAGGTAACTTTATTTAAATGTTACAACACTGGCTTTTGTTGCTTTATGTACTAACTATACAATTATTTTTTAGAAGATTAGGCCCTGATAGATTAATAAAGAGATCCCTGAAGGTCATATCTGGTCTCCCACTTTTGTCATGTTGTGCCATCATGTGGGTGTTATTTGTAAGTACACCGTCAAATGATGAGGAACGCCTGTCACAGTTGACCAGAGGCAGACAGATTATGCAACAACTAAGTGAGTTCTGTGTGTGTGTGTGTGTGTGTGTGTGTGTGTGTGTGTGAGAGAGAGATATGTCAGGTCAGGGACTTGATCTTAAGTAAATTGAAAAATGTTATAAGCAGCCATGCATAAACACAACATGCCCATGCACCTACTCCTCCTCTCAATCTCATTCACACAAACTCATACAGGCACACACTACAATGTGAAGATTTGTCCCTCATCTGTATCTAAAGGCTTTATCCAACCTTGCCCTAGTTTCCCCCCTGATTTATTATAATTCTATTTTACAGTCTTTCAATCTAAAGATTTGTTTCTCCACATTTTTAATAAAGCGCAAGTAAGGCAGGCATGTATGTCCCTGGCAGATTATGTCGTCGTCTTTGGCGTCTCGTCTTGATTACATCAGAGGAACCTGATTTGATTTGGAAGAAACCCCCGTGTTCCAGTGCGGGATCTCTTTAGACCTAACCACTGTGCTGATTTCTTGCTTTGTCAGAGGGGATGATCTTGATGAATATGATCTGAAAGAGAGGGAGGGAGAGGGGCGGATTAGGTGAAAGGATTATAATTCCCAATGATGAGAAATAATAAGAAACAATAAATCCTAAGTAGATTTAGTTCTCAAGGAAACCCTGTTAGGGGAAATCAACAGAGTAAGAGACAGGACAGAAAGGAGACAGAACGGTGGTATTAAATAGATACTGTAGAGCTGACCTTTGAGGTCTGAGGTGTATGTCTATTTCTTTTTTCTTCTGGGCTTTCATACTAGCTAACATTTTTACATGGCTCATAATACATTGATTACAACCCTGTTTGACTGTTCTCTTTTGGAGATAGAACTTTTTTTATGCAAAAAGTCAACTATTCACATATGAGGAAGCGTTTTGTTTCAGTGATGTTTAAGTCAGTATCCTTGGATTTGTTGGAACCTTTAATTGGACAGCACACTAGATGGCATTGTGTACAGGCATTGTGTATTTAAGTTAAGACTCATGGTCGCCTCCATGGAGAAACCTGAAGTCTACAGGTTGCTCTGGTTCATGATTTCCAGTAATGCATTAGAAGATTTCACTTAATTGTTTGCTTTTCTAAATTGTCAAATTCCAAACTTCTCACATGTTACAATTGCTGCTTTTCCTTTTTTACATGTCTTCTTTTTTTTTGCTTGAGCAATTTCAAGATATTTGCACTGATTTTGGGGAATTATGATGGGCCTTTTCCATGATGGCAATTGTCAATGATCTGATCTTAATGGCAATTTTCTTAAAGAATAGCAGTACTTAATGGACTTAAAGGAATGCAGAATTTTCATGTGCGAAAAATCTATGCCATAAAGTGGTGTCTTCTTTCTAGACTAATTTAATCAATGTCACTGTGTAAAAAATGTAGCAGAAGACATGGAAGCATATTCCCTCAATATAACATATCAATGTGGTGCATCTATGTTTTGCTCAAATGGCGTTAGGTGTAGTGGGTAATTTTTAATGTATGACAATCAGTGAAAAATTCTTATAAATAAGCTCTCTAAAGAAAGACACAAAGTCAAAAATAAAACATCTATAGTTTTATTGAAGTAGGGTTAGGGTATCTATAAGTATCTGTAAATTGTGGTCATACTTATGGCTATGATGATAGATGCAACACTTTGTCACATTGGGGACCTCATAAAATGGCAGCTGTTAATGGCTCGCTGCCACAAGCTCGTGCGAAAGGAATGTTTGTGAAATCCAGTGTTGTTAAAGACCTTTGCCACTTTGAGTATTGCAGTAGTCAAGGACTGAGGTCTCCAATTCATAGTCATGATCTTGTCATCGCAGGCCACTGCGTTAACTAGGGGTCATCTGCAGGGCAATGGTATGAGAAATGGAAGGTGTTGTGTGTTTGCATTTAGTGGACGGAGTGAGGACAGAGTTACTGACAATTCTGGACTGTGATTTAGGAAAGGGCACATGCCAAGACCATATGTGATTGTCCCTATATTCCCCTGAGTGGGGTCCAGGCAATATACACATATTTTCTGATGAACTGGCTGACTTCAATGAGGCAATGTCTACCACCCTGCCTTGTCCCTTGTCAGCCGGTGAGGGTGCCAAGCCTTGAGCTGTAACCCCCCTGTCTCCACTCCTGGCTGGGAAGGGGGAATGTGACGCCTGCCTGCATGCTCGCCTGTTTGGCCGTCTTAGCCCGTGTGGGGTTTGCAGGCGCGGAGCCTCAACTCCCACTGTTTATCCATGTGTCTTTGCGTTGGCTCAGGTCCGACGCTGTAGCCCACTGTGGGGAGAGTGGGGTCCGCTGCCCTGTGTCACCCACCTAAGCCCTGCTTTCACTCGAAGGCTTAGCGCCTCACCCTCTAGCTGCTTTATGAGCAGACAGCTGGGCTAATCTGTCTCCCTCTTCCCACCTCTGCCTCCCTCTTTCTTCTACTTAGGTCGTCATGTGTACGTTGCCTAGTTTGCGCTCATGCCTTTCAAACTCTGATACTGCTGTTTCTGTTTTTTCAGTGCTTAGAAGCACTGCTCATACATTGCACTTATGACTAGCACTAGTTTGGCTTTCTTAAGCTCTTACTTACTTCTAGCTCTTGTTTGTACCCAAATGTTTAAATGCACTTATTGTAAGTCGCTTTGGATAAAAGCGTCTGCTAAATGACATGTAATGAAGTGCACATGTAATTGCCCCTGTGTCTGCTACAGTAGAGGTCAAGAATAGAGAAGGTAATGTCGTGACTGGTCCCACGTCGTCCATACATATAGTGACACTATATAGTGACACTGCACCTACAGTACGTTATGATTGTTGAATTGATCAGCATCTAAAGTGTTGAATTTAATAATGATTCCAACTTAAGGGGTACAAAGGGCTTCACAGACACACCTCCTCACCACACTAACTGAAAACCTCAAAGCTTCTGATTCTGTTTTCCCCTTTTAAGTAGAAAACTATGATATATATTTTATTGTATTTTTAAGTAATACCTGCTTTTATTAAAAGTTTGTTGTTTACTCAAGTAAAAAAAAAAAAAAGGCAAATTGAAATCATCCTCTTTGGCCCTAGGACATATTTTTCTGTCTATTTTCTGATATCTTAAATTTAACTGTCCAATTATTGAATCAAAAACAGGTTAATAACAAATTGAATTGCAAGCTTCTGCTCACTTAATCATTCTCCTCCTCCGCCCCTCACATTTCTTTTATGCATATCATTCTGCATTCTTTCCATCTTTATCTTGCTTTCAGTGTACCCTCCAACCCCACCCCTCTCCCTCATACCACCTTCCACTCTTCATGCTCCTCATCTTCCTCTCATCCTCCTCCTCTGCCTGTCTTCCTCCTCACCTCCCTTTCGCTGTCCTCTTCAGCAGTCCGGCTAAACTTAGACGTGACAACAGTTGCAGGGTGACACCACAGGCTAAATAAGACCAGAACAATAGCTTCTCCCCTCTCCTCTCCTTCTCTCACCCCTCATCTTCCCCTTTAATAGACTGCCATTGTTCTCTCCTTCCACTGTTGCTCTTTCAGGGAGTTTGTTAGCTATGCTAATGAAGGCTGGGCTTGTGCGGGTTTAGCGAGTGGGGATTTGATGCTCTTTAACTGGGCACTTTTAGAAAGGAGAAGTGATCATACGTGTGGCTGAGCAGCTATTTACCACCAGTCAAATGTCACAGGCGTGTGGATGCGTTGCAGCAGTGGAAGCACATAAGAGAGCTCTTACATCTCTTAAGTAGCACTTGCTTCTATTTGATATCTATACACTGTTATATAACTTGTAAAATAGTTAGCAAAATGTATAAGAAAAAGATATTGTGCAACGATTCGCACTACTGGCCCTCTACTGCACAATATACTGTATGTGTCAGCATGTCAGAGTCCTTGCAGAGCAAAAGCGTCACGTAAGACAACATGTAGAGTCTACAGTATAAGTATAGTGCAGTCAGTCATCCAATCAGTCAGTAAGTCTGTAAATAGCCTGGCCGATGGCTCCTTTGAGCTTTCCTCTAAGAGGAATTCTCTTTCTCCTTGGTGTATTAATAGTGCCTGTGCATTGTTTCCTACAGCAACACTACTGCAATCAAAGGAAGTTGGCCTGCCAAGTATACAAATATTTTCCTTTGTCCCTATGTTTAGCAGGCATGTAAGAGTCAGATGTGTGTGTGTGTGTGTGTGTGTGTGTGTGTGTGTGTGTGTGTGTACGTGACTGTGCATGGATGTAAGTCTGTGGCTCTGCAAACAAGTGTGTGCATGCTCATGGGTATTATGTCAGGTTGTATGTTTATTTTTATGTGTAATCCTATATGTGATACAGTGATACATCCTTTAATTGTTGGTGTTTGTGTGTCAGTTTGAGTGAGGCTACGAGCCACTCGTGGACAGTCTGACCTTATATTTGAGCAGCCATGTGCTTGCCGACTGATTGTTGGTGCATTTTGGTATGCTGTTTGGTGGAACGTGTGTTAATCTACTTTACATAGGCTACTGTTGTGTTTCCAGGCATGTAGATGAGTGATGTAGTGTCTGAGTCTTTAATGTATAAAAGTAACAGTACTCTGTTTTCCATAGTCCCTCTTTTCCATTGAAAACATCACCTCAGTGTCTTTTTATTAAACAAACATTATCAGATTTTTGTCTAATTGTTTTATAAATGCTTTTGAAGAAATTAGTAATTTGAGGCCACATTTCATTAAAGTACTAGCTTGATTTGAATGGACTCCATTAGGTGTTAATGTTCTCTCTGGACCTACTGTTTATTTTCACTGTGATTAGTCACATCCAGCCAAAACGATCGCCTGACATTTTAAATGTCACTGCGGCTGATTCAGTTTTTTTTGGAACTATATCCAGAGCCTTGATCTGTTTGTCTCCTAATTGATGTGCTTCAAATTCCCCCAAATCTGATATAGAAATACTCTCTCTCTCTCTCTCTCTCTCTCCCTTAAATATAAACACATTATTGTCTTTCTGTAGTTGAGAGGACACATTCCAAAGCCCCTTACCAAGACCATAAACATTACAAACTATGCCTAACCCTTACCTTAACCTAATTCCATCTCTGACACTGAAACCAGCTCTAAACCAATAAACATTGTTTTAAAGTTATGAGTAGCAGCCATAATGTTGTCACTTTGTCACAATGATTTGTGAGGACATGTCTTTTTGAACTATATTTGGTCCTCACTGCTATAAAAAGACAAGTTTGTATTCACACACGCACATGCACACATGGGGAGGCATGTTGATGTTCTAGTTGAAAAGTTGTTGCACTCGAGCACACACTCACATACCCTGACATTAAAATACACAGGTTAGTCATATCTGGTATCTTGCACCCTTAGGGAAGCAGGTTGCTTGTGTGGTGGCCAAGTGGTAGCGCTAAGGCATCATCGGTCACTTGTATTCTGTCAGTGACTCACCAAGGGCACAATGGAATTAGTGAGATTCTCTGCAATGTGACAGCTTGCTCTGGCTAAATGGTGTAATAATCTACCCCTCCTCTCACAAACCTCCAGCAACACATACACATGCACGCTCACACATACGTACACACACACACACACACACACACCAACTGGCACAGATAACATTGTCTTAAGCTATAAAAAAGATTTTTTCCCCTCCCTCCATTGCGGTAATTATTGAATTAATGCAGATGGAGAGAGACATCTGCATGTTAAAGTGTTGGCCTCTCTCTTATGCACAGCAGATGTTCCCCTGTCATTTACTCAAATTACGCTGCTTAGATACATGGAGAGAGAGGGAGAGAGAGGGAGAGAGAGAGAGGAGAGAGGAGAGAGGAGAGAGAGAGAGAGAGAGAGAGAGAGAGAGAGAGAGAGAGAGAGGAGAGAGAGAGAGAGAGGGAGAGAGAGAGAGAGAGAGAGAGAGAGAGAGAGAGAGAGAGAGAGAGAGAGAGAGAGAGAGAGAGGAGAGGGAGAGGAGAGAGAGAGAGAGAGAGAGAGAGACTTGCTAAGGCGACATTGTCTTATAGGGATCCGAGTGTCAACAACCTATTCCCTTCAGGTGTCCCTCAGTCACAGATATGCTGTTTGATTTTCTTTATCAAAATTGTCCTTTTTTAATTGAGAAGGCAATCTTAATTGCAAATCAAATTTAAAAGCATAATAGACAGAAAAACCAAGCAAATTAAAAATCTCAGTTCACCATCAGGCTGAATTTAGGGGCACGGTAGAAGAATGACTCAATCATAGGTACGGGAAATTAATTTAAAATCAAAAGTGTTTCATTTTGGGCAAATGTGACATAAACTGGCAGCTGGTTTCATTTTTGTGCAGCCAAATGTAGCTTCACTGTGACTGGTTTGAGTTTCTGATTAAACCCCAATCCCATTTTTCCCCCAGCTCCTGCTCCTTGGTTAAAAATCTTAAAATCTGGGACCCATTTTAAGAATGTGAAACATCATCACAGCAGATGTGTAATTTGCATGATAGAAAAATTCAATTTGCAAAGCTGTCTGGGAAATATGCAATATTATCTATTTCTCTGTCTCCAAAACATCAAAAGGGGCTCACTGGTTGATTTATATTGACCCAGGATGGGTCAAAAGTAGGTCTGAACAGTTAATCATTATTTAATCGAAATCACAACTAATATTATAAGCAAGATGATCTGATTTGGATTTCTCATCCCCATATAAGAGTGTAGTAGTCAGGGGTTCATGCTCCACCGTGTTGCAATACCTGTCAGAAAAATCTCTATTAGATATTTTCTATATATATTTCAACCCTAGTCAAATGTCTGTGTTAATCAAATATAGGATCAACAAGCAAAGTTTTCGATACCCAAATAGCAAACAGTCAAAAATGACATTGAAGTGAATACTAACAAACTGAACTCCCTTTGATAGTTAAACCCATTAGCTGACCCCACAATCCTATACTGGTTGTGGAAATGTCACAGTAAAGATAAGACTGAAGGGAAAACATCCTCCTGAAGATTATCTCTTGATTATTTGAAGTGAGGCGAGACATAAAAAGTGTATCCCAGTAAGTGTGTGGACGTATGTACATGCGTGTGGCTGTGTGCCCAATAACAGAAGACTGTCTCCTTTGGATTATATTCCAGGTTGGTGTGGCCTCATCTCTCCGGATTATGTTGATAAAAACATTCTTGTATTATATTTTCTGTGCTTATTGTATTAATACTCTCAGGCAGTTGCCAGAAAAACCTCCGTCCTACCCCTGCTTAAAAGTAATCTTCTTCCACTTGAGCTTTTACAACGTTTTGGGGGGTTGGCTGTCTTTGTAATGCCTATTCTCTCCTGCCCTTGAGGTTGTTTTTGCCCTCTTGTCTTTGACTCAGTTGATCTATCATTCCATTCTACAAAGTAAATTATGCACCTATTATAAATATGTGGATGCGGTCAGTGCCTGACTGGACTTGTTCAGCACTTTAGATAGTTTTGAAGGCTCGAGGCTGCTCATGAATTTATTCCGCTGCAAAAAGAAAGTGACATTTTCTCCAGGATCTGCTATGATTGTGTTGCAATGATAGGATTTAGCTCAGCTTAGACTTCTACACTCCATAAATCTATTTTGCTTCTTCCAACATGCAACCAAGAAAACAGTGAGGTATGTTTATCCGACAAAAAGAGAAAAGGAAAAGACTGAAACAGGAGGGTGTTTGGCATTTTTGCTTGAAAACAGGAAAGTCGGTCATTATCAAAATACTTTCCTATTGATTTCCCGTGTAATTCATTAACCAACTGATATATTTCAGGTTGTGTCTGGTGGGTCTGTTTCTCTTTTAGGGCACAGTTCAATTACTTCACAGTGCAAAACCATTATGTGTTGCAATTTAACTGAATCTGCACCACATGAACAGCCGCATGTAAGCAGTAAACAAGAACACTAAAGGTATTTTGAGACATCCAAAGTTAGGGGAATAATCCCACATCAGAGCATTATATGATCAGAAACGATAACAACAAGAAACTGTGTGATATCTTGTATGCAGGACACACACAAGCACACACATACACACACAAACCCCCCTACCTCTCGAGAAATCCCAACAATTCAGTGGAATCACTTCAAGTTCCTTCTGTTCTCGAACCAAAATACCTTAAAGCCAACAGATGCTTTTACGTGATCATTGCCAGTTATCACTCTTAGCTCCCTCTGATAAGACTTTATTTTCTGACCCAGATGTTAAGGAGTTTTATCTCATAGATGCACCAGGGAAGTGGACGTGGAGGTGGAGGGATGAGTGAGCAGTGAGAGTACCTGCAGGCTTGAGAGATTTAAAAAAAAAAATGTTTTGGACTAGTGTTCTTTCTGAAGCGGCGTCATTGCAGTAAGGAGCTCAGCATCTAAAGAGGCTTTGGTTTGAGGGAAAGATGGGCCATATTACAGCAAGGCCAGAAGCCTGCTTGATTAATGGGCTGGGATAATCACCTCATCAAATCACTCTCACTTATTAAATCTTGTTTAATATCATAATGAGGGCCCTCTTGAGCTGCTTTGGTAAATTCTGCCTCACTCCAGAGCTCGCCATGGCTCTCACTCTCCCTCTTATGTCTGTCCATTTCATCAGGAAGACTGATCATGCCAAGTTACTCTCTGTCCTTGTCTCTCCCTCTTCGTCTTGCGGTGTGTTCTGTCCTCTTACAATTTGCCTTTGTTCATTTTCCGTTAGCAAAACACCGTGGAATTTATGTATACACAGTGGCTTAACAGTATATATAATATCAGGGGGTGGGATTGGTATATCTACAGCCTCAGTCTATTCATTTACTCTCTCTTATTTATGATGGATGATATGCTAGATTGCATCATCATAAATCACTATGCGTGTGGGTCACGACCTGCTTGTGGAGTGATACCACTTCCCAAGGCTTTGGTACACTGGAGTTTATGGAAACACTTCAGGTGAGGTAATATCTCTCCTGTCTCCTTCTGTGTGATTTGTGATCTCTATCTGTACCACAACATACCCAGTGTTACTGTGTGTATGTGTGTGTGTGTGAGGGACTTCTCAGATGGGCTTGAATCTCCTTCACTTGACCTTCAGGCTTCTACACAGTGTGCCGCAGAAGAAAACAACATGCCATAGCCTTATTTATGATCGTCCATGTGTCACTCTGTACCATCTTGGCTGCACAGCCATCACTGTGTGCTTCTTCCAAGGAAGGAAAAATATTTCTCCTGCTTAACCCCGCATCCCCCATTTCTATTGTGAGTTATAGCTGTCTTTCAATAGCCTCCCTCCTCTACCACCCTCATCCCAAAGTTGGACCCAATCCTTTGTCATCTCTGAAGGCAGGCGGGCAGAGAACAACTGGCTCAAGGTGACCAGTTTAGGCTTGAGAGGGAGGTTAGGGCTGCATCTTCCCCCTGAGTGCCTCCCATTTTTGCCTTTATTGTTGGGGAGCAGCTGCTGTGTACCTGGACCCTATGAGCAGCGCCTATGTTGGGTATCTTGGCAGTCAGGCTGCCTAGGCTTTGGATACCAGAGTGAATCAATTCTTTAAGATGACTGTCTGCATGCCATGTCACATGTACAGGCCCAAAGTGAAGGGCTTAGGGGGCTCTGGAGCTGGAATGCTCTTTGATGGAGGGGCTGGAGAATGAGGAGGGAGGGAGGAAAGGAAAATACGGGGAGAGGAGATGGTCCCATTGTTGTGCCAAGGAATGCCCTTGACGGAGATAGAGGGGTATTGTTTTTATGCCCATGAACTCTCTCGAACTTATGGAATTATGGATCATGGGACTACGATGATAGTGAGGATGATTATGATGATGATGAGCATCTTATCATCCCACCTGTTTTCTTAAATGTCACACGATTTATGGCTCTATCTAATAGGTTCTTTTTGCTGTGATTACATGTTGAGTTGCTCTATGACAAAATATATGTAAGTAGCTTAGCACCCAGCTGCCATGTGAACATGTTAAAGTTGACCGGTAATTGGGTGGCTGGTATAGCCCTCCTCTGACAATGCTCACAATCATTCTCAGTAGATATTGACAACAGCTGAGCAAGATCTTGATGACCTACCTGTCTAACAGACCTAATCTGCCTAATGTCCACTGAGAAACCTGAGAAAGTGAAGATCACAAAAGATGAAAAAAACAGATTGGCACATAAGCTAACCTCAGTCCCTTCCACATGCTCATTCCTTCTTTCTTCTTGCAGCACTTCAGAAAACAATACCGTCCTGTCTCCCTCTTTACCTTGGAGATGCAGCTTATTAATAGTTCATAGAAGGGTTTGCTTGGGGCAAACTGCACAAGAAAGTTAAGGATGAAGGTAGTTAGCAATCTGGGCTCAACAGCAACAGCAGCAGCAGCAGCAGCAGCAGTAGTAGTAGTAGTGTCTTTTTTTGAGGAAGTGCCTCATGCTCGTCCCATGTCCGTATCCATTGCATGACAAATGAAATACCACAGGCCCTGGCCAGAAACAATGGCTTGTTTGGCTGGCTAGAGGCAGTGTGGGTGGTGGTGGTGGAAGGGGGTGGTGGTTAAGACTGGCTTTCAGCCCCTGCAGCTGTCCCGGTTGTCACTCCTTGTCTTAAGGCTCACTCCTGGCTCATTGCTCCAGCCCATGGATCAAGGGGATATGTGTCGGTGCATATATGTTTATGTACGTGTGTGTGTTTCCCGGCATCCCATGCCCCAAGAGATATTGCTTGGCGATTCTTGGTACTCAGCAGCATCTGAAAAACGGCACCAGACACAAAAGGCAACTTGAACAGTGTTAAGACCCCTTCTGTATGAAGCAGACCTCAGGCATGAGGTCATCAGCTTTGGTTTAGCAGCCTTTGTTCCACAGACTGACTGACAGGAGGAGTGGTTATCAAAGACAGTTGAGAGATTGGTTACAGCCATGGATGTCACTCAAGATGTAGCCGATTTCAAATTGTATATACTTCACAATCCACGGGTTTTAATTTAGAAATACAGTTTTAAATGCTGTGTCAGCAAGTCTGATGCTAATGTAAATTACATACCAACACACACCCCAGCTTGATAATCATTTTGCACGTCCAGTCTGTGGGTCTTCATCTTAATACGAAAACTAAAGTCTGTCAATCTTTTAATCCGTGTTGATAACAGGTGACGAACTTTAATACACTGCTAATATTCCACGAGTAAGCCTGTGTGTGTGCGTAGCGAAGGAAAAACATCTCTCTTGCTCTCTATCTGTGTCTCTCCCTTATGTCTCAGAGATTAGCCCTTGCTCAAGCACCTCCTTTTCATCTAAGTAATTAAAACATTAGAATTATGGGATTATAACTGCTCTCGATTTAATCCAGCACTCGATGCTCCCACCATCTTGCCAAATGGGTCAATAGGAAATATAATGGGCCTCTGTGATTTCTGATTCAGGGATCTGGAAGAGGCAAAGGATGCCAATAATGGCTATTAAAAGAGATGTGTGTGCATGTGTGTGTGTGAGATAGAGAGAGATATAAAGAGAGACAGAACGCCCAGACCAGCTTTGCCCTGAGTGCCATCTGTCTTGGACCCACTAGACCCAGTTTAGACTGAAAGAAGCCAAACCAGTTCATTGCTCTATCCCTGTGAACAGTGCTCTCTCTCTCTCTCTCGTTTGCACAACGATCCTTGATGGGACACTGCATTGATTTTCAATTTTGGACAGCCTAACCAAAACCTTATCCCTTACCTCAACTGTAACCAGTTGAACCAGTTAAAAACCTGACCCAAAACGTAACCACAATTTATATCTAAGCTTTCAACTGTTAACCTAGGCCTCAGATATTATGTTCTGCCTCTTTAGGTAGCATTTATGGGAGACTTGGCCCCTGGGGCTCTACATCACACTGTAAAGCCAGTGTGTCATTGCATATTCTGCTATGATTTAAATGAAATTTGTCCGTTGCTGACTTGCGTGCTCATCTCTCCTACAAACCCTCACTTAATTCAGGGAAGTTCCTTCCTCCTTGCTTTGCCCCATCTCTTCTCTCTTGGCAGTGGAAAACATGGATGTGCAGTGGGGGGATTCACAGCTGCTGTCCTCTCACCTATAATTTGGAGTGTCAGTATGTGCTTGGCATGATACGCATGAGCTTGTGTCTGTGACTGTATGGAGCCTTTTTCTTTTTTGCATGGATAACTGTCTTGTAATTTTCCCCTGCAACTTGTTTCTGCCGGCATGTATGTTCTGTGTGCGTGTGTTCATTAGGGTCGGTGTTCCTTGCAGAGAGTGTTCCAAGTTGACACAGTGTGACAGTTCCTCACAGAGCAACACGGGCCCTGCCATCTAACAACAGAGGCTTTGTCGCTCTGCTCCTCTTGGCTTGTTATGGACTTCCTTCTTTCTCGCTTTTGCTCCCGTTTTAGTGAGCCCATTTTCTTGTCTGAAGTCTTAATTTGGAGCGCTGGCCAGTGGGGAGATGGAAGAGAGGCGAGGGGACCGAGGGAGGGAATAGCAGTGGGGGTAGAGAGAGGAGGGGAGGAGCAGAGTGGTGATGGCTGCAGATGGACGGCCCTTTGTTCCTCCTTTCCCAGGCTCCTCTCTTGAGCCTCCGAGGCTCCAGTTGGGATGAAGCCTTCCAAAGTTAGAGAGAAAGAGAGAAGAGAGATGGAGCTGGGGATGTGTGTGTGAATGTATGTATGTATGTATGTATGGTAGAGGTAGGTCACAATGATCTGTCTAATTGGAATCTTTCTGTTCCCTGTAAATGCATGCCCACTTTTTCACATGCAAGAGATGTAGGGATGCAAAGGGAAGGAAGAAAAATTGAGAGGAAGCAAATGAGCGAATACAAAAAAATGCATCAAAACAAAATGAGAAAATAAAGGATAAGGAGGATGGGATGAGGAAGACCACAGTTGGTGTATGTTGCACATACTGACCACTAGGTGTCCCCATCTCTAATGCCTAATGTGGGTAGCCCTGTGTTCATCCCAGGCTCTGCCAGTGGCTCGGGAGCATGCAGTGCGTTGCTCCATCCACAATAGATGAAATCCAGTATTTAATTACTAACACATGCAGAATGAATCCATCAATCTGTGCGATATGGAAATCTGTTTTTTGTTGTTTTTGATTAAAACTAGAATCATTTTTCTGTGAACAGATTAATTGTTGGTTCAGTAATAAAGTGCATGCACTGTTGAGCAACTAGAAAAGACATACATAAATACAGATTGTTTTTCTTTCAAGCCCACGGTTGTTTTGGAGGAGTAGGTGTCCAAAGGTTTAAACTGTGTTTTGATCATTGGTAGGAGGATGGCTCTGAGAAGAAATCGAACTGAGGTCCCAAGTCCTTGTGTTTTCTTCGTCACAAAGGTTCTTCAGTACGGAGAGTTACGTCAGTGCTTGTGTGTGGTGATTTTTGCCAAAATATCTCCTTTTGTTTTTAGGTTGGCGTGCTGTAAGTCCCCCACTGCCGCCAACTTCTAAAGCACATTTGCAAACCTTTTCAGATGAAATAAAATGCACTTTGGACACCAAGTGAATAATGTTCTTGAACCTGAGCATGGGGTAAAAAAACGATCACGAAGGGAGGAGGGACTTGGAGAGAGACCTTGGGGACCGTGTCAACGTTTTCTGTGCCGGAGCAGGGACAAACATTGGGCAAACATTGGGAAAGGCTGGCAGCCTTTGAGATAGTGGGCCGTTGATCTAAGACTGAGGAGCTTAAGTCCACTATCTCCTCTCTGATACTGCAGCCAAGGTCTTGCTGACACAGAGAGCCACAGAACAAACATGGATACCTGAAGACAATGACCTTTAAACCCCCAGTGGGAGAGGTGGAAATAACAGGAAGTGGTGAAAGTGACTCTAGGGACTCCCTCTCTGCAGGCCAAGAATGAATCAGGTGGAATGATTGTAAGTACATGGGTCACTGTGTGCAGAAATTGCGCTCACACATGCACATATTGTACATGAGTGGAAAACACAGATGTGGTGTGTGTGTGTGTGTGTGTGAGCTTACATGAGGGAGTGTGTGTGTGGGATGGAGGAAGTGAGAGTGAGTCTTCAGATGTAGCGACAGATGGTATTTGATTACAGAGCAGACGGTCGGTGTTGTACAAAGATGCTGTCTCAGCCCAACCTAAGGAGCTGTAGCCTCCGGTTAAGGCAAGCGAGGGGAGGCAGCGGAGGACGAGAGGGAAAAGGAACACAGTTGAGAGAGAGTGGAAAAAAAAGAATAAAAGCAAGCATGCAAGAAAGACACAAAAGAAGCAACTGCAAAAGTGAGCATCAAAGCAAAAAAAGAGTGAAAAGCAGTCGGGAAGAACAAAAGAAAGAAAAGGAACAGTGTAACGGGCAGGCATGGTGGAAAATACAACAGAGGTCATGATAAGAAAACAGAAAAATGATGCAGAGACAACACACAGAACCTTCTGATAAACGGTGTTTCTTCAAAGACTTCTATCGGCAAATAAATTCCATACTTGTGAAACAAAGAATATGCTTTACTTTTCTTTTTCTTTACGTTTACATATGTGGGGGGGAATCAAAATTTCCTCTTAAAAGTGGGAGATTGCGGTTTGCACCTTTTTTGTTGACTTTTAATATAAAAAGATAGTATTTACATTTTAATACATTTTAGCTGTTATTGGATGGGACTGGTGTTGCAACAATGTGAGTTTATCAGTTTATTATAATAATTAATTTATTATTAAGTATATGACAAAATGTAACCCTTTATTTAAAAAAAAAAAGAAAAGAAAAAAGTATTAATCAAGAGAATAAATGACAGATTAAATGACGGTGATAATCGTAAAGTAGTCGCTCAGGCTGGAGCAAAACAGTGGTTTGTTTGTTCTGATCGTTCCTTGACTTTTGTCTGAGGATTTTCATTAACTGTTCACAAGATCTTTCAAACACTTTATGCGTAACAGTAGTTGTTTGGAGCTCTGAATGTAGTCAAATCCTACATTAGAGAGTTGAATAACTAAAGGTTTGAAGCTGCATTGATTAAATTCAAAGATACAATATCTGTACAATAATGTGATGCACAATTGAGACCAGATATATCTGAATAAAAACATCCTTAATCCTTTCTTTCTGTTAATGATGTCTCTCAACCCATCCTGTGTTTACACACACACACACATACTCACATGATGACTGGCGATGTCAATAAACCACAGACATTCTCTGCTCAGTTTTTCCTTTTTATTTCCTTTTTTATTCATTTTGCACAAGCTTGCATATATACTGCACATACATTCAGTTCATAGAGGGTGAAGGCACAAAAGGCAATTTGACTACAGGTTGTTTTTGGGCTCGGCCAAAGTAATTGAGGGGAGAAAAATCTCAAGATAAAAATAACATACTGCTTCAAACTCCCATCCAGAAACAAAACCATTTCTTAAATCTAAACTGTCTAGTTCCATTTAGCTGCCAAGTTCTTTATTTTAATCATTCCATGTCAATCAAATGATCACACTAGAATACAATTTCTTTTTTAAATTCACTTTTAGGTAGTTAATGATTATAATATTTAAGGTTGGTTCTATGTAATGAAATGCAATACAGCCTTCCCTGTTTGAAAAGAAAGAAAGAAAACAACATCAAATAAATTAGGATAAATTAAACCAATAAATTACACAAAATCCGCAAAAAGACAAATTGACACCATTAAAAGAAAAAAAGCAGCCATATCATGTGTTTTTATTTTACAACCTGTGTGTACTTATTTAGACTGTTTTTGAAAAAAAATGGCTGTTCCAGTTGGAATTACTGCACTATAATCGAATAATAATAATAATAATAATAATAATGTTATACAAAAAGCCTCAACAAAACGCTATTTACATAACATATTGCTAAGTTATACAAAGGCAGTATGTTTCACTGTAAGTCCACGTCATTGATATTTACAAAAAAGAGGAGCAATGTAATAATAATAACAATAATAATAATAATAATAATAGTAATAATGAAAAGTATCACTACTGAAAGCATAGAGAAACAAAAAACCCTTTCAAACAGGTCAGAAAACAGATCAGAGGAAATTATCACAACACACACACTCACAGACACAGACACACACACACACACACATACACACTTTGCCAACGCTTAATGAGAATCATTTACATGTCAGGATGGTACTCCCAGGGGTGGGGGGTGGGGCCACAGTGTTGAGAATTGTGTCACTCACTGGTTCACAGGTTCTCATAATCGGTCTTTTCTCTCACACAGACACACACACACACACACACACACACACACACACACACACACACACACACACACACATAAACATACAATGCAAAGCGTACAGAAATTCCACCAAGTCCAAACGTTTCCCTACTCGCTGAACCCAATAAAAAAGTGTATAAATCGCTTTTTTCTGTCTGTAGTCTCTCCTCTCTCTCTCTTTAAAAAAAAAAAAAAAACTGTTACTGTACAACATGTGTCCCTTCCATGACACTAGTCTTCTGATGACAATGAGTTCCTGTCTCTCTCTCCCGGGTCAAATCTAGAGCTATGTATGTCGGTGGCAGCCTGCCCTTGCTTTTGAACTTAAGCTGCTCCACAGTCGTCTGCCAACGGGACGCTCAGTGACATCATCATTACCTGACCACTTGCCTCATGCATCGTTCTGTCAGCAAAAATTAAAGAAACGGATGCTGGTGCAACTTCAAGGGCACTGCCGACGGGAAACAGAACCCCATTAAAGGCATGGCAAGAAAAGAAAACAACCTGAAAACCTCTTCTCTATGGGTTTTGAAAGAGTGGTTATGAGTCCAGTTGGAGAAAGTCTCTCTTTTTCTCTCCCCTCCACGTTTACTCTTCCCTAACTGATTGATAATAGAAAACTGTACAGCTATTCTTTGTTTCATCCTGACCATATTTACAGCTGTGACAACAATATTTAATTCTCTGAAAATGGATTCCAAGTTTATTTTTCTCATCTCAAGGAGACAGCCATTCAGCAAATTTACCAAAAGGTAAAGAAACCAAAAGGAAAACAAAATCTGCGAAAAAGCCTACAACTATTGCACCTAAACTACTCACTTATTCGGAATACATATTTAAAAGCTGTCACTAAAAAAAAATCCTCAAGATTTCTTTATGAAACAGTTGCTAACAGTGCCTCAAAGAACTTTCACGACAGTTACTCATTTTTTCATAGATTTATATTTTACATTTCTTAAAAAAGACTATACTATATATGTATTTAAATAATGTCCTAAAAAACTGTATGATGCCAGAAAAGGAAAACTTGACAAAAATATTTTTAACATGGTATCAAGGTCTTGCTTATCCTTTTTTTTTTTTTTTTTTTTTTGCACATAAGTCTTCATTAACCTGAAGTATCTTTTTTTGGAGCAGGAACTCTTAAACATTAGGGTGGGGTTGCAGGAAAGGGGAGGATAGGGAGCGATAATAATCTGTGCATCAGATAAAAGTGTCCTTTCTCATCTCCTTTGTTTGTGGCGCTTTAGAGCCCTTGGCTGGTGCTTTGAGACTCTGAGACATGAAGAGCAGAGCCCATCCTTCAGTGAGAAAAGTGTCCCGCTTGTTCTCTCAGGGCTCTGGATCTTAAGAAGAACACTGTCTGGGGAGGAGGAGGAAAAGGGGCCACATAATGAAGGGAGTAGCTCCCTGTCTTTCTCTGCCTCCCTTTGTCAGGTGCTTTGTCTCACTTAGACAAGTCAGCAGGTTAACCAACCTGCCACCTTTTTGATCTTTTGATCACACACAGACACACTAGACGCAGATGTTGCGAGACAAGACGAGGCCAACTCGCGCACACACATACACACACACACATATTAGAAAGCATTCAAGTCCTTTCATTGCTTCAAACTTACCTCATCAAAAAGCCAGCTAAGACTAACTACTCCTCAATATCCTGAGAGGGTGGATGAGCGTAACAAAACACGAGATCAACGTGTATAACTCGAGTGGAAAATCTGGGATGATTATCTCAGGTAAAAGTGAAAGGAATGGTGTTTAACAACGTGGGCACAGTGGCTTCAACAGAATCATACTTTGGGTCTTAAAAGCTGCCAGCGTGGGATGGTGGGACAAGAGAGGAGGGTTTCAGGTGCATATCGCTCCTCGCTCTGCGTCTTTGTCCGTGTTCTTTGTAGTGCTGAAAGCTTCTCCATCTACCCCCCGGGGTGAGTGCTTACCTTTGACCTACCATTGTTGTAGTGAGAGAAGAGCTAGATCACTCAAAGGCAGGTGAACATGGAAGGAAGGAGCTGTGTGTGTGTGTGTGTGCGCGCGTGTAAGTGTGTGTTTTCTAGAGTCAGTTCCACTTGAGGAGCAGAATTAATGAACGCCTGTGTTTCAGCTCATCTTCACCTCTCTCTTTGTCCTCCTTGAATTATCTACTCGTACTTCTGTTTTTTAGGGAGTCCAGTTTTTGTTTCAGAAACACTGTTCATTAGATTGCCACAGTATTATGATATATTCAAGTATCAACCGCCATTGAAATGTACACCTTGTTCAGGTTAATCGCATTAAAAGCGTGCAGTATAAACCGGCTGACTTCATCTCACACATATGCAAAATCTATGTAGTCATTGCAGTGCATGTTCATCATCATCATCATCATCATCATCATCATTTATTTGATAGCTCATGTACTGGCAGTAGTGTATCAAAGCTGGAGTTGAGTCTTTTAAAAGCCAAAATGTCACATTTTTTTCACACCCCTGTACTGCACCATTTACTTCAAGCATGTCTGCCAGACTTGTCCTGTGCAGGAAAGGCTAATTGCTACAGGTATGTAAAGAAGTCCACGCTTGCGCCCTTTTTATAAAACCCACATTGTGACTTTCTAGATAAGTCACCCACCAAGCCGAGCACCAAAAATAAATTAAACAAAAAGCAAAGTCCACTTTAGAGATGGCCGTACTAAAACAGGAAGGAGGCGGAGGGGGAATGGGTGCAAAGTATTTCAGAATCTAAACTCTCGTGGAATAATATTAATAGCAATAATTTATTTTTTTCTGCAGCGGCATCAAGGGACAAACAAATCGTGAAGTGCCAATCTTCAGCAAGCAATCATGACAGATAATAATCATAAACAACAATAATAATCATCAAAATAATAATGTACACCCAGTTAACACAATGCCCTTCTTGCTGGGAAAACACACTTCATAACATGGTAGAGCCCAGTAACTATTTAAAAACAGTCCCACAGACCAGTACAGACCAGTACCTCAAGTCCAGTCTTAGTCCAGATAACAACCTCACTAGGCCATGTTTTTGTGTGCATGTGTATGTGTGTGTGTGTGTGTGTGTGTGTGTGTGTGTGTGATAGTCTTTTTGAGGGACACTCTGTTGTCCAAGCTCTTTTCTCACTGCGGGTACAGTGTGGACCCCCAGTAGATTGTAGGGAACACTGCTGGATGCCATTGAATAGTCTTTAAGGAACCCAGCCAGGCTATGTTCTCAGTAGTTTAAATGTGAACTCAAGAAATCCTTTCACACACTGAGGACTTAGTGTTGATCATAATATAACAAGCCTAAACAGATAAGGGATCACACAGTCAAAAAAACAAACAAAAAAAAAAAAAACACCCAATAAGATTAAAGTCTCTTCAGCTCAACAGAATCTTAGAAAAACAACAACAAAAAAAATTATAACCATCATGATAATTATCGTAGAAGAACAACAACACAATAGCTAGGTCATTTAGGAACTGCCACAGAGGCTTCAGATCGGGAATGCTACTTCATAACTTTCATACATTCATAAAAAAAAACTGGAAATCAAACGCAGAGTCAAGGAAAAGGAAATGAAAACAAAATAAAGAAGAGAAATCATTCTGAAATTCTATGAAATCAGGCAAAAAAGCGCAAAGCGTTGAGCCAGGAGGAGGAGCAGTAGGAGGAGTAGGAGAAATTTACTCGTGTAGAAGCTCTTGGAGACAGTTTGGGGACTTGAAGATCTCGGGGACCTCGCTGTCCAGTTTGCAGATGACCTTGTATATGGCCTTCTTCCAGGATGGGTCCACGTCCTTGCCAGCCACAATGGCGTTGAAGAACTCTCTCAGTGTAATTTCAGCCACCTCCAGGAAGCGGTCAGGGACCTGTACAGAGACACGAAGAAAAGGAAAGAAAAGAAGTGGTTAATCATCTGTTTGATCAACTATTGAACTGTTTAGAATTATACTCAATATTCCTTGACATAAAAACACAGGAGAGGTCCATATACACTACTGAAGACTTTATTTCATGGTTGTCAGTCTTGATTTGGCCTTATGTACACAGACATCCATCTTTGACTTTAAACACTATCAACCTCTGAGCTGCAGAAAGTTTTTTATATTTTCACAGTGGATGTAAAACCATAAATCTTCTTAGTATCTACTTCCTTAAAAGCAAGTCGAGGCCTGAGAAAAGTCACTTCTTGTGAATTCTCAGGTTTCTCACTCCCCACACTTCCCTCCTCGCAACACGGTGAGCGTGACATCTTTATGAGTCCCACTGTAAATCTGTGACCATACGAGAGCAGAGCTGAGCGACGAGCAGTAGAGAGGTGCTGGCGAAAGAGGAAGTACTAAATGCTTTGGGAACGGGGATACACGCTGCCTCTTTAGTGTCCCTGACAGCAGCACTCACCGACACCATGGAGATGATTAGTCTGGCAAAGATCTGTGACACCTTCCCCCAAGCCAACACTCCGTCACACACACACACACACACGCTCATGCAGGCGTGAGCACACACACCAGCGCACACACCTCCTTGTGCCAAGGAGATGACACATCCTGCAGTGTGACAGAGCTCTACATAATGCTTGCTATACACACGCACAATCTACCCTGTTGTGTTTGGCTGAGTCTCTTTCCTCCATTCAAAGCTCCAGGGCGAGGCAGCCTTCAGGGGTCACCTGCTTGGATAATGCTGACTGTCTCCCTGCCCACCTCCCTTGATGCTCGTACACACACAGTTGTGCACACACATATACAGCAGCAAGAGCAGCTCGCTCCAAATGCCTGACAGTGCGCACTCTCTCGCCGCTCCTCTCCTTCAGTGTCCTGCAGATACTCATCAGGAGTGTCAGGACACAGCAAGGTTAGTGGCCACTGATACACACACATGCACACACACATATACATACATAGGTGGACATTTGAATACACACATACATATACTTTACACACACGGGACAGTCCCCCGCCTCCCCTTGGGGTGATGAATGGAGGCTTAAATACCCATGTGTCTGGTGTGTGTGTGCATATGTTCACTGGTCAAGTGAAAAGGTGAGATGTGAATTAGGAGCTTGCCCTCCTTCTCACTCTCTCTGTGTGTGGGTGTGTGTGGTGGCTTTTAACAGAGCAAAAGAGAAAACACAAGTCAACCCAGTTCCCCAAATATTAAATCTCCCCTCTGGAGGGATAACAGTAGATATATTTCATGTTTGGACTCATGTGGTCTTTGAAAAAGTGGCAAAATGACCCTGGTTTGAGGCAACTTTGTGTATGTGTGTGTGTGTGTGTGTGTGTGTGTGTGTTTTGTATAGTAAGAGTGTGTGTGTGTGCGGTGAGCATGCGCACACTTTTTCCCAAAAGACCTCGCTAACGGGCCGGTGCAGTATGGCACCCTCGCCGTTACATGCAGGGAGTGCCGCATTACTAAGAATATTCCTGCATGGAATTTCTCCTGACGTTTTGACTATAAAAGGACAGCAAAATGCTGACTGCAAGGAGAACGCAATGTCAAGGAGAAAAGGGTATTGGTATTTCAGATCCTCTTGACTGAGAGTGAGAATAGGAGGGAGGCAGGGAGGGAGAGAGAGAGAGAGAGAGAGAGAGAGGGAGAGAGAGGTGAGAGAAGGAGGGGCTGAGATGAGTTTAAGGAGAGGGAGAACAGAGGGAGTTATTCCTGTCCCCCTTTGTTTTGCGAGCGCATGTGAGCTGTGTATGTGAGTGTGCTGCCTCCTAACTGACCAGCAGTGAGCCTTAACTGTTTGCAACCCCTCCCTTGTTCCACTCTATCCTGTCACTCCCCCTTCTTCATCATCATCTCTCCCTCTCTCTCCCTCTGTCTCTCTAGGGTCAGCTGTTGGGCCTTTGTTCCAGTGGTATTGTGGGGGATTATCCAGTGTGGCCGTTCGTTCGCTCGGCTGTCCGGTAAATGGGGCCAATCGCGTGGCTAACAATCCTTCATACATATTTCATAGGGCTTTTTAACAACTTCTCAGCAGTGTCCGAAATTAAAGGACAGATGTACCAAGAGGGAGGGAGAGGAAGGGAAAATAAATAATACTAAAGGGATGGAGAGATTTTTTGTGCATGTGAGGAATGATACCTGGGAAAGGCAAAATGAGGTGACTGTCAGCATACATCCGCACAACAGCAGGTGCATTTCTAAATGTATCTTCTTTGTCGTTGGCTTCAGTGTTTATTTTTTTATTTCAAAAAGAAAACTTTATGAAATCCAGAGTAGGTAAAAGTGAAAAAATTGCACTTTGCTTTACGATGGACATGGAATATGAAATATTCGCACCTTAATTCAAGAAGACAACTTTGGGACGCCTTTTACTCTCTGTTAATGATCATCGTAAACATTATTATAGATCATAAAATGGTGACAGTTTTGCAGTGCAGGGAATATGGTTCACCTGGTCAACAGCATGCATTTCTAGTTCTTTCTGGTTCAGCTAACAAAGCAGGAAAATATGAAAAAGAGTTGCACTCTCTTTCCTGCTTCTTAGAAGGTTGTATTGCAGAGTTTCGTTGTCGATCAACTGAATAAAGAGAGGAAGAGGGGACTAGCGTAACTGTGGTTGACATATGTCACACACACATGCTATTCACAAAGTTTCACGGTATGGCCAAGGAGTGTTTTTGTATTGGGATAGGTGCAAGAAAGATCCAGAGAATGGGGCAGTGTGTGTGTGCAGCGGGGAGTACAGAAAAAAAACCACAGCTTTAGTGAAAAGAGATGTAATTGCTGATCTACCACTGTGTAACACAATATGAAAGGAGGAAGATGGGGAGGGGAAAAGGGAGAAAATAATCAACGAAGGCGGATAAAGCTTGTCTCTAATACACTCTTTTTGCCCTAAACTTTGCATCCTGCTGTGTGTTGGGTAAATAGCAATCAAGGAGGAAGAAAGAAAGGAAGAAAGAGCGAGGGACTGCTGACAGCAATGACGTGCTTAATCACTCTCATTCAAGGATCCCATTTTCTCCACCTTTTCTCCACCTCTTTCCATCTCCCTCTCTCATGACAGGTTGCTTTGAGACAGAAGCATAAGCTCTTTTTCAGTGAGAGGGAATCGGATTTCCTGCTTTTTGATGAGATAATAAAATATGACGGGGGACAGTAGGAGCCTGTGGACGGCTTGCTGGGAGCTATTCACTTCAGCTGCAGCCCCTGTCTTAAGACTGCTCAGATTAATGTTTAAAAAAGTAGCCAGAGGCCCAAGCGCTTACAGACTAGTGTTACATATACTGCCTGCAAGTGTGTGTGTGTGTGTGTGTGTGTTTGTACATGTGTTTTGCTAAAGCCTGAGAAATCTCTTCTCTCTCGGTGACTCAGGGTTGGCTGTTTGTTTGGCCAACATGTTTCTCCCCCTTGCTTTTGGGAACTGTCAGTAGATGTATTGCACCTTCTATTTGCTCAGCGTTGGCCAAACAAGACAAGACCCTGGAAGATAAGGCTGTGTATGTATGTGTGAGTGTGAGTGTGTGTGCTAGCAAGCTGTAGCCTTGAAGGATGAAATGCAGGGACACATTAGCCCCCGCTGCCAGTCAGGTTAATTCCTAACCCCAACACAGCCTGGGAATACCAGAACTTCCCATGGTTTTGTGTGTGAAAAACACAATTTATAGATTTTTGTAATACACTAAATTCCAGATGGGCTCATTTGGCATGGAATTTCCTTTGAAGTGGCTGCGTCTCAAGAATATTCTCACTTCTGCTGAGAGTAAAACACAAGTTTGAAACAAGATGTGAAACTGAACTGTGCGATCTCGGTGAGTCAAGCCAGAACTTCCCAAACCTGGGGCACACGCACACACACACACACTCTCATGTAGACCCCAGAGCCTCACATATCTGCTCAAATCAATAATCTACAAAGGCCTTGATAAGCTCTTGGCCCACACTGTCACTTTAGCCAAACACAACCCATGGCCCTTTTCTTCCTGCACCTCGTTGCACTTGTCCCTTACCCTTTCTCCCACTGATAAGACTGTGCCATGGCTGAAAAGTCTGACCAACTTGGAAAAGATTGAGCAGGGTATCTCAGGGGATTCTTCATTCATTCTTTTGTATTGTTGCCTCAAGTGCTTGATTTTTCTTCACCAGGGTTTCTAATTTGTGATGAGTGGATCAGTGCCAAGGAGACTTCTGGGCCAGGAAACAGGCCTCAAAGCTGAACAAACAGCACCCAACCTCAGTCCACTGATAGCGTTGAGAACATTGAGCCTTGAAGGACTGCTGTGTGTGTGTGTGTGTGTGTGTGTGTGTATGTGTGTGTGTGTGTGTGTGCATGTGTGCGTGTGTGCATGTTTTTGTGTACACATGGGTGCAGGAATACTTGTCACATCTCTCTTTCAAGGTGCCACCTCCACAGGGGAGTCAAGGACAGGACAGGGTTGAAGATGCTGATGCTCTCCTATCCTGTCTTTCTCGCTTCTCCCTCCCCCTTTCCTTGCCTCCTCTGATTTAGACGCAGAGGCTGAGAATTTATATCATGTCATGGCTTCTCTTGACATCTTTTTCCACCCTCTTGCTCTTCTCTGTTTCTCTCTGTCCCTAGAAGAATTGGGAGTTGTTGTAGCAAGTTGGCTTTGTACCAAGCCAAAGAAGTCACAGAGAACAGTAATCTCTACTAATAATTGCAAAGACCAGGGGGAAGCCAGAGACGTATAAATTAATTGTCTGAGCTTGTGTTGCAGACTGAGGTTGAGCGAAAGTGATCTAAATGAGTGGGGGTGGGTCACACAGTGCTGTAACTGGGGCCTCTGGAGGTCAGAAAGTCAGCCTGGCTCAGAAAGACCCGAGAGAGCAGGAGGCAGAAGGGAAAGAAAGGAGCAAGGGAGTCTGGAAGATAGGAACAGGACATCTGGAGAGGAGGAGAACACGGGGAGGGAGGGAGTGGAAGAATAGGAGGGTGTGGGTGGGCGGGCAAACAATAAAGGATGGAGAGCAAGGAGCTGCAGCCAAAGAAGGGAGGATGGAAGATGGATGGGTGGATAGAAGACGATGGGAAAGAAGGGCAAGTGAGGGAACAGGGTGGCAGGAGAGGAAAGACAAATAATAAACTGCAGATTGGATTTAAGGAGGTAGTGTGCGTCAGTGTGTGATCTATCTATCTATTACTATATCTATTACTTATCTTGTGAGGACCTACTGTACTCTACATGTTCACATTTTGGGGAGTTGGCTTTCTTATGGGCAAAAAAGCTAGATTTTATGGTAACAATATGCTTTAAGGTAAGTTAAGGTTAGAGTAAGTCTCTAGGAAATGAATATAAGTCAGGATAATGTCCTCTGAAGTCGTGTGTGCGGGTGTGTGGGTGCGTGTGTGTGTGAGAAGGGGGGAGTTGCTTTGACACATCTGCAGCTCTGATGCACGCCTTGGTCATTTTGGCAAGAGTCCCTTTACCACGCTTCATTAGTCTCACACACACACACACACACACACACACACACACACACATGGTCTAGAAATAATGACATAATCAGCAGCTGTGCCACTGAGCAGGCTGCCCCTCACAAGGTGACCAGGGACAGGAGGAGGAGGGGACGAAGGAGGAAGGAGGGAGGAGAGGGGAGAAGAAGCATGAGAAGGAGGAGGGACTGGTGGAAAAGCAGGGGACGAGGGAGAAGTGCTGAGTGAGAGCAGCGAGACAATATGTTTGTTTCTGTCTGTGTGTGTGTGTGTGTGTGTGTGTGTGTGTGTGAGAGTGTGTGTGAGAGTGTGAGTGAGAGAGTGCAGGTGAGAGAGTGCAGGTGAGAAAAGGACAGAGGGGATCAAGTAGTTTTTTATGTTTTAAAGTGATTCCTTGCTTCCTCTGAAGCCCCAGGCTTCAAACACTTATGGTCATTTCATCAGTGGACAGAATAAAGTGGCTTATTCTCACATACACACTCACACATATGCACAGATACTTACACACCACATGATGAAGAAAGGACCTGTCAGACTATGTCAAACGGGGGCCCTCAATGGCCCCCAGCTATTTGCTGAGAAGCAGATGATCCTGCCCTCTATTCTTTTCACAACTCTTATTTCTAAGAGAATTAAAAAGCCATGGGACTAGTTAAATGAAGCTCATTACACGGTGAAGGTCAGGGGTAATATCTAATATCAGATTTGTTCTTTAGTCGTCAACCAACTGGGTTTCATTTACATAAATACACTCTTTTCTCACTTGTCATTTGTGCTATCTGGTCTTGCAGGTCGCCCTCTTTTGTTTGCTCTGGTTTTGCTCTATGACACACTGTCAACAGTTTTCATCTGAACCTTTTTATTCCAACAGAAAGTATTTCCAGTAAAAATGCATTGTGTTGTGATCTGTTGCTCATCCAGAATAACAGGAACACTGTTTATAGACGTTATTGAGGTTTACACATAGGTGGCAGAAATCCTTGAGTCAGATAAAAACGGGCGTTATTTACTTTTTAACATGGGAACACCTAGTACATCACATTTGTATTAATTGTCACTATATCTTTCTATGTCTGTGATCATCTGTCAAATCTGTCAAGTTTAAACTTAAATGAAAGCATATAAGCAGATTAGAAGAGCAGGTCCAAACTCATATCACTTTTATAAGTCTCAAGAAGATTAAGGGAACACCTGAATCTCACATTCAGTTGTTTGACAACAAAAACCAAACCTTTGAGGGCTGGTTTTTATTATCACAGACAAAAAATCACAGACTGTGATGATTGTGTTCCCTTAATTTGTTTGAGAAGTGTCCATACATGTACACACCTATGCTGTACAGCTGCAATGGTGATAAATGCACATGTACAGGGATGTTTGGTAGAATTAGACCTTTCCTAAATCGAAATAAAGGGAATGACAGGCGATGCCATAGATGAGGGTGAGAGGTGTGTGTGTGTATGTGTGTGTTGTTGACATAGACCTACGGGCAAATTGTTTTGGTTGTATTTTTGGCAGCTCTGAACCTAAATCTATAAGGCCCATGCAGTGTTTCATCTCGCCTATCGTCTACCTCTTTTTGTCTTTCTTCAAAGAGAACCCTTGAGCCTTTTCGAGGAAACAACAAACGTGTGTGTACGTGTATGAGTGTGTTTTTTAGGTAGTTATGTCTGATTCTGAATCTTTGTCTCGGCCGGTGCATCCAGTGCAACAGCCTTGACCTTTTTACCTCTAATTCCCTGAGGTTGACACTGGGTCAAAGACCCAAGCCACACCCACACACAGAGCAGACACACACCCTGTCCTATGTGGTCAGAAAACAAAACACACAATAAAAAGACCAGAAAAAAAGGAGTGCAAGACATGAAGGAGAAAATCGGAAGAAGGAGGAGAAAACAGACATTAGCCTCTCTGGGTAGAGAGCAAATGGAGACCCGGGAGGGACATGAAGAGGAGTAGCGAGGGAGGGAGGGGGAAGGAGAGGTGAAGCACACAATACTATGGGGCATGGCGGTTGGACAGACAGCATCTGCTCTCAGCTCTCTGTGGCTCTGGTAATGGATGGAGAGACACAGAGAGTGCAGGAAGGAGGGAGAAGAGAACAGTTGGATGAAAATCAGCAAAGGACAGGAGAGGGAGGGTATAGAGGGAAAAGGTAAAGGATGGAAACGAGCAAGCAAGGACTCGGAGTCCAACTGTAGAAAGTTTTCTGTTGTTATTTGTGGAAAAATAAAAGCATGGTGGACAAGAGTGTGTATGAGGAAGGGTGTTGATTTCAAATGGAGGATGACAGACAGATGGATGGACAAAAGAAGAAGAGGGACACAAGGGGTGACGCATCTTTCCAAGAGGAGAAAGAGCAGCTGATAAGGGAGGACACACGACACCTGTGTGTGTGTGTGTGTGTGTGTGTGTGTGTGTGCGCAGATGAAGGTTCCTCGCTGCTTTCACTGGTACCACCCTCTCAAATACAGATCATAGGGACTTCCTCTTTTAAATGCCAAGGTGTGTGTTTGTGTACGTGCACTGTACATGTGAGTGTGCGTGTCCTCTGTGAGAGGAGTGGTCACTGACAGAGGGAACTTGGCCTCGTCTGTCTTATTGAAATCTGAGAGGTTCCCAGAGCCATCATAAAAACCGCCTCTTGATCAAACCCCACCTCTCTTCCCTCTCACCCTCACCGCTCTAGCCCATTACCAGGTCACACACATTCCTGTCTTATGAAAGATGATGTGTGTTGTCATTGGGGGTTCAAAGACAGATGGGGGGAGCTGTGGAGTAAAAAGAAAAGGACACTAAGCGAGAATTTTCACTTCAGTCCTCACATGAAAGCACTTTTCGCTCAAAGTCAAGTCTTTTGGAGGCCGTGCGTGTTTCGGAAGACTTTGATGGTGATGGACGGAGCGAATGAGAAGCGGAGAAGAAAGAGGAGAAGAGAGGGGATCGGGGGGGCTGAGAAAAGAGGAAAGTAGAGCCAGGGTCTAGGTAATTAACGGCAAGCTCTTTAATTACCGCTGATGTTCATTGTGCCAGAAGGAATGTGACAATTATGCCATTAAAACTTCCTAATGGGGAAGAGGAAGCGATGTTAACGGAAGACATGCAAAAAAGGAGGATGAAAGAATGAAAGCAGAGAGAAGAGAGGACCACGAAAGAGAGTGAAGGGAGGAGGGATATGAAAGGAAAAGGGGAAACAATCGCGACAAAAGAAGAGCTGGGAGGGAGATGGGGAGCGTATTAGGCCAGCACAGTGACAGAGCAGATTAGCATCAAACAAGAAAGGCCACAGACGTGTGTGTGTTTGTGTGTGTGTGTGTGTGTGTGTGTGAGAGAGAGAGAGATCACTGAAACAGAGGACATATTCATTCCAAAGACGCCACCAAGGTGGATGGAACTTTGATGATGCAGAAGCTGGCAAAGGGAGAACTCGGTGTGTGTGTGTCTGTTAGTGTGTGTTTGCTGAATCTGCGTGGGCTCCTGTTTCAAGTGCCGGTGCAGGTAGGTAGGGGAGGAAGAGGAAGAAGAAGAAGAAGAGGAGGTGGTGGTGGAGGAGAAAAGGGGAGAGATCCACAGAAAAGGGCCTTGGGGGCATCTTGATACATATCCAGTATTTCCATCACCACGTTACCTGTATGACTCAGGCACACACACACACACACACACACACATAAATCAAATGTGTCCCTGCACATATATAACACACAGAAACACATCATTCCCACACAAACATCAAAAAATACACAACCCACGCACCCACACTCAGACACACATGGTCATACTTAACACCCACATGCACACACACACAAAAACACAGAGTCTTCGTGCTCACCAAGGTTGGTTTGTAAAATTGCATGGATGGGCAAATTTACCTTGT